>NC_083319.1:25442919-26042919 GCF_963455315.2 Globicephala melas
AGTGTGCCTAAGAAAACTACAATTGACCCTTGAACAACTTGGCTATGAGCTGTGTGAGTCCACTTACATGCAGATTTTTCCAACAGTAAACATTAGAGTGCTACACTGTCTGCAGTTGTTTGCAGCAGATGCAGAATCACAGAGATGGAGGGGTGACTGACTGACTATATGTCACAGACAGACTTTCAACTGCGTGGAGGTAGGAAGTTTGGCACCTCTAACCCCTCATTGTTCAAGGGTCAACTGTAGTTCTCTTAAGACTTAGACAGGATTCTCTCTGTTTTGCACCATTAGGCCCTGCTGATCCTCTTTTAGAGAGGTGAAAAAGTGAGAATGGGCTCATAGATGGCCCCTGTGGATGAGGCACTTAGTCTGACTACACCCCACCGCTCCCCCTTTGCCTCTCGGTTCCCAAAGGCATTTAACTTTTCTGTCCCTCCTTATTGGGTTATTTGCCTCTTAAATTTGTATGATCTGCAGGATATCAAATAATCTTTCAGTTTTTTTAAATAATTTTGTTGAAGGCCAAATTATGTCACTAGTTAGCCACTGTAGCCCAGCTGCCTGGGCTCTGGGTTTGCAGTCCAGCTTCAGGCTCTCTGAGCTCAATTTTATCATCTCTAAATTAGAACTATTAGTATTGCACATCTAACTTGTTAGTTCTGAAGGCAGAATAAGATGGGCTGAGTACATAGATGGTGCTAGCCAGTCAGAGCGTGAACATGCAGCACCACTGGATGGTGAGTTGGGATGAACGGGATGCTGAGTGCTATATGAACTGCCCTCACCACAGCGTCAAGGGTTTGCTTTCAGATGCAGGGACCCAAGTGCTGCCCTGACTTCCTTCTCTGTTGGTCCTGGATCCCAGGCCTAGAGTGATTCAAAAAAAAAAAGAGACAGAGAGAGAGAATATTTTAGCAGTGATTAGTCAATCCAAAATATACACTAATTCTTCCTTTCAAAACATACAGTTTTTGAAAATAATTTCTTTTTACAAGAAATATTAATGACCTAAGGAAGCAAGGACAAAGGAAGAGATCTTTACTGAGTCCTCACCATAGACCATTCTTGTGCTGACACATTCACACTTTGTCTCTAATGATCCTCAACCTGAAATGCAGAGCCTCGGGTTACAAATGAGGAAACTGAGGCACAGGAAATTTAAGTTCCTTGACAAGGTCACATGATAAGGAAGTGGCAGAACTGTGATTCTCTGGGGGCAGAACCCCCAGAGTAGATCAAATTTCCCTAATAAGCACTCTTTATAGCTGCACAGATTTTTACTTACCCACTTGCAGTGTTAGACACAATTGTGTTGTTATTAATTGAATTTGATTAATCTCTGCCTTCCCTACTGGAAGAATGATTCCCTGAGGTTGTAAACTCTGGTTTTAGCTTCCTGTTGTATCTCCAGCACAGATCACAGGTATGACAAAAAGTTAAAGCTCAGTAAATATTTGTTCAGTACATTCAGTCAATCAATCCAGGTCTCTCTTTCTCTTTCTAACTTTCCAATTAGAGATTTTCAAATTCTGCTGGACCACACTTCTTGATTTCTCTGGAAACCGTGTTTAAACTGACCAGAGGTGCAACGTTGCTCTCATACAAAGGAATATTAAAGTTCAAAGAACTTACCTTTCCTCCTCATTTAAGCTGGAAGACTGCAACTTTTCCTCAAATCTAATGCAGTTATAGGAAATATTTAGAATTTATGATAAAAATGGAGGTTTTAAAACCATAAGGTCTGGGCAAGAATAAAGGCAACCCTTGGATATTTTTTCCCTATCTGTTAAACTGTGACTGTGAAAGGAACTTCCATATTCATCATTTACGTTTTTAATGGTCTTTACTTCCTTGTATAGAGCAGAGGGAGAGGAACTAGAGATGGAAACTGGATGGCAGCCTAGGAGATCTGAAGATTTGTAGGGATAGTTCTTTAGACCCATCTCTTACTCTGACCGTGCATTACCATATGCGGGGCTCACTTTTAAATAAACTTCAGTATGCCTTCTGCTTGCCTGCACTCTCAGTGTTCTCACCGAAACCCTCTAGCAGTCAGTAAAGGATGCTCTGAAGTGAGGCCCAGTTGCAGATGTGAAGGTATCCTTTTTTACCTAGCTGTGGTTTGTAAGTGCTACTGTCCCTCCCTCTCATCCCCACAGAGCAGGTGAGCAACCAGAGAAATGAAAGGAAAGGAATCGACCCTGAGGCTCTGTTGGCTGTACTTTGGAGCTCTCAGAACCCTAGATCCCAAAGATTTCCCTCCTCCAGTTTCCTTTCTCTCCCTCCAAGTCAAAATTATGTGTCAACATGTAGGATTGTCTAGTTTATATTGTTCTTGGTCCGATCCTTGTCTTTTGTTGGTGTTGGCTGTGAATTTTTCTTTAAATTGTTTTTGAACATATACTTTGGCCGCATTCTGTGCTAAGTACTTCATCTGGGTTATGATTAACCTTTATAGTCATGCAATGAGGTACTTCTGCTGTATTCTTATTTCCATCTTACAGAAGAGGAAACAGAGGTTTAGAGAAGTGCTTTTACTTATTCAAGTTAAATAATATGAATTAGAAACTGAAGTCATCCCCAGAAAGTGTGACACAGTAGTCCACCTTTCAAAACCTATATTCTGTCTCAGGGACTATTTCTCACCTGGACAATTGCACCATCCTCTGACTGCCTTTTTGACTTCAGCCCAGTTCCTAATAGTCCATTCTCCAAATAAGCTTTTACAAAACTTGATTTAGTGCTCCTTAAATATATGCAAACAAACATAAAAGTAGTTATTAACTCTTTATACTTGTGGCTCTTTTAAAACTACCAAACTTAAATTATATAAGCAGTACAATTCAAATTGACAACTTAGATATAGTGAGATACAAGGTATGTTGAAAATGAATCGAGTTTAGTTTTCACAGCAAATTTTAGAGAGGTATATTTCACTTGCTGTTGACTTGATTATTTTGATGTTGAACTTGATGAGCCAGAGTGATTGCTTTCATCTCAGATCAGACCACCATCCTCCTGCCCTCCATGATCTGGACAGTGACTCTGGCTTCAACCCCATATCCCAGCCCTTGCCCACTACTTTGCACTCGATACTCCAATCATGACACATGGTAGGGAGTTCTTACAACATGCTTTTGAATACACCCTGTTTCTTCTGCCTTTAGTGCCCATCCATGATGCCCACATTATCTGTTAAAAAACCCTTCTAAAGTGTCACCTCCTCTGGGAAGTCTACCCTGGCACTCCCAGAAACTCTCATTCCTTGGACTAATTGTGTGCTTTGTACGTATTTGCAGAAATTGAACTTATCTTATATCATGATTGGGGCACCTGTCTTTCCAATGAACTGTGAATTTCTCAAGGGCAGGAACAAGGTGAGAAGTGTGATCATTTTCATCCCTCTATTACAGATTCAGAGAGGTAAATCAACTTGCCCAAAGTCACTCAGCTGGGTCTCCAGGTGTAAGGGTCTAACAGCCTGATTACTATCCAAAGACCCAACCTGACGATTTCTTTTTCTGAAACTGCGGTTTCAGATGGTGGTTTGTTTCTTCCATCATCTGTTTTCTTTGGTGACTCAGCACCTGAAGGGAGAGCCTCAAGAGGCCCAGGTTCTCTCCTTGCTGCTGGTAACTTTATGTGGGACCTTGAGCTAGTCTCTCCCTCTCTCTGGACCTCAGTTTTCTCATCTGTCAAATGAGGGTGTTGGGCCAGATGGCATCGAGCCTCCTTTGATTCAGTCCAGTGTGTATGGGTGGCTCACAACCTTATTGTGTCAACAACTCAAACTTTGCCAAAAGAGCTGAGCCAGGCTATGGAAATGGGCAGAGGAAAGAATGGCTCCTTCACACAGGCCGTTTGTGCGGGGTGAGTGTTATCACCAGAGGAAATTGACTCAGGGAGATAGCACCTGGGTATCAGAGAAAGCCCGGCTATCGGTGGGCAGCCCCTGGAATCCTAGCCCTCCTTGCCAAGGGTGTCTCATGGGCTGGGCGTCCAGCCTTCCTGCCACTCAGCAAAGATGGTGCCAGGCTCAGGACAGGCCACTGTGGGAAAGTGCAGACCAGAGTCAGGCCCTGGGCATTCAGAGGGCCTCAGGCAGGCTTGGTTGCTCTTTGAGGCTATTGCAACACCCAGGCAATCAGACCTCAGGCTCAGTCACTGTAACAGAGAGGGGCAATATTTCCCCCAACAAATACTCTGCTATTTCCACAGTGCCTGGTTCTCTGTCCTGTGCAGGCCTGACCTGGACCCCTGTCCTTCTGTCCTGTGTACTCCAGTGCTGAGCCAGGGACACCCAACACTGGTTCCATTCTTCCTGACGTTTCCCAGAAACAGGGAGCACTGGACAGAAAGCACTGAAGCACCTTCAGCCCCTCTTCAGGAGCTACATCAAGTTTTCCCAGCTCTTCCTGCCACTTTTGCTGGGCTAACTTCACCTTAAGCTTCATACCTTAGCCTGAGGGTCACCTTCTCCAGGAAATCTTCCTTGACTTCCCACAGTCTAGGCTGGGCAGTGAGCCCAGGGCTTCCTTCTACCTTGGCATTATCACTCTGTTTATTTCCTGGATTCTGAGAACCTTGAGAAAAGAAATCATTTTTCCCCTTTCACTCATCCATAGATTAAGCAAATATTCTCATGTGCTTACTCCAAGAGACACAAAATACTGGAGAGAAAAAAACAGAAATTGTTCCCAGTGTCATGGTGCATACAGTCTAGCAAGGGAGTTAATGAGATCATTGTCCAATACGTGAAAAACTAAGGTGCTGGGAATGGCAACTCCGTGGCACACTGAATAGCAGGAGAATTTGCTACAGTCGGGGAGAGCAGAGGAAGCTTTCCCAGAGAAGTACTGATGCAGCTGAGGAAGAGCTGGGGTTATAGGAAAAGGGTCAAGGAGGATCACCTATGTCTCATTAGTCCTTATATCCCAAGCATATCTCAGGACCTGAAAGTTATGCAGTAAATGTTTCTAAATATTGAAGCCACATTTTGTACAAAGTTGGCTCTGAGGCCATGGTCCAGTCCTAAGGCGAGACCAGTGCCTTGATTCATCTGTCCTGTAACTGCTTTCATCAAATATTTGTATTTCACCCTCATTCTGAAATGAGAAATATTACTGGGAAATATTGGGGATTTATTTACTGGGAAATATGGGAAATATTACTGTCTTGCCCAAACAACTTACCCTCAAGATCCACATTCTTTGATCTAGCCGTGGCCTAGAACCCCCGGCTATACCATGTGCTGAAGACTTTCACATGTCCTGTTTCTACGGGAGTCTCCAAAAATTGCCCGCACCTTGGATCTCTAAGTTTCCCGGTCTTTCATGCCTGCGCAGTTTGCCCGAACCATCTGACCTTCGCTGCCACCATAACTCCAGCTATTGCAATGTTCAGCTTGCCACTTGGGCTCCTCTGAGCATGCTCCCTGTTTCTCCCCACTGTCTCCCAGTCTCCAGAGAACAGAATTAGTTCTGGGACCCTGACATCCTTGATTCATGAAGCAGACCAGCCATGCCCAGCACCCTCCTACGACGCTACTTTCTTAATAGCCAAAAACACATTTGGTTAATCAACCCTTTTTTTCCAAACTGGAGCCACGCTGATCAAGATTGAAAATGTGCCCCCATTGTAAGTGGCTACTGTTTCCAATTACATATGTTTCTCCCAGCCACCATGCAATCTGTTCACTTCATGCTGGTTTGCAAGAGCTGTTCACACCAAACCATTGACAGCCACTATCTAAACTGAAACCATCTGCTTAGCCATTTGCCATGCACGGCTGTGTCTTGCAGGCTTACCCATTTGAGGCCCTGTGGAGCAGTCCATAAAACAAGCATGAATTAACGCAGCCTGTTTTTATTAAATGTCTTGCAACTGATGGGAAGATGGACAAGCCTGTCTGGCAAGGATAATGGCCAATGCTCAGAGCATCTGAAGTCTTGGATAAACTCCAACAACACCCTGCATCCCAAGACCATCGAGTGTTTCAGGAGTGTGGTCGTGCTTAGAAACAGTTTGTCTATAAAAAACCTTTTTAAAGATTTTGTGGTTTCTCCTCTTTTTTTGTGAAATAGAATTTATTGGTGAGCTCTTCAGCCACAGCTATACTCCTTCTGTTCTCCTTGATATTACTTAGATGGAAACCCAGAGAGAAGCAGATAAGAGTGGCTAAGAGCTTTTGTGGAACACGAATATCCATGGATATCCTCTATTGCTATTACCACCTCCAGAAGATTGGGGGTGGTTAGGTTTCCTCTTACTCCTATGGAAAGCCTACACAAGAGTCAGGTCCGGCTTATTGGTAACCTGAAGCACCCCTCATGCACTTTGTCTAAAAACCTTGGCCAAGGTAGTGAGGCTCCAAGGGAGAAGGTACCTTGACCCACTCACACCTGCCACGTCTTTGTGACTGGAAATTTTCCAATGCATTGGACAGAAAAAAATCAGGGATAAAACAAACCCAAGGGCATTGCCAATAATTGGGAAAATTCAGCGAATTCCGCCTGCTCCCATTTCAGTGTCATCAGGCAACTTTCTGATATTTTGGCTTCCCAGGTAGGAGAACTATCTGTAAAAAGAGACTGAGCTCTAGAACAAATGCCAGCATCCATCCCACTTGATAATATATTTCATACTGTAAAGTAGTACAATGGCACTACACACACACACACACACACACACACACACACACATATTAGAAACCTATAGTGGCATTCAAGATTTTTATTATTATTTAAAAATTTGTTCAAAATAATTTTTATTTAAAATTTTTAAATGAATTCGATAAGAAAAGTTCAAGTGAAGAATGGTATGCCCCTTCCCCTCTGCAGGGTATATTCAGAATATTTAACATTACCATTTACGATAGACTCTGGCTGAAAGCAGGTGGGTCAGCCGTACTGGCATGTTCAGGCTGAATAGTGGTGCTGCCTCAACTATAGTCTACATTTTATTCATTCAAAATTAGATGAATGGAAGGCTGTTAACTGGGATCATATCCTTTACCTTCCCTGATTTGCTCTTTAAGATTGCATTTTTGCAAACATTGTTACCACCAGCATTGGTCGTATGAAATTTGCTTTTGTACTTACTGTAAGACCACAGTCACGAGTCTGTGATACATCGATTCATTCACCCATCAGTCATCTGTTTTCTTCTACTCAGAGCCATCAACCCCTCTGGACTCCAGGAATCTAAAGATGAAGGATAATGTGGTCCCTCCCCCAAAAGCTCACACTCCAAGGGTGAGAGACTGTCCTCTGTTATTCAGTATTCCTCACATGGATTCCGAAGTAAGATATTTCTTTAAAAGTGCAGCCCCAGGGAAAAAGGGAAAAGAAAAACCCAACAAAGCAAAACAACAGTCCCCCAGAACAAACACTTTTATTTTCTTTAAGCAGCTTTCACGGGTTTTGCTCTCCAGATAAAAAGAGCTACAGAATTTTATATTCCTGTTTTTCCCACTGCTGGGAAACTCAGAGCCCACCGTGATGCTCCGCCACATCAAGGAGAATTACATTGTCCCCTAGAGTTCCCAGTCTTTTCTTTTCTCTCATGTTTCTGGTTCTGCTTTACTGCTTATTTTTTAGTATTTCTGTGTGCCTGGCCCTTATTGTAAACTGACTTTAATCCTTATTGGATAGAGCCTAAAATGATAGAAATGCAATTTTTATAAATATGCATTTTTAAATAAATACATTTTTAAAGGCTTAATTTTTTAAAGAGTAGTTTTAGGTTTGTAGCAAAATTGAGAGGAAGGTACAGAGATTTCTCAAACACCATCCCCTCTGCCCGCAACACACACACACAGCCTCCGCCATTATCAACATCTCCCACCAGAGTGGTACATTTGTTACAACTGATGAATCTACATTGACACATTACAATCACCCAAAGTCCATAGTTTACACTAGGACTCACTCTTGCTGTTTTACATTCTATGGGTTTGGACAAATGTAGAATGGCATGTATCCATCATTATAATATCATACAGAGTATTTTCACTGCCCTAAAAATCCTCTGTGCACCACCTATTCATCCCTCCACCCCTCCCCAACCCCTGCATTTTTTTAATTGAAAATATTTGGTTTATTGTCATGTATTTCGTTTGGCCCAAGAAAAAGGAATTCCAGTTTTTACACCTTTGAGAAATGGAACATTATTTGCTCATTCACACCTTCCTCTCTGACCTTCCCCTTCTTCTCTTTCCACATTGTTTTACGAGCTTATGAGTTTGTTGATTGGAGAATATTAATTAATTTGAGGAGTCATCTGGACGATTTCCAGGGAGAAAAATTATGGTTTATTGTTGACTGGACTTACCATACAAAGAGACAGGTGATTTTTATTTCATTTCATAAATGAATGAGAACCAGGAGGGTTTTAAGAATAATGAGTTGTTCTGACTTTTCTTTCTTATTCATCTTTGTCTACAGAGGCCAGCATAGAGCATGGCACTGAGTAAGTGCTCAGTAAAGAGATGCTGAATAAAAAAATTCATGAGTGAATCATCAGATGACCTGGTCCCTACTCAGTCATATTTTGTCTCCAACTCTTGCTCTTTCTGAATAAATATACAATAGCTACATGCTGCAAAGCACATAGTTGAAAAATGAGGACAGATCAACCATGAGAGGCATTTTTATATTCTGATGTGTGCCCGTAGATAGATGAATATATATATATATATATATATATATATATATATATATACACACACACACACACATGCATATAGATCATGTAACTGCTTGCTTTTTCCTAGGTTTAACTAGGCTGGTTTCTATGTAGATGCTGCAAGAAAAAACAGAAAACCACCTCAAAAAGGCCCTTGTTTTTTCATTATTAACCTCGTACATACTTTATTCCTGAGACACCCTCCTACCAGACATGTCTGATGCAGAAGCAACTCAGTGTGGAGGAAAAGGACAGCTGGAGACTTGGCATGAGTCCTGGTTTTGCCCAGCACTCAGTAGCCTCGTAAAACCTGAGGCTCCTCATTTGCAAAAGATGAACCATGCAGGACTAAGAGTTGGTCCAACTCTGCCATCACATTTACCTGGATGCCGAGGGCACTTGGTGTCTTGGCTGCCACTCATGCCTAGTGTCTGCTTCCGCATCATATGTCGCAGCCCCACAGTTCAATATCTTTCCTTTCTTTTGCATAAGCCATCAAGGATCAAAATGGGTGGAATTCCCTTTGATGATGTCCCTGTTGGGTGCCAGGCTCTGTGCAAACACATTTGCGCATGAACTACTTGATCCTCACGCAATCTCCAGATAGTTAGTATTAACCCTATTTTGCAGATAAGAGAAGGAGGCTCAAGGAGATTAAATGCAGCTGTCAGTGAAAAAAGAGGGATTTTTTTAACCCTTCAAAGCCAGTATCTATTCTAATGTACCAGGAGGAGTTAGGCCATGAACAGGCATACTTCCAGCAAACCTCAGATAGACCTGAAGACAGTGGAGGAAATAAATCATGGAAGAAAATGGGGGTAATTACGGGGTCATAGCAAAAAATTTCTTTTTATAGTAATAGGGTAGACCCTTGAGTACTTGCTCCTTCAAAAATAGAAATAGACTTAGAAAGCAGTGAGGCCTTGGTCCAGGCTCCTCTGACTTGGCCTATATTTTTTCCTGCATTTGACCTTATCTCTTTGGGGCTTTTATGTTTGTTTGTTTATTGGGTAAATACACATACATACATATATATATATATATAAATTGAAGTATAGTTGACTTAAAATACTGTGTTAGTTTCAGGTGTACAGCAAAGTGATTCAGTTTTATATGTATATGTATATATATATATAGAGAGAGAGAGAGAGAGAGAGAGAGAGAGAGTTTATTACAACATATTGAATATAGTTCCCTGGGCTATACAGTAAATCCTTGTTGTTCATCTGCTTTATATGTGGCATCTGTTAATCCCATACTCCCAATTTATCCCTCCCTACCACTTCCCCTTTGGTAACCATAAATTTGTTTTCTATATCTGTGAGTCTGTTTCTGTTTTGTAAATAAGTTGATTTGTATCATTCTTTCAGATTGTGCATGTTAGCGATACCATATGGCATTTGTCTTTCTCTATCTGACTTATTTCACTTAGTATGATAATCTCTGGGTCCATCCATGTTGCTGAATATGGCATTATTTTATTCTTTTTATGTCTGAGTAATATTCCACTACACACACACACACACACACACACACACACACACACACACACACACACCCCACATCATCTTCTTTATCCATTCATCTGTTGATGGACGCTCAGGTTGCTTCCATGTCTTAGCTATTGTAAATAGTGCTGCTATGAACATTGGGGTGCATATATCTTTTTGAATCGGAGCTTTTGTCTTTAGCTGTTACATACCCAGGAGTGGGATCGCTGGATCATGTGGTAACTCTATTTTTAGTTTTTTAAGGACCTTCATACTGTTCTCCATAGTAGCTGCACCAATTTACATTCCCACCAACAATGTAGGAGGATTCCCTTTTCTCCACACCCTCTCCAGCATTTATTATTTGTAGACTTTTTGATGCTGGCCATTCTGACAGGTGTGAGGTGACACCTCATTGTAGTTTTGATTTGCATTTCTCTAATAATTAGTGATGTGGAGCATCTTTTCATTTACCAGTTGGCCACCTATATGTCTTCTTTGAAGAAATACCTATTTAGGTCTTCTGCCCATTTTTAAAATAAGGTTGTTTGTTTTTTTGTTATTGAGTTGTATGAGCTGTTTATATAGTTTTGAAATTAATCTCTTGTCAGTTGCATCGTTTGCAAATGTTTTCTCCCATTTTGTAGGTTATCTTTTCATTTTATTTATGGTTTCCTTTGCTGTGCAAAAACTTATATGTTTGTTTAGATCCCATTTGCTTACTTTTGCTTTTATTTCTACTGCCTTGGGTGACTGATCTAAGAAAATATTGCTACGATTTGTGTCAGAGAATGTTTTGCCTATGTTCTCTTCTTGGAGTTTTATGGTGCCATGTGTTATATTTAGGTCTTTAATCCATTTTGAGTTTATTTTTGTGTATGGTGTGAGGGAGTGTTCTAACTTCATTAATTTACATGTGGTTTTCCAGCTTTCCCAACACCACTTGCTGAGGAGACTATCTTTTCTCCATTGTATATTCTTGCCTCCTTTGTTGAAGATTAATTGACCATAGGTGTGTAGGTTTATTTCTGGGCTCCCTATTCTGTTCCATTGATCCATATGTCTGTTTTTGTGCCAATACCACACTGTTTTGATTACTGTAGCTTTGTAGTATTGTCTGAAGTCTGGAAGGGTTATGCCTCCAGCTTTGTTCTCTTTCCTCAGGATTGCTTTGGTAATTCTGGGTCTTTTGTGGTTCCATATAAATTTTAGGATTATTTGTTCTATTTCCATGAAAAATGTCATGGATAATTTGATAGGGACTGCATTGAATCTGTAAATTGCTTTGGGTAGTATGGCCATTTAAACTATTTTAACTCTTCCAGTTCAAGAGCATGGGATATCTTTCCATTTCCTTGAATCATCTTTGATTTCCTTTATCAATGTTTTATAGTTCTCAGCATATAAGTCTTTCACCTCCTTGGTTAGGTTTATTCCTAGGTATTTTTTATGAAATTTTAAACAGGTTTTTTTTTTTTTTTTTTTTTTTACTTTTTCTGAGAACTTCTGGCAAGCGTTCTTATCTCACTTGGCCTATTTTTTACTGTGCACAGTCTGGAGAGACTGAGAAGTTGGAAATATCTTTATAAAGAATAAAGGGGGATTCCCTGGTGGCGCATTGGTTGAGAGTCCACCTGCCGATGCAGGGGACACGGGTTCGTGCCCTGGTCTGGGAAGATCCCACGTGCCGCGGAGCAGCTAGGCCCGTGAGCCGTGGCCGCTGAGCCTGCGCATCCGGAGCCTGTGCTCCGCAACGGGAGAGGCCACAACAGTGAGAGGCCCGCGTACCGAAAAAATAAATAAATAAATAAAATAAAATAAAGAATAAAGGGAGGCTCCAAGAAGCAGGTTCACTCACTGGCATCATTATTTGAGAGTTCCTTGCTACCTGGTTCTGTAATAAACCTAAGTGAAAGTAAACTTGGCCAAGTCTGAGTCCTCATTTTTGGCGGTCTTCAAACCTAGAATTCCTCTTTTCAGTCTGGCTCAGTTCACATGCTTTTGTCCTTGGGTTCATTATTATCTAGGAGAAGTAACAAATATGAAGACTTATGGAATCTAATTTAACTAAGTGCTAACTGTGGGCCAAGCACTGGGTGAAGTGTATTTTATATCAGTTATTTTTCTAGCAATGCCATGTAGTAGGAACTATTTTTGCCCTGATTTTCGGGCATTTATATTTGCTACTTTTTGCTTTTTGGTGTTTTGTTTTGTTTTTGCCATTATAAGTAAGGCTGAGATGACCGTTTTTGCCCACGTTGCAGAGAATGACTTCCAGGAAATGAGACCAGTTAGTCAGTTCTTTTGAACAGTTTTAAGGCTCTTGATGCAGATGACCTAGGTGCTTTCTGGAAGGGTGTACCAGTGCTCCCTGAGGCTAGCAGGGCATGTGCTTACTGGTGCCTCCAAAGCCTGCTAATACGGTGATGCACAGTGGGGAGAGTGACAGAAGCTTATCTTTTTAATGAACCTAAAAACAAGCTGGAAGGACTCTGGCCTGAGATTAGAAACTGGTCCCTGCTCTGCCATTCACCCTGTGTGCCATTGGGTTAGTGCTTGCCTCTCTCTAGGTCACAATTTTTCCAAGTATGAAATGAGGAGGGCAAAACAGATGATCTTGTAAGCTTTTTCAGCTCAAATTTTCCTTGACACTTAGGGAAAATATAACTCCTCTTTAAGCCATAGGTGGCTCAGAACATAAATTGGACAAGCTTTCATGTGATGTCTTCAGTTGTATATAAAAAGCAGCTAGGAAATTGTTTTTTAGAGGTAGGCTTGGATTTTAATCCTATCTTCACCATTTACTATGTGGGAGACCATGCAAGTTCATTTCTCCTTTCTGAGCTCTGATTGCCTCATCTGTAGGAGGTGGATAACAATGTCATAGGGTTTTTAGAAAGGTCAAATGAGATGAAGTATATAAAACATGGTACAAAGTAGAAGCTCGATAAGTAGTAGTTCTCTTTATAGAGGAAAATATGATACTTCTCTTCCTCCCACTCTTTTTTTTAATATATGATCTCATTTTTATTTGAAGTAATTATTATTTTATACATATTATATGGTTTTAGCTTTATTCAGGTATAATTGATATACCAAAAATTGCACATTTAATGTATACATCTTTTTTGTTAACATAGTTGATTTACAGTATTATGTTAGTTTCAGGTGTACAACATAGTTATAATATTATTGACTATATTCCCTGTGCTGTACATGACAGCCCTATGATTTATGTACTTTATAACTGTAGTTCGTACCTCTTAATCCCCTTTATCTATTTCACCCATCTCCCATCCTCCTCTCCTCTGGCAACCATGGACCTGGAGGGTATGTTAAGTGAAATAAGTCAGACAGAGAAAGACAAATACTGTATGTCTTCCCTTATATGTAGAGTCTAGAAAAACTAAACAAACAACAAATATAGAAAAACAGAAACAGACTCACAGATAACGTTTACATCTTGATAAGTTTAGACATATGCATACACCTGTGATACCATCACCACAACCAAGTTACTAAACATATCCATCACCTCCAAAAATGCCCTTGTGTCCTTTTAAAATGGCAAGAGAATTTAACATGAGGTCTGTCCTCTTAACATATTTTAAAGTGCACAATATCATATTGTTAACTACAGATATTGTGTTTACAGCAGATCTTCCTCCCACTCTTAAGAATAAGGGATTCTTTGTTTGTTTGTTAGATTCCACATATAAGTGAGATCATACAATATTTATCTTTCTGTGTCTGGCTTATTAAAGCAGCTCTAAGTAACTATTCAAAGATCCTAAGCCCCTAGAGGCCTCAGGATTCTGGTTTCTCATCTAGGCATCTGCAGTTTCCAGCATCCTCCATCCCGAGTACCATCCACTCAAGTCCATGTGTTTTCAGATTTCAAGTAGATTTGGGAGTTCCATGTGACATGTTAACTAGAGGAACCATCTTGTGGATACAGATCTGTCTCGACATCACGGGTTGGCCTCAGCCACTTTGATGTTACTAGAGTTTACTAATGGCTCTGTCAGTTCAGGAAGCTCTTTGAGATAAACACTGCTTGATTAAATGATGACTTCATTCTGCAGGTTTGCATCTGTTCACCACACACTTGCCAATGTGGACTTCCTTGGGTAATAGGGTTACAGAGATGAATAAGCGGTAGTCCCTTCCCTTCGTAGTTTCCAGACCAGTGGATGAGAAGCCTCAGTAAACAAATAATTACAATACAATGTGATAACCACTATAATAGAAGCAGATGCAGTGAGGTTTGGGAGCACAGAGGAGGGAGTGATTCGTTATGTGGGGGAAGAGAAGTTGGGACAGACTTCCCAGAGGATATTTAATTTAGATCTTGAAATTTGAATAAAAATGTAAGTAGATGATGAAGAAAAGGATGCTTGAGGAGAGAAAACAGCTGGGAAAAGGCATAAGGTTTAAAATAAAGAGTTTAGCCTGTTTGTGGGGAAATCAGATAGTAAGTGTGGTAGGAAATGAGACTGGTAATGTAAATTGGGACTATATCATAAAGAGCTATCAATGCCAGGCTAAAGAGCTTGGATAACATCCTGCAGATTTACAGTGTCTAAATATGGTAGCCACCAGACACGTGTGCCTCTCTAAATATGTTAGTTAATGTTAAACCAAATTAAAAATCCAGCTTATCAGTTGTACTAATTATATTTCAATGCTCAGTAGGCTCTTGTGGCTAGTGGCTGCCATATTAGATGGCACAGATACAGAGCATTTTCATCATTGCAGACGATTCTGTGGATAGTACTATTATATATGATATAGAGTGAGTGATGGATTTCAAGGGGATAGATTTGTCTGTAAGGTGTAGGATGGATTTGAGATAGGTAAAAGCAGAGGCAGGGAAAACAGTGAGGGAGTTATTGCAACACTCTAGACAAGAAATGATGAGAACTGAATTGGAGCATGGACCGTCACTAAGCAGGAGGGAACCAAGACCATCTTGCAGCCCATGAAATATCAAGACACCAAAGACCATGGTAAGCAGTGCAGTTTGCCAGTTTGGATCTTATGGGGTTGAGGGAGATATCAATCTCATCTCTTGTCATGAGCACCTTTTGGCTCGAAGCCCCAGTCCTCAAGCTTCTTCCCTGGCTCTGGAGAGGTAGGCAAACTCCCAAGTGCGTGTGAGCTCTCTGGAGTCTCCCTGCCCCTGCTTGCCTCTGTTTTGTCATGCCATTGGGTCTTAATCAGATGAGTATCTCATTTGGCCCCTTCTCCACCCATGGTGACCAGAGTTTGGAACAGGAGCATTATATGGCCAGCCCACACGTCTGTTTTGCTCTGAGTGTCTGGCTTCCGTGCTTATAACACAGAAAGGCAGTGGCAGATTGGATGATAAGATGTGGATCGTAGTCTCCTCCCTGCCTGATAGCATCTCTGTTAACCATAAACAAATTACTTCCATTCACAGCTGACAGGAGGAAGAGCTGTATTCTGCAGGGAGAGTTCCTGAGTGTACTGTGGTAAAGAATGCAGACTCTTTCTTACGAATGCAAAGATGCTCTCAAAAACAGTCATGGTGCCGTGGACAGTTTACCCCACCCCAGAAGACAGGGCCTCGATATGGACTCTTCCCTGCTGTGTCCCCCTGATTCTGCTTCTTACATCATATGCAGTTTTTGCTGCCAGTGTATCTCTCAACCCTTTCCCTGTCCAATGAGAGCTGTTGAAGAGCACATACGAAGCATACGACCCCTAGAGAAAGAAACAGATTCTCTGACGGTAAACACTAATTTTCTGAAATCCTATTTGTTCAAACTCATTCTTCAAGGCCCATCTCAAGCACTAACTGCTTTGTGAAACCTTCAGATACCTAATCCTGCTCAAATGGATTCTTCATACAAATCTCTGTTTGGCACAGAATTCCATTCTGTAAAGGTTCACTAACTTGTACAAATTATGATGCATAGTCTCCAATATATCTGGAAAAAAGCAAGTCAGAAAAGGTCTGAGAAAGACTTCAAATAGGAAGCTAGGGAAGAAAGTAACCATTTATGTTAGGTGTCTTTGTTTTATCCTTCCCTCCTTCCTTCCTTCCTTCCTTCCTTCCCTCCTTCCTTCCTTCCTTCCTTCGTTCCCTCCCTCCTTCCTTCCTTCCTTCCCTCCCTCCCTCCCTTCCTCCCTCCCTCCTACCTTCCTTCCTTCCTTCCTTCCCTCCCTCCTTCCTTCCTTCCTTCCCTCCCTCCCTCCCTTCCTCCCTCCCTCCTTCCTTCCCTCCTTCCTTCCTTCCTTCCTTCCTTCCTTCCCTCCCTCCTTCCTTCCCTCCTTCCCTCCCTCCCTCCCTTCCTCCCTCCCTCCTACCTTCCTTCCTTCCTTCCTTCCTTCATTCCTTCCCTCCTTCCCTCCTTCCTTCCTTCCTTCCTTCCTTCCCTCCCTCCTTCCTTCCTTCCTTCCTTCCCTCCCTCCTTCCTTCCCTCCTTCCCTCCCTCCCTCCCTTCCTCCCTCCCTCCTACCTTCCTTCCTTCCTTCCTTCATTCCTTCCCTCCTTCCCTCCCTCCTTCCTTCCTTCCTTCCTTCCCTCCCTCCTTCCTTCCCTCCTTCCCTCCCTCCCTCCCTTCCTCCCTCCCTCCTTCCTTCCTTCCTTCCTTCATTCCTTTCCTCCTTCCCTCCTTCCTTCTTTCCTTCCTTCCCTCCTTCCTTCCTTCCCTCCCCCCTCCCTTCCTTCCTTCCTTCCTTCCTTCCTTCCTTCCTTTCTTCCTTCCCCCCTTCCTTCATAAATTCATTCCACTACGGTACCAAACATTTACTGAGCCCCTACTGATGGCCAAGCAATGTTCAGTACATAGAGAGATTAGTAAAATTAAGAGTTCAGAAACTGGTAGGGTCATCAAAGTTTTAAGTAAATAATGACAATCCATTGTGGGAACCACTCTGCTGGAGGGATATACACAGTACAGGTGAAGAAAATCAGGGAGAAGCACTCACTCTGTTAAGTGAGGAGTGCAGACGCTGGAGTTCAAATCCTGGCTCCATAATTAGTAACCAGTTCGCCTTGTGCAGTTCGTCTTCCTGAGCCTCAGTGTCCTCATCTATAAAATGGACAGAGTTTTTCTGGGGGGAAATGTGATAATATTTACAAAATTCTTGGCACAATGTCTAGAACAAAATAAATGCTCAGTCGACATTATTTTTCAGGCCTTCACATTTGTCAACCTAAATGATCAGGACCATTTCCAACTTCTGTTTGTTGGAGATGAGCGTGACTGAATGTGTTGAACTTGAGGCCAAAGTAAGGTGCTCAGATGTCTCTGATAACATGTTTTAGATGATTCAGCCTTTGACCAGAGACCTTTCTAATGCACGTTCTTTTAGATTTGGCTTCTAGAAGATTGACTAGATGAATCTGACTGTATTTCACTTTCCTGTGAGACAGAAAAACATGAATAATCAGAGAACTGTAACTATTTGGGGCTGGGATTGGTGAGTAATTTTTCACAAGCTTTCATTTTAAACATATTCATTGAGAAAAATATTCTAAAGGGGTCATAGAAATTTTTTGAAAATAGTACATCGATACTCCCCATGGAAAGCACATATATATCCAGATCATGATTTTGATTACTGTTGTCATTATTAAGCCAACAGGGAGTTAGTATTTTCATGATTGCAGAAGATGGTTATTGATGTTTAGAGTATTGGTCAAAACAGAAGAGAGGCTGCTGCCACGAAGAATCTATATCTTCAGAGAAGCAGACAGTAAAACTCACAGATGCTAACCAGTTAAGTAATACCGTTATCTTTTCTGCCGTGGAGTGAATCAAAGACTGGCTGGTTTATATACTCACTGACTCCTTGCTAGCTCAGAATGAGAACCAAAGTGAGGCCATGTCAAGTTTTGGTAATTGTCTCAAAGAGGCAAGACAGGGCCATTGGTGGCAGGAGAGAGAGAAGATTCCTCAATGGCCTTTTTCTCTGAAGCTTTTCTTGTTCCTTGTTGATTGAGAACAGATATCCTGGACATTCAATAATCTGTTTAAAAAGTCTAATTTCTAAACCATTGACAGAGAGCAATCAGCTTTTCTCAAACACTTAGAAATTGCTATCCCTCCAAGTAGTTGCTTTAAGAGAAGAGAAAGGAAACAGTATTTAATGGATCCTTTGCTTCAAAATAATGGATTGTCTTTATTTTTTTTTATTTTTTTTGCTGTACACGGGCCTCTCACTGTTGTGGCCTCTCCCGTTGTGGAGCACAGGCTCCGGACACGCAGGCTCAGCGGCCATGGCTCACGGGCCCAGCCGCTCTGCGGCATGTGGGATCTTCCCGGACCGGGGCACGAACCTGTGTCCCCTGCATCGGCAGGTGGACTCTCAACCACTGCGCCACCAGGGAAGCCCTGTCTTTATATTTTATTCAAGCAATCAAAAGCTTTTTTTTTTTAATGCTACGTTGGGGAAAGCAATAGTAGGTGCTTTTACTAGCCCACATTCTCCTGATTTTAAGTCACAGAAATCTAACTCAACAGAGTTTAAGTGAACATTTCTTGGCTTATATAATTGTGAGGGAGAAATGGTTTAGGAATGACTTGGAGGTGTGGAATATAACTTATTTCTCAGTTTATCCCTGGTTTCTCCTCCACTGGATTACTATGGCAGGATATTCTTGAGACTCTTTGAATGAATGTATATTTATAGAGCAACCAGATAAAAACCTTTTTGTTTCCATAAGCTTCTGGGATGTTTCCAATCATTTGTCTCTAGACAATGAGTCCACCTGCTATGAGTTGATGGCTGAGTCTCTAAATCTCTTCTGCCAAGGTTTCTACTCTCTGCCTCAGTGCTTCCTTCATCCCCTTCCAAGGTAGTTAATGCATCTCCTGAGATATTTGTACGAGGCCCTGTTTTCCTTCAGCCCAATCAACCCCTTTTCTTCAATATATTTTTTTTCAATAGTACCATCACGCATCATTCATGCATTCACTCAGACTAGAACTTTCAATGCTCGGTTTATTCTCACTGATTCAGTTTGATTTGATTCAACTAAAATTTGCTGAGCACCTTCTGAGTATGTGGAACTCAGCTGGGTTCTGGGGACACAGAAGTAAGTACAATATCCTTACTGCTCAAGATTTTGTGCCATAGATTGTGGCATGAATGTAATTTTTTTTAATCATATAAGCTTTGGAATAAAACAGAAATATATATGAAGTATAAGGGAGGAAGTTGTCAGGTGTTTTCCTAGGTACTGGGAACACAGGAATAAGTAAAATATTATAACTGTTCTCAGGGAGGAGCTCCAGGACTAGTAGGGAGCATAAGATCATTATTTATCGTAATAGAATTATTATTATAATTATATTATTATTCTTAATGATACATTATTATATTATTACCTGAAATATCACATATTATCAAAATAAATTTTCATCATAATAAAATTATTGGTGATTGAGAATATAACTATATCACGTAAAACTACATATATATAATGTAAGGGAGGGAGTTGGTCAGTTCCATCATGGTGAAGGGGGAAGGGGCTTCACAAAGTCCCACAAAGTCTGTCACTTCTTTCAGACATTCTGCCCGCCTCGTCCGTCCGTGATAACACCTCAGATGCCTCCCCACATTCCATGCTTTGCTTCCTAGAGCTGACTCCTGCTGTTTGCTTAGTTGGGAGAAAAGAAAAAGAAAAGACCATAGGATGGGCTGGTAGCATGCCTTCTGATATCATCTGTGTGCTGAATATAAATGTATGCATTTCCTGGGAGTTATTTCTCCAGAAATAAAATGCACACAGAGAAGCAACCTCTCTCCTGGCCAGAGGGACCACAGTCCAGCTTTAAGCCCTTTCTGATGGAAGCAGGAATCTCTGAGGCTGTCCCTGCATGACGCAAAGGGGTGGGTCTCCTAGTCTGGACCATTTGGCCCGGATTTTACATTCCCCAGGATTTTAGTATCACAGGGCTGGGTGGGGTTGAGAGGCCATCAGGACAACATTTTCTTGTTTTCTTTTAATTTCCCCAGAGGCAAAGAGTCTACAACTTTCTTCAAAACATTTTCAAGTCTCTCAACGTCATTTAAAGCGGGCAGTTCTTCTTAACTGATGCAGGTAGAATTTGAGGTAGAACGACTTTTTTGTTGTGCTGGACTGTCCCTTGATTCGCAGATATTTATCCTTCTTGATCTCTGCCACTAAATGTGAGTAGAGTCCTCACCAGCCATCGAGATGACCAGAAATGCCCTACACTTTTCCGAACACCCACCCCTAGAGGAACAGTTCCACCCCCAGCTGACAGCCATTGAATGATGCCACCAAACTTGGTTTTCATTGAGTCTCAATTATTGGTTCATTCATGCAAATCTTACAGAAACAAAGCACCTAAAAATGCTATTGTGCACCTTTAATTGTCACATGCTCTGAGGGCTACTGAGAGGAGTAAGACACCTACTGAGATCTTACTCCAAGTATGAAGAAAAGATAAACATAACTATTAAAGTATTTGCCCATTCATTTGAAAATATGTGCCGAATATCTGTTTACCCTGCTTCGGGGACTGGGATTCAAACACTGTTCCATGTATACGCAACAGAATGGAGTGCAAAGACCACGTGAGCTCAGAGGAAAAGGGCATCCTTCCCAGAGGGGATGTGGAAGTCACCTAAAAGTAATGTTTCAGATGATACTTAGAAGGATTTGGGTAGCTAGATATTGGTGATACCTGGAGTCAAACAACCTAGGTGGAGAAAGCCATAACTGGAAGTGAGTTGGCAGGTGACCTACCTTGACTGGAATGACAAGCGAGAACATGTGAGTGTGTGAAAGGTGTCTGGAAACGTGAGAGTAGAGTTTGAACTCTTAGGGAGTTTTGTTTCCAATCTGTTGGCCCTTGAAGGGATTTCAAAGGGCATATTTATCTCAAGTGCAGAAGCTGTCTTACCTGAAACCATTTCTCAGGCTTCTCTGCCAACTCCTCTTCTCCACACACAAGCACACACTTGCACACACACATTCACATTGTGTACACACATCCACACACCTCTCCTTTTCCCTTTCCCAAGTAAATTACCCTTTGTCCGTTTATTCTCACAAGAATCATTTTCCAGTTCATGGGAGAAAATAAAGACTTCCGGATAGATTTTATTTAGCCACCACTGTGACTTATACAAATTGAATTGCATCTAGATTGGGCAGGTCCACTCTGGCTAACCAGAGGCCCCAGCACTTCCTTATGTCCACCATTACCTCTTTTCCTTGGTGCTCTTGGGGTTAAAACCCCTTTGCCTGACCTTCAGGGCCTCTTATTATTGAGCCTCCACTTGCTTTCTGCAGGTGTCCTCATGTACCTTCACCCCAACCATCCTGAGTTGCACCTTTGGGTTTCACTCCCCCTTGCCTGACTTTCACCACTAACTCCTAGTCCTTTGGTGCTCAATTCACACACGACTTCCTCTGGAAAGTCCTCCCTGAGCCTCCAACATAAATTAGATATCATCCATCCACCATTCCTCATTCCCATCTCGATTTCTTTTAATCAGACCCCGGGCCACATTTTGATAATCTTTTAAACTACTTCAACACTTTTTCTCTTTTTAACATTTATTGTCCAAATTATTCATCTGGCTGCACAGCACACTTGGCTATTATCATCAGTTTCCTTTTTATATATAGACATCTTACATACAATCCCCATTGCTCTCCAACCATGCTATCTTCCACTTCCATCCTGCCCCAGAGCCTTTGTGCCATCCTTTCCCTGTTCCCTAAATGCACTTCCCACCAAAACCCCCTGCCACCCAACCCTTCCCCTGACCTCCCTTCACTAAATCGTCCTCTACTCTTCTGGATTTCAGCCCAATGATCATTTTCTCAGAAAGCCATGTTCCTCTGATTAATATAGGTCGATTTCCTGTATTATTGGTTTCATTGCACCAATATCTGCTCCTCTGCATTTACTTGGATAGCTTTTTGATTAGGTGTGTCTACTTCAATAACTTGTAAGCATAAGAGAGCAAGATACCATTTTTGTTTTTGCTCACTCTTGCTGCTGCAGCATCCAGCTTGTAGCTGTCAAGGGCTCAGTGGCTAAATATGTACATGAATGAGTAGGCTGGCTTCATATGTTGTGGAACTTCGTATATCATGTCATGGGATTTACATGATCGCTACTTATAATAATTGATAATGACAAGAAATATCAAGTAGAATAGCACTTTAACTCCAACCTGTCTTAACCTGGAAAGTTCTGGTCAAGAAAAAAATAAGTTCTGGTCAATTTTTTAGGCTAGAAATTAAAAATGGAGGTTTTGAGGGAATTTTGTTTTTCTTCAGTGTTGAGATTTATTGTGTGCATGAGAGCTTACACGCAGACTTGGCTCCCAAAGGATGCTACCACTGACTCATCCGGGAGAGATTTTAAAATGTGGTTTCTAATCAAATCATCTGTAGAGCCATCAGGTGCTTCCTATGAATTCTGTGGTAATTAAGATTCTGCCATGAGATATCAGTCATTAGGAGCTTTTCTCATAATCCTGTCAGTTCTCCTGGAGATAGAAAGTCTCTTAAGCCATCATTCAGCCACACTGATTGATTAAAACCTAATGACCTAGGGCCACAATTAGGATTCCATACTGATGAAATGCTTTCTGGTAACTCCTTTTCTCCGGAGGCCAGAGAGGGAATTTACATTTATTAAGATCAGGTCTTGCTTGTACCTATTTCCAAACTTAGAAGCAAAATGCAGTATCACACAAAAAAACCTAGTAGCCCTTGAACTCCATACCCAAGGTCCCCCTCTCTGTATCAGTCCCTTGAATGTCCTGGGCCAGAAGAAGTAAAAAATTTAGGAAGCCAGGGTCCAGTTCTCCATGCAGGCCATTGAGCAAACTTTCCACTGACCATCCCATCCTGCAAGGGGCAGAAGAGGCTGGATTTGAGCAGTGGCCTTCGGCCAAGAACAGAGTATTCTGGCCAGAAGGAGGGGCACATTACTCAATGACTATCCTCCTGCCTATTCTGCAAAGCAGCAGGAACAGGGCTCAGGGAAATTCCCAAGCTCAGAATGCATAAGCAGACTGATGAAGCAGAGTTCCTGGTCACGCCACGACGGTTCAGTATCATCTTCTGTATCCTTCTGGCTTCTTTCTCTCCTCCCCCTCTGCTCCCCCTTGCCCCTTACATCTTTTGCTTCACAGCAGTATCCTCCTGCATACCTCGTCTTCTTCCTGAGTAAAGACCACAGACCTGGCCAAATGCATCCTCCAATATTCACCAGGATCAGATATCCTGTGCATTCTTCCCTGCACCCTCATTGCTCCCCCACGCCCACATGCACACACCGTGCAAAGAATCCTCCTCATAATATCTGATTTCTGGAGACATTCCTCAGCCATAGCAGATGCATATTAATGTGATGGGAAACATTCACTGTGTTGAAACAGACCAAAGGACTGACACTTCTACACCAATGCTATTAAGTGTTCCTTCCAAACCAACCTCATGGCAGTCAGGGTGAACTTTTTGAAATATAGCTCCTACTTTGTTGCCCTACACTTCTCCTTTTAACAATTTTAGATCTCCCTACAATGCATAAATAACAAAACCCAAACTCTTTAAGCTATCATTCAATGACTTTCATCCAAACGTATACTTGTACGTCTCTACCCAGAAAACACTTCTGCCTACAAGACACAGATCTTAGCCCCTTTGTCTTCTTCCTCTCTTCTCCATCCTCTTCACTCCCAAATATAGGTATTTCCTTTTCTATGCTCTTTTAGCTTCTAAGTCCACCTCTATTTAGTTTCTAAATTTCCATTAGGGACAAGGAGACCCTGGAGTGTCAGATACAAGTAGGAGTCTGAAAGTTGAAGTTAAGTTATCAGGATGGGGAAGGGAGACAACCCAGAGTGTGTGGTCACACTAGCCACCGAGTCTGGGTGAAACACAGGTATGAAGACAGGACCCAGACTCATAGTCGTATTTAAGAGTAATGGCAAAGGGTTCAATCCAAGGTGGGGATCACATTGACAAGCAGAAGCCAGATGCCCTGTAGTTAGATAAGAAGAGGGAACTGTACAAAGTACCATGGGAATCTAGAGGAAGGAGGGAAGTAATTCTATTTGTAGAGGTTGGTCAAGATCAGCTTTCACTGAGGAGACGACATTTCAGCTGAATTTTGATAAATTTGTATTTGCCAGTCTCAAAAGGAAGAAAGGGTATCCCAGGCCCTTACTATCAGTGTTACTAGCAGCCAGGGAGATAAATGAATGATCGCACCAGAGAATGAGGGAGTAGCAGCCCTATTCGTTTTCTGTAGAAATGTTATCACTGCAATTTTGATAATCATTTGCAATTCATCAGCAAATTATATGGAAATAGTGATAAAAATTATCTAGGGTTTTTCTTCAAGTGGATTCATGCTGATTAATACTGCAGCTCACAGATTCAGGGACATTTATAAACTCTGATTCCAAAATCAATGTGGAACCTATCGAGTCATTCTGTTATAGTGATAGTATCAACTATTTACACAGAGATTTGTGGTTTGTTGTAAAGGATAATATCTGGCACTTTCAGTGTATTTGACAGGTGTTCTCCAGGCATTATCTTATTTAATCCTCATGGGAAATCTGTAAGTCCTGCTCTTACCCACATTTTACAGATAATGAAACTGAGGCATAGAGAAAATATATAAATCACCCAAGATCATATTGTACAAGCATTTGAAACTAGGCAGGTTGACCTTAAGAGCCCAAGCTATTATTTGTCTCAGTTCAATCCCCTCAACAACTTCTGAATAAGAGTGTGTGGATTTTGTTAAGAGAATGTTTTGGCGAGAACCATCCCAGTGCTAAGTTCTTCTCAACTCAAGACAAGTGATGAGACTTCAGTAGGACTTCAGTTCTCCACTTGGAGAACATTGAAGTGTTTTCCCTGTGTTTGGTTGGTGCAGAAATTGGTATCCCTCCTGCCTGGAAAATCTAGGGAGTAAGAGACTAAGCGCTTCAAGGCCAGAGTCAGGAGTGCCTGTTTGCTTTGGCATCAGTCTGCCTTCCCAGGCTTTTGCAGTAAGGGATTTGTATTTCCTACAGACCAACTGTGGGCCACGTGGAAGAGAAAATTCTGTGGGTGCAGGTTGTGCATCTTTCATTCACGCAAGTGGTATTTTGGGGTGGGAGAGGAAACTAGTGGTAGTGGTTGGGAGGCTGGGGTCACTAGAATCCTATTACTGAGGGAAGAGTTGAAAAGGACCAACCGGAAGAGTGCTACATCCACCCCTGTCCAGAAATAGCAAGGTAGCATCAACCTAGGGTGCAGAGGAAGGGATTTGCATAGTAATCTTTGATAGTTGACCTAAAGAGACTCACTGATAAGTCCCAACCGAAAGGCCAGTTTCTTATGTATAAATGGTTAAGAAGTTAATCAGTATCTTAGAAATCATTACTCTGTGGTTACCGCTGTTTGTTAGACTTTGACCAAGTCATTTACCTCTCTGAGTCACAGTCTCCTCATCTGTCAGATGGGGATAAGAATAGCCCCGCCCCTTGCCCCCACAGGTGGGTTTGCAGGTGAGGCTGAGTGAGAGGGTATTTGGCAAGTGGCTGGTACAGTACAGGCAGCACTCCCAGTCCCTTGGCCTAGCTCTGCTCCCAGATCTTCATGCCCTTGCTTCTTTTATTCTTCACTTGGCAGGTTGAATGGTAAGCCTACCCGTGTGGCTGCACCAAAGCTGTCATCGTGACCTGTGAATGTAGCAGGTCCAAGTCCCTGGAATAAGTGCCACACTCTATGGGTCTGCATCTTGTCCTTACCTGCTCTCAGGACTCCAAGGCCTGATGGTTGCAGGCTCTGTCTGGATTCTTTGCTGGCTGGAGGCCCATGTTGCTTACACATACAGCCCTCATTTGTCCACCACCCCATGGCTCAGGAGGCCCTTGATAGAAAGCATCTGCCTCTTATTAATTACTGGGAATCTGTGAGCTGAGAAATCCTTTCCAATCACCTTCTTCTCCCTGGGTGTGTGTTTGTGTGTGGAAGGTAGTGAGGGGGAGAGAAGGATCAAGCAAAATGCACCAGCCACTATCTATGTTGCCTCAAAGTAAAAACAACCCCCTAAAACAGTCCTTCCAGTACTGCAGGGTTAGTACCACGTGCTAACCTGGACATGCTCAGGGAGATGCTGGGCCACTTAACAACTGACAATCACATGCAAGAGAGCCCTAAGGAAAGTACATGTGCTTATGTAGAGGTCACTGCAAAGGGCAAAAATAATGACATTCTCCATTCTCCATAGAGATAGATAGATAGATTTAGACACACACACACACACACACACACAGAGAGAGAGAGAGAGAGAGAGAGACTTGCTACTATTGCAGCATAAGATAATTGATTAAAAGAGAATAGATGTTGGAGTCAGAAGTCCTGGGTTTGAATCCTGACTTCATTGCTGAGTTGCTGAGTGTCCTTTGATAAATCGTGTAATCTTCCTTAAGCTCATTGTTCTTACTTGGAAAGTGTGACAATAATAATTAATATGCCATGGAGTTGTGGAGATAAATGAAATATATGATGACATAAAATTAAAGCTGAATGATAAGTGTAAATAAATTTGGAGACTATGATGAGCTTTGTAGATAGATGTTGGCTTTCATCAGTATCATTTATTTTGTTCTTATCTGGGTGTGAGCTGTAGTAACTAAATTTCTTTGATAGTAATTGTACTGGGGTGACTCTTAAACTCTGGGTTGCTCAATGTATTCTTCAGTTTCCAGGACTTATGTATCTTCCCTTGAGTGCACAAAAGAGAACTAATATTTTTTGAGAGACAACTATGTACTAAGTACATGAAACCTTCCACTACAGCTGTATATGGATGGTGTTATACTCAGCCTCCAAGATGGCCCCCAAGGATCATGTCTTTTGCTATTCACATCCTTGTGTAGCCCCTTCCCACACTGTGCCAGCACTGGTCAGTGTGACCAATAGAATATGGCAGAGAATATGGTATGCCACTTCCAAATCAGATTATAAAACACACTGTGGCTTCCATCTTGGGTACTCTCTCTTTCTCCCTCTCAGATCTTGTGCTTTGGGGAAATCAGATGCCATGCTATGAGAGGCTCACAAGGTAAGAAACTGAGACCCCTTCTAACAACCATATGAGTGGACTTGGAAGTGGATTATCTAGTCCCACTCAAGCCTTCAGATGATTACAGCCCCAGTAGACAACTTGATAGCAACCTCATGAGAAGCTCTGAGCTTGAACCACCCAGCTAAGCTACTCCTAGATTCCTGACCCTCTGAAACTGTGTAAGATAATAGATGTTTGTTGTCTTCAGCTACTAAGTTTTGAGTTAATTTGTTATGCAACAATAGATAACTAGTATAGGAGGTTTGATCGTTCCTGTTTTATAGATGAGAAAGCTATGAATCAGAGAGGCTAAAGTATTTTTTTCAAGGTCAGTTGAAAATACTAGATTTGAACCAATTCTTTTTTACTTCAAAACCAGCATGATCTACCACTAAATATGCTGCCTTCCCACGGTGAAAATGCACTGTTATCCTGAAGAGGGAAAAAAATAAACATAAAAATGAGGCTTTTCAAGGAAGACACTTTCTTTTTATACATAATTTTTATGATTACTCTAACTGAAGGCCCAAAGAATTATTTTGAATAATGAGTACCCTAAACCAAATATAAAACAGAGTTGGTTGGGAGGAGGGGAAGAATCAGTTCGTTTTTACACGATTGTCTTGCTATCCACCGAATGCCAGGTTCTTCTGATAAGGCTGGATGTGATTGGATGGTTCCTATTCTCATGAAGCTTACAGTCTGCTGTGGAAAAATAGCTCAATAGAAGACTACAGTTAGACGGTTTAGAATAGTAATTGAGAGCTCTAGAATCTGGAAGAGTTTGGTAAAAATCTACCACTTAGCATCTGTGTGATCTTGGACAAGTAACTAATTGCTCACTATGCAAAGGACTTTGCTAAACTCCTCAGATTCATCTTCTCTTTCAGTGCTAAGCTCTTTACATGCATTATCACACATACCAAGTGCTAAGCTCTTTACATAATTATCCCATTTAATCCTTATGACAATCCTGTAAGGATTATTGCCCTAATTTTACGGATTACTACCTATCTCATTGGGTTGCTAAGAGAATTAAAACATATAGTCCACATAAAGAGCTTGATCCAGTGTCCAGCTCACGTAAGTGCTGTCTAAGTGACTTAGTGTGGGTTACTCCAGAATCAGTCCCTGAGACGAGATTATGTATGCAAGCAGTTTATTTGGGGAAGAATTCAAGAAGCTATGAGAGGGCTTCCCTGGTGGCACAGTGGTAGAGAGTCCGCCTGCCGATGCAGGGGACATGGGTTTATGCCCCGGTCCGGGAAGATCACTCATGCTGTGGAGCGGCTGGGCCCGTGAGCCATGGCTGCTGAGCCTGTGCATCTGGAGCCTGTGCTCCGCAATGGGAGAGGTCACAACAGTGAGAGGCCCGCGTACCGCAAAAAAAAAAAAAAAAAAAGCTATGAGAGAGTAAATAAGTGACATAGGGAGAGGAAGCAGCTAATAAAGAGCGCGTTAACAAGCAGGTTACTTCCGTGGGCACATGGGGCTCAATCCCACCAGGTACTCCCTGAGGCACAGTGTGGAGCACACCTCAGCATTGTCCCAATAGAACTACAAAGATGAGTTATTTATTTACCAACTTGTCTGCCTCATTAATTGAGGGTAACCATGCAGAGCTTCCAGCCTGCCCTGGGTGTGGGTCAAACATGCTCTCTGAGCAAAGAACACCTTCAGGCAGAGGCATAGGAATCTCTTGAATAGGGGAAACAACTGCAGAAGACTCAGAAGTGGGCCCAGGAAGCATCTGTTTCAAGTAACTCTTTTTAATATTACTGTTAATTATAAGTTAATATTACAGAATGTGATAGGAATATGGCATAGCTTGTCTTGGAACACATGTGAGGCTCACCTTCTATACTTGGGCAAGAAAGTTAGGACAGGCTTCTCAGATATGAGGAGTCAATGAGAAATGAATAGAGGTTTGGGGGAGAAAAGAGAGTAGAGAAGTATTCCAGGCAGAGAGAAGCTTGTGTGAGAAGTCCAACCACGCGTCAAGAGAAAAGAAGGCTTATTCTAGCAAGTGAAAGAAATTTGGTTGTCTGAATTTTCAGTTGAAAGGAAAGAGCCTTGAGAGTTAAGTCTGAAAGGTCAGCCTATATAAGTCAGATCCTGCGGGCCTTATAGGCCATATTGATGAATTTAGGCTTTATCCTGGGAAAAAATGGAAATCCTTAAAGGATTTTTAGTAGATTCATGTTCTGACATTTCATTCAAGTCCCTGTGAGGAAAGTAATTTGGGGAAAAGGAAATTACTTTGGGTGAAAGCAAAGGGAAAGATTAGAGAAGCAGCTGCAGTAGCTTAGACAAGAGTTAACGTGGACTGGGTGAAAATAGAATGAAGGCTTAATAGTGAACATCCATATGTCACACAGCTTCTGTGGGCCAGGAATTTGGGAACAGCTTGTCTGGAGGTTTTGGCCCAGGATTTCCCATGAGGTTGCAGTCAGAAAGTTCACAAGGACTGCAGTTATCTGAAGACTTGACTGGGGCTGGAGAATCTGTTTGCAACATGACTCACTTGCATAGATGTTGGCAGCAGGTCTCAGTTCCTTGCCATGTGGAGCTTTCCATAGGGCTGCGTGATGCCTTTGTAACATGACATCTGCTTTCCTCTATGGTGAGTGAGATGCTATATATTATAACCTAGCCTCAAAAGCCACACTCCATCATTTCTGAAATATCCTGTTGGTCACCCAGGCCAGCCCTATCCAATGTGGGAGGATGCTGTACTCTATACAAGAATGTAAATACCAAAAGGCTGGGACCATTGAGGGCTACCTTGGAGGCTGGCTGTGACACTCTGACCTTGCCCTCAATGGTTCATATCCCTCCCACATACAAAACACACTGACTCCTCCCCAAGGCTCCCCCAAATCGCATTCTATCACAGTATCAAATTGAAGTCCACAATCTTATCCTTTTGATCTGAACTCCTGAACTCAAGAGAAAAATTATCTGCCCCCAACACAATGGTGGGACAGGCATAGGATAACTGCTGTAGACATTCCTATTCTATAAAAGTCACCAGAGCAATTTTGAAATCTAGCCAAGAGAATGTTGGAAATCCCTTAATTAGTGCTCAGTCTTGCTCATGCTGAGGAATAGTTCCTTTTTTTTTTTTTTTTACTTATCTCCATGATATCATTTTATATTTTTTATTTTTTTTAAACATCTTTATTGGAGTATAATTGCTTTACAATGGTGTGTTAGTTTCTGCTTATAACAAAGTGAATCAGCTATACATATACATATATCCCCATATCTCCTCCCTCTTGCATCTCCCTCCCACCCTCCCTATTCCACCCCTCTAGGTGGTCACAAAGCACCGAGCTGATCTCCCTGTGCTATGCGGCTGCTTCCCACTAGCTATCTGTTTTACATTTGGTAGTGTATATATGTCCATGCTACTCTCTCACTTTGTCCCAGCTAACGCTTCTTCCTCCCTGTATCCTCAAGGCCATTTTCTAGTAGGTCTGTGTCTTTATTCCTGTTTTGCCCCTAGGTCCTTCATGAACTTTTTTTTTTTTTTTTTTTGGATTCCATATATATGTGTTAGCATATGGTATTTGTTTTTCTCTTTCTGACTTACTTCACTCTGTATGACAGACCCTAGGTCCATCCACCTCACTACAAATAACTCAATTTCGTTTCTTTTTATGGCAAGTAATATTCTATTGTATATATGTGCCACATCTTCTTTATCCATTCATCTGTTGATGGACACTTAGGTTGATTCCATGTCCTGGCTATTGTAAATAGAGCTGCAATAAACATTTTGGTACATGACTCTTTTTGAATTATGGTTTTCTCAGGGTATATGCCTAGTAGTGGGACTGCTGGGTCATATGGTAGTTCTATTTTTACTTTTTTAAGGAACCTCCATACTGTCCTCCATAGTGGCTGTATCAATTAACATTCCCACCAACAGTGCAAGAGGGTTCCCTTTTCTCCACACCTTCTCCAGCATTTATTGTTTGTAGATTTTTTGATGATGGCCATTCTGACTGGTGTGAGATGATATCTCATTGTAGTTTTGATTTGCATTTCTCTAATGATTAATGATGTTGAGCATCCTTTCATGTGTCTGTTGGCAATCTGTATATCTTCTTTGGAGAAATGTCTATTTAGGTCTTCTGCCTATTTTTGGATTGGGTTGTTTGTTTTTTTGATATTGATCTTGCTGTGATTTATGTCATACAGTGTTCTGCCTATGTTTTCCTCTAAGAGTTTGATAGTGTCTGGCCTTACATTTAGGTCTTTAATCCATTTTGAGTTTATTTTTGTGTATGGTGTTAGGGAGTGTTCTAATTTCATTCTTTTACATGTAGCTGTCCTGTTTTCCCAGCACCACTTTATTTATTTTTTTATAAATTTATTTATTTTTGGCTGCATTGGCTCTTTGTTGTGCCACGTGGACTTCTTATTGTTGTGGCTTCTGTTGTTGTGGACACGGGCTCTAGGCACACGGGCTTCAGTAGTTGTGGCTCACGGGCTCTGGAGCACAGGCTCAGTAGTTGTGGCGCATGAGCTTAGTTGCTCCACGGCATGTAGGATCTTCCCGGACCAGGGCGCGAACCATGTCCCCTGCATTGGCAGGTGGATTCTTAACCACTGCGCCACCAGGGAAGCCCGCAGCACCACTTGTTGAAGAGGCTGTCTTTTCTCCAATGTATATTCTTGCCTCCTTTATCAAAGATAAGGTGACCATATGTGCGTGGGTTTATCGCTGGGCTTTCTGTCCTGTTCCATTGATCTATATTTCTGTTTTTGTGCCAGTAGCATACTGTCTCGACTACTGTAGCTTTGTACTATAGTCTGAAGTCAGGGAGCCTGATTCCTCCAGCTCTGTTTTTCTTTCTCAAGATTGCTTTGGCTATTCGGGGTCTTTTGTGTTTCCATACAAATTGCGAACTTTTTTGTTCTAGTTCTGCGAAAAATGCCAGTGATACTTTGATAGGGATTGCATTGAATCTGTAGATTGCTTTGGGTAGTAGAGTCATTTTCACAATGTTGATTCTTCCAATCCAAGAACATGGTATATCTCTCCATCTATTTGTATCATCTTTAATTTCTTTATCGGTGTCTTATAATTTTCTGCATACAGGTCTTTTGTCTCCTTAGGTAGGTTTATTCCTAGATATTTTATTCTTTTTGTTGCAGTGGTAAATGGGAGTGTTTTCTTAATTTCACTTTCAAATTTTTCATCATTAGTATGTAGGAATGCCAGAGATTTCTGTGCATTAATTTTGTATCCTGCTACTTTACCAAATTCATTGATTAGCTCTAGTAGTTTTCTGGTAGCATCTTTAAGATTCTTTATGTATAGTATCATGTCATCTGCAAGCAGTGACAGCTTTACTTCTTCTTTTCCGATTTGTATTCCTTTTATTTCTTTTTCTTCTCTGATTGCTGTGGCTAAAACTTCCAAAACTATATTGAATAACAGTGGTGAGAGTGGGCAACCTTGCCTTTTTCCTGATCTTAGAGGAAATGATTTCAGTTTTTCACCATTGAGGACAATGTTGGTTGTGGGTTTGTCATATATGGCCTATATTATGCTGAGGAAAGTTCCCTCTATGCCTACTTTCTGGAGGGTTTTTATCATAAGTGGGTGTTGAGTTTTGTTGAAAGCTTTCTCTGCATCTACTGAGATGATCATATGTTTTTTCTCCTTCAGTTTGTTAATATGGTGTATCACGTTGATTGGTTTGCATATATTGAAGAATCTTTGCATTCCTGGGATAAACCCCATTTGACCATGGTGTATGATCCTTTTAATGTGCTGCTGGATTCTGTTTGCTAATATTTTGTTGAGGATTTTTGCATCTATGTTCATCACTGATACTGACCCCTAGTTTTCGTTCTTTGTGATGTCTTTGTCTGGTTTTGGAATCAGGGTGATGGTGGCCTTGTAGAATGAGTTTGGGAGTGTTCCTCCCTCTGCTATATTTTGGAAGAGTTTCAGAAGGATAGGTGTTAGCTCTTCTCTAAATGTTTGATAGAATTCGCCTGTGAAGCCACCTGGTCATGGGCTTTTGTCTGTTGGAAGATTTTAAATCACAGTTTCAATTTCATTCCTTGTGATTGGTCTGTTCATATTTTCTGTTTCTTCCTGGTTCAGCCTCGGCAGGTTGTGCATTTCTAAGAATTTGTCCATTTCTTCCAGGTTGTCCATTTTATTGGCATATAGTTGCTTGTAGTAATCTCTCATGATCCTTTGTATTTCTGCAGTGTCAGTTGTTACTTCACCTTTTTCATTTCTAATTCTATTGATTTGAGTCTTCTCACTTTTTTTCTTGATGAGTGTGGCTAAAGGTTTATCAATTTTGTTTATCTTCTCAAAGAACCAGCTTTTACTATTACTGATCTTTGCTATCGTTTCCTTAATTTCTTTTTCATTTATTTCTGATCTGATCTTTATGATTTCTTTCCTTCTGCTAACTTTGGGGTTTTTTTGTTCTTCTTTTTCTAATTGCTTTAGGTGTAATGTTATGTTGTTTATTTGAGAATTTTCTTGTTTCCTGAGGTAGGATTGATTGCTATAAACTTCCCTCTTAGAACTGCTTTTGCTGCATCCCATAGGTTTTGGGTTGTCGTGTTTTCATTCTCATTTGTTTCTAGGTATTTTTTGATTTCCTCTTTGATTTCTTCAGTGATCTCTTGGTTATTAAGTAGTGTATTGTTTAGCCTCCATGTGTTTGTATTTTTTACAGATTTATTCCTGTAATTGATATCTAGTCTCATAGCATTGTGGTCGGAAAAGATACTTGATGCGATTTCAATTTTCTTAAATTTACCAAGGCTTGATTTGTGACCCAGGATATGATCTATCCTGGAGAATGTTCCATGAGCACTTGAGAAGAATGTGTATTCTGTTGTTTTTGGATGGAATGTCCTAAAAATATCCATTAAGTCCCTCTTGTTTAATGTATCATTTAAAGCTTGTGTTTCCTTTTTTATTTTCATTTATGATGATCTGTCTATTGGTGAAAGTGGGGTGTTAAAGTCCCCTACTATGAATGTGTGACTGTTGATTTCCCCTTTTATGGCTGTTAGTATTTGCCTTATGTATTGAGATGCTCCTATGTTGGGTGGATAAATATTTACAATTGTTATATCTTCTTCTTGGAATGATCCCTTGATCATTAGGTAGTGTCCTTCTTTGTCTCTTGTAATAGTCTTTGTTTTAAAGTCTATTTTGTCTGATATGAGAATTGGTACTCCAGCTTTCTTTTGATTTCCATCTGCATGGAATATCTTTTTCCATACCCTCACTTTCAGTCTGTATGTGTCCCTAGGTCTGAAGTGGGTCTCTTGTAGACAGAATATATATGGATCTTGTTTTTTTTATCCATTCAGTCAGTCTGTGTCTTTTGGTTGGAGCATTTAATCTGTTTACATTTAAAGTAATTATCGGTATGTATGTTCCTATTCCCATTTTCTTAATTGTTTTGGGTTTGTTATTGTAGGTCTTTTCCTTCTCTTGTGTTTCCTGCCTAGAGAAGTTCCTTTAGCATTTGTTGTAAAGCTGGATTGGTGGTGCTGAATTCTCTTAGCTTTTGCTTGTCTGTAAAGGTTTTAATTTTTCCATCAAATCTGAATGAGATCCTTGCTGGGTAGAGTAATCTTGGTTGTAAGTTTTTCCCTTTCATCACTTTAAATATGTCCTGCCACTCCCTTCTGGCTTGCAGAGTTTCTGCTGAAAGATCAGCTGTTAACCTTATGGGGATTCCCTTGTGTGTTATTTGCTGTTATTCCCTTGCTGCTTTTAATATGTTTTCTTTGTATTTAATTTTTGATAGTTTGATTAATACGTGTCTTGGCATGTTTCTCCTTGGATTTATCCTGTATGGGACTCTCTGTGCTTCCTGGACTTGATTAACTATTTCCTTTCCATGTTCGGGAAGTTTTCAACTCTAATCTCTTCAAATATTTTCTCAGTCCCTTTCTTTTTCTCTTCTTCTTCTGGGACCCCTATAATTCGAATGTTGGTGAGTTTAATGTTGTCCCAGAGGTCTCTGAGACTGTCCTCAATTCTTTTCATTGTTTTTTCTTTATTCTGCTCTGCAGTAGTTATTTCCATTATTTTTTCTTCCAGGTCACTTTTTCATTCTTCTGCCTCAGTTATTCTGCTATTGATCCCTTCTAGAGGATTTTTAATTTCATTTATTGTGTTGTTCATCACTGTTTGTTTGCTCTTTAATTCTTCTAGGTCCTTGTTAAACGTTTCTTGTATTTTCTACATTCTATTTCCAAGATTTTGGATCATCTTTACTATTATTATTCTGAATTCTTTTTCAGGTATACTGCCTATTTCCTCTTCATTTGTTAGGCCTGGTGGGTTTTTGCCTTGCTCCTTCATCTGCTGTGTTTCTCTGTCTTCTCATTTTGCTTTACTTACTGTGTTTGGGGTCTCCTTTTCGCAGGCTGCAGGTTCGTCGTTCCCATTGTTTTTGGTGTCTGTCCCCAGTGGCTAAGGTTGGTTCAGTGGGTTGTGTAGGCTTCCTGGTGGAGGGGACTAGTGCCTGTGTTGTGGTGGATGATACTGGACCTTGTCTTTCTGGTGGGCAGGTCCACGTCTGGTGGTGTGTTTTGGGGTGTCTGTGGCCTTATTATGATTTTAGGCAGCCTCTCTGCTAATGGATGGGGTTGTGTTCCTGTCTTGCTAGTTGTTTGGCATAGGGTGTCCTGCTCTATAGCTTGCTGGTCATTGAGTGGAGCTAGGTCTTGGCATTGAGATGGAGATCTCTGGGAGATTTTCACCGTTTGATATTACGTGGAGCTGGGACGTCTCTGGTGGACCAGTGTCCTGAGCTTGGCTCTCCCACCTCAGAGGCACAGCCCTGACACCTGGCTGGAGCACCAAGAGCCTGTCATCCACATGGCTCAAAATAAAAGGGAGAAAAAAAAAGAAAGAAAGAATAAAATAAAATAAAGTTATTAAAATAAAAAAATTATTAAAAAAATTTTTTAAGTAATAAAAAAAGAAAGAAGAGAGCAACTAAACCAAAAAACAAATCAACCAATGATAACAAATGCTAAAAACTATACTTAAAACAAACAAGTGAACAAACAAAAAAACGGACAGACAGAACCCTAGGACAAATGGTAAAAGCAAAGCTATACAGACAAAATCACACACAGAAGTATACACATACACACTCACAAAAAGAGGAAAAAGGAAAAAAATATATATATATCATTGCTTCCAAAGTCCACCTCCTCAATTTGGGATGAGTCGTTGTCTATTCAGGTATTCCATAGATGCAGGGTACATCAGGTTGATTGTGGAGATTTAATCTGATGCTCCTGACGCTGCTGGGAGAAATTTCCCTTTCTCTTCTTTGTTCACACAGCTTCCGTGGTTCAGCTTTGGATTTGGCTCCGCCTCTGCGTGTAGGTTGCCTGAGTGCGTCTGTTCTTTGCTCAGACAGGACGGGGTTAAAGGAGCCACTGACTCGGGGGCTCTGGCTCACTCAGGCCGCGGGGAGGGAGGGGTATGGATGCGGGGCTCTGCAGCGGCAGAGGCCGGCGTGACGTTGCACCAGCCTGAGGCGCGCCGTGTGTTCTCCCGGGGAAGTTGTCCCTGGATCCCGGGACCCTGGCAGTGGCGGGCTGCACAGGCTCCCGGGAGGGGAGGTGTGGAGAGTGACCTGTGCTCGCACAGGCTTCTTGGTGGCGGCAGCAGCAGCCTTAGCGTCTCATGCCTGTCTCTGGGGTCCGCGCTTTTAGCTGCGGCTCGCGCCCGTCTCTGGAGCTCCTTTAAGCGGCGCTCTTAATCCCCTCTCCAAGCGCACCAGGAAACAAAGAGGGAAGAAAAAGTCTCCTGTCTCTTCGGCAGTTCCAGACTTCTTCCCGGACTCCCTCCCGGCCAGCTGTGGTGCACTAGCCCCCTTCAGGCTGTGTTCACGCCGCCAACCCCAGTCCTCTACCTGCGATCCGACCGAAGCCCAAGCCTCAGCTCCCAGCCCCACCTGTCCCAGCGGGTGAGCAGACAGGCCTCTCGGGCTGGTGAGTGCTGGTCGGCACCGATCCTCTGTGCGGGAATCTCTCCACTTTGCCCTCCGCACCCCTGTTGCTGTGCTCTCCTCCGTGGCTCCGAAGCTTCCCCACTCCGCCACCTGCAGTCTCCGCCCGCGAAGGGGCTTCCTAGTGTGTGGAAACCTTTCCTCCTTCACAGCTCCCTCCCACTGGTGCAGGTCCCGTCCCTATTCCTTTGTCTCTGTTTTTTCATTTTTCTTTTGCCCTACCCAGGTACGTGGGGGGTTTCTTGCCTTTTGGGAGGTCTGAGGTCTTCTGCCAGCGTTCAGTAGGTGTTCTGTAGGAGTTGTTCCACATGTAGATGTATTTCTGATGTATTTGTGGGGAGGAAGGTGATCTCCACGTCTTACTCTTCCGCCGTCTTGAAGCTCCCTCCTATGGATTATTTAATTTCTCCATTTTAATTGACTAAAGGCAAATGTTTCCGACTGGCTCCCCACCGTCCGCCCGCGGCACGCCCTTCTGAGGAGTAGTTCTTGACTCTCCATGGTTCTTGGATCTGCCCTACTGCTACCTTGCATTGGACGTGTAGCCCAAACAAAAAATAAATGATTATTGCTAAGATTTTAAGCGTTGTTTTTTAGGGCGGCATAACGTAGCCCATTATGACTGGTAGATTTATCATGGGGAAAAAGACATTTAAAAGGAAAGGCAGAGCAGTCTGCAGTGGAAACTGAAAAGTGGCCAGGGAGATAGAAGGAAAATCAACAAACTTCAGGGTTCAAGAGGAGACTCTTTCAAGAAGTAGGGAGTAATCCAGTACCTTTGAGAGGTCAAACTGAACATGCCTTGGGAGTGATTAGGTTTTTCGGTTTAGGAAAAACATGGTTTGGGGAACCATGAGAAGGAGTCATTTCAGTAGAATGGAAAGATCAGAAGTCAGATTATATGGACTGAGGAATGAGTAGGAGGTAGAGAATTAGAGGCAGGAAGTATTGGCTGTGAAGGTGGTAGCTGGAGGGAAACATGAGTAAGAAGGTTTTGTTACAATGGGAGAGAGTCAGCATTTTTAGCCTCATAGAAAGGAACAAGTAAACAAAAAAAGGAAGAAACCAGAGACAAGATGAGGCCCCTGAGAAGGCAACAGGGGATGGGATCCAAAGTTAGAGAAGAGGGGCATTTAAGCATCTTAACAGGAGAGGAGGGAAGGATGGGACATTTCTCCTGGAAGTGTCAAGTGTAGAGCAGGAAGGCTGAGGAGGTCTTGGTATGTTCAAGTTACACAAGAGGTTCTCCATGGCTGCAGGGTTGGCTGTCCTGGAGGCCAGTGGGGGGAAGCTATAGGAGGAGGATGGGAGAATAGGAGAGGAAGTTAGGGAGGGGCGGGGCTCAGAATGATAAGTTTAGACTGTATCTTATAAATAATGGTTATTCACTTAGGGGTTTCAAGCAGCATGATGGGACTTGCCTTACAGACAGGATTGATGACCTATGAGGATGAGGGAGGAGAATGGCTCTGACATCCTAGTATCTTGGAAGGCTGTAGGATTTTGATGCCATTGACCTACATAGAGCCTACCAGGGGAGTAACAGGATTAGACATTTATTTTGACAATGCTGGAACATATTCAAAATTGCTGCTGAGCTGGGAGAAACAGGCTCCATATCACTGATATAAAGTGGACCCAGCAGTTCTGGGTTTCACAGCCTCTGAGGCCATATCTAACACTGAGCAAAATGCTGATGCTGAAAATGGCTTTCCACGTCACCAGTGGAATTGGAGATGAGGTTGAACATGAACTTTTCCTGCATCTAACTTGGGCCCATCAGAACCAAGGAACAGATGAAATACAGGCAAAGTTGTCAGTTTATAAAGGCAGAAGCACTGAATATCAGAATTGCAAGTCATCTCATAGCTGATCTGGCTCTGGTGGCAGTGGAAAATGGGTCCAGGTATGTCACCTTGTGTACATCACTTGATACCTGAGTCTCAGATTCCTCAGGTAAAATGGTGTTATGAATGCCTATCTTAAAATGTTTCTGTAAAGACTAGTGATTCTTTTGTTTTCATTATTTATATAGTGTTTACAGTGTTACAGGCACTTTTCTACACATTTTACTAATGTTAACTCATTCAGTCCTCAATCATGTCAGGTAGGACTATTATTATCTGCCTTTTTTTTTTTGCGGTATGCGGGCCTCTCACTGTTGTAGCCTCTCCCGTTGCGGAGCACAGGCTCCGGACGCGCAGGCTCAGCGGCCATGGCTCACGGGCCCAGCCGCTCTGCGGCATGTGGGATCTTCCCGGACCGGGGCACGAACCCGTGTCGCCTGCATTGGCAGGCGGACTCTCAACCACTGCGCCACCAGGGAAGCCCTATCTGCCTTTTTTTAAATGGGAAAAATGAGGCCCCAAGAAAAGGGACTTGGCCAAAGCCACCTCAGTCTTCAAAGGCAGAGCCAGGATGAGCACCAAGGCCTCCTGCCTCTCAGACCCGTACTTTCCATGCTTTTAACTGAATAAACACAAGCATTTTCCAGCTGTGTCTTCATGTACCTGTGCATGGCTTATTTCCAGGATATGGCTTATGCCTGAGGAAATGCTGGGAACACTGTGACATTAAAGGGTCACAGAAGTTTCTATTAGTGTTTCATGAGCATCCTCTCCCCAGGCCCACAGCCAGGTGTGTGCTAATACTGTTAGCTCTGCTCTGAGGGAAGATGGACACTCCAGAGGCTGGCTGGCTCTGTAGGAGCTGAGTTGGGAGGATTGGATAGGATTGTGGGAACCCATGTCCTGTGAGACCTGCCACCTGGGTCTACCCTTTTTGATCTTGTTAATCTTTTTTTTTTTTTTTTTCGATACGCGGGCCTCTCACTGTTGTGGCCTCTCCCGTTGCAGAGCGCAGGCTCAGCGGCCATGGCTCACGGGCCTAGCCGCTCCGCGGCATGTGGGATCTTCCCGGACCGGGTCACGAACCCGTGTCCCCTGCATCGGCAGGCGGACTCTCAACCACTGCGCCACCAGGGAAGCCCTGATCTTGTTAATCTTAAAAGGATCCACATTGCTTGTTTCTACATTGAGTGCTTCTCATTGTCTTCATTCATTTCAGAGAAGGTCCCCAACTTCAGGGAATCATGATGGAATTTGAAGCAATCAACATTCTCCTGCTTATATATTAGATGGTAGATACAGGAATGTGGCCTCCTCATTTGTCTCCTACAGAAATATAAAAGAAAGTTGGTGGCCTTAGCTTTAACGTATAAACAGGAAAAATGAGAGACTCACTGGGTCAGAAAAACTCAGTATTCCAGAGTCATTATAATTAACTAAACACATGTTGCCAGGGTTGTTAAGAACCTTAAACTCCGTCTGGTCCAAGTGGCCATTTGGCACTGCAAGTCCCTCTACCCTGCTATGGGTGGGCACGGACATGCAGCAGGCGCAGTGCCTTCAGAGATAGGCTCTTCTGTCCCTTGTGAATTAGTCAAATCCCCATCCAGAAATTTCTGAATGCTAGAAGCTCTTCAGTACTCTGAGTCCAATGATTTCTTTCTGCCACTTCAACCTATTGAGCCAAGTCCAATTTATTAAAAGAGTAATTCTCTAGGGTCCCTAACTAGTATCCTGGACAGTGGAGTCCAAGCTATAACCTTCTTACAGAAATCTCTCCCACTCTTTCCTTGTTTAAAATAGAAATAGCTGTCTTTTCTTTCACCATCAAAGTCCTTTCTTCCCCAAACTTCAAATAAAGTACTTTCATGATTTCAAAGCTTTTCATATTTTAAATAACCTAATTGTTTTATCGAAAGAGAAAAGAATGGAGCCACCCAAACCCTTCCACATACAGATATTTGGGGAACACCTGGTACCTGGGATGTATTAAGCCAGGTCCTGGTCACAGGAGGAAATGATTTGGGTAATCACATCTGGTGCTGGACACCATCTCTCTGCTATTCTGTGTGGACCCAGGAACCAGCCTGTGTCTCAGATCAAAGGAGCAGTCGGGCTACAGGGGATCTGGTGAAGAATCTCTGGAGGGGCGGCAGCCAGAAAGTGACAGGGGATGGGCAGCAAAGCTGGTTTCCCAAGAACGACCAGCTACATAATTTGTGGGCTCGATGCAAAAGGAAAATGTGGAGCCTCTTGTTAAACTTATTAAGAATTTTAAGATGGCAACGGCATAGCATTAAACAAGCATAGGCCCCAGCGCCTGTGTAAGAGCCTCTAGCTTGTATGGTTGGTCCCCTTTTTTCTGTTCATGGAACCCTCCTTTGCATAGGGCAGGGGATGCCACAGGGAAGGACCTTCCTCATCCTCTTCCTCAGGTCCCCTGTGGAAAGGTAATGGGACCATGTCTCCTGACTTCCTGTTTAGTGCATTTCCTACTCCATTCACATTATTTTCTCATTTAGAGGCAAGAAGGCATTTAGAAACAAATTTATCACTTTCTAAAATGTCTAAAAGGAGGTGGGTAGTATACAGAGTTGGGGAGAAAGTGTCTGTCATCCAATTCCAAGGTTTACCACCCACTAGCCATCTAGTAGGATGTGACCTAAAATCTCTGAGCCTCATTTTCCCCACCTCTAGAATGGGAATAATAGAGTGGGGGCTGCCTTTACATCATAGGCAGCATTAGATAAAAATAATATATGTAAAGTGTTCAGCACAGGACTTGGCATATATATAGTCAAAGCATTTCATTAATACTTTGTTGGGATAAAAATATGGAAGAGAGGAGAATGGGGGAGATGGAGAAAGGAAGGAGGAGAGGTAGGAAAGGAAGAGAAGAGGAGTGGGCATGGCCTGTGGTCCTCTGTGCTTCTGCCTAGAATGTCCTCCTCCTTTTCTCCCTGGGAAACCTCATTCTGAGTCCCAGCTCCAGTGTCATTTCCTCAGTAGAAGCTCTCTTCTGAAACTGCTTCTTCCTTTCCTCTGGGCTTTCCTCTGTCATGGGCCCCCGTATGGGGAACTGTGAGTGTCTGCTTTCTTTTCTGCCACTAGACCCAGTGCTCCTGGTGGGCACGTTCCATGCCATACCTGCCTCTGTGTCCCCAGAGTCTAGCCCCATCTTGCACAGAGGAAGTGCTCTGTTCACACTTACTGAAAGAAGGAAGAAAGAAGATGGAAGAAAGAGAGAAAAAAGAAATTGGGTGATTGCAGAGAGGAAAGACCTGCAGATGCCAAGTCTCCCGGGACAACTGGTTCACTGCCTGTTACAGTGAGACCAGTTTTTCAATACCTGTGAATTACTCAGGCCTACCAAGCATCCTCACAACTGCTCCACAAGGCTCAGCTTGTAGTCTCAACTGATCACAAGGTCTTCCTCAGAAAGATGCAAAGAGAAACGTGGTGGGAGGAGTGAGAAAGTTGGAAGGAGGAAGTGAAAGGGAGGACAAGGAGATTAGAATCTCAGCTGCAGTCCTTGCAGTGCATGGTCAAACCAGGCTTTTTGGAGTAGGCAAACTGATATTCCCCTTAGGCACCTAAAATGGCATAGCTCCATCAGCGTGAAGGGAGGCTTCCACACTTATGACCCGGTGGCTCCCAAATCGACCCTCCTCATCTCTACTGCACCCTTTCCACCACTTTCTCTAGACTGTGCCTCCTCCTGCAGTCCTCATCTAGGAGAATTTCATGCATCTAAGTCAGTCCAGCCAGAAACGCCAGTATCGTTCTTCATCCTACCTGCCTCCCCCTCCTATGGACAATTCTCTCATCCTGTCAGTTCTACTTGCCCATTCCCTAGGCACTGCCCCATTCAGGCCACCATCATCTTGAATATGGAGCTTCTCTCCCTTTTTCCTTCCCTTGGCCTCATCTTATCAGTCTTCTGGGCTGCAGCAACTGACTTATCTACAGCACCATCCTGACCATGTCCCTTCCCAACTGAACATGGCCATACCCTGTTTGGTGTCTGCAGAAACAACCCCTTGGCCTGACTTTCAAGGCACCAATTGATATGTCTCCAGGCTACCTCTCTGGCTTCATCCTTTCCCACTCTCTCTCCATAACCCAGTGTCGGCCACATGCAAAACTTCCCTGCCCTTTTACACCTCTGTGCCTTTGCCCAGGCTGTGTCCTCTGCCAGGAATGCTGTCCTGCTCTACATTGGCCTGATCATTTCCTACTCATCCCATGAGAAAACTCAGCTTTGAGCCTCTGATGGAGTTCCTCAGCCCACAGCCTGCTCCTCAGAATTAGTTTGGAGCACTGATCACCTTGCATGCTGATTAGCAGTCCGTGCCTGTTTTGTCCCCTCCCTGAAGGCTGAGACCCCTCAAAAGCAAGGACTGCCTGGTCAGAACAGACATCAGTGGATAGTAGTTAATCTGAACAGCTTTGCAACAGGTCTGGCACCTGGTGTTGGCTCTGACTGGGGCACAACTGCCTAATTAAAACACACTGATGAAAGAAAGCAAAGGTGACACAAACAGATGGAGAGCTATACCATGTTCTTGGATTGGAAGAATCAATATTGTGAAAATGACTATACTACCCAAAGCAATCTACAGATTCAATGCAATCCCTATCAAATTACGAATGACGTATTTCACAGAACTAGAACAAAAAAATCTTAAAATTTGTATGAAGATACAAAAGACCCCGAATAACCAAAGAAATCTTGAGGAAAAAAACAGAGCTAGAGGAATCGGACTCCCTGACTTCAGACTATACTACAAAGCTACAGTAATCAAGACAGTATGGTACTGGCACAAAAACAAAAATATATATCAATGGAACAGGATAGAAAGCCCAGAGATAAACCCACGCACCTATGATCAACTAACCTATGACAAAGGAGGCAATAATATACAATGGAGAAAAGACAATCTCTTCAATAAGTGGTGCTGAGAAAACTGGACAGCTATATGTAAAAGAATGAAATTAGAACACTCCCTAACACCATACACAAAAATAAGCTCAAAATGGATTAAAGACCTAAGTGTAAGACCGGACACTATAAAACTCGTAGAGGAAAACATAGGAAGAACACTCTTTGACATAAATCATAGCAAGATCTTTTTTGACCCACTTCCTAGAGTAATGGAAATAAAACCAAAAATAAACAAATGGGACCTAATGAAACTTAAAAGCTTTTGCACAGCAAAGGAAACTATGAACAAGACGAGAAGACAGCCCTTAGAATGGAAGAAAGTATTTGCAAATGAATCAATGGACAAAGGATTAATCTCCAAAATATATGAACAGCTCATGCAGCTCAATATCAAAAAAACAAACAACCCAATCAAAAAATGGGCAGAAGACCTAAATAGACATTTCTCCAAAGAAGACATACAGATGGCCAAGAGTCACATGAAAAGCTGCTCAACATCACTGATTATTAGAGAAATACAAATCAAAACTACAATGAGGTATCACCTCACACTGGTCAGAATGGGCATCATCAGAAAATCCACAAACAGTAAATGCTGGAGAGGGTGTGGAGAAAAGGGAACCCTCTTGCACTGTTGGTGAATGTAAATTGATACAGCCACTATGGAGAACAGTATGGAGGTTCCTTAAAAAACTAAAAATAGACTTACCATATGACCCAGCAATCCCACTACTGGGCATATTCCCAGAGAAAACCATAATTCAAAGAGATACATGCACTCCAATGTTCATTGCAGCTCTATTAACAATAGCCAGGTCATGGAAGCAACCTAAACGCCCATCGATAGATGAATGGATAAAGAAGATGTGGTACATATATATACAATAGGATATTACTCTGCCATAAAAAGGAGCAAAACTGGGTCATTTGTAGAGACGTGGATGGACCTAGAGACTGTCATACACAGTGAAGTAAGTCAGAAAGAGAAAAACAAATATCGTAATATTAACGCATATATGTGGAAGCTAGAAAAATGGTACAGATGAACTGGTTTGCAAGGCAGAAATAGAGATATAGACATAGAGAACAAGCGTACAGACACCAAGGGGGAAAAGGGTGGGGGGTGGGATGAAGTTGGAGATTGGGATTGACATATATACACTAATATGTATAAAATAGATAACTAATGAGAACCTGCTGTATAGCACAGGGAATTCTACTTCACTCTGCTGTACAGTAGAAGCCAACACAACCTCGTAAAACAACTATACCCCAGTAAAAAACAAAACAAAACAAAGCAAAACAAAAACACGCTAGAGACGCTCTGTCTCTCCATGCATCACATTCACCCTGGCGGAGCCTCCAGGGGAAGAGTCAATATTAGCATGGACAAGGACATTACCAGAAGTGGCACATCAGAAACTCATGTTTAGGAGAGAAACGTCTGGAATGCATGCATTTCAGCAGTTATAGTCCTTACAGAGAGCCCACCAACAAGTCACACAGAATGAATGGGTTTCAGGTCACATGGCTGTTTATCAATGCAGTTATATAATATCTGCAGGTTCCTCTGAGGGAGTGTGGACCAGGGGGCAGACTGCTCGGGCATCACCTCTCCTTGCTTAAGCCTAGAGATGCAAGCTCCTGAAAGGTACAGCAGCTGAGTTGAGAGGGCGTCAAGTTGGCCAACTTAGTACAGGGCTTTGGGGCATCCCAACTACGTAGGGGCATTTGGGGGGAAATAATTTTAGCAGCTGCTCACAGGATGTCGGCAAAACTCCACTTGATCTGTCTCTTTTCTCACTGGGTTCTTGTTTCTCCACTATCCTGTTGTAAAACCTGCTTAGTCTTGGGTAACATTTTACAAAGTTCTCTTTCATGCACGGTCTCATTAGAGATGATATGGGGAACAACCTGGGGATCAAAGAGGGGAAGCGATGTGGTCATAGTTACCCAGCAAGTGAGTGGTGAGTGGCAAAGACAGGATCGACAGCCAATCCTGTTTATCCATATCCTTTTTTCGTGTTGAATCTGTCTGTGCTGAGTTGAATAGGGACCACTTCCCCAAAGCTCCTGTCTACCCAGAATCTCCGGGCATACCTTATTTGGCATAAGGGTCTTTGCAGATGCAATTAAGATAAGGATCTCAGGATGAGATTTTCCTGGATTAAGCTGAGCCTTAAGCCCAATGACAGGTGTCCTATAAATACAGAAAAGAAGAAGACACACAGAGAAGACAGTCATGTAAAGACAGAGGCAGAGACTAGAGTGATGAGTCTGCAAGCCAAAGGACACCAAGGATAGCCAGTAGGCACCAGAAACTGGGAGAGGCATGGAGTGCATTCTCCTTCAGAGCCTCCAGAAAGAACCAAACCTTGACAACGCTTTGATTTTGGACTTCTGGCCCACAGAACTGTGAGAAAATGAATTTCTTTTGTTTTAAGACACCCAGTTTATGGTAATTTGTTATAGCAGCCCTAGGAGACTAATGCCACCTAAGTTACTCTTTGCTGTCAGTTGTGTGAGGCTGTTGAAAACCCCTAATGCCAGCAAACCATTAAAAATTACTTTTCATTTTATTTCATTCTTGCAAGGAAATAAAATCTTCCCCCCCCACCCCCGCCCCATGCCTTCTCTAGATCATTATCAAGGAGGATAGAGTTTGACAGACAAGATGGGAAAGGAAAAAATTTGGATAGCCTGCTATGTACCATCAATATGAAAATACTCTATTATCTTTTTGTGTGTGTGTGTGGTACGCGGGCTTCTCACTGTTTGGCCTGTCCCGTTGCGGAGCACAGGCTCCGGATGCGCAGGCTCAGCGGCCATGGATCACGGGCCCAGCCGCTCCGCGACATGTGGGATGTTCCTGGACCGGGGCACGAACCTGTGTCCCCTGCATCGGCAGGTGGATTCTCAACCACTGCACCACCAGGGAAGCCCTACTCTATTATCTTAATCACTAAACAATATAGCATGATCAGTAGTATTTCAACCCTATTTTACACATGAAGCAAACAAGACTCCAGAGTGGCTGATCTGGGATTGGAACTGTGTTGACTGATGGAAACCCTCTATCCTGCAGGACCAGATTGTTGCTCTTTTCTTCCTCTCCAAGGGTGTCCATATCAAGGGTCCATCCCCTACACACAGGAACCTGCACCTCAGATTCTCAGAGAGGCTCAGCCTTGCTTACCCTGTACCTCACACCTCATCCTAATTCTCTTCTTGTTCTCCTATACTGTTTGCCTAGGTCACAGGCAAGTCTCGTCTCTCCAGCATGAGTGCAGTGGAGACCCCAGGCTCCCCCAAGGGGTCTAAGGAGTCCAGTGGCTTCATATTATTCAGTTCAGGGACTGGATCCGACTTAGAGCTTCATATGTGTTCAGCCCTGGCCCCATGCAAACCGCTGTGCCAAACTCCCTGCAGTGAGAGGGATACACCTCACTTAATGCCTCCGGGCCTCAGTTTCCCCTTATGTAAAATGGGGGGATGAAGTAACAGTTTGGACTGATTCTGTTATAAACCACTTAAGTCGCTTTCCTCTCCAAAACTCCATGTCTTGCATGGGGTCTGAGCAGCCAGTGAGAGACCATACACTGAAAGAGAAGATGCAGAGCTGCATTCAGAGAGCTGTGCAGAGATTAGCAGTTACTCTTCAGTAAACCTAATTGTATTTGATTTGGACTATTTCTTCGGCTGCTACAATATTTTTGACAGCTGAGCATAGCACTTAAAAGTGAGACTCTGGAGCCAGACCGCCTGGGCTGCATCCCAGCTCTACTATTTACTACAGTGTGGTCTCGGGCAAGTAACCTAATCTCCACATTCCTTAGTTTCCTCATCTGGAAAATGCCAGTACGTACCTCATGGGCCTATGGTAAGGATTAAATGAGTTAGTACGCATGAAGCTCGTAAAACAGGACACAGTACTAGGGAACATTCATTGAATATTGGCTTTTTAACATTTTTCAAAACTATATTTTTGTATTCCAATTAATTTGCAGTCATAGGAAATGATCCAGACCTGGCTTTGCTGTTCTTCTGCTGACATCACCTAACATTTAGACTGGAACTAAGAATGTGCTTCTATAAAATGCAGGTGGAGACCATAACCCAAAGGGATTCTCTTCATTAGAATTGAAAGTAGGGAGGGCTTGTTATAGTGAAGTCTCTATCTCGAGCCAGAACTCTGTCACAAAGGACGGTGTGCTTTGGAGCAAGTTGCTTCTCTTTTGTGAGATTCAATTTACTAATCTGTAAAATGTGCACACAGGTGCATGTGTATGCATGCAGGTGTTGGCGGATGGTGGGAGGGGTGGGGAGAAACTGTGGTTGAACCGGACAATGGTCTAACTCTGCACTTCAAGGTCACGTCTGGCACATGGCAGGAGCTATTGATTCCCAGTGCCAACCTTGAACATGTAGCAGGGATAATGAATGAGACTCTCTGGTTCAATCCTACATCAGGACAAGGACCAGGCAGTAAGCTTTGGACTCAGGCCAGGCAAAGAAGGGACAAACCTGCTCAGGTCTGCAGGGCCAGGCCAGCTGCTGACACAGCCAGGGCTTCTCAGGGTCCAGGGTGGGGTCCAGCGAGGGAACAAGGAGGGAGGAATCTACCTAGGCCATGCTCTGATCATGAGCAAAGAGGCACTGTGTTCAAAGCACAAAGATCACCAGTGTTGGAAGCTCAGGACAGACCAGGGCTTCTGCGTGTTGTGTTGATGCAGCCATGCAAAGCACATGTCACTTTTCTCTAAGTCTAGCCTCTCAGCTTTCCAAACAACCATATTTTATAGCCTCAAACCCCAGGAACGTCATTCTATTCAGACAACATCTTTTTCCTTCCCCGGTCCTCCAAGCATGGCGTGAAGAAATGTCACAACTACATGACGAACTTGCAGTGTCGGGGTTGAGGAGTGCGCTCACCTTCCAGCACACTGTGCTGTGTGCTGTGGACTTGTAGTAGATGACATTCTATCTTGCAGCTTCTGGTCCCTTGTCTGTCAAACCAAGAGGATGAATCTGTCAACCTCTAAGTATTTTCCAGCTCTGGAATTCTACAGTTTTAGTTTTTCATGTGAAACCTCAGTATTTGTGCCAAGAGTCTCTGCTCACACAAAATAGCAGATTCCCTATACTTTTCTTAATAATCCTAAAGGGAACGTAGTAGGTGTCCCTGACCTGAAAGAATGTACATTCACTTGGCTGCTTTGTCATAAAGAAACTTCGGGAAACACTTACTATTTTACCTGAGGAGCACGTTTTGGAATTAGGGGGCTTGGGCTTGAAAAGTCTCTTGACTTTCCTTGAGATTCTGTCTATCTGCCCTTAGCCTTTTAACACCCCTGTGTATCCACCCATGCAGCGTGGATATCAATCTCTTCAGCATTTCCTAATATTGTGTTCCCATTACACTTGGTTTGCGTCTTCCCAGAGTTTTTCCATTTCTGACATTTACTTTGAGTTCTCCTTGTCTCAAGGACCCATTTAGACAGCCATCCTGGGGTACTAGTCTCAAGTTTTCAGACTTGGCTCAAAACCCTTGTAGGCTACCCTGATTCCAGCAGCAGTGTCCACCCTGGCCACTCTGCCTAAGAGGCATTCACCCAAGGAGCCCTCCAGTCTCTCTCCTTCCCTTGCCCCCTCTCAGGAAAGGATTTGTGTAATAACCTCATCTCTAAACTGGGCGTGATACTACATTATCTAGCAGATGTAGAAAAGAGGCTTTGGAAATGGAAGACAGCCACTTTTTTGGTTCGAATACCAGTTCAGAACAGTGGAGAAGGTAGCCGACGGGGCTGGGTGGTACAGTTGGCCCATTTTGAGCCTGGAAGAAAGCGGTCCCCTCCACCGCTGGAGTTCTCCCCTGTGGAAAAAACAGATTTCAGAATTTGCCAGCTCTTTGCCTCAGAGGGGTCATGATGTGGTTCCTCTTAATACAATGGGGAATTCAAAACATACTGTGCGGCATAAAATATGAATTCAACCCAGGCTCCGAGTGCTGTTGCATGTTGGAGAGGAAAGAGGGAAGTGGTGGGAGGGGGTGTAATTTGTGTGGAGGAATGACAGATGTGGTTGATCCACTTTGGATTTATCTGCCCATCTGGACTTTCAAAAGAAAAGAAAGTGGTGTGGTAACAATTTCATAGCAAAGGCCACAGGCTGGTTAATCTTCAGGGATTTTTTTGAGCTAACTTCTGAAAACGTCGATTTGGCCTATTGATTTCATATTAATTGCCTCTGACTAGCTGGCGCACGGCCAGAGAAATCCCGGCACATTGCATGCTGCAGTTGTCAATCCCTCCTTCTTCGGAGCTCTCTGGGGTGCAGCGTGGCTGGGTGGCTTCTGCCACGGCACGTGGGCCCTCTTCTAGGAAGCGCTTTTAGCCAGACTCAGGGATTCTGAAATGAAAGGAAAGTTGATGATGAGGGAGAAAAATTAACCCTCAATGTGCAATATTAGCTCTCCTGGAAACTGAACCCATTTCGTCTGGGAACAGGGCCAAACCGCTGAGCTTCAAAAAGATTCAGAAAGAGAGAGGGATGGGGGCAGGGAAAGGAGAAGGCGAGAGAAAGAGAAGAGAGGCAGAGAGAGCGAGAGAGAGAAATTCAAAGGGAGAAAAAGAACAGGGAGAAACAGAGAGAGAGAGAGAAAGGAAAAACCAAGAGATGGAGACTTAGCGAGAGACAGACAGAAACTTACAGAGAGAGAAAGAGACAAAGACAGAGACCCAGAGTCAGAAATGAAGTGAAGCAGAGAGATACAGAAAAAAGAAAGAGGTCACAAAGAGAGCAAAGAGAAACAGAGATAGACAGAGACACAGAGAATACAGAGAGACAGTAACTTGGAGAGAGAGGAAGAACAACACAGAAACACAGAGACAGATGTATATTCAGAGAGGCAGAGACAGAAGTTGATGGGTAAGAGACTCATCCTGCCAAGAGAGGAAACGGAAACGCTGGGAGCGGGCCAGAGCTCAGAGATAAGAAGAGAGAATGATAGCGAGGGGCCTGGCAAGCTGAGAGAGGATGAGAGTCAAGGAAACTCCGGCAGTATCGGCCTCAGAGAAACCCAGGGGGCCCTGACAACAGCCTCACACTGGAGCTGCCCACCCGGAGCCCCTGCGGCTGCCCCTGACCGGCCAGCTCCATGGGGCGATCGCTTAGGACCTTTCCCTGCAGCCCCCCAGGAAACCAAGTTGTGGCCTCAGTGCAATTCCCATCCCAGGGCCTGCAGAACCGGTTAGCGTGTTGTTGTGTGATGGAACAATGACTGAATCATGAACAACTGGAAACAAAACAGGAGAACAAAGCGGGGAGGAAAATACCCACAGTGATATTTTGGAATCCTAATTTGCTACGTGCAGTTGCTAAACAGTTTCCTGCTGTGTGCCTTTCTCGCGGTCTTGGAAAATACAAGGACTATGAGGAAAGCAGGTGTCCGGGAGGTCTGCTGTGTGGTCTCCGAGTCCTCCGAGGTGGAGGGGCTGCCCTTCTGGAGCGGCCAGGAGAAGTGCAACTATCCTGAGAAACAGAATATAAAGGGACTGACTTCTGAGGCTCAGTAGCTCAATTCCCTCCCAAGCACCCACCACAGGAAAAAAAAAAAAATAGGGGCCATTTAAATCAGGGACCTACCCTCACCTAAGCCAGGAAACTGACTCATGGGGACTTCTCCCTCTATGTTACTCACTGGGTCACCAGGTCACTGAAGCCCCTTCTGCCTCCATGGCGTGACCGTAGCCCTGATTATTCTACGCCAGGACATCACCACACTGTACCTCCAGCCTGGGCCATTTTCCTCCAACAAAAATCTACCATGTCACCCAAGGGCAGAGGCTGTATCCTTACCCATCTCTTTGGGCCAGTGCCTAGCTCAGAGAAGGTGCTCAGTTTGTGCTTACCAAATGAATGAAAACTCCAGTGTGATAACGTCATAGATTCCCAAGATCTGGTCATCTGGCCCAGCTCTGTCACGTTACAGATGAGTGAACTCAGAAACCAATTGGGGAAGATACACAAGTTCCCAGTTGGTGCCCATTCCGTGCCAGTAAAGGTCTTGGTCATTTATAACCCAAAGTTTAACATTGTTTTCAGGTTCATTCCCAACTCCTCACGCCCCACGTCGGTTTACTGTAGCTCAGTGGGGATGTGCCATTACTAGTCTACATTCAAACCTGCCCAGAGACGCCAATGGGCTGTGACTAGAGCCCCCAGCCTCAGCAGGTAAAGTTCTCATTTATTTGAGACTCTGCCAGTTAGGGTTGTCTTGATCATGAGTAATAGATTGACTGGCTAACTTGAGAACATCAAACCAGAAAAAGAATTTATCGGAAGAATACAAGTGAATTCATAGGAAAGATAATCAGGCCAGAGATAAACGAGGATCCAGGGCAGCTCTGAGGATCCAGGTTACAGGAAGCTGTGCGTGGGCTTCTCACATCTCCTTTCCTGGGATGGGCTAGTGCTATAGTTGTATTCCCCCGCCTTGTGGGACTACTGCTCAGAGCTCCTGGGAGAGAGTCTGAGTGATTTAGATGGGACAGGGGTTCCCCTCGGCCAGGAGAGGGGAGAAGCTCTAATTAAAAATCCCACCAAGGCTGATGCTCAGTCCCACAAAGACAGCATGACACAGAGCAGCGGAAGTGCCCTAATGAGCAATTTGGGTGACGTTAGGAAAAGAGGAGGGAGGGGACACTGGCAAAGCAATGACACCCACTCACCCACTTGGGGAATCCTGTGAACCTCCACGAGGGGAGAGCCAGAGCCTTGTTGTACAGGTCATTCATATTTAAGGTGAGCTCTGTGCCTCCTTTTCAAGTTGTTTGGGGGTGGGAGGGGACCTAGTCTCTGGGGAGGGAAAAGGGGAGAGGGTGACAAGGCTTGGTTTGTGGAGAGGGGAAGGAGCAAAGGGATGGATGTTCATGGTCACCTGAGCTGGTCAGCAAGTGGGGAAGATCACCCTGGCCCCTAGGCAGAAGGACAGTGCATGACAGGAGTCCAGCTTTTTCTGGGCTTTCATTGTCCGGAATCCCCAATTCTATATATAGGATAAGCTAACATACTTCCCTTTATCAAACTTATATGAGAATATAGGAGGGTATCTTCCAAAGATAACAGTCCCAGCCATTCAACTAAATGAGCTTACCCTTTAGCAACAGTTATAAGATTCCCATGCCTGAGACAGAGCAGGGTGAGCAGGACCTAGTCCTCTAATTTCCCAGTGGACACCCACTGCTTACTGCTCACCAGCCTTGTCCCCAGCCCTTTCTCATCATGGAATACGCTGCGAATGCCTTGGTGATTCCACTGTGCTTCCTGTTTACAATATTCCAAAGGCTTCGTTAAAAAACAAAACAAAACAAACCCCTCTGCCTGGACATACAGATTCCACTCCCAGTTCTGAGCATCAAGATTGCAACCTGGCGGCTCTTTAGGCGAACACCTGGGCCATTCCGGCTGCTGCCAGTGGCTCAAGGAATGTGCGTCTATTTCAGTACAGCCCACACGATAATTAAAAGGACAATTTGCTTCTACATAAAGAGTCACAGAATGCAGCCCCAAACCACATAAAAGCCATTTCTGCTCCCGCTGCAGTTTGGCTCTCCCCAGCCAGCCACAGTGTGTCCTGGAAATAGTGACTGCTTTGTCTAGGGACTTTCAGAGGCAGCAGAGTGGTGGGGAAAATCCCCAGGTCCTTACCTTGCTCCATCATTCCCACGGAGCCACTCCGAAACGCAGATTTCCCATCTGCAAATTGGAAATAAGAATGCAAGCTCTGCCTTTCTCAGGGTTGTGGTACAGATCAAAATGAAGAAACGTGTGTGAAATTACTTCAAACGATGTAAAGGCTCTATACAAAAAAAAAAAAAAAAAGAGTCAATTGCTTTGACTTCTGTGAACACAGCACTAGAATTTCTCCAGAAGGGCACAAAAACAGCTATGGGGGTAGGATTCAATAGCACCATGGAAGGAAGGGGAAAGAGAATACAATCCAGAAGTTTCCAGCAAAACTGTGGGTCCCCACAGTTGAATGCAACCTTAAGTCAGGTGTGTGTTGGTAAATATTTAACAACCAGCTCTCTGGAGGGAAAAAAAAAGTCCTCAGTTATAGCGTTTACCAGTTTTCATGGTGTGAATGCTGCCAGCCATAGGCAACACCAAGATATCGATATGACATCAGCTGACTAGCCAAACTCCTGGGAATCTCTCTCTCTCTCTCTCTCTCTCACACACACACACACACACACACACACACAAACACATTGCAAAGATCATGCAATGAAAACAGTGCTCTGGTGGAAAGAAACACAGAGCCTTCTAGAGTAGGTTCACCCAGACTGGGGAGATCAGGGAAGACACCCCAGGTTTTGCATGAAAAAAGCACCCCTACTGCTACTAAACAGCATTTGTAGAGCACTGTGGAGTTTGTGAACATCATCTGTCACCTGGTTAGTTCCACACAGCAGCTGGGAAGCAGATTCATGCAGACTCTCACACTTTCCTCCTGAAGGTCTCTGGGGGCGCCTCTAACTGCGGAGTAGGAGTACATTTGGAAAGAGCCACAAGCTGGGCATTCTTTCACAGGGTCTAGAAACAATGGAAAAGTTTCTAAATCTGCTAACACACTTTTTGCCGATGGGGGTGTAAACTGGAGTCATTTCAATACTCTCTATCCTTCAGTGGCTTTGGGGGCTGCAATTACGAGGTGAGTTTTGTTTGGCTTTGTTTTGACTTCTCTCTAAGTATTTGAGAAATGGGGATAGCATGCCCTTCTTCAGAGAGCACTGTGACGTTAGGGACATGGCCACGTGGGTGGGTGGCTGAGTAGTGCCTGCACAGTGAGTGGCAGAGTGTGCCCTGCAGTTATTCTTCCTCTTACACCTGGTTCTTCTGCACCATTTGGGCTTATTGGTGACTGCAGAGTCACATGGTCGGTCATCTGTCTTCTATATCAGTAACCAACTGGCAGATCTCTCCTTGAGGCCCATCTCAGAGGCATCTGGAGTGTTCTGGATTCCCACACCCCTCAGACCTGGCTTCCTAGGTGGGCTGTGACATCAGGACACAGGGAAGCTGAGACTCAGATCCCAGCAGTGCCTCTGAAGGATCTGTCAGCAAACAACTAGTAAGACAGCTGTTCAGGGCTCCCTGAAGGGATGGATTCTCTCTCTCTCTCTCTCTCTCTCTCTCGTTTTTTTTTTTTTTTTTTTTTTTTTTTTGGCTTATGCAAGATCCAGAGATCCAGCCCAATCCTCCAGTAGTTGGAGTTGGGAAAGTGGTGTGTTTTCCAGGGCCCCAGAAATTTCAGCTTATTGGTCTTATTGAAAAGGAGTCTGTGGTTTCAGGCATGAAGAGCTGGGGCTTAGGGAAAGAGCCTTGATCCATTCCACGCCAAACGGAGACACATCCCAGGAAAGCCACGGGGCATCTCCAAATGGGAGATGATTTTATCTCCCAAAGGCCAGCCAGGGAAGGATTTACTGCAGAGGAGAAATTCTTTCTGTCATGCAAATAAAGAGTAACGACTTTCAGCAATTTTCTGGAAATCTTGTCAACAAATATATCTAGAACAGCTTGGACAATGCGCATGGATTTGGGGAGAGAAGGGAAGAGTCCCACTTCATTTACCTGCCAGCGCAAAAACCCAGGTTGTGGCGATTTTCATTTTTCAAGAGCAACAATGACATGGGTCCATTGAGCTACAGTTCCTGTCTCAACTGAGTCATTTGGGAGCAAACAGCCGTTCAACATGCCTGTATGTAAACGAAACCCAGGACTCATCGCCTGAAACATGTAAAGTACATTTCTGTGATTTTGCATGTGATTTGGTGAGAGGAAACAGTTTTGAGGTCTGACTCTGAGCCTCAGTTTTCTTTGGTGAAATGGGGATGATGTACTAACAATCTCTTTCCTCTTATCCCAGTGGCATCTGGGGGAGGATCATAGGAAGTTAGGACTGTGAAAGTATTTGTAAGCTGTAAAGTGTTTTGTACAGAACGGGCAGATTAGCCTGGAAGTCTCCCAGCACCATGTGGCATTCCTGAGTAGCGGAAAGGGTAATGCTTTTTTTTTTTTTAACATCTTTATTGGAGTATAATTGCTTTACAATGGTGTGTTAGTTTCTGCTTTATAACAAAGTGAATCAGCTATACATACACATATATCCCCATATCTCCTCCCTCTTGCATCTCCCTCCCACCCTCTCTATCCCACCCCTCTAGGTGGTCACAAAGCACCGAGCTGATCTCCCTGTGCAATGCTGCTGCTTCCCACTAGCTATCTATTTTACATTTGGTAGTGTATATATGTCCATGCCACTCTCTCACTTCGTCCCAGCTTACCATTCCCCCTCCCCATATCCTTAAGTCCATTCTCTACTTCTGTGTCCTTATTTCTATCCTGCCCCTAGGTTCTTCAGAACCATTTTTTTTTTTTTTTTTTTTTTTTTTAGATTCCATATATATGTGTTAGCCTACGGTATTTGTTTTTCTCTTTCTGACTTTCTTTTCCTTCCCCAATGGGATAAGAGTACTATTCAGATGACAGTGACACTGTGAAGGACAAACTCCTAAGCGCATTTGCAGTGTCGTGATTTATAATAAGAAGTCTATATTTGGTTTTTGTCCCCCTTTCTGGCACAGAGCTCCTAAAACCCTTGGAATTTCCTAATTGATGAGAGCAGTAAAGGTATATTTTCTTATGTTAATAAGGTGACTTTGGGATGCCTCTAGGTCACTTAAGGCTAAGAGCTGGTCACTAGAGGAACCAACCATGTGATAAGAGGGTGGGAACTGTCAGTCCCATACCTGCTGGACCTTTGGGAGTGAAGAGGGACTGGAGATTAAATTCAATCACCAGTGGCCAGTGATTTAACTAACCATGCCTATGTAATGAAGCCTCCACAAAAACCCAAAGGACAGGGCTTAGAGAGCTTCTGGGTTGGTGAACGCATGGACCTTTGGGGAGAGCGGCCTGCTATTAGAAGACATGGGGACTCTGGGTCCCTTCCTACACACCTTGCCCTACGCATCTCTTCCATCTGGCTGTTCCTGAGTTATATCCTTTTATAATAAACTGGTGACCTAGTAAGTAAAATGTTTCTCTCAGTTCTGTGAGCTGCTCCGGCAAATTAATGAAACCCAAGGAGGGGTCCTTGGAACTCCTGACCTACAGCCACTCAGTCAGAAGCACAGGTGACAACAGGGGAGGGCAGTCTTGTAGGACTGGGACCGAGCCCTTAACCTGTGGGATCTGATGCCATCTCCAGGTAGATAGAGTCAGAACTGAGTGGAATTGTAGGACACCCAACTGGTGTCAGAAAATTGCTTGGTGTGGGGGAGAAGCCTACACCAGAACTGGGAGCAAAAGTAGAGCATCTCAAGCAGTTTTAACATATAGATCATTTGGAAGAATGCCAAAGGCTTGATGCTTGCAGAGCGTGAGAGAACTATTGACAGGCGTTCCTCAGAACTCACCTTTGCCGCAGAGGCATTCAAATAATCGTCCTTGGCAAGCTCTCGGAAAGGTGTTGAGTAAGAGGTTCTGGCAAACAGCAGCTGGCATCACTGGGTACAGGCTGGAACTCACAGGTGGAAGGGCTAGCAGGCCAGCAAATGCTAGCAAATGCCCAGTGCAGAGGTGGTCAGGGCCAGGGCACAGCTGAACGCACTGTGACATTACACTCCAGAAGAGGGGCCGCCCTGCTGATCCTCTGGTATTGGGCAAGAGAGAGAGCACTCCTGTAAGCTGGGGACAGTGTGTTCAAGTTCAAGCATCATCTGCCCAGGAAAGATGTGGGCCAGTGCTGGGAGCAGCCCTTCAAGACCTGGTGAAAAATAGAATTTGTGCACAAGTCTTCTGGCTGGAGAGAAGCACTGAGATTATCAGGGGATAACCCTGCTTATTTCCTCACAGATGTCCTACCTGGATTTCTGGGGGAAGAAATGTGGGAAAAGGAGACAAGAATTCTGAGGTGTTAAGCACCTACTGCGCGTCAAGCTGGGCCAGTTGCTTCCCCTACTTGATGTCATTTAATTCTTCCAAAAACCCTATGAGAAAAGTATTAAATTGCAGTTTAAAGATGAAGGCCTGAGGTTCAGGAAAACTGAACAACTTCCTCAAATTGCTGAAGGAGAGAGGCAAAAATCCCACCTGTGTTTCTGACTCCAAAGGCATGGCTTTTCTCCTCTTTGAAGATTGAAAGAGCTCTCACAAGCTTAGAGAGAACATTAGAATCACCTGAGGTGAGGAGTAGACCATTTAAAAGTAACCACACCCAAAGCCCACTCCTAACAGTTCTGTCTTCATGGTCTGAGATGGGGCCTGGGCACTGGTATAACTTAAAATCTCCAGATGATTCTAAGACACAACCTGTTGGTTTTGTTTTGTTTTGTTACATACAGCGTTCAGAGCAGCTCCTGGTTCATCTGGAGCTAGTGTAAGGTCTGCTTCCAGGGGCATTCATTTACTCGTTCATTTATTTGCTCATTCACTCGCTTATTCATTGAGGAGATCCTTAAGCGGACAAGGGTGAGGAGAAAATAGAAGACCCGTGATCTATGGGAATTTGTCTGTACAAGTGGAGTGACAGGTGTACAAATGGGACCACCAGTGGGATCTTCTAGGAAGACAAACTGATACCGCTTATTTTTAAATGATCTAACAATGTTTCAACTTGTATCTGAAAACATTTTGGTCTTTAAGAATTAAGGACACGCACGCGTACACACACATGCACACGCACACCCCAAATGATCGCTAGTGACAGGAAGTGTGGACCAAGGAAGGGGTTCCTGATTCTTGTCAAAAGGCAGGAAGGAAAGAGGTGCTGGGTGTTGTGAAATAATAACAGCCAATTTCACTGGAAATATTTGCAGCAGATGTATCCATCCTTGAGAAATAGCTCTTTGGCCCACTCTGTTTCATTTTCCTTAATTCCCTTTTTTTCCCCTTAGACTTTTCTAGTTGCCTGTCTACTCGTGTGTTGCTATCACTCCATGATAAACAAGACCAGCACAGAGAGAGAGAGAGAGAGCTCACAAATAATAAAGAAAGGAAGTTCTATTTCTCTTCACTCCACTCCGCACCTCACTTCTGATGGTCTCTCTCCTGTTTAAACTCCTCCAAAGCCTCCAACATTGCCCATTAGATTGTTGTGATTATAGGGAGGAAATGAGCCAGACTTCAGGGTTTGAATCCTAGCTTGGCTGGACTGGACTGTGTTAAGCTCTAGCAAGCTACTTAGCCTTCTCTGTGACTTGGTTTCAGAGAGATAGTAATAGTTACTGTCTCACAGGATGTTTTTGAGTTTTAGAGTTAATACATGGAAAATTCTTAGATGTGCGTCTGGCACACGTTAAATGCCCAATAAATATTAACATACTTATGTTGTTGCTGCCATTGTGATTGCTGCTGTTGTCACCAGGGTTTGATTCTCTGCAGCCCTTCTCCTGTCTTTTCTCCTCCATACAATTCACATTCCAGCCACACAGAACTACTTGCAGTTACCGGAACTTACCATTTTCTCGCATGCCTCTGGGCATTTGCTCACGTTTCCATGTCGGTAAACCTTCCCCGTTTTGTTTTCTATTGTTGTTGTAACAAATTACCACAAGCTTAGTGACTAGAAAACAACACACATTTATTATCTTATAGTTCTGGAGTCCAACACGAATCTCACTGGATGAAGACAAGGTGTCGGCAGGACTGCAGTCCTTACTGTAGGCTCTAGGGCTTAATCCCTTTCCTTGCCTTTGCCAGGCCACCTGCATTCATTGGCTCATGGCCCCTTCCTCCATCTTCAAAGGCAGCAACAGTGGTTTGTGTCCTTGCATCACATCCCCCTGGCCATTCTCATATATTCACATCTCTCTTTGACTGTGGCTGGAAAAGAAAGGTTCTCCATTTTGAAGGACTCTTGTGCCTAGATTGGGCCCACCTGGACAATCCAGGCCAATCTCCTCACCTGAGATCCTTAATCTTAATCACATCTGCAAAGTCCCTATTATCCCCTGCAGGATAACATATTTCCAGGTTCCAGGGATTAGGACATGCACATCTTTTAGGGAGGAGAACATTATTCTGCCTACTATACCATTAAATTTTTGTTGTCTTTCAATATTCATCTCAAACATTGTTTCTTCTGAGCATTTTCTGTTTCCTCAGGCAGAGCAAGAGGTTTGTGCGCCCTGTACTTTGAAAAATATGCCCTTTTTGAAGGTTTAACCACAATATTTTGCAGTAATTGACTTATGCAGTTTCCAAGCCCACAGAGCTTTGAGAGCTGAGACTGGTTTCATTCATTTTTTAATTCCTGGTGTCTGATAGGGAGCCTCAGTGGTGCTTTTAAACAAATGAAACTTCATACGACCTAGTGCTTCTCTGCCAATGGAAGTACTACCCAAAACTTGAGGCGCAAGGTCTGGTTGAATATTTAATGGCAATGACTAATAATTTTCTGTATCATCCTTCACATATTCATGCCTGTTGTCTTCACTGTCACAATCCTACAGTGAAGGCAAACAGGTCACCATTTATCAATTAAGAAAACTGAAAGGGAGCTGAAACGCCTCATCCAAACTCATTCGTGCAGCTCTTCGGTGGCAAGGTGGAGAATCTTCAAATCTAAATTATAAGACACATCAATTCCATTCAGCCAGAGAGCAGTAGTATGATGATGAGATAGTTAACCTGGGAGACATTTCAAATAGGAACCTCTCGTGGTTTACAAGCCATTAATTTGGAGCAGCTGGATGGTGAGGCAGTAAAAAAAATCAGCGGAGAGAGTACATGCTTGCAATAATTACAAAAATAATGAGCCTGTTTCAAAGTACTCTTTGTATAAAATATTTATTACACAACATTATATAATTAAGTCATATAATACAGTTCTATGTACTTCGGTTGGTTAGAGGAAGCAAAGGTGAACCAGATGTAAATTCTACTCTAATGGAAATCACAGGAGAGTAGAAAAGTTCCAATACCCTTGAGCGTCTATAGTACAAGAAGGTGTCTCGTGCCATGAAGAGGCATGATTCAGCGCTGTGGGGCTTAAACGAGGATGAAAGTCTAGCTGCAAGTGCTAAAACACGTGCTGTAAAAAGTCTAAAAAGTCCTCAGAACAGCTTTAATGGATGAATAAGAATGAATTTTAAATGAGTACATTTGCATATCTGTGTTTGGAAATAGTTCCTTTCTGTGGCCATTCAAAGTTTTCTCCCTCAAACAGGTAAAATACCAACACAGTAATTGTGCTGCTGTCATTCATTGGTTTATTAATCATTTTTCTCATAGATAAGGCAAAATAAAATCTTCCGTCACTGTTCATAGTATGGAATTCCAAGGCAGGATTCCAAAGCCCTCAAATGAGTGAAGTTTCACAAACATTGACGATCCAGTGGTCCATAGCTAGCTTTTCTGAACAGGTAGAAGCTCAGTGATCACCTGAGTGTGCTTAATATAAAACCATGACTGGGGGGCTTCCCTGGTGGCGCAGTGGTTGAGAGTCCACCTGCCGATGCAGGGGACACGGGCTCGTGCCCCGGTCCAGGAAGATCCCACATACCACGGAGCGGCTGGGCCCGTGAGCCATGGCCGCTGAGCCTGTGCGTCCGGAGCCTGTGCTCCGCAACGGGAGAGGCCACAACAGTGAGAGGCCTGCGTACCGCAAAAAAAAACCAAACAAACATAACTTGACCTGGAAAACAATACTCTGAAAAATCATATTACAATGTGTATGGAGGATGTTCATTGAAAGACTGAACATTTGCAACCCATCAAATTTATAGACATTGGCAAATGAAAATGTGCTCTTACGTAGGAAAGGAAAGAAGAGTAGGAGCAATTCAGTTTCTCATGCTGCGCTGACCATCATGACAGTCCCGTTGACAGAGAATTGAGTGGGAGACACACCATCACATGTGCTGATAAAGCCCTCTGCCTCGTTCTGCCTTGGCATTCCATGCCGTGCTGGATGAAGCCCCCGAGCTCATTCATTTTCAAAGGTCCTTGTGCTGCCTAGGTCATTCTTCTCCATACCCTTCCAGACTCTTCTCAAATGTCACTTCCTCTGTGAAGTCTTCCTGGTAGCTTTGATGAAATTGATTGCTTTTTCCTGTGTTTTCATGGTCCTAAGTTCATTTCAATCACATCTTTGTAGCTCTTTCTGAATCTGTCTTCCCCACTAGACAGACAGTTTCTCAGAGGCAGAATGTCCTTTTCATTTTTGTGTCCCAATTCCAGTAATACGGCATGACATAAAGAGGGCGCGTAATAAATGTTTGCTCAAAGAAATCACGTTATAGTTTAACATCATCATTTCAAAGGTCTGCCCCAAACCCTGCTTGCCTTTAATGATGGTGTATAAACACAAGTATGCACATACATCTCCCACAAGTCATGGCATTTCAGAAGCCGAAAAGCCATAATTAATGAGACACAGACATACAAAGTGTTAAATATGCAAGATGAACAGCCTTGAAGTCAAGGAGATAACACTCCTCTCTACTTCACTGAGACAGAATACTTCGTGTGACCACATTTAGCTCATATCTGCAATTTTTACCAGTGTGCCTTATGTTTTATTATTCCATTATCTTTGTAATAAAAAAGTATGCAATTACACAGTGACTTCTGCCTCACGAAATCAGAATTGGGCTGGACTCCAGGGGTTCATTTTTTTGTTGCTTTTTAAAAACTCATACCATTCTCCCAAAGAAACTATCTAAATGTGCAGCAGCTTCTCACACTTTCCTGTGAAAATCTATTTAACTCCTTTATTACCACTGGTACCTTCAGGGACACAAGTCCAGTGGCATCTAGTAGCTAATGGAAATGGGCTTACTAACGTGGAAATGAGGTAGGATGGAGAAAGAAGCAGGCACGGAGCAGGTTAATTCCTTAACTTAATTTGAGTCGTCTCCCCTAAGAAATCTTTCCTTACGCCCCGCCCTGCCCCCCATCCTGCCTCCTTGGTTGATTCCTTCAGCTTCTTGCATTTGTTTTTCTTTTAGGCCTTCGACTCTGTATCCCCAGTGTCAAAACAGAGCCCAGCACATCTAAGGCTCTGAATGAGTGAATGACCAGAAGAATGAATGCCCAATTCTGAGCACTGATAACTTGTAAATACTCTTGTACCACTTCCGGTTCTTTGGTAAGATTCTGTGGAAGCCAACTGTGGCCAGCCTAGGTCAGACATGGAATTTACTGGAATGAGAGAGCGTAGCTAACTGCTTAGACCTGCAGTAGGACAGGCTCTTGAGAGGCTCCAGGGAATAGGCCAGATGACTAGATTGCCTTTTCAAGTCACTCTCTTTTGAGTGAAAAAAACTCTCACCATTTTATTCAGCCCTTGTGTGACTCTGCTTAAGATTCAAATCCCAGGGGGAATGAAGGATTGGCCTCATGGGCTTTAGGAGAGGAGTGGGGATCTTGATGGATTTACCAGGACTGCATCCAACAGAGGAAAAGTAGTTTCTCAAATAAAACAAGGAGGAGATGAGGGGGTGGTGCTGGACAGGGAGAAAACAATAACAGCATTCCATACCAGTTCATTTTCATGGAAAGTATATCCCCTGGTTCTACTGACATAGACTTTGAACACTGGGGGTCACCTACACGGTCATGCTTCAGTTTTTCATATGGCATCCCTGACCAAGACAGGACTTCTCCAGTAACAGGGATTGCTTTCCTTACCCAGTCAGTCCAGCCTTTTAATTTTTCCTTCAGAATCTTCTGGATATTAAAAAATATATATTAAACCTATTCCTTTTTTTGAGCTGAAGTCTGCTCATTTCCATCCCTCAGAATTTTCCAGAACAAATTAATTCCTTCTTGGGCTTCCCTGGTGGCACAGTGGTTGCGAGTTCTCCTGCCGATGCAGGGGACGCGGGTTCGTGCCCCGGTCCGGGAAGATCCCACATGCCGCGGAGCGGCTGGGCCTGTGAGCCATGGCTGCTGGGCCTGCGCGTCCGGAGCCTGTGCTCCACAACGGGAGAGGCCACAACAGTGAGAGGCCCGTGGACGGCAAAAAAAAAAAAAAAAATTAATTCCTTCTTCTATAGGATAGTCCTCTGAGCTTTGACCCTGTGCCTTTACCTGAATTCTGCCCTCCCCACGACATAGTCACTACAGTACAAAGCCTCTCACTGGGCAGGGCTCACGTTGCGGCTCATGTGTACCCTTCCACGTGGCCTTCTGGTGTTTTCTAAGGTTTGCACCTGTAGTTCTCCCTGGCTCTGCCCAGCCTTGACTGGTTCGTGTGCTCCAGCCCACCTCTTCCAACCCCTGCTGCCAGTGCCCCCGCCTTCCCCAATACTCTCATCCTCTCTTGCAGTCAAGGATGTTGGCTTTGCCATTAGGCAGTTCTTGTTCTAATCTGGCTCCACGGTTTACTCTTCACATGTCCAGAGAGTAAATGCCTAAACTTTCTGAAACTCAGTTTCTTGATCTGTAATATGATTTAGGGCAGACCTTTAGTGGGTAGCTCACGAGTTGTATAGGATGACAGACTTATGACAATTTTCACAATGCTTTGAAACTAGGTGCTTAACAGACTGCAGTTATTCTTTTAAATATTGATTTTATAATTTACAAAACCACAAAAGTGATACTGTATCTAGTTTTTTTTTAATCAAGCCATAAAGCAATAAAAATGAACGTGAATGGTCAAAATAAAAAGTGAAGAATCTTTCTTCTCTCCCTAATCTCACACCCCTCCCCAAATTAACCACTGGTATACAGTCTTCCAGAAAGTGTACAGTCCATATCTATCTCTTTATCCACAAACATGTCTTGCTTGTTCAGTGTAGAATATGACTGAGACAACTTTTCAGTCCATGTTTATATCTCTGTCTCGTCCCTTGTGATGGCTGTGTAGTATTCCATAGTGTGTATATGCCATCATTTATTTAACCATCTCCACTTTGAATCACATTTAAGTTTCCATTCTTTTGTACATGTGTGCACATTTCAGAAAGATCCACTCCTAGAATGGAATTGCTATGCCAAAGAATTTACACAATTCACATTTCAGTGAATCTTAATAAATTACTTTTGAAAATAAACTTACTAATTATATTCAGACCCACAGTATATGAGAGGTGCTATTTCTATACATCCTCACCATAACTTGATATTATTAGCTTTTTTCATGTTTTGTAAACTATATGGACCAAAAATGGGATGTGGCAGACAGCTTTATGTTTTGCTGATTACCAGTGAGGTTCACTATCTTTTCTTGTGTTCAGTGGCCATTTGTATTTTCTAGTCTGCAAACTGCCTTCTGAGATCATTTGCTTATTATTTTGATTGGGTCATTTTTTATTTTCTGAACTGTTGAAGCTCTTTACATATTATTTGGAGTAAGCCTTTGTCTCCTATATAAAAATATTTTCCCCCAGTATATCTCCTATTTTTAGCCTTGCTCAGGTTAACTTTTCCAATCATAAATTTTTAAATTTAAATTGAGAATATTTCTTTTGTTTTCCTTTTGTTTTTCTTGTGTATTATTTAAGGCTTACCTATCCCAAGAACATATTGTCTTATAATAGTATTATAGTGTTTTTTTAAGATTTGCGTTTTTAGTCCATCTGAATTTATTTTGAAATGGTATAAAGTGCTGCATATATAATGGATAGTCAGTTGCTGATTTAAAATGCACTTTTACTACATACTAAATTCATACTAAATTATACACTTGCATCCATTCCTAGGTTCTCTATTCTCTTCCATTGAGTTATATAAATATTCTTGCATCAGCACCCAGAAGTATTTTAATTACTATAGCATATATGATATATTGTATGAATATTCTATATGTATTACATAGGTACAATATGATATATTATATATAGTATAATATATATTATATGTAGACATATATTTCACATGTAATCTGCATATATGCATACACAGTCACATTTGGAGGTACTGAGAAAGGGCTGTGGGATTTCAGAGGTGAAAGAATTTGTTTGTAATATCAGAAATTAAAGAGCAGTTTGATGAGTAGGTGGCATCTGAACTGTACCTTGATGTAGGAGTTGGTCGTGACTGACAAACAACAGTACATTCCAAGAAAAAGGAATTGCTTTAACAAAATGACAGAGGCAAGAAGACATAGGTTATGACTCTGGCTACCACCAACCCATAAGAGCAAGTGTTATAGCTTGGTTGGAATATAAAGAATGTTTGGAAAAGAAGTTGTTGGAAATAAAGTTTGGGGGAGTCAGACGAGGCAGGCTCATAGAAGCCCCAAGGGTCAGGCTAGGCAAGATGAACCATCTTGGTTCTGGGGGCAAGAAGGAGCCTTGGAAGGGTTTAGCGGTGGCATGGTGTTACCTGTGTTTTAGAAAGATGATGGGTAGGGGGTAGACTCGAGGGAAGCCAGAATGGAGACAGGAAGAACAATCAAGTCACTGTTGCAGAGTTTTAGGCAGAAGATGAAGAGGCCTAAATAAATTGTAGTCAAAGAAAAGTTTCGGCAATATTTTTGGTCAGCATTTTCTATTTTCTTCCTAATACACTGTATTAAAAGGACTGATTGGGGATTGCAGAGCTAAATCTTGTATTTATGCAACAAACAGAGTAGAAAAGGCGACTCCCCCCCACTTTTTTTTTGGCCCTGAGAGGCCTCCAATGTTCTTAAAGTATTAAAAATTGTGCTGTCTGACTATATCTGAGTATCCTTGTAACAGATGCTCTTTTAGGAGAGCAGCTCTGGCCAGGGCAGGATTTCTCAACCTTGGCATTGTGGACATTTTGGACCAGGTAGTTCTTTGTTGTGGGGAATGTCCTGAGCATTGATGTTCAGTAGCATACCTGGCCTCTAGATGCCAGTAGCATCCTCCAGCCAGTTGTAACACCAAAAATGTCACCAGACATTGCCAAATGTCCCCTGAGGATCCCCTGTTTAGGGGGCCCTTGAGCCAAGTTCTCTCTCCCAGTGGGTTGGTAGCAGTTCCAAGAGGCTAGTAAAGCTGAGATGGTGGAAAGCACTTGGGCTTCGGTGTTGGGCACTAACCCAACCCCACTACTTAGTAGCTTTAGGTCCTTGGAAAAATCACATATAAGCTCACCAAGCCTCAGTCTCCTCGCCGAGAGAACAAAGATAATAATGACTACTTGACTGGATTGTTTTGAAGATGAGTTGACATGTGTGTAAAGAGACAAATGCAGTGCTTGGCACGCTGTAGTTCTTCAGTAAACATGTGCTGACTCAGATGCAGTTATTATCCTCCTTGCTTCAGTGCAGTTTTTCTTGATATAAAGGGAGACTTTTATCTTTGCTGAAAAATGCTTTAAAATGCCCAACCTAAATCCCAAGCTTCAGGGTCTTGCTCCTTTTTTATGTAAGGCACAGAAAGAAAATTGAACTGGTAACCAGTAACCCAGGGTACAAGTCCCTCACCAGTCAACTTGGGAGAGCTGCTTCCATGTCAGTACCTGCAATGATATTTTTCTGAGTACTGCCATAGCCGCCCAGAACAAACCCTCCCCCTGGCTGGACTGCTAGGGCAGTACCATTCGGATCAGAGCCTCTAGAGTTTTCAGGATGAGAATGTGAGGAGCTGCAAGCAGCGGGCCTTCACTGTACCCACGAAGATTTCAGACAGTAATTCCTTCTCAAGTTTAACGTGCATGTGGCTGCTCTTTTCCCCACTGTCTCCTCTCCCTTCTAACTCCTCTTCCGTCTTTACCAAGACTTGATTATTTCTCCTCCACCTTCACTCTCTTCCTCTCACCATCTGTAGAAAAGTTAGCTTTTTGATTATAAATCCCATTCCCTGCTTTTCTCTCTCTTTCCCATATCATCTCCCTCTCTACCTCTCAACATCTTTCTCTTAACTTCACATTGTGTATCTAGTACTTACTTATTAAAACGGTTGTGCTCCCTGTTCATAATTTTTAAAGTAGAAAACTTGAACATTAAATTAAATTTCTTTTCCTATTTTAATCACATGTGAATTAGACGTAAATTTAAAAACCTTCTGGACCCCTAAGTAGAAAGATTTCTAGAACTCGTGACACACCAACTTCATATCTTTCCCTCATCGCTATCCTCACAGAAATCTATTGAGATTGCTGTAAGTTTTTCTTAGCAGCTGGTTTAGGCAGAGATGGAGGGATTAACGTGCTAGTATAGGAAAAACACTGGGTATTTAGAGAGCACTGTTGTTTCAAGTATCTCTGGAGAGCTTGGTTACTCTTAAAAGACTAAAAGTAGAATCATTAACACTCACCTCAGCGGGATTCCTACACGAAAGGAACAGTTAACCTCCCTCCCCCCGCCCCCGCCCCCATACAAGGACCCTTTCCTTCCACTTCCTCATTCTTTAAGTTCCCTTTGAGCCAAACATCCCAGGACCCTTTGTCTCTTTGACAATTGCCTACAGCTCCTGGTGTACGTGGTGCTGGAAACTGAGGGCCGATAATTACCTTGGACAGGAGCCCAAGAAAACATCCTTTTGCACATAGTAGGCACTCATTATGGGATTGAACGGAGGCCACAGTTACCCCATAGCTGGGGGTGGAATTTGTATCTTGAAACAACTCCCGGTGATTTAATCTTTAGTACCTTGTATAACATGTATACACACCAAATAAACACGACACAGAAGGATTTCAGAGAGGCACCGGCGGGGCTTCCCTGGTGGCGCAGTGGTTGAGAGTAAGCCTGCCGGTGCAGGGGACGCGGGTTTGTGCCCCGGTCCAGGAGGATCCCACATGCCGCGGAGCGGCTGGGCCCGTGAGCAATGGCCGCTGAGCCTGTGCGTCCGGAGCCTGTGCTCCACAATGGGAGAGCCCACAACAGTGAGAGGCCCGCGTACCGCAATAAAAAAAAAAAAAAAAAAAAAAGAGGCACCGGCTGTTTTCATAGGTTGATCAAATAAGGATGAAGAATAAGCCAGGGCAATAGTTTAGTGAAGTTTGCTCTGGAAAGTGCCCACCAGTTTCCTGGGAAATTTTACTAGCCTGGACCTGGTCCAGGACTTGGGTGTTTCCATGGAGACACCCCCAAACCTTATGGGAAAAGAAACTCAACACACAACCAATGGAATAGGCATATGTACAGGAACTCCCACTCGATTTTTGGAACTCAGGCTAGATATCCCTCCTTTTGTGAGTCCTTCCTCATTGCTCAGAGTACTTTGGTTCCTTCTCTTTGATCTCTTGTTTATTGTTCTTAACATGCTGCGTTGTAATAATCCCTTTTCTTATCTCTCCCCATTCCTTGATGGCAAAAACAAAATTTTGTCCTTTTCTGTATCTACACAAGGGTCGACACAGAGTCCATCCCAGACCAAGACTAATAAAAAATTAAAGTCCTCTATGGAGGTCCAAATCCCACCCACTGCCTGTTTTTGTAAATAAAGTTTTATTGGTACACAGCCAGGCTCATTTGCATACATATCGTCTGTGGCTGCTTTCCTGCTACAATGGCAGAATTGAGTGGTTGCAACAGAGAACATATGACCCTCAAAACCTAAACTATTCGCTCTCTAGCCCTTTACAGAAAAAGTTTATCAACCCCTGCACTATGGCAGCCAGCCAGTTTGAGTCCACCAAACCATTGCCACAAGAACGTTAACTAGAACTGGGGAGGCCAGAGATCCTTGAAATGAGAGCATGCATTCTGTCTTCTCTCATGAAGACCTTATCTTTTGTTTCAACACCAGGAACCCATCTCACCTTTTCTTTTTCCACATTTGGTTTTTGTCCTTATTTTTCACTCCTCCAGGGTATTTCTTTGATATGTTTTTCTTTCATTCCAGTCATGGAATATGATTTATCCACTAAATATTATTTTTGAAGTGTGTTTTATGTCATAGTAAATAATACTAATAACACCAAGTGAAAAAGAAAAATGTACAAATTTACATATAGTCTAATTCCAGCTAATGTTTTCAAAAGCAAAGTTTGAGGACAAAAAGGAAAAAATGTACTAAGTGTCAGGAGTGACTGCTTCTAGATAGCTAAGCTTGGGTGCTTTTCGCTCTTTTCTTTATACTTTGATATATTTACAATAGTAAAGAATCTGTCACATCTGCCAAGTGTCTCTGATTTAAGCAGTTCTGACTTCAGTGCCTCTGTTCTTACATAGACACTGTCTCTAATAGGCCCTCCCGCATTGCTACGTGTTAGACTCACCAGTAAATCCTACCTATGATTCATCTGCATCGTATTTGTGAAACTGCTTTGGATAAAAGTGATGACTGTGTATGTGGAGAATACTGTTAGCTCCATGTTTTTGCAATTTGGAAAAAAACATATCAGGTCATCCCCAAAGTCGAATCTGTGATGTTAATTCTGTTAGTCAAGTCTGTTCATGAAGACAGATTCCACGTTTTCAGTTGGTTCCTTTAATTAGGTTTTTTTCTAATCCAGACCTCTAATTTCTGTCAGAGGCTAAGAGAGAAAGTAGCGTATACAGTTTTGGTAAAGTGGAAAGACATTGGGGCATGGTGGGTGGGTTCCCACTCGGCTTTGCTGCCTCCAAACCATGTGATCTTGGGAGAGGCACTCCAGCTCTCAGAGCCTCGGTTTTCTCATCTGCAAAATGGTGTTACTAACAACTCATTGGGTTACTGAGAGGATTAAAGAGAGCAGTTTTCATGTAAGCACTTATGTCAATCTAGTACCCATACATGCCTGATAAATTGTCTTTTATGAAAAGAAAGAAATGCGATTAAAACCAGTGAAAGCACTTGTTGTGGAAGGAAATGCAAGTGCTGCAGTGGAAGAGCCCCAGGAGGACATGATACTTCCTGTCTCTCTGACTCAGCCAGAAGCAGGAAGAACCTTCATTCACATGCTCTGCTAGTTACATTCCATAGTCTGTTTGAATAAAGAGCACTGAAGGATGAGTCAAGGGATCCAGGCCCAGCTTTGCCTCTACTTTGCTGTGCAATCTTAAATGTGCCCTTGTTTGCGCATCTGTAACGTGAAGGCTTTAGACAAGAATCTCTGTGAGGTTTTAAACTTCCCATACAAAGAGGCTGTGGACTCATTGACCAAATAAGCCCATAAAATTTTTTTAAATGTCACCTACAGAATAGAGGCATGCGACATGGGTACCACACTTTACAGTTTACCACATGCTTTCATATCCGTGATCCTCAGAACAGTCCTGGGAGATGGGAAAGACAAGTATTATGATCCCATGTAACAGAGAAGGAAAAGAGGCCCATGGGCACATAGCTAGCAAAGGATTAAACCTGGATGTGAACCCAGGTCCGCCTAATAGCAACTTTTGCGAACTGTCTCCTCTACCAAGAATACATTTCAGTGCTCTGGTTTACTGACCCCGAAGACCTTAAATTTCCAGTGAATCCTGTTAGACTACCCACATGTTTTTCGGTTTGATTGTAGGTCTTCCTTTTTTTACTCTAGGATTTACCTTGTTCTGGGAAATTCATTTGTACAGGGTCATCTGTACAATGTCCACAGTCCAGACTTTATTTAAGGGGCATATCTAATTGAGAGATGCTCCCACAGAGCGCAGCCAGTAACATCAGAAGCATGGAGAGGAGGCTCAGCAACAGCTCTTCGTTCCATAGCCTTGGGAAGCTGGAAGAGGGTCACTTCAAAGAGCAGTCCCACTGGGTCTGTACGTGGGCAAGGCAGCTGCTCTGGTAAGAAGTAGCCTGGACTGGAGGCTGAGTACTGGGCCACTTGGGGCCACCCACCTTCTGGGACCCTCAGTGTCCCCACGGGCACATCTATAATATAAAATGCCCAACCATCTTATCCTTGACTTTAAACAATTGGCTCAGATATCTTTTCCTCTAAGAAGTCTTCCCTGATTCCTCCAAACAGGATCATTGATCTTCCCCTCTATTCCAACATCACAGTCTTTGTCTACTGTGTTATCTACTTATCACATGTATTATTATTATATGTTTACTTATCTACCTTTCCCACTACACAGTGAGCTTCTTGAAGGCAGGGACTGTGTGATGTTTTCTCTCCATATATTTTTTTTTTCTGTCTGAGCTATTCAAGTCCCCTAGGCATTCAGACTTCATGTTTGCAATAGTGTATCCTGACAGCATCTTCACAATGACCTCAAAGACCTTACAGGACCACACCTAAGCCCTGATCTCTCTGAGTCTCCACACTCTCTCCCCATTCCTCATTCTGCTGTAGCCTCACTGGCTTCCTTGACGTCTGGCACACACAGGGCACGCTCCTGGCTTGCCTCTTTGAGGGAACTCTTCTCTCTTTCCAGAAATCTCCTCCCCCAGAAACCTCTAGGCCAACTTCCTCGCCTTCTTCATGTCTTTGCTTTGCTCTCACCATCTTAACGACACCAATCTTGACCTCTTATTTAATTCTGCAGCCTACTTCCCAACATTCCCAGCACCCTTCCCATGCTCAACATTCCTTCTCTTCCACAGCAGTTGTCAACTTCCAACATACAGCTTGGTACTGTGACTTTTATTTACCATCTGTCTCCTCCTCTGGTATGTCAGCTCCATGAGAGAAAGGCTCTTTGCCCTGTTCACTGGTATATCCCATGTCCCTAGAAAAGTGTCAGGCACATAGTAAGTGCTCACAAACAGTTGCTAAATTGAATTAAATCTGTCTACTTTTTTTTTTTTCTTCTGCTTGAGCTATTTAAGATCCCTGGAACAGTCAGGCTGAGCTCTTCCAATATTTTGGACCTAACATTTCCGCTCATCACTTTGACTCTCCCCTGGCCTTTGTGTAGGCATGACCCTAAAGGTGTCGAGCCCCATGGTATAGCTTTGCCCACAGGAAGTGATGAGTCCTTTAATAACACAGATCCCATCAAGCTATTCTACAGGAAGGGCTTTTGCCTTTTGAAAACAATCATGTTTCTTCTTATGCAATAGTTCCAAAACTGAATTTTCAAAAAGGTGGAGGCGTGATAGGCCCACTGGAAGGTGGGATTCCGTTCCCCTTATTTGGAGAGTACCGGACCGGAGAAGAAACCCCTTTCTTTGGGCTCATCTTCCCCACTTTCATTGTCTTTCCACCTCCACGAGTCATTAACTGTGCTAATCACAACTAAAACAAAGCTAATAATTGCTTCTTGGAACGTTGTGTAACACCATGGAATGTTGCCACGGGCCTCTGAGAATGGCCCCTAACTCTGCTCAGAGTAATTTCTCAGGGATTTTAACTCAGCCCGTCTTTAAGCTGAATGTTTATCATTTTCCTTTTTATTGTTTCTGGCTCCTCCCCTGCCTTTGAAGTTTCTGAAATCTTTAAGCACTTGGCTGGTCTCTATACACCACAGGTCTTCTCCCTCAAAGAGGGCACCTGGCCAAGAGAAAGGAATCGGAGCTCCTCTCTTGGCTGGGCCCGTAAAACAATCAGATTGCTCCGCAGCCTGCCATTTGAAACGTGAGCTGTGCTAAAAGTACAGATAATGCAGCGTGTTCCAAAGAGATTAGAATATCCCAGTGGGATTTCGGGTGAATGGAGAGGGAGAGTAAGCAAGTCCTCCACACACAGTGTAACCCTCTCTTCTCCAGACTGCGTCGTCTACAGGGAAGGCTAAGGGCCCGGACCTGCTTCCTCTCTTTCTCATTACCACTCTGATTTGTGAAGTGTTACAGCAGTTTACAGCTAGCCATTCTTCATGAAGCTATTTCCTTGTTCTTCTCTGTACCATTTGGTAATTTCCATCAATAGTTAACCTTTTCTTGGCCTTGATAATCCCAGACCCTGATGGAGATGCTATTGCCCTTGTTATTTTCCCCCAAAGTAAGGAGAGGTTTCTTCCCCACCTCCCACCCCTCGCAGGGTTTTCAGCTCTTTTGATAATTTCCAAGAGAAGGGATGGGCTTCAGCCACTATTCCACGAGGAGACAACCCGGCTCAGAGCCCAGAGCGAGCATTCGTACTGAAGAGAAAACAGATCATATATTTGAAGCTAAGTTCTCTTAAGATCAGAGCCAAAATAGTCTGTGTTCTTTCAAAGACTCATTCAAACATGAGGAAGTGAAAAAAATTGAGGTGACTGGGTTCACCTGACTCCAATGTCAACTTTTTAACACCTTTTTTTCACTTTCTTGGCCTATGCTTGTTATCCCCTCTCCACTGTCCAAGGAGCTCACACTTATCCTCCCATCGGACCAGCAGCACCATGATGAAATTCGTGTACGTGGTAGGAATGACAGTATGAAGCAGCCTGCAGACAGGGCCAGTTGAGGTGAATGGGGATGGGTCTCAGAGAGTCTCATAATTTAGTGTGAGAGAAGATACGGCAGGGCCAAGCCTACCTGTCATGTGTCCCAAACCTCTAGTAATCAACTTTGTGTAATGAAAGCTGGGTAGACAGCACAGTTGATGAAACTCCAGGTACTGATGAAAGCGGGAATCATTTTCCTGCCTGTTTGGTGAGTTATAGAATTCTGAACCTTTAGTTTGTCCAGCTTCAGTCCTTGTCACGCTTTAGTAGGGGAAGTTATGAGGATTGTACCAAATGTCAATGAATGGTTTCTCGTAGGGAAAAAGAAGCAAATGCCACAGTGTCTCTGCCAAGCTCGCGCTCTAGTTAGTTATGGAATCACTGATCTCCTGAAAGGATCACCTGGTAGATTACCTCTCACCCAGCTGCAGTGTTCCTGATCGGAGCCCCTCCTGTCTCTGTTTGGATGTTTTTGTTGATGGTGAGCTCTGACATCCAGAGGCAGCCAAGTCTATAAGCATACATACTATTTCTTTGGGCTGTTTGGATTATTAGAAATGTGTCATGATGTGGTCTGAATGCCTACTGAATTGATAGCTGTCTCTTGAAAAGCATCAGAATCTCATGGTCCCCATTATTTCCTAGGGATTCCTGAGGAAAACTTGCACACTTCACACATCTGTGATTTCTTCCAGCTTCCAAAGCTCAAAACAGTAGCTGCTGTAGGAGTTATAGGACACTGCGCATCAACCAGACCCTCAATGACTCCAGGCTACTAGCTGTTCTCTCTCTCATTCTCTCTCTCTCCTAATTCACTGTGAGTCAAAGCACCAGCTTTCTCATAGCTCCTAGCAGAGATTTCTCTCCACATCCACAGTCTGCAATCCCATCCTAGGGATTCCTGCCTCACTCCCAACATGGGAATGGAAAGAATCAATTTTATCCCTCCAAAGAGAGCTACAACATCCCCCTACCAATCAGGCCCCCTTTATGCCATGAGAAGAGGCTTACCATAGTTAAAATTGTTTGCATGAGTGTGTGTGCGCAGGCGCGTGTGTGCGCGCGCGCGCGCGCGCACACACACACACACACACACACACACACCCCATTTCAATATGAAGCATTTGGGTTCATTCATTGCCTTAGGTCAGTTTCCCTAGAAGCAGACCCTGAGATCACGATTCAAATGCAAGTGATTTATTACAGAAGTGTTCCCAGGAGAACTTAGAAGAAGGCAAGCAGGGGTGCAATTGCAGCAAAGTCCAGCCTCAGCCTGATCCCACAGGAGGCTCTGGAGTAGAAATTACACCTGCGCTTATCAAGACTCAAGGCTAGGGAGCTGAGTTTTCAGGTTGTTCACTCCAGTCAGTAAACCCCTGGGTGCATGGCGTAAACCCCTGGGTATTTCCAGCTCTCGGAGCTTTTGGGTACAGTGGCTGCAGCGGCCCAAAGGTAGCATCTGTTAGAAACAAAGACGCCAGAAGCTAGGGAATGGGTGCAGAAAAATGTAAAAGGGATCTGAGGGGATCTGAACAGAGCATCAACATGTCCACTCATTCACCCACATCACCCCCAATGAGTTTGCTTGGCCCTAGACTTTATGTGCCCCTAACGTAACTTGGTATCTGTACCGTAAAAAATGGTCAACAAACTTTTAATGGAGTTCTCAGGGTAGGGTGGGACTGGGAAAGTTCTGCCTCATCACACACCCCACTGAGTAGATATAATGCAGTCTAGGTCCATAGTGACTTTTTAGTGTACATTCACATTTTGATGGACACTGTTCAAATAAATCTTTTGAAGTCACTTTATAGAGGCTACTGTGAAGTCTTGTTTGCTGAGCCTCTGTGTGCATATGAGCTTGGTCGTGTCCCCTCCTTCACTAGAGTCTTCCATCCAGCTGCCCATCAAGACCAGTCGAGTCACCTCCCCAAAGACGATAAAGACTTTTATGAGCAAATCCGGAGGATATCTCCCAGTTGTGCATTCGCTGGCATCTCTTGGAAAACAGTGCTTGTGTATATGCAAAATCAGCCACATAAAACTTCTCTGCAAAGACAAATACCAACTCAAATTAAGCTGGTTTTACTTTCCTTACAGTAAACAAGCCAAACTCTAGAGAGCTATTAAATTAGGTCTTTATCTCGGTGGGTATATTTTTATTTAATTTTCCAATAATAACTACTAGACCCCTGGTGCTCTATCATTTTACGCCCAAGAACCTAGAACAGGACAAGGGAATCTCAGGGCACTGCCATTTCAGTTTTCACCAGAGTTTTAATGGCCTAATTAGGTTCTGTTTTTTTTTTTTTTCTTACACTCTCTTTTTATTTCCTCCCTTGAGTAAATAAAAGCGTATGTTCCTTTCCCCTTCTCCTTATATCTCCTTATATAAAAAAGCAGACGAGAGAAAACCCCAAAGAGCAAAGCTCTTGTGTCAAACCAGTCCATGCGAGTTAGATTCTCATGTCTCTGAACAGAATTCATCCGGTTTCCTCTGACACCCACTCTAATCCCTGGCACATGGTGGTAGGCATTAAGTAAGAGCGGCTCCCAGGTCCTCTCTCCTTCCCTTTCCGTGACTCTGGCCCTACCAAATTCCTCCCCCTTTGCTCTCTCCCAGTCCCTGTGTCTTGCCTTGAGAACTTGTTTCACTGCTTATCTGGTTGTCCACTGCTCCCACGGAGACAAAGAAATGAATGAAGCCACATTTCTGAGCACTTACTATGTACCAGGTAGCACCTACAGCCCATCATCTTATTTTAATCCTCACGGACTCCCCTGTGAAGTAAAATTGTTTTCCCCAGTTTGGATACAAGAAAACTGAGGTACAAAGAAGTTCAATGACTGTTCTAAGACCATGCAGTGAGGGAGGGAGCAGAAGTTGACACTGAACTTACGTTTGGCTGTATCTACGTCTAAGAATTCCTGTCCTACCCAATTCCTCTTCCCTAGAACATGCTTTGGGTCTTCAACTCCCACATTAACACTACAGAATGTTAAGTATTTCTGAGACTCCACATTGGTAATCCAGCTATGAAAAACCCTGATTTTAAGCACATAAAAATCTATAAAGAAAACATCAACAGCATATTCTTGGAAAAAGAGTTGTGACATCTTCCGTCTTTCAGAAATGCCTGTAATCGACCAGCATTATTGTCGGCCCTGAGTGAGACCGAAAGAACTCTTGTTTATGACTTCCACAGAATGATTTTGTAATACAAGTTTTTAAAAACATTTTTAATATACTCTTCAATCAAATAGCAATCCCTATGGCTTGCAACTCAAAATGTCACGGTGTTGAAATACTCATTAGTCACCTGCTATAAGTTCAATGGAATGTGTCTGTGAAAGCAGATAGTCCTGTTGAGCTGTCAGGTCACATAATGTACAGCCTCACACTACGACACTGTCATCAGGAGTAAGGCTTAGACTGTGTGTTTCACAAACCGAGAAACTGGTTTCTGGAAGCCTGGCTTTTCACTGAACGCTCTTAAAAGCCGAAGTTAATGTGTTTCCTACTGTTATAACAACGACATGTGAGTCACATGTGTGGTTTCGAGATTCCTAAGCTGGGACTGTGAAGCTGCTGATGTAATCAGAAATAACCTCTGGGTCTTTGAGACTAGAAGATTCAGGAGGAAAACTGCCCAGCTGAGACATTTGCTGATTTTCATTAGTGCTATCACAAGCATTCCAGCATTTCAGTCTCCTTGGGAAATTATTCATTAATACTCTATTTTCATTTGGAAAATGTCTTTACTACCAAGGCAAATATTTCCAGGATTTGGCCCACAAACTTATCTTAACTCACTGTCTGGAGGTAGTTTGCTATGGGGGGAAAGAACCTGAAGCTGAGTGTCAGGCAGATTCACATTTAAATTCCATCTCTGCCACTCACCAGCTGTGTGATTTCAGATAGGTTACTTCACCTCTCTGAGCCTCGATTCTCTAATCTAGAAAACAGGGAAGTTATTTCTACCTCACAATGTTGTGAGAATAAAGTTAGATATAGCACGGCATCTGGTAAAACCATAGGGCACAACACAGACAACGAGGTATTTGGACCCAGTCTTGCCCACAAGTAACCTAGCTTGATTAATCCTCTGAATGTTGAGCCCTGTGTAGCCAAGATAGGAACCTGTACTAGTTCTGGGCGCTTCAGGCCTTGCTCCTCTCCCCAACGTCCTCTAATCACAGGATTCATTCAAACATTCCCCAGGGTTTCACAGGAAGCAAGTGGAAAATGAGAATAAGGTAGGGAATGGAGGTGGTGGTGTTGAGCCAGCTCTGGCGAGAACGATCTTTCCTGTGGGAATGCATTTGTCACTCATGAAGATCGCAAAGCAGCAGAAGTATGTGACTGAGAATTCTGACCTTCAGAATTTCTGTAAGCAGCCTCTTTGCTTTATAAGAAGAAGGGGGATGTCAGCTGTGAAAGGAGACGATCATGGAAGTGCTGCGATTGCATGTGGGCAGAGATCATGGTAGAGGAGAAATCGTACGTCTTCTGAGAGCTGTGGCTGATTCATTAAGCAGGATCCTTGGAGGGTGTTTCAACCACCCAGAAGGGACCATAAAGGATTTGCGCTGAGGACCGCATTATGGCACTTGTACCCTCAGTCTTCTTCCAGTTTAAAGGCTTTTCCATATATACCACGTATTTTGAGCCTCACCTCAACACTGTGAGTCAGGAATCTCCTTTGAGAGGTGAGAAACTTGAGGCACAGAAACCCTGTCTGACCTGAGAATTCTCTGCAAGATCACACTGGAGAAATAGCTGCATGTTGCCTCAGTGGGATCGGTGTCCCTTGGTTTATATTTCTTTCTTAATTGCATCATGAGCTTGGATTATATCCTGAAGATCTGGGAAGGGCAAAGGATGTTATCCAGTTTATAAAGTTTTCTCATGTTTTAGTGGTTCTATTCCAAAAGAAGTAAGAAGGGAAAAATACAAAAAATGATATGCTGCCTTAAAATTCTGCAAGGGCATGGAGTGGCTATGCTCTTAAAGGTTTATTTAAAAAAAGAAAGAAAGGAAAATCTTTAAGAAGCAATAAGCATTTTTATCTTATCAAAGACTGATGTGCAAATGAGAAATCACTTCCTCTTTCTAATAATAATAATAAGTTCTTATCATACTCTAAGGCAGCATGTTAAGTATTTACATTCATTATCCCCTCCACCCAGTGGAATAGATATTACTATTCTTTTTCTTAGAGATGAAGAAGAGGAGACTTAGAGAAGTTAAGTAACTAACCCAAAGACACACAGTTAATAAGTGGCAGAACCAGGGTGTGAACACATTCTGATGCTCTGATGCCAGAGGATGTGCTCTTACTCTTCACTGCCACCTCCCAGAAACTGTACTGGCAGATTCCCCACAAATGTGTGATCCGAATTATGAAAAACAAAAACAAAAACTCTGAGGGAGGAATTATTACTCTAAATTCTCAGGTAAGGGGATTCAAGTTCAAAATTCTTTGACTTCTCCATGGCCACACAGTTGGTCAGGGGAGGCATCAATATTCAGACCCAGAACTTTTGATTCTGTGCCTAGGGCTGTTTCTCTCTTCACACCTGGCATTGTAATTCTTGATGAGAAAGAAACTGGGTTAGTGCAGAATTTATTCCTTCATAAGAAGAAATTGTTCAATCGTACAAAGACTCAAGCAAATGGGACCACCTCGATCGCTGCCAAAATACTCCTTCCCTCAGTGGCCAGCCAATATTTATAGAGCATCTAGTATGTCAGGCATTTGAGCACAGAGTAAAAGACAGGTCTCTATCCTCATGGTTATTATTGGGTCCCCAAAATACCTTCATTTCCAGACACACTTTCCCAATATTGATGGAAAAAGAAATCTATCTCTAAATCTCAGTGGTTTCCTACTTACTTTTCCTCGGAAACCCCCATGGCCTTTGACATAGTCTGGCTGCTTTTTGGGGAGCTGTGACCCCAGTGAAGGTGACTGCAGTGACTCTCTTACAAGTACTTTAGACCCCTCCCTCACTCTCCTGGATTAGCAGCTTGTCCTGAGCAACTCTGGCTGGGGTCAATGCCAAGCAGCAACCTCAGAACACAGCCACGTGCCTTGATATCCTGAGCGCAGACACCTGCACAGCAAGTGGCTTCAGACATTTCTTGGGATGGCTTGCTTTATACCAGGAGATCATTTCTCTGAGCCCTGTGGATGGACTGCCTAACAGGAAGTTCCAGCATTTCTGCTGCCTGGAAGAGCCACCAAAAGGAGATTTCTTGGAGTGGTGATGAGAGTGCATCCTGTTTGCCTTCCCCGAATGCAGGGAAGGACTGGAAAAGAAGCAACCCGTTGGGATGGCTTGGCCATTAGCAGTTTCCAGCTGACTTTGCCAGACCCAGAAGAACTATGACCTAACCTCTGCTTCAAGGAGACTACAAACAAGTGTAAACAATCAGTTTCCAAGGCCAGCGTCCAACTCCTGGTGTCTTGGTCCCCTCTGCATTGTAATGTATATCTCAGTATCCTGGTAACTGCTGAGAAAGTCTCTCAGTTGCAATGACCAGTACAGACTGTAATTTCGATAGAAGGCAAGGTCCACGTGTGCACATATTTTTACAGTTAAGAAGATCCCGCTATTTCCAATACCTCACTCAATACCCATAATAATATAGAAAGGCAAGTTTTGCTGTTCTCATGTCACAAATGAAAAAACTGAAATACAGAGTTAGCAGCAGAACTGGGGCTAGACACTAGGTCTAGCAACTAATGGAATGCTTCTCCATCTTTTGCTTTATGATAAGGTGAGATGATTAATATAATAGGAAGAACATCCTTGAGTATTTCTTATAGGGGTTGGAGATTATATAAATAAATTAATAAATGCATACATGTATATATCCATATCTATCCATCCATACATATGGCATTTAGGCTTTTGCTTGGCACAAAATAGTCTCTCAGTAAGAAATACCTTTTTTGTTGATGTTGTTGTTTTAAAACTAAGGCAGCATAGCAGAATTGCTGAGCCATGGTTTCTGAACTCAGGTCAACTTAGAATGATATCATGACCTTGGACAAGTTATTTAACCTCTCCAGGTATGCGCTAGTTTCTTTATCTGAAAATGAGAATAATAGTAAAAACAAAAATCTTCCTAAGGTTTGTATGAGAGTTGTATAGATAAAAGATAGGAATTTGCTCCCTAACCACTCTTTGGTAAGGTGGAATTTAGGGGAGCTCTGTCTCCTTTCTTGGCTATGTACATGGTGCCTGAAAGATGGAAGAACGTACTCAATTCTTAAGTTCATAATTATTCACTGAGATGTTAAAATGAAAATATTTCCATTCACAAACAGGAAACTCTTTGCTGTCATGCTAAGCATGAGCATTGGACTATTTTGTAAAGATCGCAGTGGTCTCAGACTCTCCAGAGTCTCCCACTCGTCAGTGGTCAATTCTGGGACAACTGTGCACCACCCCATCAGAGATCCTGGCACATCTAAGGATGCTGCATAAGTCCTGGGCACTTGTGGGACCTGCCACAGCATGCTCCCTCACAGCTCTCACAGGCTCTGGGATGATAACCTTTGCTTACCTTGTAGGGCCAGTTCTGTCTCCTTCTCCACCCCAAATTCTAACTTCCCTCAATGAGTTCCTCAAACGAAGGCCTGGAGGTGGAAGTAGGCATGAGGGTGTCTTTTAGATGCTTTCTTATTGCAGGCCTGCAACACGAAGGCCTTTAATAACTCTGTCAAGAGGGGGGAAATTTTCTCCAGACACGTTTTTCCAACCTCTTATCAAAAGCAAAACACAAATTAATATCCCAATATGTTTTCCAGCCAATTATTATAATAATAAGAAAGAAGGGGGAGGAAGAGGAAGAAAAGGGGAGGAGGAAGGAGAAGGAGAAGAGGAGGAAATAATATATGTAGTGTCAAGTACAGCGCTGCATATTATAAACACTTGGTAAATAGTGGTATCATTACCGTGGGATTGCAGTTTTATGTTACTGGGACTGCCCTGTAACACTTCTGCACTTTCTTTCTGTGTTTTGCTAAAATAGGGGCACGACCTTGGAGTGAGAAACTGTGATATAGAAGAAGCACATTGTCAGATGGACAATGACCAGATTCTCCAAAATGAATAGAAATGAGATCATGAAATCTCATCCGAGCCTTTTCTTGCTAACCTCCCCTTACTTTCCTAATACAGTTTGGCTTGGCCCAAGCAAGGGGTTTTGGCATATGTTGATGTTGGGCAACATCATTTGTGCAAGTACAATAAATAAAATGTGAGCAGATCCAAACCAGCAGTATCTTAAAAGAATAATGCACTCTGACCAAGCAGGATTCATTTCAGAAATGCAAGGATAGTTCAATACTGAAAATGTTGATAACTGCATTACATCGCTCGTCAGATGGTAAAGGAGGAAAAAACCATGATCGTCATGAGGAAATTTACCATACTGTCCTTATTAAACTTGAAATAATACAGAAGGAATAGAAGGATAATTTTTACATGGTAAAGAATATGAGAAGTCAATTTCAGACTTAACAGTTAAACATCAGGTGCATTACCATTAAATTTAAGAACAAAACACAGATGTCCACTATTATCTGTTATGATTTAACATTGTTCTAGAAGTATGTCTGTGAAATAAAGTACAAAGAGATAAATCTATTAAAAAGGAGATTTAAAAATCAGTTATTAAATTCTGTTCTTAATCACAAAAGAAAAACACTAAGCACTTATTAGAGTTTAGAAAACTTACTGGTTACAAATAAATAAATATATAGAAATCAATAACTTCTCTCTATAACTGTAGTAGGTAATTGAAATATTAATAGTAAAAAGAGGGTAAATTAATTTTATAAATTGAATGATATAAACCATCTAAAAATAAACTTAATAATACTATATACAAAAAATAGCTCAATATTTGTATAGACCTAAATGTGAGAGCTATAATCTTACAACTCTTAGAAAAAAATATAGGAATACATTTAAAGTACAGTGTGTTAGGCAGTCTTTTTTTTTTTTTTTTTTTTCTTTTTTTTTTGCGGTACGCGGGCCTCTCACCGCTGCGGCCTCTCCCGCTGCGGAGCACACACTCCGGACGCGCAGGCTCAGCGGCCATGGCTCACGGGCCCAGCCGCTCCGCGGCACGCGGGATCCTCCCGGACCGGGACACGAATCCGCGTCCCCTGCATCGGCAGGCAGACTCTCAACCACTGTGCCACCAGGGAAGCCCCAGTCTTCTTATATATTATACCAAAAGCACAAATAACAGTAGAAAATATAGATTTAATTGTATTTGATCAAAATTGAAAACGTTTGTACTTCAAAGAACACTATCAATAAAGTGAAAAATAACCCACGTATAAGGAGAACATAGTTCTAACTCATATATCTGACAAGGGACTTGTATGTAGAATGTATGAAGAACTCTTACAACTCAATAATAAAATGAAAACCCAGTTTAAAAGATGGACAAATGATGTGAATAGACATTTCCCTAAAGAAGTTATACAAATAACCAATAAGCACATGAAAAGAGGCTCAACATCGTTCATCATTAGAGACACACAAATCAAAACCACAGTGAAATACGATTTCACACCCACAAAGATGGTGGTGTGTGAGAACTAATTACTCAATTACCATATCAGGATAATGTCAACAAATAATGTTTAGCTCAATATATGTCTAAAATTGCTATATCAAGAAATAGCATACAAACTTTATTCACAAGTATTAATTAAATAACAGTTAAAGTAGTTGAAATGTCTGAATATGGGGTCAGAACTGGTAAATAGGGACAGCGAGAATTACCATTCTTTGTTACAAGACTTTTAGTTGTATTTGATTTTTAAAAAATCATATTCATGCATTACATAGTTGAAAAATTAAAAATTGATTTGAAAAAAAGGAAAAGAAAGACATGTGCCTCAAGCTCTGTAGAAATTAAGATTCACAAACATAAGCAATTTGAATTTAAGGGATTGAAAAGCCAGTTCCTTACTTCTTGGGTATATGATCTGAAACAAGTTATTCAAACCTCTCTGAACCTTGGCTTAGATGTGACGCTCTGACCTATGTATCTTCGCCAGACCGTGTTGAAGATAAAATGAGAGCATGGATATAAAGATACTTTTAAAACTGTGAAGTTCACTACAAATGTTAATTAATTGCAGCACAAAAAGAGACTAAACATTAACATGTCTATCCAGATAGCAAAAACCTGGCTTCCTGCAATTCAGCTCAGCAGTTCTCCAGCACCTAGCACAGTGCTCCACAGTAGGGACTCCATTAATATACGCATGATCGTGTAAGAATTTCTTGATCACAAGTCGTTTTCTAGGTACTGTGTTCAGTGCAAAGGGGAAGGGGTGTGGAATTAGGGAAAGGGGCAGTGTTTGTCCTCAGGCTTGAGTTATCAATATGAGTTTGATACTTATCCCTAGGAGAAATCTCTAGGGATGGCATGAGAAAAGGCACAGAGGTGAGAAATAACAGCAGAGTTTACAGATCAGTAAATAGTTCTGATAGGCTGCAGGTGAGAGGTTGGCGACTGAAAGAATTGCAGGAGTCCTTGAATGTCAGACCACAGAACTGGACTAAATGTGACCTGCAAAGAGAGAGCCCTTTAGATTTGAGTGCAAAACTGGGATGTGAAACAGAGCCAGACTTTGGGAGGATCACTTTGGCTTCCATTGTGAGGATAGATTAGAGTGGAGAGGGCCTTGAGCGGGTAGAACAACTGGGGGGGTTATCACATAAGTCCATGGCTGGTGCAACCAACCAAGAGGAAAGATGGGTCCACAGAGTTTCATGCTTCGGAGAGATCAAAGAGAATAGAGCCTCTCAGTAGAACCATTGGGCAATTGGGCAATTACGGTGACATGCCAAATACATAGGTTGATGAGGTGCAACAGAAAGTTGGTTAGAAGGTTCCCAACACCCTCCTTAAATAAAAGGTTCACCCTGCAATCCTTCTCCTCTGACTTTTGCTAGATTAAGTACCATTTACATTAAAAGGTAATTTATAAACCAGAAAAGTCCCTGGTCAATGTGATTCAGTAGAACAATACCCTTTGGACAGACAAGTCCCAGCTCTGACTCTAAATAATGTCATGAGTTTGGGTGAATTGCTTAATGAACCTGAATATCAGTTTCCATTGCACTAAAATAGGCGTAGTAACCTCTATTGTGTAGGACTACAGTGTGGATGAGTGATAATACACGGAGAGCGTGGCTCAGCCTGTCCAGGCAATGAGTGCAATGGTGCACCCACTCCTCAGTGACGCACCCCAGCCTGCAGCCCTTCACCAGTCCTCCACAGGTGAAATCTCTTGCTCTGTTCACATTTTTCTCAGGGAAGATATAAAGAAATTATCATGGCCTTTTCTCAATATACAGCTTTTTAAGTCCACAACCTTCCTCTCTGCCTCTCTCTTGACATTCTGCCTTATTTAATTATGTAGTTAGCAAACCTTAAACCTGTGGCTTCTCTAACCCAAATGATACTTGCATAAGCTCAGAGGCTTGCTAAAATATGAACCCCCTGCTGCCAGGGGTGCCAGTCAGCTGGCACTGCTGAGTCCCCCCTCTGGAGGTGCCCAGGCTTTCTCTGAGAAGTGGCTCCAGTGATGTATTCAGAGGCTCGGTGCCCAGGACTCCCCTTTTAGAGCCTATCACTGCGCATCTCCCAAGGATAGACAGTAGGTGACCAATTGTGGCTTCCTACCAGATGCCAGCCCACCTTGTGAATGTCCCTCTTCGTTTGTGAAAGAACCAGGCTGAACGCTGAATGGTCCTTGACAGACAACGGGGGGATGAGTCGAGGCAAAAAGCAGAACCGAGCCATGGTGAACTTTAGTCACCAGAACGGCATTTGCCATTCCACAAACGTTTATCGAGCTGCGCTGTGGGCACAGCACAGCTGTGTCGTCTCACCAAAGCCTCAGTTATCCCATGAATAGGCATTATCTCCTACTTTCACAGATGAGGAAAAAACCCAGAGATGTTAGGTAACCCTCTGTGATGCCCCCAGCTGGTAACTGCTAGAGGCAGGATTTGAGCCAGTATCTCCAGGTAAGAAGTTGTTCCTTCCATGTCATAGCAGAGTCTGCTGCAAGCACGTAGTGTATTAATACATCCTGCCTAGAGTTATCTGAGAAGATCTTGGGTTGAAGAGGATGAGATCTGGTATCTGAGGTGTGTGCTTTTCTTAGGACAATGTCTCCCCAGCTCTAAATGCTTTTTCATAAATTCTGTGGTGATTTACTAAATACTTCCCATGTGCCTGGCATCACGTTGAGCGCTGGAAGTACAGAAAAGACTGGGACATGGCCTTGACAACACCACACCTTGGAGAAAAGCAGAGGGTATATCTAGCCAATGTCTGTACAATACGGAGCAACACGAGTGAAGCTGTCAGCTCCTGCTTCCCCAGGCTGGCTCCCCAACAACCCACGAAACCTTCAGCTTACAAGTCCAGCCTTACCCTGCCTACTCAGCAGTTTTGTTCATAATCGAGCAAGTTAGCTCTGAGATGGCTCCTGCCACTGGTCACTGTCAACAATGACTGGTGTCTAGTGAGCCTGGCTGTAGCCACTGGGCGGCTCTGTGCCACTAGGCAGTCTGTGCCCCTGGGCTGCTTAAAGCGCACCCCCATCTACAACAAGTGATGCCCACTGATACCCCAGGCATACGCCCCCGACTCCTGACATGAGCCCCATCTCTTGCTTGGACAGATGCCTAGTCTGAGACCTTAGATCTCTTGGCTGGGGTCCTAAGGACCTGTCTCTTTCAAATTGCCTTCTTTCTGAGGCCTGGGCTCTCCCTACCACCCCAGGCCTTTTGTCAATAAATGGAGCTGTTTCCTAAACCTGGCAGACCTGGGGTCAACCATGCGTGCAGATTGGAGGAATGAAGACACCTGGTTCAGGGCTCACCTCTGCAGACCCTCCCTGTAGCTCTCAGTGTAGGTTCAGCTCAAGCCCGAAACTGGACACATGGACAGGTGTCTCTTTCAGGTTGCAGATAACAAAAAGTCGGGCTGCCTCAGATACAGAGGTTTTGTGAAAAGATACTCGGGGAAGTAAGGAAGGTCCAGAAACTGGCAGCTGCTCTGCAGGCCTCAGGGAGCACAGCACCCATGATGCCTTGTGGTCCAAGAAGCAACAGCAGCCTAGAATTTGTGGCCTCCTTAGGAGCTGTCATTGGGCTCCCTACTCCAGTGCTTCCCTCTGTTTCTCTTTCTAGCTGCAGTTGTTTCCCCCTCCACTCACAGCTTTCTGCACTATTTTTACTCTTTCACTGAATTTTCTCTACGTGTCATATTCACAACTTCTCTAGAGAGAACCTGGTTGGGTCCCCTTGTCAGCAAATAATACGGAGTTTTCCTGTAGGGCAGATGCTCAAGTTGGATTCTCAAGGCCGCTGCTCATTACCTGATGTCTAGATTCTAACCAGAGAGTGAATCTGTGGTCTAATTAGTTGTCGCTGGCGTAGGCACTTAGAATCAATCTCCCTCATTCATCCTCACTATTCATATCTCATCAAAGATTAGCCTTATCTCACCTTTTTGTCAGTCACCCAGCCAAGGGATCCCAAAGAATCCCCGAGACCCCAGCATGCCTTGCAGTCCAGCCTGGTTGAATGACCACAATATCATTCATATAAAGTACTTCCCTGTTTGTTGTGGGGTGGATCCAATGCTAAGAGAAAGAAGAAGCCATCTGGCTTTTTTCAATTACTGCCCTTCTTTCTGGTTCATCAGGATCCCAATTTCCTGTTTTTTCACCATGTTTTTCATCTATCTCTTACAAAGAAACAAACCTGATTTCTCATGAACTCATTTAGTCTTGGCTTCCATTGTTTTCCCAAGTAACTCACTCCACATGTTTATTCTTCTTGCCTGATTCAGTTCTCCTGGACTATCTGACTTTATTTGTTTCTCAACAAACATTACATAGCACAACCTACAAGCCCAGTGCTGCCCTGGGATCTGGGAGCAGTCTATTGCCAGCCTCCTCAATACCGTTATCACTGAGGGCAGCATTTACTAGGGGGCAGACGCCAGGACAGGTACCTTCCAGCCATGCATTGTCTAATCTACATGATCCTAACACAGCAACTCTGGGAGGCAGTTGCTCTTATGTCTCCATTTAATGTAGAGAAAATTGAGTCTTCGAGAAGCTGTGTGAAGTTAAGAAATTAAGATCATCTTGAGCCCTTTGGAATTTCCAGGTGACCCACTATGTGGAAGTGGTAGACTGCCCTATATCTTGAATCTGCCTGTTGATCTGATTATGACCTGAGTGCTTTTCTATGCCAGCCTCTATTCAGACACTACAGCATGGTTCCCTCCATAACAATAAACAGGGTGACTTTGAAAGGTTCTCCTCAGACCCTTCCATCCAAACAGCAGCACGTACGGTACCAACACAGACCATGTGAGCACACATGCTAACTGCTCATGCTCCTTTTTATAAACCCATGGGAATAACGGTCCATATTTTTCTGGCACCTCATAGATTGTCCTGCTCTCACACATCTTGTATCTTTACCACAATAATTCTGCGTTTTCATTAAGGGCAAGTATCATTATATTATCCCCATTCATTGTTTCCCTGAATTTGTGTACTTATCTATTGCTGCATTAATTCAATGAATATTTATTGAGTAACTACCCTGTGCAAGGCTCTGTGCTAATCAACAGAGGCACACCATGTGAATAAGGCTTGTCTAACTTTCAAGAAGCACAGTCTACCAGTGGGTACAATTCCCCAAACAGGCAGGGACTTTACTGAGTGCTCTCACCATAGAGCTGTAACTGAGAGAGCAAGGAACTGTGCCCACGTGGTCAGGATGGTTTCAAAAAGAAGGCGGAATCGGAGGGGCTGGAGTACACATGGGACACCTCGATGTCAGGGTAAGGGGTCTGGACTTTATCCTGAGGGTCATGAGACATGGGCTCAGAGCAATGAGAGAAGTTGTCTGAGCTGAAGGGGGTCTCTATAGCATTCTTGTCCTTTCATAAAGGGCAAAGTAATCCAGAAAATCCTCCAGAATGCACATGCTGGAGGAACTATGGGAGCAACAGCGTGGTTTGTTGGAAGACATCAGACTAGATGGAGAGGAGAACAACATTTAATGAGAATCTGCTATAAGCTAGTGTGCTTCATCTATGGACATGGTTTTAATCCCATGTTAGAAATGAAGAGAGATCCAGGAAACCTGATTTCAGGCCTGGGTCTCACCTCTGGCCATGAGACCTTGGGCACGTTGTTTGATTACTCTGTGGACCAGTTTTATCCTGGGTGAAACAGGAGAGAATTGGGGCTTAAGAGAGGTAATAGCTGAAACATGGCATGAGATATTCTAAAGGCTGCACACACGCAAGTCTTTTTGTTCGCTCGCTTGCTTGGTTAGGGAATGCTGACCCCAAACCTCAGAGCATCTGTAGGCCCAATCTAAGATGAGAAAGCTGGCAGTGTACAAAAACGAGGCGCAAAGGGGAGGTACAGGGTAGCGGCAGAGGAATGAGAGTTGGGCCTGGGTTACAGGTGAGATTCTGATCCCTACTTACCTTGTAAACCTGGGCATATCTCTTTATTGTGGTCAGATTCTCCACCTATGAAAAGAGTCTTTCCAGAACTGAGTGTCTATAAGACAGGGCAGAAGGCAGTAGTTCTGTGGAGGTAAGAGTAAGTAGAGGAGGGGAAAAAAAAAGTCCTGTGCCTACACTCCTGCCCCTGCCTCGGCCCTGTGTGCGTGATTTTGGAATTCCTTTCTGTTTCACGCAGACAGTGAGTTGCTTAGTAGAGGCTTACAGGAAAGCTGAGGACTCGTTTTCGCTCCACCTGGGAAAGGGAAACCCCCTGTTCCATTTCAAAGAAAAAATACGGCCTCCAGAATGGTACCTCCCCTTTCTCCTCACTCACTCCAAGTGATGTGCTCTATTTTTCACCTGGTCTGTCACAGCTGTTGCCTAAATGGACTCCCTCTTCCTTCTCACATTTTTACACACTCATGCTGTCACAGAGAGCTTGCATTCAGTCTGCTGTGCCCATCTCACACCCTTTCAACCCATCTTTCGCTCCAGCCACTGCTGCAGGGGTCTGGGGCACAGTCCCCCAGCTGCACCACCACCTCGCTCACAGGCTGCCCTGGGGTTTCTCTAACATTATGAGGTAGGACACCCATGGGTACCTTCTCAGTACCTATGCTTGGGCAAACCTGCAAATGCAAGGAAGTTAAGACCCCACAGAGAAATCCTTAACCAATGGGGGAGGGAAGCAGGTGGATTAGCGACCCCACTTCCCAGACAGACAATTTTGAAGCACTTTCTATGTGCTCCCCACAAAGGCCGTGTAAGATAAGGATCGTTATGATACTGAGGATATAGGTCCAGGTAGAGGAGACAGGCTCTAGGAAGTTCAGGAGCTTCTGATGCTGGAGGGTATTCCTGCAGGATTCATACAGTTGTGTGATTATTCACATGTCCTCTTTCTCATCAGACCTAACAGCTTTGGGGGGGCCAGGGATTGAGTTTTACACTTCTCTGTGATCCCCTCAAAGCTGAGCCCGGCATGGATTCCAGCACATCCCACCCCCAACGCTGGGTTCCAAGCCTCCTTGCTGCTTCTGTAGCTTCTGTGTTTCCCTTTCTGAATATAATTAACTTTTCTAACAAATTTAATCCTCCAAGAATCCTATGAGCTTTTGTTGTCATAGCGCGACCATATTGCATTGTGTAATGGCCTCTGGGCCTTTTCTGAGAGCCCCTGAGGGTCTCCAGGGCAGGGTCCTTTTCGGCTTTCCCTCAGCAGCCTCCCGCCCAGGCCTGGGCATGGAGGAAAAGGGCTGGAACAGAGCAAGGGCAGGGCAGCTGGGACAGGCTCGTTAGGCGTGGTGGCCTGGGGTTTTCCCCAGCTGGGCCTGTGGCCCTGTGGTCCTGTGTCAGCCGCAGGGCTGACCTTCACGTCTCCCACCTGCCTTTGGATCTGACTTCTCCCAGGAGCCCAGGTTTATAAACAAAAAACAAACAGAGCAAATAAAAACATTACCTCACTGGTGCTTGTGTCAGCGGCTCCAGATGTCTTGGGGGGAGGGGGAGGGGCAGGGGCAGCCGGAGCTCAGCCCAGCCTGAAGTGGGGCTGCAGCTGGGTGCGCCGGGGGTGAGGACAATTCCTCAGGTTTGGGCGTCTGCAGCCAGTGGGGCTGCCTTCACTGGCATCCCCACCCCCGACCTTCCCCTACCAGCTGGCCGTGATGGACGTCTACCACCTCCTGGGCATCCAACTGGCACCTCTGAGTCCCCAGAGTAGGCACGAGGCAACTGCTCAGTTTGATAAACGGATCTGTTGAATTAGGTACCGTATATCCATCATCTCATTTAATCCCATAAATTGTCTGCGAGATCAGGGTTACCAGCCCCACTTCGTGGACGAGACGCCGAAGCCCAGAAAGTTAATTTGCTCAGAGTCAGGAGCAAAAAAGTGGAAGAAGCTGGACTTGTGCCCAGGTTATTTGACCCTAGCTTCTGAGCTTGTCCCACAGTCCACCCCATCGGGAAGGTGTGACGGCCTCAGAGCTGATAATGAACTTCTCAATCTCCCTCCTCTCTGCCAGGGACATTTGTAAGGATACAAGGGGAGACAGTTAAGAAAGAAAGTCATCTTGTATTTTCCAAACCCATGTTCCCTCTGTTGTTGAGCTACAGCAGAAAGAGCAGTCACCTGAGAGTCAGGGAACCCGGGTTCAAGGCCCGGAATCCCTGGCTGCTAATGTGTTCCACGTACTCAGCAAGGCACCTCCCCACTCTGGGCTGCAGCTCCTCCGATTAGGAGTGTGTTTGAGATGAGCCCTGACCCCAGGCAACCCAGGTGGCTGTAATTTCCTGTCCCATATTAGGTGTTCCACATTCTAGAGGAATCTTCAACACTTTTACCTCTTCTGAACTATCCACAGACATAAAACTTCCATCAACACCATGGGCACAGAAGAGAACAAAACCCAGAGCAAAGGGAGGTTTAGCTAAGCAGCCTCCTTGCCCTGCCCATCCACATGAATTTTTCTCCCCTCCCAACGATGTTGCAAAGATGCAGAAACTCCAACGAGAACTGTGCTCCATTCTCCTATTTTTCTCATGTGTTTCAGGATTTGGCTCTCTCTAACATTTCATTCTCCAGACGTGATTCAGAGCAGAAGTTTCATTACCTCTTGACTTTTTCCACCCAGTTTGAAAGTTCTGCATGTGGGCCTATCCTGAGGCTCTCTTGCTGTTTATTCAGTAACTAATTACTGCTGGTAGAGGGACAAGTGTAGCCTCAAGGTTGTTGCCAAGACCAGTAGTATCCAATTCTACTGGAGGTAAAAGAGGAGGTGGGACAGAGGCCAATGTCTGGCTGAGGCCGACAGAACACGGCCATGTTGTGACAGGAAGGGAAGAGAAGGTGCTGCCACGTGGGTGGACGGGCCAGGGGTTGGGGGGAATGGGGTGCCTGCAGAGGAGAGGTCGAGGTGGACCTAGAAGAGAATTTAGACGTAAAGTCATAAGAATCACTTCTCCTCCCCTCCTTTCTGTTTGCTGACATCACATGTCCTGGCTTAACCCCAAATTATAACATGTCTGAAATTGAGGCAGGGGAAGGGGGGCCACAGGTGCTGTCACTGCTGATCAGGCCAAATGAATGGAAGACCTCCATTACCACAAAAATCCAATTCAGTAATTTGATTTGCATTCACAGAATAAACCCCTTCTCTGGCTAGGACAGCATTGAGAATGAAGACGTTGATTCATGGTCCCTGGTCTTAAAGAACTGACCAGTCAGAGGAGAAGATGGGGAAACAGGCAGGGGCTGAGTGTGAGACGGAGGATGGCAAAGTGTTGTGTAAGCTCTAGGTGACATAGAGGGGAAGGGACCCACTTCTGGCTGGGCGTGTTGGGAAAGGCTTCCCAGTAGAGGCAGCATTTGAGATGGGACTTGAAGGATGAGTGGGGACTGATGGAGAAGGGAAGGCACTGAAGGGCTTTCCAGACTCTGTACTGCGCGACACTGAGCCTGAGCACCTCCTAAACCACGTGTCCTAGAAGCCCCCCTTGTCTTGCCCTAGTCCCAGTGCTGTGCAAAAGCGTGGAAGCACAGCACAACTCAGCTGGACTGAGACGCAGCAAGTAGCTGCAGGTGAAGGATGAGTGATGAGGACACTCTAGGCTGGTGAGAAGGCAGTGCCTAGGTCCGGAAGGGTCTCATTGTCCGGCTACGGACATGGGACTTCCTACTCTAGACCCGCACTGTCTAATATGGTAGTTACTAGCTACATGAGGCTATGTAAATTAATTTAAATAAAATAAAAAATTCAGTTCCTCAGTGGCAAAAGCAATATTTCAAGTGTTCAATAGCCCAGTATGTCTAGGGGCTATTGTATTGGGCAATGCAGATATAGACCATTTCCATTGTCAGATTTCTGCTCTAGACAATGAGAACCATTGAAGGTTTGTAACCTGAGAAGTAAAAGGGTCAGACTTGTGTTTCAAGCGACATCTGAGGGTCTGGCTGCAGGGGGAAGAGATCACAGACAAGTCATTTGGGAATGTTTTCTGTTAGCTCAGGTGAGCTTTGATGACGATGGAGGAGAGAAGGGGGTTGGGGAGGAGTGTCACACTTCTATTACTCCAGGTCAGTCTTGATGAATACACAGAAGAGAAGGGGAATAAGTGCTGTCTTCAGATCAGGGACCAACTCTTTTCCAGGGCTGCTGCCTTCCGTGGCTGATGGGCTCAAGGTCTCCTCCCTCACTCTTTAGGGCCCGGGGTCTTCCCCATGTGCCCAGTCCTCCTGGCCTACAGAATCCTGAGGCTCAGCCTGTCAACAGAGACTCAGATCCAGACTGTCTGGAATCAAATTCTGCTGTGATACTTGTTAGCTGTATGGTTTTATGAAAGTTTTAAAACTTCTCTCTGCCTCTGTTTTTTCATGTGCAAAGTGGGGATGATAATGATACCTGTATTGTAGTATTATCAAGGATCAAATGAGATAATATTTGTAATGCATTTACAGTAGAACCTGGCACATAGTAAACCTCAAAATAGGTGTAACTTCATGTCATGACCAAGAAGCAGTGGAGTCCTGGGGTTTAGAGCACAGACTCTGAATCATTTTTTGAGTATTTGAAACCCAGCTCAGTCACTTTGTAGCTGGAGGTCTTGGAAAATTTATTTCAAGTTCTCTGTGCTTCCATTCCCTCATCTCTGAAATGGGAGGAGTGCTAGTACCTGCCTCATGGGACTGTTGTGAGAATTCACTGAAATCGTGTATGTAACGGACTTCAAACCCGGCACATATGAAGTGTCCACAGTGTGACCTCTCTTAGGTGCTGTTAATGTTTTCTTGTCAGTACTGTTGTTACTATACTAAGAGAAGCAAAGAAATGCTCTGATTCTCTCATAGTGGAATGTTCTACTATCCCTGCCCTCAAGTGTTGACCCCCTCAAAAGGCAGGGGCAGTAAGAACACTGACCAGGAGATCTTGTTCCTATTTGTTCTCCGTGAACCCCTGCAATGGATGCCTTTGTTCTTCCTCTTTGTGTTTCCAGCAGCCTATCCCACCTCATATTCCAAGTTGTTCAGAGTAACACACTAGAAGTAGTTCTTGACAAGTAAGGGAGCTTTGGGGATTTTGAAATCTTTTTTGTTCTCTTCTCAACAAGACTCTTGACTCACAATAGCCAAGTGGAAGATGCCAGAAGCTGGACGTCTTCTCTTTGCATTATTGCTCAAGAAATGTTTTGATTCTTTCCCAGAGAGAATTTAATTCTTTCCCAAAAACCAACACAGCAAGAAGGAAGTGTGTAGGCGGCCTGGGTCTTGCGCCCCACCAAGGACCAGAAGTGCACATCCACTAGGCCCGTACCCCCGTCTCAGAGAGCGCTCCCTGCTTATCTGTATAATGAATGCTTGACAGCCAGACCCCGTATGCATCCAGGGAACCTTAGGACAAAGCACACACTAATAGGTCTGTCTCTCTATTCATCAAAGGAACCCATAATAGTAGGGCCCTATATGTGGGACCAGGTGAAAAGGAAGGGAAATGTTGATTTAGACCTACTATATGTAAGGCAGTGTGCTAGGCATTTTATTCTCTGGTTTTTCCTAGATATCTCTTGTTTTAATGACTTCTATTTCCAAAGTGATGTATGTTTCCATTATATCAACCAATATTTTGCGGACACTCAGGGAAAAAGAGAGGGTTGCAGTCACCACGGTAATTAAGAGCATAGAATCTGGAGTCAAATCCTCACTCCATCACAAATGAGCTGTATGATCTTGAATAAATTACTTAACCTCTCTGAGCCTCAGGTTTCTCAGTACTAAAATGGAAGTAATATATATGCCCATGTCACAGGGCTGTGGTAAGGATGAAAGGAGGTGATCTAGGTAAAAACATGCCATGCGGGGCCCAGCACACAGTAAGTTGGCTTTCCTTACCAGTATTACTTCCCCTGCACCCCAGCGTTGTCCTCTGAGAAACCTCAGTCCTGTCACTCCTCTCTTCACCCTCCACCCACTTCTCATCCCTGACTCCTGGGCCCTGGAGAGAGGATAGAAATGGGGAAGGTGAGCTGGGTCTGTCGTCATGTCTATAACCAGAAACCACATATTAGGAGAGCTCATTTCGTTTGTTTTTAAACAGAAAAGAGTCTTGAAAAAGGGAGTTTGAGTGGCCTTCACTTACTGACTGATGGACGTTGCTTGTCATCTAGAAACACCCTCATTTTCCTCATATTCAGAATCTTCCCTTTAGTGAGCAGGGGGCACCTTCCAAGTGTAGCCCTCCCTGACTCAATGCCTGAGCCACCACTCCCTGGAGGGGAAGGAAAATGCCTCTTCCCTTGTCTAATCCTCCCTGTCCTTTGACTTCTCACTTTGAAGTTAGATTATTGCTTAGAATTTTTAAAAAGTATTTGCATTTTTTGTATTATCTCTATCTGTCTCTATAGCCTTAAGATTTTTCTCTTCAATACCCAACTCTTTCGGTCATTGCCCCTCAAAACTTTATTGGCACGGTGGTGTTGTCTTCCCACTGCACCCATTTGATCCATTATCAAAAGGGGTTCTCTACCCACTCAGCCCCACTGAGCTAGTTACCCTTTGTGTCCCTCCACCACTGTTATTTCTAAGGATTCCTTCTGCATAACCTTTGTATTCACACTTGAAAAGAACTTTGTTTGAGATTTATCACAGAAAGCAAAGTCCCAAGAAGGTAGACCAGTGATTGTTTCAACCCATCTCATCAATCGTCATTCATTCATTATTCATTTGTTCACTAACCAGCACTAGTCTGATGTCTACATAGTAGCAGGCTCTCTGCAGGGCAGTGCTAGGTTGATGGAAATGGATCAGACCAGCTCCTGCCCTCAGGGAGCTCACAGAATGGGAGAGAGCACCCCTATAAGAGCAGCTGTAGTGCCAAGAGCTACCCAGAACAAGTAGGGAAGGGAGCACAGAGGGAGGAGAAACAGAGTCTGCCTGAGAGAGGCAGAGAAAACGTCAAAGAGGTATAAGGTTAAGACCTCTCCCACTCTGTCCCCATCTCAAAACTCCCCTCATCCCTTCTGGTAGCTTCACTTATACCTTATTCTTCTCTTCCTCCTCAGCCAGTTCCCCAGTGCATCTTTGGCCTTCCCTAGAGCAACAAGATCCCCTAAGAATCCACCCACACTCCTTCACCTCCTCACTCTCCTTTTTATTTTCAATTTGTGGAATTAGAATTTCTCATCCAGGGGCTTCCCTGGTGGTCCAGTGGTTAAGAATCCGCCTTCCAATGCAGGGGATGCAGGTTCGATCCCTGGTCTGGGAACTAAGATCACACGTGCTGCGGGGCAACTAAGCCTGCACGCTGCAACTACTGAGCTTGTGCACCACAACTAGAGAGCCTGCGTGCCACAACTATAGAGCCCATGTTCTCTGGAGCCTGTGCGCCACCACTACTGAGCCCGTGTGCTCTGGAGTCAGCACACCACAACTAGAGAGAATAGAGAGAAGCCCACGCACTGCAACAAAGAGCCCGTGCACCGCAATGAAAGATCCCATGTGCCACAACTAAGACCCGATGCAGCCAAGAAAAAAAAAAAAAAAAAGAATATCTCATCCATCTCCTAAAACTACCTCTTTGGTTGTTACCTAATTAGAATACCTGGGCTATGTAGAATCAACACATGTGTGTTACAAACAGAAATAGGAAACAAAGATAATCACCATCAAATTGTCAAAAGATCATGGTTGAAGTCTTGAACCCAACTTTAGCTCCATAGCCTTGGGCAAGAGACTTAACTTCTCTAAACTTTAATTTATTCCTCTGTAAAATAGGGGCAATCCTGTCAAGTTCACCAAAATGAACAATCATGTCAAGTTTACCGGAATATCAGGTCCACCTATATCATACCCATGGGATGATATAGGAGAGAAATTTCTCTGCAAATGTTTGTCATTATGGAGGTTTTTTTTTTTTTTTTTGCAGCACGCGGGCCTCTCACTGTTGTGGCCTCTCCCGTTGCGGAGCACAGGCTCCGGACGCGCAGGCTCAGCGGCCATGGCTCATGGGCCCAGCCGCTCCGCGGCATGCGGGATCCTCCCAGACCGGGGCACGAACCCGTGTCCCCTGCATCGGCAGGCGGACTCTCAACCACTGCGCCACCAGGGAATCCCCAATGGAGGTTATTATTATACAACTATTTTAAAAGGAATCTACTCTAAATAGTCTTTGATATCCTAGACTTATCATAGTAGCCCTTGATGTTATAATCCCATAGAACCCTGTAAAAGGAAACATGTCCAATGCATGTTACCTGATTTCTGTGTGTGGTCTTATAGACCAGTGGGCTTACAATCCTGTCTCATATCCAAGCTCTGGAAATGGCCTCAGTGAGAAGCCAGGATGTCTTCCTTTTTGGAAGGGAAGATAACAGATCTTGGATCATTGAATCTCCCCCTCTTTATTTAGTGCTTCCAAACTTTTAATATACCCTGTTGTGGTTCCTTCACCTGTCAGTCCTGGCTAACCTAGAAGGCTAAGGATTTTACTCATGGAGGACAGATGAGGCTCATAGGAGTTTAGTTATATGTCCCAACATGGCCCCCCCAAATAGCACCAGGGTGGTATGAAGACAGTGGCACACCAGTGATGGGAAGCCCATTTCTCAGACCCTGCTCTTACCAATGGAGCCTGCCAAGTGCAAACAATGATCAGCCATGACTTTGCTTCTTCTTAGAAGCACTTGTCTTAAATTAAAACAGTCCTGAGCCAAATTGAAGACATTGGTTCTAGTTCCAGCTCTGTCAGTATCTCCGTGTGTAGCCTTTGGCGAGTCACTTTCACTCTTTGGGCCTTCAAGTCACTTACTGAAGTTTGGGATGTTACATTGCATTTCTTCCCTGTACCCTTGAAAATAATCCTAAAGCACTTTTTGCCCTCCCACTCCTCCCAACTTTGAGTGTGTCATATGGCTGAGCTAGATTGCCGAAGCTGGAGTCTGATTCCCCAAGCAAAGCTGATGTGAGTTTGTGACTCTTGTTCATGGTAATGGGGGAGCATAAAGAAATTTATGTTGGTACACAGACTAGATCTGCATGTTAACTGGCTTTCAGAGACAGTGTAGATGGTAAATTATTGCTCAGCCAGTCTAGGTTTCCATTTCACTCTCACCAGAGCAAGACCTGGGACACTTAGAAGGCCATGTAAAGAGTTTAGTGGAGGGCTTCCCTGGTGGCGCAGTGGTTGAGAGTCCGCCTGCCGATGCAGGGGACACGGGTTCGTGCCCCGGTCCGGGAAGATCCCACATGCCGTGGAGTGGCTGGGCCCGTGAGCCATGGCCGCTGAGCCTGTGCGTCCGGAGCCTGTGCTCCACAACAGGAGAGGCCACAACAGTGAGAGGCCCGCGTGCCGCAATTAAAAAAAAAAAAAAAAAAAAAGTTTAGTGGATTAGTACTCTAGGGAAGCAGTATAAAAAGGGCATGGAGGTCAGACTTTGGAGTCAGATAAAACTGAATTTATCTTTGTTCTTACTAACTGTATGACCTTGGGAATATAGTTTAAACTCTCTCTCAGTTTCCCATGTAGAGTGTTGTGACAATTAATCAATGGTGGATGTGACTTAGGGCACTACTTATTAAATTAAAGCATAAGTATAGCTTAAAAATGAAAAGTAGCTTCTGATAGTAATTTCCTTCCAGAGTACAGTATAGAAAGGGGGAAAAAGAATAACTTTACAGTGAAGAAACCTGACGGATACTACATCAGCAACATGATCAAGGTCAACATCAAGATCGATAAATCATGTTGATAGTATGTATCCTTGATACGATGTGATAATATGATGTGGCATTTTACACCTGTGGCATCCTCCTCTTAAAAACCCATGAGCCCAGTCTAATCATGAGAAAAACATTAAATTCCAATATGGAGGCATTCTGCAAAACACCTGACAGGTGCTCCTGAAAACCATCAAGGTCCTCAAAACCATCAAGGTCATCAAAAACAAAGAGAGCCTAGAACTGTCACAGTCAAGATGAGCCCAAGGAAGGGTAGGGGAATGAGTGAAAGGAGGGGGCAGATTAAGAGGGTAAAAACTTCCAGCTACAAAATAAATGAGTCGCAGGGATAAAACGTACAGAGTGGGGAATATAGACAATAATATTGTAATAACTTTGTGTGGCGACAGATAGTAACTAGACTTATTGTGATGCCCATTTTGTAATGTATAGAAGTATAGAATCACTATGTTGTACACCAGGAACTAACATAGTGTTGTAGGTCAATTATACTTCAATAAAAAATAGGGACATGTAACCACAGTATACTAATAGGTTCTGCAGTGAACAACATTTACATTGATATAATGAAGCAAACACTGGTTATTGATATAATTAAAAGCATGATAAAATTTTGGGGAGAGGATGAAAGAGGAGAGGTAGAGGTATTAAATCTTTTATATTTCATAACATTTATAAATTTTTAAATTGCTTTTTCCTTTTTTTATCATATCTATATGAGATGATAGATGTTAACTAAACCCATTGTGGTAATCATTTCACAATATATGTAAATCAAACCTTAATTCTGTACATCTTAAACTTATACAGTGATATATGTCATTTATTCCTCAGTAAAACTGTAAAAAAAAAAAAGTTTTAAAATGTCAAGTTGAAACTAAATCATTTAAAAGAAAAAAAAAAAAAGAGGAGCCTAAGGAGACATGATGACTAAATGTAATGTGTCCTGGATGGGGTCTTGGAACAATAACAACAGAAAAAATCAGGTAAAAAACAAGGAAATCTGAACAGAACATGGACTTTAGTTAATAAAAATAGGTCGGAATTGGTTCATTAATTGTAGCAAAAGTACCATACTGTTAATAAGAGGGAAAACTGGTGCAGCGTATATGGAAACTATGCAATATCTTCTTAATTTTTCTGTAAATCTGAAAAATAAAATATATTTTAAAAACTGGATTATAATAGCCCTCTTCTGCGGATGCATTGATTTAACACACTTGTGTGACGTGTATGTTCAGTGCTGGGCCTTGTGCTGGGTGCTGGGTTACAGATATGAACAAGGCAAGGTCTTGGCCTCCCAAAGAGCATGAAGCCTGTGGGAAGTCAGTTAAGTACTCAGACATCCTGTTCCCTCTTTTACATGTTGCAGCAGAGACGGGAACACTGGCCACGTGGAAGGAACTAGGCCGTGCCTCCACTGGAACACTCTGTACTTCGCCTTGGAGAACTAGTTGGAGTACACCAGGGAGAGAAGGGGCTGGCAGCCTTTTGGGCCACGGGAGCTGTGTGTGTGAAAGAACTGAGAAGTGGGAAGGCAGTGGGGAGAGGAGTGTGGTAGGAGTGGAGCATTGGGAGAGACATGAGGCCAGAAAACTCAGATCTTATTTCATAAGTTTTTTTGAGCACATACTATATACCTAGTAATGTGCTAGGAGCTGCGGAAATGTGAGAAGGACAGGTGTGGGCGTGGTCCCTGCCCTCAAGAAGTGGGAATAAGGACAAAACTCAAGTCATCCCAGATGATGGTATACTTAAAAACGTATCATTGACATGAAAGTATCAAAATGGACTGAATAGTGAATACGTGTCCATGTGTATATGCAGAGGGTGGCGGGGAGCTGCTTAAATTAGATGCTGTATTATGTCCTAGGGCTGCTGTAACAAAATAGCACAGAGTTGGTGGCTTCAAAACAACAGAAATTTATTCTCTCACAGTTATGGAGGCCAGACGCCTGAAATCCAGGCATCAGCAGAGCTGTACTCCCTCTGAAGGCTCTAGGGGAGACTCCTTCCCTTGCCTTGTCCAGCTGGTGGCTGTCAGCATTGCTTGGCTTGGGCTGCCCACTCCAATCCCTGCATCCACCTGCCCATCACCCTCATCTTCCTGTGTGTCTCTATGCTTTTGCTCTTCTTATAAGGCCACCTGTCATTGGATTTAAGATTCACCCTAAATCCAGGATGATCTCATCTCAAGAGGTTGAACTTGATTATACCTGCAAAGACCCTTTTTTCCAAATAAGGTCACCTTCACAGTTTCCAGGTGTTGGGACGTGAACATATCTTTTTTGGGGGGTGGGGGGGGGGTTCACTATTCAACCCATTTATGTGGCCAAGGAAGGACTTTCTGAGATGGGGACATTTATGTGGAAAAGTCTGACTTGCAAAGAACAGGGAAAAGTGTTCTAGGTCACGAGAACAACACGCCCAGAAACCTTGAAGCAGGAAGGAGCTGTGTGCATCTGAGGAGCTGAAAGGACACAGGTGGAGCTGGAAAACGGTAGGAAAGGGGGAGGGGAGCCAAGAGTACGATGGAGGGCCTGGTAGGAGGGTCCTGGATCACAGATGGTCCCCCGCTGGAAAGGATCTCAGAATGACTTGGGCTGGCCTCCAATCTCATTCGCAGCCCAGAGCTCTTCTTTTCACCTACCCACTGCTCTGGAAGGCTTAGCTCAGCGCATTATAATAGCTCCTGGGCCTTGGTCAGGTGACATTCTACACTGCAGGAAGAAGCCCTTTGTTGGCGTCCATTTCAATGTCATTCAGCCAGAGTGGCGGCAGCTTTACAGTACCACAGCGCGCCTGGGTCTCACTGCCAACTTCCAGTTTCGATGCGACAAGCCCCATCAGGCCCCACTGTGATCTGCTAACTTCTTCTTTGAATCAGCCCTACCCAGTTTTGTTTCAAGCCACTCAGGCATCTGTTCTGTTGGGGCCTGAACTCTGGCCTGCAGTCTGGGAGCTGAGGTTGATTCCCATCTCAGACTCTCACGCAGCCTTGGGAAAGTCAGTTAGCCGCTCACAGCTCAGTTTCTTTTTTTTTTCTTTTTTTTTTTTTTTTTGCGGTACGCGGGCCTCTCACTGTTGTGGCCTCTTCCGTTGCGGAGCACAGGCTCCGGACGCGCAGGCTCAGCGGCCGTGGCTCACGGGCCCAGCCGCTCCGCGGCATGTGGGATCCTCCCGGACCGGGGCACGAACCCGCGTCCCCTGCATCGGCAGGCGGACTCTCAACCGCTGTGCCACCAGGGAAGCCCCACAGCTCAGTTTCTTCATCTGTAAAATGAAAATGAAAAACCCAGTTTCACAGCAAGATCGTGAGGCTCAAATAAAATGAGGTGTTCGAAACGTTTTGTGAATTCACGTGTTCTACGTGCCCAAGGAGATGTGAGCCATAGCGTCAAAGCCCTGGAGCCTCTCATCATCTTCTCGGAGTCGCGGGACGCTCAGGACCCACCTCATCCCATCATATACCCGTATACTCTGCACTGATGGCTGCATGTCACTCCCCGAGGGGTTAACATACATCACGTCCCATCGAGAGACCATCATGGAGCAAGCTCCCCAAATGGAGAAACAAAACTCAAATTCATGTCCCTGTAAAAAGCAGCCTGCCTTTGAAACTTGACCTTGTTGGAAACCTACAGAACTGAACGTAGAGGAAAAGGAGAAGGGAATCTAAGAAAAAGTGAATTAAGCAGCATTTTGTCCAACCCAGTTTGGTTTTAAAGGACATTCATCAAGACCAACATACCTGCCCAGGCCACTCCTGGGAGCCCTGTGAGTGGCCACGTGGACTTGACCTCCTGGTTGTCTGCAGTCCACTCATTTGCAAAATGGTTTCAAAGAAGGTAACAGTTTGTGGTAATGGGAACCATATGGGCTGGTGGCTGCTGTGAGTAAAAATAGCCGGCATGGCCCGTGTGGCCAGACACAACGTCACACTAAGAGCAGGAAGACAAAAGCTGTGTGAAGGAAGGCAAAAAGTTGTTTCGGAAGGCTAGAGACAGGAGCCCGCCTGATGGGGGAGGACGTTCAGGGACTGGGGCGTGAAGCCAAGGGACTCGTCAAATGCAGAGACATTTGCATGAAACACCAGCCCTCCCCAGCCTGGTTGTCCACACTCTCATGCCCCAGTTGAGAGGGGACAGAGAATGTTCTGTCTGGGAACAGAGCCAAGGCTCAGCATGCGGACAGATCTCTGTAGGATGTGTACTGGGGCACGAATCCTCTCTTACCCAACCATCCCGATAGATGCCAGAGCCTGAAGGAACCATGCAAGGAGGTAAGGCCAGAAATTTAAAAAAAAAAAAAGCATAAATTTTAGGATCTTTTTCACATGTATACTGCTTTGTAGTGTAATAGAAAGAATATGGATTTGAAAATTGTGGGCCCGATTTAATCTGATCATAAACACACCCATTGTATAAACATAAGCAAATTATTTAATCTCTCAGAGCTTCAATTAAATAGTCTGTGAAACGGAGATAATGTAACCAATGATTGTTTTCAAGAGTACATGTGCTGATGCTCCTTATTTTTAGTAGCATGCCCTGTTCATTCATTCATTCAACAAATATTTATTAAGTACCTGCTAGCGGCTAGACATGTACAGAGGAATAAAGAATAAATCAGTGAATAAAACAATAAAAACTACCTGCTGTCACAGAGTTTACATTCTAGCATGTTGCAAGGAAAAAAGTGCTATGCATACAAACAAACTGGGGAAAGTGATCGGGAGGGCAGAGATCGAGGAGCAGTTTTCTTTTTTTTTGCGGTACGCAGGCCTCTCACTGTTGTGGCCTCTCCCGTTGCGGAGCACAGGCTCCGGACGCGCAGGCTCAGCGGCCATGGCTCACGGGCCCAGCCCCTCCGCGGCATGTGGGATCTTCCCGGACCGGGGCACGAACCCGTGTCCCCTGCATCGGCAGGCGGACTCTCAACCACTGCGCCACCAGGGAAACCCAAGGAGCAGTTTTAATGGGACGGTCAGGGAAGGCCTTGCTGAGAAGGTGACATTTGAACAAAGATTGAAGGAGACAAGAGAGTGAGACATGGAGCTATTTGGGAGGCTAGTACTGAAAGCACAAGAAGCCATTGGAGTGAAAGTCTGACCCCAGACTTTCACAGCAGAGACTAGTGTGGCTAGAGTGAAAGCAACCGGAAGTCAGAGAGGTATGGGGGCCTGGCTATACTGGTCCAGGGGGTCAAGGTAAGAAAGAACTTGGATTGACTCTGTTGCAGTGGAATGTCCTAGAAAGGTTTTCAATAGAGGAATGACAGGATCAGGTTTTTTTTTTTAAAAATAGGATGACACTGGCTGCTCTTTTGAGAAGAGTTTCTCTATGAGAAAGTACAGAAGCAGGGAGGCTAGTCAGGAGGCTGTTTCAGGAGTCCAGGTGAGAGCCAATGATTTCTTAGATTAAGATGATGACATTGGAGGTGGTGAGAGTGGTGAGTTCCTCCAGGATTTGCTGCTAGTTTGAATGTGGGGTCGAGAGAGAGCAGTCGAGAAAGGTTGCGAGGCTTTGAGCCTAAGCAACTGGAAGAAGCTGCAGTTCACAGAGACGGAGATGATTGTAGGTGGAGCAGGATGGGGAGGGCAGACTGGGTGTTCAGTGCTGCACATGTTAAGTTTGAGATGCTTGTTAGACATTCAAGTGAAAGCACAGAGTATCCAGGTAGATGAGAGTCATAAACATATAGGTGATACTAAAGACCATGAAACACCAGATCATCGTGGGAGTGAGTGAAGATAGAGAAGAAAAGGCAGTGATGTTTCCCCATTGGGCATCAAAGAGTTACAGAGATTAAGTAGTCTTCTACACAGCATCATCTTCCAAATGCGTGAGCTACAAGAGCAAATATACAGCGTACCTACGTGGGCGTGAAACCTTCCACGATAGATAGTGCTATTATTACTTCATGTATAAGAAAAGTAAGAACCCAGAGAAGTAAATTGATTTGCTCAATGTCAAATAGTTAATGAAAAACAGAACAGGAATTCAAACCCAGGTGTCCTGACCCCGGTCCTAATGCTGTTTCCACTCCAGCCATCTGCCTAGTGCTGTGCTTACTTCTAAGGTAAACATGCATCCTTTGTCCTCAATATATTTGTCATGCTTCTCCAAGTTTGAAATCAAAACCAGGTCATTCTAACAGTTAAGTATTCTTGTTTTCCAAGCTAGAGGTCTTGCCAGCCTTAGAAAATAAAAACATTATGAGAAACTGCCTTTGGCAAAGACCGAAAAAAAAAAAAAAAAAGGAACAAGAGGAAGAGAGAGAATGACAAAAAATCTTGCCTTCCATTTTCCCATAGGTACTCAGTGTCTCCTGGACTCTAAATCATCTTCTCTATCTCTGAAGGAGGTAGATATAAGGCAGATACAATCTCCCCTGTCTTCTCTATCAGGCACGAGGGAGGGATAGAAAAATAAAGTGATCTATGTGGGGTCACCGAGCAATTCGTGAATGTGACTTGGAAGAGGTCCTAGTTATTTTGCACCACTCCTTTTCCCTATAGCCTATCTAACACTACTTCATACCACGTATGCAGAAACTGGTGAAAATAAAATAATATCTGGTAATTTGCGAAGCACTTTTTATCCACTATTGATGCCACTGTTTGAGGTAGCTACTGTGTATGTATGTTAACATCCATTTTAAAGATGAATAAACATGGCTTGGAGAGATTAAATAATTAAAACAAACGCTGTAATTTTATAAAACATGATTATTACTAGAAAACAAATATAAATTTATATGAAAAAGTGCACTAACTTGGCATCCACGGGACCTACAACGAGCAAGTCCAGTTCTGTTTTGCATCACCAATTTCTGCAGTGTGATCCAGAGTCTTATCTGTGTCTACCTTTTCCCTTTCCTATTTGGCTAACTTCACACCTTTCTGAGAAGCACTCAATGTTGTTCCTCTCAAAGGAATGGCCTGGGTCTTCTTCATCCTAGTATCCCCAGTGCCTTTTCGGTTTCCTGTCACTGTGCAGGGAATAGCAAATATTGGCTGAGCTGAAGTTGGTGAACTGAAGAAGACGAGAAATAAGGTTGGGGTTAAGACCACAGCGAGCCCTGAATGCCAAGCTAAGCTATGTGCACATCCATCTATTATTTGCAAGTAGCCAGGGCCACTGCCTTGTCTAGCCCCCAGGTTCTGCAGCTCCATGCTGGACTGTCTTACGAAAAGAAGGAGCTTGCCGAATCAGTAAAATGGGAGTGGTCATGTCCTCCTCACTAATATCAGAAAAACCCATGCCAACAGTTTTCAGATTTGAAAACTTGACTTTATTTTTTCTTCCCACTCACACCTCAGGTCTCGTCATGACTTCAGCCAGAGAAAACCAATTCAGACAGGGCCATTTCAGGCTTGTTCTGAGTCTAAAGTAGGGAGACAGCAAGTAGGAAGTGACATCTGATGTTCTGAGGTTTCCTGATCAAATTTAAGACCCAGTAATTTAGTGTGGATTATTTGAGTCAGATGAACTAGGGAGAAGCATTAAATTCCATTCAACTCATCTCATATTTATTAGCTGTGCTAGAACCAGAAGGATGAGAGAAAGACATTAGCTCCTGCTCTGATGCAGCCATCTGTCTGTCTAAAGGGAAAGGAAGTAAGAGAAATATACAGATAAGTGCACAATAAGGCAGAACATGATTCTAAGAAGTGGTGGTAACGTGCTATATGGTCTTATAGATTTTGGCGGGAGGAGATATATATATATTTCTCTAGACTTCCAAAGAAGTTCCCAGCACAGAGTTTAAGGATACAATGGAGAGGAAGAGGAATAAGGTTCTAATGACAAGTTGGAGTACGATCACAAAGAGCCTTGAATGCTGAGCTCAATTGCATGTATTTCCATCTGTAGTTAACAGGCAGCCGGGTCACTGCCACATCTAGACATCAAATTATTCCAACCCTTGTTTCATCTTCCAAGTGTGATGCCAAGAGCTCTGGAGTCAGCGATTGTCCTTTTATATCTTCCATATTGTACCCAGCCTATTGCTAGACACAGAGTTCAACATTAGAGTCTGGAGAACTGACACTCCCTCTCAAGCCACACTGGAGAGTTACCTCCTTACTTTAGAAATAAAATTCATAAATTCTTCCTAAATCTGTTTTCAGGCATTTTTTTGTATTTCATAGACCAGGGACATTTTTAAAAGAGGGGAACAATCATAACGTTATTAACTTTTTACTCTTCTAAGTAATACAATTAAAAATAATAAAAAAACAAAAATAACAGTGTCCATCAATTTTCATAAACATTTCAAAAAAGGATGAGAGGGCTTCCCTGGTGGCGCAGTGGTTGAGAGTCCACCTGCCGATGCAGGGGACACGAGTTCGTGCCCCGGTCCGGGAAGATCCCACATGCCGCGGAGTGGCTGGGCCCGTGAGCCATGGCCACTGAGCCTGCGCGTCTGGAGCCTGTGCTCCGCAAGTGGAGAGGCCACAACAGTGAGAGGCCCGCGTACCACAAAAAAAAAAAAAAGGATGAGAACTTTAACATTCACTCCCCTCAAAAAAAGAAAGATGAATCTCATAAAAAACCATCTCTTCCAGGAAAAGACAGTTAACACTCTAACACTGTCGTTTTAAAGGAAGTTTCTGTAATCTTAAAATAAAAATAGAATATAAAATTATACTTTATTATTTATGCTGTAGACAGTATTTTTCTTGGTAGAAGTTGTCAATCAAGATAGTATAGATATGCAATATTGTTACAATACGAAGTGAACTTGAGTCTCCAAGTAGTTTTGTAATTTCATTATTAATACTGTCATCAAAAACAAAATTTTGAAGAGATTTATTGATGGAAATGGAAAGTATACACTCTCACTACCTCACTCAATTCACAGTATCCTGGGCACACTCAGAGAAGTGGGTGAGCAACTCAACTTCACCAAACCCCCAGCTTCTTCCTCCTTCTTCCCTCAGAGCAGGGAAGAACACTCATCAAGGTAGCCCAAGGGTCTGGCTGGTGAACGTGGCAGGAAAAGACCTACCAGTGTTTTTTTTCTGCATGGCTCCCTATGGCAAGGATCACTCTATCTCCCTGGTAGCCCACTATGGAGCAGTTGGGAATTTGTCTGAGTGGGATGTCATGGACCTGACTTCAACATGGGCCAGTACCTTTCCACGCACGTTCATTTATGAACCACTAATTTGGTCTAATCCTCTCATGTCTCAGATAAGGAAACAGACCCAGAGGCCTGAAGATCAACCTTTCCTGAAACAAAGTAGATTAAGGACACCCCAGCCCAGAATTATGGAAATCAGCCCCATGTGTCCCTGGCTGACAGTATAGTTTTTAACTTTTGACCCTAATTCAGATACTTTCTTGTACCTGAGGTCCCATGCCCATGGTGGGACACCATTTTGGTAAGTGAATTACCATCTCCCTCTCTCTCATCTGTTTAATGCCCCAGTGATTTGGGGTCTGAGTTCTTCCTCAGTCTTGAAATTTATCACACACACACACATACACACACATATAAAGGAAAGGCATAATTACAGAAAAAATCATCCTTTCCTGAAACCCACCCAAAGACTGAAGACCTGACCCTAAACCCAACTCCAAGGGACCTGGGATCCCACTGACTATTAATAGATGTCTCTGGATTTGCCTGGATACTAACAGTAAGCATCATTTTTCAATAGTAATTTCAAGCTAAGCTCTGTGTCCAACATTCTACACACACTCTCTCATTCACTGCTCACAAAACCCTACGAGGTTGAATGAGTGGGCCCATTTTATGAGGACACTGAAGCCTAGCCAGCCTCCATGACTTTCCCAGAGTAAGACAACTGTTAAGTGGGAGAATGCAAGGGCAAGGCCTTCTGCCAGGTCCCAGCACTTCCTAGGCTAATATTCTGTGTTGTCCAGGACCTGGAATAGGGTAAGCTCACAGGGAGTGTTGTCCAGATGAAGCAATGCATAAGTAACTTCCTCTTGCACCTGAAGATGCTGTCCCCCACCACCAGGCCACCTCCCGAGGGATTCATAAAATGTCCCATTAAGTCATCTCTGAGGTAATTTATAAAATGTCCTATTAATTGTGAGCCCCAACTATAATTATAATCTTCACACAGACCATGGATGTGCTAGTGTGTTACACTTTTAACTTAAATACTTGGTAAGTTAGATTGAGGCCTGAGGAAGTCCCTGGATCTCCCCCTCACAGCTGGGGGCCAGGCTGGGCTCCCCTCTCCTATTCTAGCACAGTTGACTGTTTGAAGGGAAATGCTGGCCCTCGCATGGACCCCTGCTGCACTTCATCTCACTGGATTTGGCTCATCGTTCCAGCCAACTGAGATCATTTAGAAGTTTGATTTTGTCATCAATCATTTCTTCTATCCCTCCCAGCTGTGTGTCAGCCACAGATGTGATAAGCGGACTTTATATGTCTTTGTCCAAATCACTGGTACCAAATATTAAACAGGGCTAAGGACAGTTCTCTGGGGCATAACTCTGCCCTGACCCCAGGGCATTTGCCTGTACTCCTGCATTTGTCCCGTGTTATTATCAATTTTTTAATGCCATGTATAAGCGCTTCAAGAGCCAAGCCTTGACATTATAGTGCTTTTAATCCTCATTGGGCACAATGCTGATTGCTAAAGAAAAACTCCAGCACCAACAAGGGCACTAGACAGAGCCATTGATTTGGTGTCAGAAGACTCAGATTCAAGTCACAGGTAACCCCCTTCCAATGGCTGTGTCTAGCTGTTTATCCTCCCAGGGTCTCAGTTTCTCTATCTGTAAAATAGAGAAAGATAATCAGAGAAAGATAAGATATCTGTAAGATAATTGTCCCTGCAGACTACCTCACTCAATTGTGGAGCTCCATAAAGTAATGCCTAGTTTTGCTTTTCACTCACTGCTAGTCATGCTTTTACACACACACGTCTTCAAACTGAAATTCATTTCCCCTCTCTTTCCTATCAATACCATCCTTACCCTGCTCTCCTCCTGCTACTTCTCTGGGAATCCTTCATGCCCCCTAAATAAGCATCACGTCCTCCTCTGAGCTCCCACAGCGCTCTGCAGGTCTTCGCTGGGACACTTAACTCCATGTGTCCCCAGCGGTCTGGTTACTTGCCCATGTTCCCCTCCAGACAATGGTCTTGGAGGTCAAGAGCTACCTCTCAAGTATCTGTCCCTGGCATCAGCGTAAGGACCTGGGACTCAGAGGACACTAAATGACAGATTTATGGAACAAACGTGGATGATAGCGAGCTGCAGAGTCAGCCCCTTTCTTGACTTAGTGTTGGCCATAGGGAAAGGTGTGGCTACATGGGTCTGTACTTGGGCCACTGGCAGGTGTCACCATGACCACAGCAGTACTGGGGCTGGATGTCCTTGGTTTATCCTTGGGGAGAAACAAAGGTGGGTCTAATGGACAAAGCCAGCCCCAAAGCTCTGTGAGAACAGGTATCATGTCTGTTTTGTTTATCACTGTTGCAGGGTGGGTTCCCCAGCAAGGAGACTCTGAGAGGGAAGTTTGCATCCAAGAAGTTTACTGGGGAGGCCATTGGGATGGGAGAGTAGGGGAAACAGGATGGGGCAGACAGAAGTTGAACTGCAATGTAGTGGCCACAAAGGACTCAGCTGGCCCTGTGGAGAACTCTGGAGCTGGGGATGGACCCTCAGAGTTGTCCCAGATTGAGACAAGTGGGTTGGACCTCAATGGACACCCTCCCATTGACCTGTCTTGGTTGAAGGCTGCCTTGAGGAAGGAGGTGAAACCTTGGGCTCGGTGGTTCTCTTCAGCTGAGGACATTCCCAAAGAGAGAGTCAATTGAGAGCTGCCAACACTTGGAACTGCTGGAAACATGAACACCTCGATGCTGGAACAGGAGTGTCTGTTAACATCCCTGTGCCCAGTAGCATCTCGCTTGTTGAAGACCTTCAGTGAACACTTGTTGAGTGAATGAAGGAATCTATGACCAATCACAAATGGAATCCTGTAGGTTCTCTGTGGACTAAGGTCCATTTAGTCCATGCACCTTTGGATGTGCCACCTCTGGCCAAGGCTGTGCAGGTGCTTGGCTCAGGAATGAGTAAGACGTGTTCCCTTATTTCGAGAAGGGAGGCAGACGTGTAAGCAGACAGTCCTATCCCCAGGGGAGGACTATAGGTGGAGAAAGCTCAGAGGGCTGTGGTAGCAAAGAAAAGATGAACAGCTTCTTGAATAAGTTGACATTGAAACTGAGGTCTGAAGGACAAGAAACAGGCAAGTTCTAGGCAAACGTGAAGTGTAGACAAACGATGCAATGCTGGTGTGAGAGACCATGGCATGGACCCTGTGGTAGAGGCAGTCCAGGCCAGGTTCTCGGGGCCTTGCGTGCCAGACTACAGAGCCTGGACCAGATCCTAAAAGCAGTGAGGGAACAAGGACAGGTTTTCGAGAGAGGGCTGATAGCCCAAGTTTTCCTTCCTGAAAGAACATGGGCTTCTGTTCCTCATGTCATTTTCCGTCTCAGCTTCAATGGGAACCACAACCTGAGCGCACACCATACCTGTGGCCTCCACGCAGAGCACGGCATGAGCTGACCCTGATACTGGGTCCTGCGACAGGTTGAGGGAGCTGCTGACCCTCAGGAGGAAGGGCGTGTTCTGGCCTTGACATGCAGGCCAGGACTTCTGAGGGTGTGACCCCAATGAAAGGAAGCCCCGTCAACGTGGAGAAATCAGGGCGACCCTTCCCATGCCAAGAGGCAGTATCAGACAGTGGGAAGAGCACTGCCGGAGGAGTCCATTCTCAGACGCTTACTGAATCCGTGGTACAGGCAAGTCAGTAACCCTTATCCATGAAATGAGAAAAAGAATTCAACCACACACCTGATAAGTATGCTCAGATTAACCCAATAATGAGATATCATTTTATGTGTATCAGACTGACAAAGATTTTTTAAAAGAATGATTAGCGCTGACGAAGGTGGATAACATAGGCTGGCCAATTCACTGTAGGTAAGTGTAGTGAATTGGAATAAACAATTCCAGGGAGCAATTTGACAACTAACATCGTCTTTGAAATGCACATAACTTTTGACCCAGAGATTCCACTTTTAGGAATTTATTCTAAGGAAATAATTAGAAATAAAAGGGGGAAATGTACGTTAGAGGGTATTCAGCAAAACATATTCATGAGAGCAAACATTCCCATCCATGGAAATAACCTAAATGTCCATCAACACCTATCAACTGATAGTTGTATTAATAAATTCCAGCACACCTGTGTGTTAGAAAACTGTGCAGCAATGAAAAATTAGGCATGCGAATTTGATTTACCAGCATAGAAAAATGTTTGTAATTTACTGCTAAGAAAAGAAAAAAATTTTTATTTATATTTTAATCCCAATTTTGTAACCACAACAAAATCTAAAAAGAAATCTCTTGTTGTTGTTATTGTTATAAAGTTGGAATTGAAATATATTTTTTGTTTTTTTTTTCACTTAACATTGTATTATAAGCAACTGGTTTACCAACATGTTAACTAATTATCAATCTGGGTACTAGGACAATTCTAATTTTCTACTTCTTTTTTTAAGTTGTTTAGGCATTCTATGATTATTATTTCTATAATTTTTTTATAATCAGAAAAACAGAAACATAATTTTAAATACTAATAATGTGTGCTTCTCAGGACTCCTGTAATACAAATAAGATAGTGCACATGAAGGAGCTCTGTAAACAGTAAACCCTGTGTGGATGTGAGGATCTATTCCTTTCTGAAACTCTGCATTTCTCTTTACCAGAGCATCTCAGAGTAAGGGGAGTAGCCATCCTGAGGTCCTGGTACCCTGGCAAGGTCTTTGGTAGGCAATAAGTGACTTCTCTGCAGGATAACATCACAGCAATCTATGAAGGATGCCTCTTAGCTATCTCCCCAATCCTTCCTGTCTCTACAGTCCCATTGTTCTGTCCTGGTTCAGACCCTCATCACCTCCTGCTTACACCACCACATCAGCCCCATTTCTGGTCTTTTTGTCTCCTGAATCCCCATCTCCTTCACCTACCATGCTGTCGCCATGGCAATTGTTCCACAGAGCACTTCTGACCATGTCTCTCCCATGCTGTTGCCACAGGGGACAGTCTGAGCTTCTTGGTGTGGTGTATGAGGCCATTTGTAATCTCGCCTCCATATAAGTGCCCAGGGACTTCTACTTCTCTACCAGATCCAAAAACAAGCTTGGTCCTCACGAACTGTATTATGTTAATTCCCCAAACATTCCATTGTTTTTTAATGCCTCCATCTCTCTGGAATGTTCTTTTCCCCCTTGTTCATCCTGCAAACTCCTGTTCAGCCTTTCTAGGCTATCTCTGTGAAGTTGCTTTCTCTCCACTTCCCATCCTATGTCCAAAGATGTGTATTGTGACACAGGAAGTATGTCTAATATAGATAATTCTTTACATGTCTGTCTTCTCCATGGGACTACAAGCTCCTCAGAAGGCATCTTGTTCACCTTTGAAACATTGCCACCTAGCATGTGCCCAGTGCAGTCCGGGTATTTGTTAACATGATCTTGAATGAATTTTGTCAGGATTGCACCCCATGGTAAAAAGCAAATCATACCTACATGTTCCCTGGCTGCTCTGTAATGCTGACTTCACCAAGTCCCCAGCCACCCACGCGATCTCTCACAGTTGTCATCTGGAAGGCAGGGAAGCTTTAGGGGAAAAGCAGAGCCCCTCGAATACCAGTTCTGACAATCCTCATTTTAGTTCAGGTCTCCCCATGAAAACAGACAGTCAACATGTGATCGGAGAAGAAATAGAAGTATGTTTCTATTAAAACCATGTTCCTTAGGTTGTCACTCTGAATTTATATCCCTCTGGCCCTTGCCAAGTTGGCTCTTGGCTATACTCTGTCCTGAAATGAGAGCATTCTTCTTATAGCCCCAGGAGATGCCTACAATGCCTGAAGATTGAAAACAGACCTTGCAACATGGATTTGGGAATTTGTAGAGTCCAAAGCACCACTATCCTATATAACCTGCTCCAGATAACCTAGCTTCCCTTCGCACCTCTGATTAGAGCTATGTTGGGTGAAAGAGTTCACTGCCTGAGTGGTGCTTCTGTTACCCAAGAGGATGGGCAAGGAATCTAGTTAGAGTGGAGAGAGTAATCAGCTCTGGGTACAGGAACATCCCACCCATGGACTGTGGGTTTTGGCTTTTAGGCAAAAACTATCATGGTGTATATGCACATCGAAGTGTTTAAATCAATAAAAACAAGCAATTATTGGGTACCAACTATTTCCACACCCCTTCTGGGTCTGGTGAGGGATGAAGTGTTGAGCAAGAGGGTAATTGCCTTTAAACTGCTGATTTCTACTGGAGAGTAAAGGTTTGGCTCTAAATATCCATGACTTACAGTAGAATAGGATAAAAATAGAATGGAATAGAATGGAATAGAATAGAATAGATAGAATAGAATAGAATAGAATAGAAAGTGCTATGTGTGTGCCGACAGGTAATGTAGAATGATGGAGAGAGCACAGGTTTAGCAGGCAATCAGATTCAGGCTCAAATGCAAGTTTAGCCAATTACCTTAGACAAAGTACCGCACTTCAGAGAGCCTCAGTTTTTTCAACTATAAGATGGGCTTCAACAGCCACTTCACAGAAAAGGAGTTAAATGGAGATTAAATGAGATGGAGCACATGAGCTCTTGACCTATGGTAGCCCTAGCCTCTCTCCGTTTCACAGCCAGTAAGAGCTGAGACCCAGTGACCCCACGACTAACTGTGAGCAAGCACTTGTAGGTCCCGAGAGCGAGCGTCAGGAAGAGAGGCCAGAGGCTGCTGAGGTGAAAACCTTTGCCCCCTTCTTTCAGTTTTCAGAAGAATGTCTTCCTGTTCGGTGACCTTGAGTCTGCATGTCTTTGGACTTAGCAAATGCTCTGTCAGATAAGTTCAATGTTTTCAGTTCATTTAGATTACAATTTCTGTCAGCCTGAGAAACTGAGCTGGGCTTACTCGGACCAGGAACTGGGGAGGCCTGCCACTGTGGTGGCTTCACTGTTGAGGTACCCAGCTCCTTGCCAGACCACAGAACACATGAGAAGAGGAAAATAAACAACAATCAGAGAAGATGTGGCCTTATCCACGTAGGGGCTGCTTCCCTGGCCTGTGGTCTCGAACGATGCAATCAAGCTCGGGGAGTCTCGCTTGGTTTACGATGTCTGATTGTTGGAATGCTAGACTTCTGACAGAGTGCATGGGACACTGGGTTCACGTCTCTGAGCCTTGTTCATTTTATATACGAAGGAAAGAAAACATCAAAATCTATCTATAAATAGGGAGGATGACCCACTTTTCTACTTGTGGTTCTTCTTACCCAAAATCCAACTAAGTGGAAATACTATTTTCCTCATTATAGTCAGGCTTGGAGAATTTAAATGCAGCATAACCAATGAAAACACTGGATTAGTTAATAGAAGACTGGGCGTCACTGTTGCCTTAGCTACCCATGGTCTGGAGGACTTCGAAACCACTATTTAGATCTCTCATGATTCAATGTTTTTGTCTTTCAAATGGGCACAATAATATCTATTCTACTTGGTTGGTTTCTGGATTAACTAAGTTAGTATGCAAAGAATCTGACACATTAGTAAATGTGAGTTTGTTTCATAACACCTAACCCATGAGATATTGGGTAAATCTTTTAATCAGTGTTAGAATTTCTCTTTTGCAAAACTAAGCCCATCTACCTCACCCTTTCTGCCTCTCAGAGCTGATTTGAGAGGTTAAGGTGATGGTAGAATGAACGTGCTTTGTAACTGGAAAGGATTAGGCAAAATAGTCTATCAGAATGGCTCTTTCAACCATGTGGGAATCACTCAGAAGAGAGTGTGTTCTTTTAAAGGCCCACCTTTTCAGTCACCTCTTACATCTGAGGGACACTTTAGAATAGACCAGACTGATTGATCAATTATCAAAGAGCTAGAAAAAAGGTTCAGGCTCCAGTTGCTGTTGAAGTGAAACCACGTTGGCTATAGGGCCAGTGCCCAAACCCTTTGAATGCCATATAGCCTCAAAAAAATGAAGGCTGACTAAGCTTGACGCCAGCTACATGATTAACTGAACAAAACCTACACACTCTAAGCTGTGAGATCAAAGAGAACACTCTTTCCAACAAAGTAAACCCTCTTAGAGAATTGGGACATGATTCATCCTAACAAACTACTTACAAGTCAGGTAAGCAGACTGTCCCTTGCCTGAGGAATTAGATGCAGGCCTGTCCCAGATAGGAAAGAGGTAGGATCATCCTTAAGGACCTTCATATCCAGAAGCAAGATGTCCATAACCTGAGGCTGACCTCCTGAGAAAGTCTCCCCTGGATCTACAAAATGAGATCATTGGGGCAGGGGTGCATGAAATTCAGCTGACATCCCCCATGGATTGTGTCCTCATATAGACTGGGTCCTCAGGAACGTAGTTTTCCATGCTTGTGTCAGAAAATATCTTCACTATTTTTTTTATTTAATTTTATTTATTTATTTATTTTATACAACAGGTTCTTATTAGTTATCTATTTTATACATATTAGTGTATACATGTCAATCCCAATCTCCCAATTCATCCCACCACCACCCCACCACCCCAACCCCCGCTTTCCCCTGTTGGTGTCCAAACGTTTGTTCTCTACATCTGTGTCTCTATTTCTGCCTTGTAAACCAGTTCATCTGTACCAGTTTTCTAGATTCCACATATATTCATTAATATATGATATTTGTTTTTCTCTTTCTGATTTACTTCACTCTGTATGACAGTCTCTAGATCCATCCACATCTCTACAAATGACCCAATTTCATTCCTTATTATGGCTGAGTAATATTCCATTGTATATATGTACCACATCTTCTTTATCCATTCATCTGTCGATGGACATTTAGGTTGCTTCCATGCCCTGGCTATTGTAAATAGCACTGCAATGAACATTGGGGTGCATGTGTCTTTTTTGAATTATGGTTTTCTCTGGGTGGATGCCCAGTAGTGAGATTGCTGGGTCATATGGTACTTCTATTTTTAGTTTTTTAAGGAACCTCCATTCTGTTCTCCATAGTGGCTATATCAATTTACATTCCCACCCACAGTGCAAGAGGGTTCCCTTTTCTCCACACCCTCTCCAGCATTTGTTGTTTGTAGATTTTCTGATGATGCCCTTTCTGACTGGTGTGAGATGACACCTCATTGTAGTTTTGATTTGCATTGCTCTAATAATGAGTGATGTTGAGCAGCTTTTCATGTGCCTCTTGGCCATCTGTATGTCTTCTTTGAAGAAATGTGTATTTAGGTCTTCTGCCCATTTTTGGATTGGGTTGCTTGTTTTTTTGATATCAAGCTGCATGAGCTGTTTATATATTTTGGAGATTAATCCTTTGTCTGTTGATTAGTTAGCAAATATTTTCTCCCATTCTGTGGGTTGTCTTTTCATCTTGTTTATCATTTCCTTTGCTATGCAAAAGCTTTTAAGTTTCATTAGATCCCATTTGTTTATTTTTCTTTTTATTTCCATTACTCTATGAGGTGGGTCAAAAAAGATCTTGCTATGATTTATGTCAAAGAGTGTTCTTCCTATGTTTTCCTCTAAGAGTGTTATAGTGTCCAGTCTTACATTTAAGTCTTTAATCCATTTGTGTTTGTTTTGTGTATGGTGTTAGGGAGTGTTCTAATTTCATTCTTTTACATGTAGCTCTCCAGTTTTCCCAGCATCACTTATTGAAGAGACTGTCTTTTCTCCATTGTACATCCTTGCCTCCTGTGTCATAGATTAGTTGACCATAGGTGCGTGGGTTTATCTCTGAGCTTTTTTTTTCCTGTTCCATTGATCTATATTTCTGTTTTTGTGCCAGTACCATATTGTCTTGATTACTGTAGCTCTGTAGTGTAGTCTGAAGTCAAGGAGGCTGATTCCTCCAGCTCCGTTTTTTTTTCCCTTAAGGTTGCTTTGGCTCTTCAGGGTCTTCTGTGTCTCCATACAAATTTTAAGATTTTTTTGTTCTAGTTTTGTAAAAAATACCATTGGTAATTTGATAAGGATTGCATTGAATCTGTAGATTGCTTTGGGTAGTATAGTCATTTTCACAATGTTGATTCTTCCAATCCAAGAACATGGTATATCTCTCCATCTGTTTGTGTCATCTTTGATTTCTTTCATCAGTGTCTTATAGTTTTCTAAGTACAAGTCTTTTACCTCCTTAGGTAGGTTTATTCCTAGGTATTTTATTCTTTTTGTTGCAATGGTGAATGGGATTGTGTCCTTAATTTCTCTTTCTGATCTTTCATTATTAGTGTATAGGAATGCCAGAGATTTCTGTGCATTAATTTTGTATCCTGCAACTTTACCAAATTCATTGATTAGCTCTAGTAGTTTTCTGGTGGCATCTTTAGGATTTTCTATATATAGTATCAGGTCATCTGCAAACAGTGACAGTTTTACTTCTTCTTTTCCAATTTGTATTCCTTTTATTTCTTTTTCTTCTCTGATTGCCGTGGCTAGAACTTCCAAAACTATGTTGAATAATAGTGGTGAGAGTGGACATCCTTGTCTTGCTCCTGATCTTAGAGGAAATGCTTTCCATTTTTCACCATTGAGGATGATGTTTGCTGTGGGTTTGTCATATACAGCTTTATTATGTTGAGGTAGTTCCCTCATGCCCACTTTCGGGAGAGTTTTTATCATAAATGGATGTTGAATTTTGTTAAAACCTTTTTCTGCATCTGAGATGATCATATGGTTTTTATTCTTCAATTTGTCAATATGGTGTATCACATTGTTTGATTTGTGTATATTGAAGAATCCTTGCATCCCTGGGATAAATCTCACTTAATCATGGTCTATGATCCTTTTAATGTGTTGTTGGATTCTGTTTGCTGGTATTTTGTTGAGGAGTTTTGCATCTATATTCATCAGTGATATTGGTCTGTAATTTTCTTTTTTTGTAGTAACTTTGTCTGATTTTGTTATCAGGGTGATGGTGGCCTCATAGCATGAGTTTGGGAGTGTTCCTTCCTCTGCAATTTTCTGGAAGAGTTTGTGAAGGATTGGTGTTAGCTCTTCTCTAAATGTTTGATAGAATTCACCTGTGAAGCCATCTGGTCCTTGACTTTTGTTTGTTGGAAGATTTTTAATCACAGTTTCAATTTCATTCCTTGTGATTGGTGTGTTCATATTTTCTATTTCTTCCTGATTCAGTCTTGGAAGGTTATACCTTTCTAAGCATGTGTCCCTTTCTTCCAAGTTGTCCATTTTATTGGCATAGAGTTGCTTATAGTAGTCTCTTAGGATGCTTTGTATTTCTGTAGTGTCCATTGTAACTTCTCCTTTTTCATTTCTAATTTTATTGATTTGAGTCCCCTCTCTCTTTTTCTTGATCAGTCTGGCTAAAGGTTTATCAATTTTGTTTATCTTCTCAAAGAACCAGCTTTTAGTTTTATTGATTTTTGCTATTGTTTTCTTTGTTTCTATTTCATTTATTTCTGCTCTGATCTTTATGATTTCTTTCCTTCTGCTAACTTTGGATTTTGTTTGTTCTTCTTTCTCTAGTTCCTTTAGGTGTAAGTTTAGATTGTTTATTTGAGATTTTTCTTGTTTCTTGAGGTAGGATTGTAGTGGTATAAACTTCCCTCTTAGAACTTTTTTTGCTGCATCCTATACATTTTGGATTGTCGTGTTTTCGTTGTCATTTTTCTCTAGGTATTTTTGCATTTCCTCTTTGATTTCTTCATTGATCTCTTGGTTATTTAATATCGTGTTGTTTAGCCTCCATGTGTTTGTGTTTTTTACGTTTTTTTCCCTGTAATTGATTTCTAATCTCATAGCATTGTGGTCAGAAAAGATGCTTGATATGATTTCAATTTTCTTAAATTTGCTGAGGCTTGATTTGTGACCCAAGATGTGATCTATCCTGGAGAATGTTCCTTGTGCACTTGAGAAGAAAGTTAAATCAGTTAAATCTATCTGGTCTATTGTGTCATTTAAAGCTTGTGTTTCCTTATTTATTTTCTGTCTGGATGATCTGTCCATTGATGTAAGTGAAGTGTCAAAGTCCCCCACTATTGTGTTGGTTTCCTCCTTTATAGCTGTTAGCATTTGCCTTATGTATTGAGGTGCTCCTATGTTGGGTACATATATATTTATAACTGTTGTATGTTCTTGGATTGACCCCTTGATCATTATGTAGTGTCCTTCCTTGTCTCTTGTAACATTATTTTAAAGTCTATTTTATCTGATATGAGTATTGCTACTCCAGCTTTCTTTTGATTTCCATTTGCATGGAATATCTTTTTCCATTTCCTCACTTTCAGTCTGTATGTGTCCCTAGGTCCAAAGTGGGTCTCTTGTAGACAGCATAATATGCGTCTTGTTTTTATATCCATTCTGCGAGTCTATGTCTTTTGGTTAGAGCATTTAATCCATTCACATTTAAGGTAATTATCGATATGTATGTTCTTATTACCATTTTCTTAATTGTTTGGGTTTGTTTTTTGTAGGTCCTTTTCTTCTCTTGTGTTTCCCACTTAGAGATGTTCCTTTAGCATTTGTTATAGAGTTGGTTTGGTGGTGCTGAATTCTCTTACCTTTTGCTTCTCTGTAAAGCTTTTGATTTCTCCATCAAATCTGAATGAGATCCTTGCTGGGTAGAGTAATCTTGGTTGTAGGTTCTTCCCTTTCATCACTTTAGATATATCATGCCACTCCCTTCTGGCTAGTAGAGTTTCTGCTGAGAAATCAGCTGTTAACCTTATGGGAGTTCCTTTGTATGTTATTTGTCATTTTTCCCTTGTTGCTTTTAATAATTTTCCTTTGTCTTTAATTTTTGTCAATTTGATTACTCTGTGTCTCGATGTGTTTCTCCTTGAGTTTATCCTGCCTGGGACTCTCTACACTTCGTGGACCTGAGTGGCTATTTCCTTTCGCATGTTAGGGAAGTTTTCGACTATAATCTCTTCAAATATTTTCTCGGGTCCTTTCTCTCTCTTTCTCCTTCTGGGACCCCTGTAATGTGAATGTTGGTGCATTTAATGTTGTCCCAGAGATCTCTTAGGCTGTCTTCATTTCTTTTCATTCTTTTCTCTTTATTCTGTTCTGCTGCAGTGAATTCCACCATTCTGTCTTCCAGGTCACTTATCCGTTCTTCTGCCTCAGTTATTCTGCTAATGATTCCTTCTAGTATATTTTTCATTTCAGTTATTGTATTGTTCATCTCTGTTTGTTTGTTCTTTAATTCTTCTATGTGTTTGTTCTTTAATTCTTTAGGTCTTTGTTAAACATTTCTTGCATCTTCTCGATCTTTTCCTCCATTCTTTTTGTGAGGTCCTGGATCATCTTCACTATCATTATTCTGAATTCTTTTTCTGGAAGGTTGCCTATCTCCACTTCATTTAGTTGTTTTTCTGGGGTTTTATCTTCTTCCTTCATCTGGTACATAGCCCTCTGCCTTTTCATCTTGTCTATCTTTCTGTGAATGTGGTTTTCATTCCACAGGCTGCAGGATTGTAGTTCTTCTTGCTTCTGCTGTCTGCCCTCTGGTGGATGAGGCTATCTCAAAGTCTTCACTATTAACTCACAGTTTAGCCCAAACTTTCCAACTGAGGCTCCTTTTCCACCACCTCCCCCCATGGATGGAAGGATAGAGAAATGAATGTAAACAAATGTGCTTGCAAGCCTCCTCCTGTAATCATCAAAGAGGCTCAAATCAATTGGAACAAGGAGATGGCTGGAATATATGGCACCATTAGTCATATCTTTTCAGTGGGGAGGTGTTATGGACTGACTGTATCCCCCCAAATTCATATGTTGAAGCCCTAACCCCAGTGTGATGGCGTTTGGAGATGTACCCTGTGGAAAATAGTTAGGGTCACATGAGATCATGAGGGTGGGGCCCTGGTCTGATGGGATTAGTGCCATATAAGGAAACATACCAGAGAACTTGTTCTCACTCTCTCTCTCTATAAGCACTCACTGAGGAAAGGCCACATAATGAGAAGGTGGCCATCTACAAACAAGGAAGAGCTCTCATCAGAAACCAACCATGCTGCCACCTTGACCTTGAACTTCCAGCTTCCAAAACCGAGAAAATAAATTTCAGTTGCTTAAGCCACTCAGTCCAAGGTATTTTGATACGGCAGCCCAAGCTGACTAAGACAGGAGGGAAAAAGAACTCTACTCTAGCAGTTGACACCATCATCTACCCACTTGTCCCAGCCAGAAACCTGGGAGTCATTCTTGACTTTTCCTACTCCTTTCTCTTTCTCACCTAATCAATCACAATGTCTTTAAAACAAAATTCTCCACTTTCCTTTTTCTGTACCATTGTTTCACCAGAGGACTCACTAGATTCTCTCCAAACCTTGGACTTGTGCACTAGTTCTGACCCCTAATATTTCTCTCTAGGACTGCTGTAGCAGCTCTTTGATGGTCTCCCTGCCTTTGGTCTTTCCCCTCCAATCCAGCCTCCATGTGACCATCAGAGCCACTTTACAAAACTTGAGCTGGTGCTCCCCTGTGGAAATACCCTTCATTGGCTCCTGTTCACCTAGCCTTGGCCTGTTAGCTGGACATGCCCAAGCCTCTGGATAACCTACCCCTGACAGTCTCACAGCCTCATCTCTCACCACCACGCATGCCCCTATCCCCTGACCCCACAGGCACTGCAGGCCATGCTGTCTCTTACTTTTGCACCTTCACATTCCCTAGTCTGGTTTTCTGCATTACACTCTCCCACTTCCCCCAGCAAACTCCTTGTTCTCGAAAACACAGCTTGTGTTTCTTCCCCAGTGGAGCCATCTCTGCCAGCCTCCCAACCCCTCCTCCAGGGTTGGGGACCTCCCCTGGGCTCTTATAGCAACCCTATCTCATGATCATCCTGATGTTTATTACAGGGTATTTTAGTTGACTAATTCCTTACTTGTCTCCCTTTTAGAACCAGTGTATGAGTTTTCTCAGGCTGCCATAACAAAGTACCATAAACTGTGTGGTTTAAACACAGAAATTTATTTTCTCACAGTTCTGGAGGCTGGAAGCCTGAAATCAAAGAGGTGTCAGGGTTGATTTCTTCTGAAGCCTCCTCCTTGGCTTGTAGATAGCCATCTTCTTCTCCCTGTGTCTTCACATGTTCTTCCTTCTGTGTGTATCTGTGACCTAATCTCCTGTTCTAAAAAGACACCAGTCATATTGGATTAGGGCCCACCCTAATGACCTCATTTTAACTTAATTTTTTTCTTTAAAGTCTCTATCTCCAAACACAGTCACATTCTGAAGCACTGGGGATTAAGACTTCAACATATGAATTTGAGGGGGGTGCAATTCAGCCCATAACAAGCAGCCATGAACTCCTCAAGAGCAGGTGCTGTGTCTCATTCACACTGCATCATCAGGCTTAGCCCAGCTTGTGGGTCACAGCAGATGTCTCAGGAATTATCTGTGGAATGAAGATACTCCATGAAATTCCAAGCCCAGCAGAGAGGCCTACTCTCTCTGCTCTGTGGAGACCAACTCTGGGGAGCCCACCTCAAGCCTCATTTATAGTTTAAAGCAGAAAAGCCAACCAGATGCCTAAAGGTCGCTGAGACAACGAGAGAGAACATAAAGTAATGGGAAGATTGTTGTGCTAGACAACTAGCTTGGATTCCTATTCAGGCTCCATATTAGCTGATTGCCCTCCAGCAACTCAGTTAACCTCTCTGAGCTTTGACCTTTTCAAATGAAAAGTGAACAACGGGCAAAGAAACAGTGGCTTTCATTTCTGGCTGTCCATTAGAAACTTCCACAGGAAGGCCTTGGCACTGATACTTTTTAAAGTTCTCCAGGTGATTTAATAGACAGAGTTTAGTGCTGCTAAAACAGAGAAAAAAAGGGTAACCTGTAGGTATCAGCTGGTGTGAGGAACACCCAGTCTTATTAATATTCAGTCAGCTAGTGTGAGGGGCAATATTTGTACTGTTTAGGCAACAATCAGAAGCATTTTAGAAGTTCCTCACCTCTGAGCAGTTTCAAGTACTTAGCAGATGAGTAGAAAGGAAGAAGCAAAAAAAAGATAGATGTATTAACTCATTCACTGTACCAGGCACTGCCTTAGGTGTGTGATCTCATGGCATCACCACAACAATCCTGTAAGTGTTCTCCCCATGTTACAAGGGAGGAGATGTGGACTCAGAGAAGGGAAATGACTTGCCTGGCGTTGCAGGCTGGTAAGAAGAGGAACTAGAGTGAAGGCTGGGTTCTGACTGCAGATTCCACACTTGCAGCATTATAAAGTGCAGAGTAATGACCATCTGGGACTGGGCCCAGGACAATGGCACATAGCAGGTGCTCAACAAAGACTTGCTGAAGGAAAGACATGAAGCAACACTTACTGAGCGCCCATCTGTGCTGGGTGCTATGTTCTTTGTACATTCTCATCTCAACTGTGTTTGAGACAATTACCTGATTGTACAGAGTTGAAGAAGTTAATTAACTAGTCTTTTTGAATATATATATGCATCTGGAAAGAAAAAAAAAGGAGAAAAACCTCATTCTTTTGAATGATTAGTAGAAGGTAGACAGCTCATAGATGACAGATCTGGGATTCCAAACCCAGATTTCTCTGACTCCAAACCTGATGCTCCCCTCCCTACATCCCACCTCTTGACATTCATTTAGGACTTTGCCAGGCATCTTCCTGGAGGGCACTGTACCCAAGCTAATCGAAACTTCTTTTTTCATGTGGCTGGGACTCTGTTGGAAAGAGCTGCAGCTGATCTTCGTGCACTGTCCCCACCCTCGGCTGCCTGGAATCCGGAATCCTGTGTCCAGAGCAGAGGCTTAGGAGAGAAGAGGTGCACGGTTGGGTGTAACCTGCACCCTGCAGAGGCTGCCCTCCTAATGATTCTGTAACCACAAACGATGAATTGGGAGCTTGAGAAGTCACCCCTGGCTCAGTATAATTTGCAAGGCCAGGCAAGACCCAGAGGGGAGAATTCCCTCTACAAGGCAGCAGAACTGAATGTGTTTGAGCACAGCAGGTAGCAGTGATGGTGGCGGTTGGGCTCAGGCTTTAGAACTCCAGAGATCAGGAACTTTCCCTCAGGGAAGCCAGCTAAGAGGACAGCCGTCCTCTGTGCTCCCCTTCCGCCAGCCAGAGGCTTGCAGGACGACCAGGGCTTGAAGCGAAGCTGCTGGCACCAGAGGGGTTTCCCCTAGGAAGCCAGAAAAACCGAGGCTTGCAAAGTTAAAAATAAAAGAGCCCAGATGCGGAAGGCACAACTCAACCCTCCGAGTGAATGATTCATAGCATGGAGGTAGGGTTGGCTCTGCTCTTTCATTTTCAGCTGCTTTCAAGCAGTTCTTGAGGAGATCTGGCTTTTCCGAATTGAAAGCAGGAGAAACGTATCTAAATTATCTTATCCTGTTGTCCCGTGGTACTTCCTTCAACCCCTGCCATAAGACAGAGATCTATTTTGTAAGTGGCAACCCCCCTTTGCTCACAGAAGGAGCTGCTTTTTATTTCTAATCATGGCACTTGTGTTCACTGGGAAGCACGTGAATGTCGTAGACACACAGCAACTTTGGAGTTCATGTTTTCTGAACTCAACCCTGTCTCCCTGCACTGTGCTGTGCAATATCGGGCAAGCTCCGTTACCTCTTAGAGCCTCAGCTTCTTCGCCTGAAGAATGGGGATGATAACAATAGAAGCAAAAATGTATTGAGCGCTCTGACGTCACAAGTCACTTGGAAGGTATTTTAGTTGAGTCATGAGGCCTCATTGCCACACTATCCCTCACATGGTTCTAGTGTGTCAAGGCCGGTACTGACGGCGTAGATGGCTTAGCACTGCTGTATCTGAGATCTCATTTGATTTTCATTAATTACCCAGTGAGACAGACCCAGTAGAGATGATGCTCCCATTTTAAAGTGAAGAAATGATGCTCAGAGGATTTGAGTGGCTTTTCCAAGGTCATCCAGCCTGCAAGGGGAAGAGATGGGTCTGAACCCAGGTCATAACCGCAATGCTGTGTGCAAGCAGGTGCCTTACAAGTTTCTCATTTAATACGCAGAGCAGTGGTTCTCAACACGGGGTAATTTTGCTTCCTAGGGGACACTTGGTAATGTCTGGAGATGTGGGGGATTATTGCGTCTAGTACGTAGCAGCTAGAAAGCTGTTAAACATCCTACAGTGCACAGGAGAGTCCCCACATAAGGAATTATCTGCCCCCAAATGTCACTAGTGCCAACGTTGAGATACCCTGAATCGGACTAAAGCCGTAAAGCAAGATGCTTCCATTGACAGTGGTTTACTAGCTGGCTGAAGGGTGTGTGCTCTAAGAATGCCTGCATGTCTTACAAATTAGAGCTTCATCATTATTTTGAAACTTTGACATAAGTTCAATTGGATTTGAAATCCATTTGCATTATTATAAACAATCCATTATTACCAATAAAAGAGGAAGAGTTGTTAGGTTCTTTAAATACAATTTCAACTGTAGAAAAGTTTTAACTGTTATGCAAATGTCTTATAATTTGAACCACATCTATGTGAAAAGTTTCTGGTCAAGAATTTGAAGAGACAATTATTAAAATATCATGGTCAGGGATTGTGCAGTCATTTCAAGCATAAGGACTGAGATTTTTAAAAGTTATGCTAATGAACACAAGCTGAATTACTCACTGAAAAATTTAAAAACATTTATTTGGGAGTTTTATATAAATTTAATATTTAATATATTCTTAAAAACTTTGTTTCATCACAATTTATCATAAAAGAAAAAATTAGTGATTTTTAAAAAATCGAGCTCCATATAGACACCTCCAGTCCCCTTCAACCTTATTATATTCTTATTTCCTCTGTGTGATATGACATTAAAGAGTTTGGGAAGCACTGCTCTAGAGCACAGACTGGGCCTGTGCCTTCATTTGCCAGCCATGTTCGTGTGCTACCACAGCTAGATTATAAACTTATTCCCCTGGGGTGGGAAGTTGTTATTTGGGCTTATGATGTCTTATGATGCCTCACACAGGGCTTGAACTGAGTGCTTTAAATGCTTGTTTCAGACATTTCTTCTCATATGTAGACCCATGATTTGAACTTGTAATAACTACGATGGTAACCACCATTTACTGAGTACCTGTTATATCCAGCACCACATCAAGCACCTCATAAACATTATTTATTTTCTCTTAAATAAAACATTTGATGCAGACAAAAGCATATATGTAATGCATCAGTAGTTTTCAAAGCTGATAATAATATAAATAGTCATTTATTGTAAATGAAAAATAATCATTATTTGTAATCCTCACCACAAACCCCTTGAAAGATGAATATTATTGTCCCTTCTTTACCGATGAAGAAGGTGAGGCATGGAGAGAATAAGTTACCATCTAAGACCAAACAACAAATGATGCCGTTTTCGGCTAGTAATACATGAGTGAATGGCTTAATGAGCATGTCTCAAAATCTATTGATATAAAACCAGTGTGCGATCAAAGACCTGAAGAACATCTCCTACTAATAAAAGAGGAAATGCTTATACAGAACTGATAGATATCAGGAAAAACTATATTTAAAATCTGGGAAATAGTCCCCCCCATAACTTTTTTTTAGAAGAAGAAAGGGATAGGAGGGAGGAAGAAGAGAGCGCATAGAGACCTGAGATGAACTCAGTGATATAAACTGAAATTCTACCCATCATATTCTCATATAGTCATGATTCAACAAAGTCAGATGAAAGTAATAAAGCTAAAGATATCTGATCACATGGGAATTTTTAAAATCTGAAATTATGCGTGTATCGGTGAAGCAATCCAAGAACAAGAGCAGGAATTTTAATGACAAAAGACACAGACCACGATGGCCCCGCTTCCTTTTGTCTGACAGCACCCTGACCCGCTTTGTGGTCCTCAAAGACACACAACTGGCCATTATTTGGGGTGGGGCCTTCACTAGGAAGGAAGAAGAAGATACAATTTCTCCTCCAAATCCTATTACTTCCCTTTCCTCAGGTCCTATAGAAAGTAAGCCAGGACTGGGTGTACTCTTTGCCTGGGAGGCCCTCAAGGAAAGATAAGGAAGGGTCTAGAAGAAATAATTCTGGATTGAAACTTTGTGTTAGGGAAGGGCCAAAGAGATGTCAGAAAGTTTCACATGTTGATTTGATCAGTTCACTATGGTGGGAAGGGAGAAGGATTCTAGATGTCAGACAAAGCTGGGTGTGCTCAATTCAGATACTGGCGTTTACATCGAAACTTCTAGGGAAATTTTAGCATGACCTTGGTGTCACAGAGGGTGGAGTGTGCCTAGCAGTGAGCCAGTAGGTCTAAATACATGACCAATAAGCATAGCATGCTGAAATTAATGGGGCGGTAAGAAGTAATGTCTCTAAATGTCACTAACAACCTAGCTCAGAGTGCAACGTGTAGTGTGTCTGCAGAAAAGTGACTTCCACCTTCCTCTCTCATGGATGACAAAAATTACTTGAAATAGATTTAATAACAAGCAAAACAAAGAAAATGTGATTTAAATATATTCTTCAGTGATACAGAAAAGAAACAATAAACTAGATAGCATTTGGAATGAAAGAAGAAGCAAAATAAATAAGAAATCATTCGTATCAATAAAGTACATGAAAAATGGCACATTAGTCTGGGTTCTCCAGAGAAACAGAACCAACAGGATATATATATATATATATATATATATATATATATATATATATATATACACACACACACAAATATACACATACACACAGAGAGAGAGAGGGAGGGAGGGAGAGAGAGATTTATTTGAAGGAATTGGCTCATGTGATAATGGAGTCTTATTAAGTCCAAGATCTGCAGAGTAAGCCATCAGGTTGGAAACCTAGGGAAGAGTTGTAGTTCAAATTCAAAGGCCATCTGCTGGCAGGCTTCATTCTTGCTCAGGGTGGGTTCAGTCTTTGTTCAACTAAGGCCTTCAAGTGACTGGATGAGGACCACCTATATTATGGGGGGCAATCTGCTTTACTCAAAGTCCAGCAATTTAAATGTTAATATCATCTAAAAAAACACCTTTACAGAAACATCCAGAATAACGTTTGACCCAATATCAGGACACCATGACCCAGCCAGATTAACACATAAAAGGAACCATCACAACTAGTTTATGGAGCTAATCTGCTTAGTGCTTTGTAGGTTTCAGTGCACAGTCATAGCCATCATTTTCTTTAATCCACTCAATAGTTTTTTTTATGGTAGCACACTGGGGCTGAAATGCTGAGTGATTCTCCAAGCACACACAACCAGGAAGCATCTGGACCAGGTCCCCTGACTCTCTCCACTGTGCCATGCTCACAGTGGTACCAACCCAGCCCCTGACTCAGAGCTGTGCCCCTTCCCTGGGATCAGGCTCCTCCTCGAAAATAATAATTCAAAAATAACAATCCAATGTGAACCTAACAGCAGAAAGAATTTACCATTACGGGTGCCGAGGAGGAGGAAGTATGTGAAGAATATCTTTCATATTCTTCCTTTGTAATATTACCTATGAGCAATGGTCTTGCTGCTGCCCTTACTTTCCTTACTAGAGGAGATCTTATCTGGCCCTGAAACTCTCTTCCTCATAATACATGTTCTTTTAAAAATCAGATTCATACTTGGATCTTCTATATATTTATTTCAGTGAATATTTGTTCAGTGCCCCTCACGTGTCAAAAAAGAAGGTGAATTCCCAGTAGAAAAACATTGGAAACCAGACACAAAAGTGTACATGCTGTACAGTTTCATTTATATGAAGTTCAAGAAAAGGTAAAATTAAGGTCAGAATAGTGATGGCTTTGGGTGGGGAAATATTGACAGGCAAGTGGCACACAGGAGGCTCCCAGGAGCTGGAAATGGTCTATGTCTTGATCAGAGTGGTTGTTACACAGGTGTATATATATATATGCAAAAAATCACTGGACTGTACATCTGGGATTGGTGAACTTTATTGCAGGTATATTACATCTCAGTTTTTTTTAAGTTATAGTTGAAGGAAAAGGGAGGGGGAAACATTCGGAAGTGTTTGTTTCCAGCATGGGACTGATATGTGGAAGCATGAGCATAAAAAGAATATTCCTTGTGGGCGTTTGTTGTAGAGAAGAGAATAGTCAAGAAACATGGGAGGCAAGACCATAGGATGAGGGCCTTCTTCTGTTCAGTAAAAGTTTGCCAAGCAAAGCCCAACTCCAGGATGGGATGGAGGGAAGAAAGGAAATTTTCCTTAACATAAGGAAACCACAAATATACAATTTCCCAAACATCCTGGGGAGGGGGAGGATGCCAAGCCCCCATATTTTCTTGGGAGAGTTACAAGTCAAAGAAAGAAGTGAAACATGACCTAATGTACTTACAAGTTTTAGAAAAGTTAAACCGCTTTTTACCGTAAAGCATGATTTCCAGAATCTGGAGCATTTTGTGTGGATAAGGAGATGGGGTCTCCTGCAGGATCCTTAAGGAAATGTTATTGGGTCCAATGGGTGGGCCAAAGCCGTTACCTAACTTTTTTTTTTTAACATCTTTATTAGAGTATAATTGCTTTACAATGGTGTGTCAGTTTCTGCTTTATAACAAAGTGAATCAGTTATACATATACATATGTGCCCATATCTCCTCCCTCTTGCGTCTCCCTCCCTCCCACCCTCCCTATCCCATCCCTCTAGGTGGTCACAAAGCACCGAGCTGATCTCCCTGTGCTATGCGGCTGCTTCCCACTAGCTATCTATTTTACGTTTGGTAGTGTATATATGTCCATGCCATTACCTAACTTTTTGATAGAAAGTTTGGATATGGTGAAACCTCCTGTGTAAACATCCCATGTCCTTGACCTCGGAGCCCTTCCCAGAGTAGCATAGGTTTCTATTCACATCCAGGAATCAAAGAACAAAAGGAAGACAGGACTCTCTTGCTGGCCCCTGGCACCCCCAGAGATGGTTCTGAGACAAAGGAAATGTTGCTGCAAGTGTGGATCTCTGGGTGGTTTTTAAGAATTGTTTGGGATTTGGTGAAAAGAGAATTGCCCCAAATAGAATCGTCTTTGAATTTATAATCCCATGCTCTAATTGCAGCAGAGACCCAGGGCTCTAACCACTCTGCAGGCTGCATGCTAGGCTTGACTCCATGGAAGCAGAGAGAGCTGGCCAAGGACAGCATGGCCCACGGCCCAGGAACTGCCCTGGATTGGTTTCTGCTGCTAGACCAAGTGTGGAGGGGCCTGGCCGTGACTCCAGAGGACTCTGAGAGGGAACAACTCTGACTAAGAATGACACACTCACTTTCTGGAGAAGCACGCTCTGGGCCATTGGGGCCACCAGCTTGCAGGGCTAACAGGGACCTCACTGCACTTCTTATGAGAAATGCTTATGCGGCTGGGTCTGTCCTGGTCGCAGATTCCTGGATGCTAAACTTTCCTGGTTTAGGTAAGAAATGTGCCAACCTCCAACCATCCTCCAGCCATCCCCACTCTAGCGACAATGAGCATATCTCCAAAATCCAAGACACATGAGTGTAGGAGGAGTACAGTGACCCGTGCTAGGGTAACCTAGCAATCGTCTTCCAGAATGTTCTCTGTCCCTTCCCATTTTAGTCGCTCCTCTCCTCCTATCTCTCTCTCTGTCTTCCTTCTTCTTATAACACTTATTTCCCTTCCCCTCTAAACTAATTAAATCTGGACATTTTAGCCGAGGTCTTCCTTTTAAACATGGAAATTAACTTCAAGGAAAAATCCTTGAGACTATAAAATACTGGAACAGGGGAAACGAACACCCAAGCTTATGTGATGAACTGTGCATCATAACATCATTTCACTTCAGCAGTATCTCCTGCCTCTCTGCCAGGCACTGTGTAGGATGCTTCAGAGGAGCAAGGAGGAAGGGAGAGAAATGACAATGGGTGAAGCACTGATAATAGCCAACATTTATTGAGCATTCTCTTTGTGTCAAGTTAGCTGGAAAGTTTTTTCATATGTATTAGCTCATTTAATCCTCTCAAAACCTTACGAGGAGGGTCCTGTTGACCCTATATTACAGAAGAGAAAACTGAGGCTTAGCGGGTTAGGTAGCTTGACAGAACTGATGAGCTGGTTAGTGGGAGAGGCTGTCTAATCCCACAGCACTCACTTGTACTGCCAAACCCTGTGTTTATGTGGTCTTACTGCATCAACACAACTAACTTGCAAAGTAGGTGGTGTCATCCCTGTTTCAGAGATGATAAAGCCCATTCAGAAACTTTGAGTGACTTATCTAATAGCACACAGCTCATCAACAACCACCAAATAATCAACCCAAGGTTGTCTGTCTCCAGAGTGTATCTTCTTTCCACCAAACTGTGTGGTCACAGTCTTCAAATTTAAGGAGTTCTTAATTTACTAAGAGTGTTAAGACACACAATGGTAAGTGTCTTCAGAGAAACAAGGTGTGGAGGAAGAAAGGCCACCTCTGGTTGAGGAGCAGGGAGTCCTCCAGGGGAAGGAAGTGTTGAGCAGGGTTGAGCTGGATTGACAACCACGGCCCCCCGCTGGCTCCACATCTTGGGGTGACCATAGCCCTAATCTCCTTTAGCCTGACTGCTGTGTAGCCGTCTTAGATTTAGTTTTGCTTGGTTCAGCTCTTTCTTCTGGTCGAAATCTTTGGCAGAAGGATATCCAAATAGGAAAAGTAGAAGGAATGAATATGAAACAGGAATTGTTTTCTAAGAATATTAAAATAGTGGTTTTCATACCATAAAAAAGCAAAAAAAAATTTTTTTTTGATTAGTAACATAATAAGATAATAGTGACTACTTTGAACTGTGATGGCATTTTTCATCCAAACACATAGTGCTACATAGAGTCAACCTCATCATCAGCGATGAGATTGCCTCCTCTGACCTTATTACTGTCTTAGAATGGGGAAATGGCTTCCAGGGCAGCCAACATGGGTTTCCGCAAGTAGGTCAGTCTAATAGAGAAGATAAGGGAAGGACTCCCAGGATCCTCTCCCCTTTGAGCTTCTTTTCTTGTCCCCCAGAAATAGCAAATCTGTATTAAGTTCCTGCTTTGGACCAGGAGCTGTGCTGGGGCTGGGAGGTTTGATGCCTCAGTAGAAATGAGGCAGATGTGCTATTATAATAGAAATAACCTCCAAATCTGCGCTCACAGTGAGGTCCTCCTGCCCATTGCACAATGTGTAGGTTACATAACTCACATTTGAGCAACCTAGAATCTTGCTGCCAATCAAAGGTTTCACAACTGCATAGTTGATTTCCAGCCTCTCACATTGCACTTGGTCTAATTGTCAGAGACTGGAGAAGAAACCAGGTCAACTCCAAGAATTTGAGAAAACAATAATCACTTCCTGAGAACTCACTAAATGGGCCTGGTCCTGGGACTTGAAGCCAGGCCTGTTGGTGAGGTGGAGAGAGAGTAGGAATCAGGAACGTCTTCACAGAAGGATGCTTGAGCTAGATTTTAAAAGATGAATAGGGAATGTACAGGCAAGCAGAGGAGGAACTGTTCCCCCAAACAGAGTAAAACATGTGCAAAGGTACTGGGGTATGAAACTGTATGATGAATTCATGAAACTAAGGTAGTTGGCATAACTAAGCCCTAGTGAGTCATTTCATATCGTCCTAACACAGAGGAATTCCTGCAAGCCTACCTTTAAAACTCTGGAACATCTGAGATACTCTCCAAGAGCCTATTTGCATATTTACATGGCCTCTTACAAGACATGGTGAAACCGATTCTTCAGACTGACTCGGGCATCCAGGACTATCAGAATTAAAATGCTACTTTGTGGACATTATGAAGGTTCCCCAAGTGCTTCAGTGGTGGTTCCTCAAGTGAGCCTGGAACTCTTCTTGGGTCGTGAGAAGTAAAAGAAACTGGCCTCAGATTAGAATTCTGGTTGACTACCGGTGAGGGGTGTTTCTAAGATCGATGTACAATTGTGGTGCTTAAATGCTCTCCACCCAATCCCTGATGTGGAGAGGAATCAAGTCAACTGAGGAAGAGACCAAGTAGGAGCCACAGGTTGCTCTTGAGAACTTGGGAAAGGCTGTACCCAGGCCTCCTCTCTGTGCCGTGGTCTCTGCTGCGATTATTTGGAAGAAAGTCACAGCCCTTGGATCTGCTCCTAATGAGGTCGGGACTTATTTACAAATCTTTCCAGTAACTGGATGTCATCCTGGAGCCTATGCAATACATCAGCCCCAAACGCACCACGTGGGGGCTGTTGTCATAGCTGGAGTTTAATCGTTAATAACAATGAACATAATAATAACTAACATGTGGCTATCACTTTGCCATAAAACCAGCCCTTCTCGCATAATGTTTCCTTTATCACCTATAACATCAACCTTAGGTAGGTATCGCTAACAATTGCTCCAGTTTACAGATGAGGAAATTTAACCTCAAAGAGATTATAGAATCTCTTTGCACAATATCACACAGGTAGTGAAGGACAAAGCGGAGATTTCAGCCAGCTCTTTATGACGCCAAAGCACATTGGATTTTCAATGTATTTACTATTAAAGCATTCTGACGCTCATAAACTAACACCCTTCAGTCCTAGGCCTCGTGCTGCTAAATGTCCCTTAGTTCGACTGTACCTTTTACTCAAGTTCAACTGCTCATCTTGGGGTGGGAGAAAAGCACAGTAATATTGTGTACTCAGTGCACAGGCTCCAAGCCACAAGTAACCCAAGTATCCTGAATACCTGAGTACTTACGGCAACCTCCCAGAAATGCACTTGTCTCTGAGCGAGGCCATTGTGTTTTCTTGTTCATGACTGTATCCCCAGAACAGTACCTGCCACTTGGAAGACATTTGATGTGTATTAATTGAATTGAGATGAGCATCTCTATCCCCATTTCTTAAAGAAGGAACCTGAGGCTCAGAGGAGCTAGGCAACATGCTTGGGATTACAGAGCCCATGAGAGACAGAGCAGGAGCTCAGACACAGGCTGCCTGTGGCCACAGGTCCCACTCTTTGCCTTTTGCCAGGAGCCAAAGCTGCAGCATTTCCAGCTGCCAACTTTTTCTTTCTCTGACCTAAAGAAAGCTGATGAAATTGCCCTTGCATTGCTCAGCTTGGAAGTCAAAGGTGTGTGCGCATGTGTGTACATGTTCCCTTACACATGCTTGCGTGTTTGGGGTGGGGTAGAAAGATTCTAAAGGATATAGCAGTCTGTTCTAAACTTCATTTCCTTATAGTCAGGAGAGTTTACATTTCTGGGAATTTATCGCTAGGAACATTTCTAGGAGGCTGGTCATTTTGCACATCTAGATAATTCTACTCATCTTTTCATGCTCATTGGGATACTTATCTTAGAGTTAACTAAGACTATCCCCCCTTAAATTTCCAAGAAATATCCTTTCCCTACAAACTAGACCATAAGCAAAGTTAATATCTTAGTGTATGTAAGACCCAGCTCGCTAGGACTGTCATGTGAAAAACAAGGATTTTACCATAGTGACGAGTCTTTCATCCTTGGGGGTAAGAGTTGGGGGGTGTACCTTCTCCATCCCAGAGGCTGCAGACAACTATGATTAACTACACAAAAGTGCCAGTTTGATGATAAAAACTGTACTTAGCATGGACTCTTCTGCTGTAGCAAGAGTCTGGGGGGTGCAGCTCTTGAGGATTTTTTTTTTTTTAATGGAAGCTTTTGTTAACGTCAGATATCTAATTAACTTAGGTTTTAAAACTACTGAGGTGCTGTGTCCTCAAGAAAGATGGTTATCAAAGTAGTTTCAACTAAGATAATTACCCTGAACGTGCAATGGAAGAAAGCATTAAAATTTTCCTTTTTTTTTTTTTAAAAGAAAAACCAATGTATTCAATAACGTGGAAGCATTGTGTTGTGGGATCCCTGTCTATGCAGTTGAGGCTAGATCAACTTACTCACCAATATAATGATCATATCCAGAGTTTATCTCGGGAAACTGCCTTCCAGAATAAGGAAAACACAGCATCTATGCCCACAAGGCTGCTTTGGCTCCCCCTGAGGATGAAAGCTCCAGCTGCTCTGTAGTTATAACCAAACTGGCTCTCCCCCCGCCTCCTCCGGCTCATCCGTCACACAGGAATAACAGACTCGCTGGCTACTGATCTCCAGAATGGTGTTTAGAATATCAAATGCTTCAACTCTCACCTGTGTGCATGATGACTCCCAAGTGTGTGTCTTCAGCCCAGGTCTTCCTCTTCCACTCCCCTAGACTCCAAGTCAAGCTCTTCAGCTGCCTCTTGGGCACCTGGGCTTCCCGCCAGACTCTCCAAGGCAATAGCTCCAAAACCAAACTCACCATCTTCTCCTCTTTACCTCCCACCATAAATGGACTCCTTTGCTCAGATTCCTTGCCTTCCTAGACTCATTATCCTGACAGTCACTCACAACCTTTATTTTAAGGGTTAACATTATTATTTTTTAGTAGACTTTATATTTTAGAACAGTTTTAGATTTACAAAAAAAAAAAAAAATGAGACGATAGTACAGAGAGTTCCCTTATACCCCATAGTCAGTTTCCATTATTAACATCTTTTATTAGTATGGTATATTTGATACAACTAATAAACTAATATTGGCACATAATTATTAACTAGAGTCCATGTTTTATTCAAATTTCCTTAGGTTTTATATAATATCCTTCTTCTGCCCCAGGACCCCAACCGAGATACCACATCACCTTTAGTTGTTATGTCTCCTTAGTTCCTCTTGACTGTGACAATCCCACAGGCTTTCCTTGTTTTTGATGACCTTGATAATTTAGAGGAGTGCTGCTCAAGTATATTCTAGAATATCCTTCTTTTGGAATTTACTGATGTCTTCTCATGACTAAACTGGGAGTATAAGTTATTAGGAGGAAGACTGCAGAAGTTAAATGCTGAAATTAAGAAACTTAAGGCATGGTTTGGACATGGGAGAGGGTTGGTCACCACCTTCATCTGATAGAGGAAAGGCTTATACTAGTTCAGATACCGCACTTGTTGAACTGAATCATAATTATTCGTTTCCTCTTTTCTCCTAGTCTCTAAACCCTTTGAGAGTAGAGACTGTGCGTGATTGATACCTGCATCCCCAGAATCTAGCGCTGGGCATGAAACTGAGTCAGGGCTTGATGATATTTGAAGCTCTGATTTGTTTCCTCATCTGTAAAGTAGGATAATAGAACTGATTTCATAGGAATTTGATGATTAAATTAAAATATTAAGGTACTGGGCACAGGGCCTTGCACAGAGAGTATTAAGTACTGAAATATGCACACATATGTTACTCACACATATGTGTACTCACACATGTTACTCACACATATGTGTACTCACACATGTTAGCTACCATTTTGTCACCATTATTAGGACATACATGTTATACAATATACACTGGGGACCCAAAGAACTGACTGATCCACTCTATATCTAAAGGAGTAAACTTAGTGGTTAGATGGAAACAAGAAGGACCAAGCTCAGCTTTATACTTCAGAGAATTCTCTTCTGTAAAATTCGTGTTGCACTGAGTTCACTTTGACAAGATTCCCTAAAAATGGTCCAGATCCAAAGAAGCATAAGGCATGGCTCCTGCTCTCAGGACCTTATAAATTGATCGTCAGATAGTAATACAGGGTAGCATTCGGCAAGGAGCCAAGCAGAAACCATGTGGGTATGGGAAGTTCTGAGTAGGGGCTCTGTCTATATGGGCTGAATTGTTGCTAAGGTCTAGGATGTGGGCATTAAATGATGGGTCAGGTTTGGATATTCGAAGAGAAAGGTGGCCAAGTCATGAGCAAGGATCTGGAAAGAATGACTATACAGAAATTCAGTGCCTGAGAGGAGCCCAACCTGCCAGACACTTGGATTTATGCACACAAGAGTAGGAGAGGGCATTGGACAGCACATCAGATAGAGCAAGATAACAGGGTGGGGACGGCTTCAAATCTGGCTTAAAGGATAATGGAGAGCCACTTATATTTTTGAGCAAGGGAGTAACGAGATAAAGATGGAATCTTCAGGAAACAGTATGCTTGCAGTGGGCCTGACCAGCCAGAAACAGAAAGACTAGTGGTGGAAAGGCTAACATGCTAGTTTATTCAGTCATTTATCAATTCATTGGTCATATGTGCCCTCAAAAAATATTTATGGAATTCCTATCAGACTTGGTATATGAAAGATGTAATCCTTGGCCCCTGCCCTCTATGGGCTCACGGACTAGAGGGAGAGAGATTAAAGAAGCTTTTGCTATAATCCAGACTATATCATAGTAAAATCAGAGAGAAAAGAATGGAATAATATGTGGGAGATGTCAGATAGATAGATAGATCGATGGATAGATAGATAGATAGATAAAGATATACATCTATTATAAAAACAAATGAAAGGAGTCCTGGATCAAGAAGTAGGAGGAGAACCTAATATAAGCAAGGTCTAAAAAGTCAATAATGTCAACACTACTGGTACGTGGCAGAAAACTTGCCCAGGAACAACAACTAACAACAACAACAATAACAACAACAACAATACCACTTTTAAATGGTTACTATGTCCCAGACCTTGATACAATTCTACGGTATTAATATATTTTTTCTCATTTTTCTTTGTGCCTAACGTAGCATAAGGCAAGAGTAGTTCTCAATAAATGACTCGTGTTATAGGCCAAACAAGTGCTCTTAGGAATCTGGTTGTTTGGATAGTATAGCTGGCGCTGGAATGTTAGAAATGGGGCTTACAGGTTGATAGAGTAGTAGTTTCTTTCCTCAGGTCACCCTCTCTGGGTTAAATCGTTAGTTTACTCCTAGTCAGTAAAATCCTGTATGATCAGATGCCTTCCCTTTGTCCTATATGAGACTGCATTTCTTACTCATGTGGGGTTGGGTGGAGCCCAGAACGTTCTTCAATCCAACCTCTCTGGCAAATAGAACCTCTGGACCTTTGGGAGATCGGCCATTCCTTTCCTAAAGCACTCATGATCTAAAGTACATTACAGAGGAGAGGGCGTTTTCTGAGCGTGGGCTGGATTCAGACAGGGAAATTTGGGGGTGGGGAGGAGATGGAAGTGGACTGTACTTCCAAGAAAAGTTGTCAGTGGAAATGAACTTGTTCTTACTTCTCTCTATGGCATCTCAGAACTGCTTTATATTCATCCAGAGACTGACCACAATTTAGAAAAACAGGAGATTTCTGCTGAGTGACTTTCAGTTTGGGGAACCAAGTCTCTCTCATATGCCAGGGGAAACATCATATTAGGAAAGATTGTTACCATTGGTGCACCTTCAGTTAACTTGCTCTGTAAACTGTATGCAATGGCTTTCCACATATGTGTGAGTGTGTGAGTTGCCCACCCAACAAATGTCTCTAGAAAGAGTTTTCAGATGTACAATGGGGTATGTTCTAAAGTTTCAGAATACAACGGAGAAAAACTAACAAACACATTTATTTAAACACAAATTTTTTTTAAAGGGAGAGCAGGAATTCTGCTGCTAAAATAAACCTTAGCAAACAACCCCTTTAAGCCAGCAAGCCTACCTCCTGCTCATAGCGTCTCCTGTAATAAAAAGACAGGCCTCCAGCCCCCTCTGAGTCACAGACTCAGTTCTAAACTCTTCTCTCTGCCCTAATGTTCATTCCACATCTAGAAAGCATGGAGCATAACACAGGTATTTATTAAAGTGGAAGATTTCATCCATAGTCACTCACGTAAGGGATCCAGGATTCAAACGTGGTTCTTTCTGCTCTCAATTTCTTCCAATCCATCTGGTGGCCTTCTATAACCCAACATTGACCCCATGATCAATCAAAGGTCACAGGCAAAATCAGGTTCCTTCAGAAAGCATGAACCAGTCTGGAAGAAAGAAGTGGAACAGTGATTGTGGGAATAAAGGAGTAAGTGATGAGAAGCAACGTTAGTGGGTAGCTTGTTTGGGACAAAGGTAAAAGATAAGTTACTTAGAATTGTTTTCCTTGTCCTTTCAAAGGCCTTTTTGCTCATCACCCTGAGTTCCCTCTAAGTACATCCTCTTTTTCATGGTATTTTAAAATCATATGTCTACCAAGTGTATGATTTAAGTTTTGCTTTTCAAATATGTATCAGGACATGAGTTTATACAGGAAAGCTGGTCAGGGACCACGTGTGTGGGGATAGTAAGAGCAAGCTTGGAGGGATGTTCTGCTCCAGGTCTTGGAATATTTCACTCTCACAAGCAATAAAAGATTTCAATACTGACAGGGCAGGGGGCGGGGGGAATGTATGGATGGGCTGCTGTGGAAGAGATGGCATAGGGAAGGGAATGAAACCCTGCGTGGTCAAGAAGAAGCCGGACAGCCCTCAAGCAGCTGCCTTCAGGGCACAGGGGCCCCCTGGAATTTAGCCACCTGGCTCCAGGGAGGATGCCTTGGGGTGAGATAATGTGCCTTGTTCAGCCTGGGGCTGACTTAATTTACTTTTAATTACATAGCTTCACAAAAATATTGGGTGAATGAAATGGAGTCCCAGCAGCAGCAGGTCCTTAACAATGAGAATCCCACATCCTTTTAACCTGCTTGGCAGTAACTTGCGGGTTGCTATAACTCCTCATATCACACACACACATTTTCCTGAACCTCACTCCTCTCTCTAAACTTTATCGTTCCTAAAATCTTAGCAGATTCCTCAGCAATTGACTTGGGATCGATGGGAAGGAAAATAAGGCCACAACACAGTAATTCAATTTGACAAAATTCAGTGTTTATTCAATTGAACTCAAATGTTTATTTAGTACCCCACTGGGCCCTGGGTTAGTGAAGCTGACAGAGTTTCTTCCCTCAAAGAATCGCAACCAAATGGACAACTTTCCAGGCTTAGATTCACCCTTGGGAGCTTATGAAAATACAGATTCCTCAGCTTCATCCTGGCTTTCTGAATTAGAATAGCTAGGGTGGTGGGACCCAGGAATCTATATTTTAAAAAGCCATCACAGGTGACGGTGACTTTTATGCACCATAAACTTCGAGACCATCTGCCTTAGGCTCTTAACTTACCATTTTGATTTCAGACCTCAAGCACAGAGAATACTCTGGTGGCTCACCTGGTGATGGTGAGGGACAGATTTCCTGAGCCTCTAACATGCAGGAAAATGCAGCTGACTTCACCTGGGACACCAGAACAAAAAGACACCCAGCCCAAAGTTCCTCTTGGCCCACATGTCACAGGAACAACCTACAAAGAAAAAGACACAACTGTGACTTGAGGAGCAAGATGGAGCGTGGTGCCCAGGGTCCAAGTTCAGGTGTGCCCATTGTAGACTGACGCTAGTGCTTCTAACCCCTACCTCAGAACTACCTTTTGAAGTGGGTATTTTAACCGTCTGTATTTAACAGAATGAGGATGCCAGCTCAGCAATATTGAGTGGCCTGCCCACGCTACAGGAATTTTAATTCACTTTCCCTAAATCCAATCCGAGGTTGTTAGATGCTTCCAACTTTGGAAGACCTTTTCTATGAGGTTCGTATCCCAGGATACAATGTTTCAATAGGAACTTGGGCAGAAGTAAATGAAGCCCAGCCACTGGGAACCAGCTATGATGTTTTAGGACATTGATCTAAGCCTTAGATTATAGGCCTGGCTCTGCTGTTTACTAACTAGTGGCCTCAGACATGTTACCACAGTCCATGCAGTTCCCTAAGCCAGACCCCTCCCTCTCACTCACCCTCCACATGTAATCCATTCTTACTGGTTCTGCCTTCTAAGTATCTTCAAATTTGTATACCTGTTTCCATCTTCACTGCTATCACTTTAGACCTGAACTATTGCAAGAACTCTTAAATGATCACTCCCCTTCCATTCATCCTCTCCCAATCCATTTTCTCCACGGCAACCTAAGTCATAGCACATCAATCCTTGACTTAAAACCCTTCAACAGCTTCCATTTATCTTCGGGTAAAACTAAATCTCCTATCATGGTCTAGGCCTCTGCAGACTCATCCCAACTCGCTTTCTGCCTCGCTTTCTAGGCTCCAGGCACGCTGGTGTTTCTGTCTTTCAAACGCTCCACGCTCCCCTCCTCGCAGAAGCCTCCATATACTTTGGTCCTTCCCAGGGGAGCGCTTTTCACATCCTCATTCACCCACTTAACTCGTTCTTCAGATCCCAGTTCATTATCATTGCACTCGGGAGCCTTCCTCATTCCTCCTCCCCCCACTAAATCAGTCCCTCCTGTTATATGTTCTCACGGCTCCCCCTGCACTCACCGCAGTTTGCAATTATACATCCTTTGGTGATTTTCTGTCTCACCCACTAGAGTGTGAGCTACATTAGGGTGGAGACTATGTCTGTTTCCCCACCATCATCTTATTCCCAGCGCCTCAGTTCAGAGCCTGGAATGTAGTAAAAACAATAATAATGACGCTGATGCTAGTGGCTATATTACTGATGCCTAGCATGTGTCTTGCTCCTAAGTATCAATACTTTACTCGAGTTAGTTCTCTTAAACCTTGAAAACCCTATGAATTTATAGGCACTCCACTGAGATCTTTTTTTTCTTTTTGGCTCAACTTTTTAATAGAAAAAATTCACTGATGTACAAAAATGCGAAAGTGTGACAATGACAACATATGGAATTCTGTGATTGAAAGTCCCCTCGAGTGCACACTGTGGTGCACATGCACCCGCCCACACGTACTCTGGCGTGGAAACATAAACTTAATGCAAACCAGGGCTACCAAGAAGCACCAACATGTGTTCTCCATTCCACCAACCACAGATCGATATCTGCTCCAAACATTCAGGAACAAAAAGTACAGCGTCTTCCAGGAACAGCAAGGCAGACTTCTTACTCACGATGGACCAGCGCAAATAAACCCAGCAAGAAGAGTACTGCACACTGAAACTTAGGATAGTCACTCACGAGGATGGTCACAACCCCAGTGTAAGGAACAAATCCCCTCGCTGTCCTCACAACATCGTTCTTCTCTAGCCAATGTCGTCCTTGTCTATACAGGCCTCGGGCATCAACCACACTGTTACCTCCTTTGGTCAGAAACTTCACAGGTCCATTTTGCTTTTCATGAATCTTCAAGACTCGGTGAACTATAGGAACCTCTCTTCCTTCTATCCTAAAAACAACAATTTCTTCCACTCCTACGGGATGATCTTCAACTCGACTTGCTAGAAAGAGAAAATCTCCTCTATGAAATGCACGTTCCGTGCTGCCGCCGAGCACCACGGCAACTGGACTTTCCCTTCCAGTTATAACCGTGAACCCCTTCCAGGGCACTGGTGCCGAGGAGACAGTCTTTCCAAAATTTAGGACTTGATAATAGAGCTGCCGCTTGTTCATCCACTGCACATCATCATCAAAAAATCGAGAAATACCATGGCGGGGCCGGCGAGGGGACATGGTCAGAAGAGAGGGCGAGATGTGACCCACGGGAGGAACGACTTGCACACGGGCCAGGCTCACACTAGACAGGACCCTCCTCCACTGAGATCTTTTTTTTTTTTTTTTTTTTTTTTAAATTTGGAAATCCAAGTTTATTTTTTGGTTCAAATTAAACAAACATTTTTTTGTCTACTATCATCTTGGATTCTATATTAAGCTTTATTTATTTTTTTTAAACATCTTTATTGGAGTATAATTGCTTTACAATGGTATGTTAGTTTCAGCTTCACAACAAAATGAATCAGTTATATATATACATATGTTCCCATATCTCTTCCCGCTTGCGTCTCCCTCCCTCCCACCCTCCCTATCCCACCCCTCCGGGCGGTCACAAAGCACCGAGCTGATCTCCCTGTGCTATGCGGCTGCTTCCCACTAGCTATCTACCTTACGTTTGGTAGTGTATATATGTCCATGCCTCTTTATCGCTTTGTCACCGTTTACCCTTCCCCCTCCCCATAGCCTCAAGTCCATTCTCTAGTAAGTCTGTGTCTTTATTCCTGTTTCACCCCTAGGTTTTTCATGACATTTTTTTTTCTTAAATTCCATATATATGTGTTAGCATACGGTATTTGTCTCTCTCTTTCTGACTTACTTCACTCTGTATGGCAGACTCTAGGTCTATCCACCTCATTACAAATAGCTCAATTTCGTCTCTTTTTATGGCTGAGTAATATTCCATTGTATATATGTGCCACATCTTCTTTATCCATTCATCCGATGATGGACACTTAGGTTGTTTCCATCTCTGGGCTATTGTAAATAGAGCTGCAATGAACATTTTGGTACATGACTCTTCTTGAATTATGGTTTTCTCAGGGTATATGCCCAGTAGTGGGATTGCTGGGTCATATGGTAGTTCTATTTGTAGCTTTTTAAGGAACCTCCATACTGTTCTCCACAGTGGCTGTATCAATTTACATTCCCACCAACAGTGTAAGAGGGTTCCCTTTTCTCCACACCCTCTCCAGCATTTATTGTTTCTAGATTTTTTGATGATGGCCATTCTGACTGGTGTGAGATGATATCTCATTGTAGTTTTCATTTGCATTTCTCTAATGATTAGTGACGTTGAGCATTCTTTCATGTGTTTGTTGGCACTCTGTATATCTTCTTTGGAGAAATGTCTATTTAGGTCTTCTGCCCATTTTTGAATTGGGTTGTTTGTTTTTTTGTTATGAAGCTGCATGAGCTGCTTATAAATTTTGGAGATTAATCCTTTGTCAGTTGCTTCATTTGCAAATATTTTCTCCCATTCTGAGGGTTGTCTTTTGGTCTTCTCTATGGTTTCCTTTGCTGCGCAAAAGCTTTTAAGTTTCATTAGGTCCCATTTGTTTACTTTTGTTTTTATTTCCATTTCTCTAGGAGGTGGGTCAAAAAGGACCTTGCTGTGATTTATGTCATAGAGTGTTCTGCCTATGTTTTCCTCTAAGAGTTTGATAGTTTCTGGCCTTACATTTAGGTCTTTAATCCATTTTGAGCTTATTTTTGTGTATGGTGTTAGGGAGTGATCTAATCTCATTCTTTTACATGTAGCTGTCCAGTTTTCCCAGCACCACTTATTGAATAGGCTGTCTTTTCTCCACTGTACATTTCTGCCTCCTTTGTCAAAGATAAGGTGACCATATGTGCGTGGGTTTATCTCTGGGCTTTCTATCCTGTTCCATTGATCTATACTTCTGTTTTTGTGCCAGTACCATACTGTCTTGATTACTGTAGCTTTGTAGTATAGTCTGAAGTTAGGAAGCCTGATTCCTCCAGCTCCATTTTTCGTTCTCAAGATTGCTTTGGCTATTCGGGGTCTTTTGTGTTTCCATACAAATTGTGAAATTTTTTGTTCTAGTTCTGTGAAAAATGCCAGTGGTAGTTTCATAGGGATTGCATTGAATCTGTAGATTGCTTTGGGTAGTAGAGTCATTTTCACAATGTTGATTCTTCCAATCCAAGAACATGGTATATCTCTCCATCTATTTGTATCATCTTTAATTTCTTTCATCAGTGTCTTATAATTTTCTGCATACAGGTCTTTTGTCTCCTTAGGTAGGTTTATTCCTAGGTATTTTATTCTTTTTGTTGCAATGGTAAATGGGAGTGTTTTCTTGATTTCACTTTCAGATTTTTCATCCTTAGTGTATAGGAATGCCAGAGATTTCTGTGCATTAATTTTGTATCCTGCTACTTTACCAAATTCATTGATTAGCTCTAGTAGTTTTCTGGTAGCATCTTTAGGGTTCTGTATGTATAGTATCATGTCATCTGCAAACAGTGACAGCTTTACTTCTTCTTTTCCGATTTGGATTCCTTTTATTTCCTTTTCTTCTCTGATTGCTGTGGCTAAAACTTCCAAAACTATGTTGAATAAGAGTGGTGAGAGTGGGCAACCTTGTCTTGTTCCTGATCTTAGTGGAAATGCTTTCAGTTTTTCACCATTGAGGACGATGTTGGCTGTGGGTTTGTCATATATGGCCTTTATTATGTTGAGGAAAGTTCCCTCTATGCCTACTTTCTGCAGGGTTTTTATCATAAATGGGTGTTGAATTTTGTCAAAAGCTTTCTCTGCATCTATTGAGATGATCATATGGTTTTTCTCCTTCAATTTGTTAATATGGTGTATCACGTTGATTGATTTGCGTATATTGAAGAATCCTTGCATTCCTGGAATAAACCCCACTTGATCATGGTGTATGATCCGTTTAATGTGCTGTTGGATTCTGTTTGCTAGTATTTTGTTGAGGATCTTTGCATCTATGTTCATCAGTGATATTGGCCTGTAGTTTTCTTTCTTTGTGACATCCTTGTCTGGTTTTGGTATCAGGGTGATGGTGGCCTCGTAGAATGAGTTGGGGAGTGTTCCTCCCTCTGCTATATTTTGGAAGAGTCTGAGAAGGATAGGTGATAGCTCTTCTCTAAATGTTTGATAGAATTCGCCTGTGAAGCCATCTGGTCCTGGGCTTTTGCTTGTTGGAAGATTTTTAATCACAGTTTCAATTTCAGTGCTTGTGATTGGTCTGTTCATATTTTCTATTTCTTCCTGATTCAGTCTTGGCAGGTTGTGCCTTTCTAAGAATTTGTCCATTTCTTCCAGGTTGTCCATTTTATTGGCATAGAGTTGCTTGTAGTAATCTCTCATGATCTTTTGTATTTCTGCAGTGTCAGTCGTTACTTCTCCTTTTTCATTTCTAATTCTATTGATTTGAGTCTTCTCCCTTTTTTCTTGATGAGTCTGGCTAATGGTTTATCAATTTTGTTTATCCTTTCAAAGAACCAGCTTTTAGTTTTATTGATCTTTGCTATCGTTTCCTTCATTTCTTTTTCATTTATTTCTGATCTGATTTTTATGATTTCTTTCCTCCTGCTAACTTTGGGGTTTTTTTGTTCTTCTTTCTCTAATTGCTTTAGGTGCAAGGTTAGGTTGTTTATTCGAGATGTTTCCTGTTTCTTAAGGTAAGATTGTATTGCTATAAACTTCCCTCTTAGAACTGCTTTTGCTGCATCCCATAGATTTTGAGTCGTCGTGTCTCCATTGTCATTTGTTTCTAGGTATTTTTTGATTTCCCCTTTGATTTCTTCAGTGATCACTTCGTTATTAAGTAGTGTATTGTTTAGCCTCCATGTGTTTGTATTTTTTACAGATCTTCTCCTGTGATTGATATCGAGTCTCATAGCGTTGTGGTCGGAAAAGATACTTGATACAATTTCAATTTTCTTAAATTTACCAAGGCTTGATTTGTGACCCAAGATATGATCTATCCTGGAGAATGTTCCATGAGCACTTGAGAAAAATGTGTATTCTGTTGTTTTTGGATGGAATGTCCTATAAATATCAATTAACTCCATCTCATTTAATGTATCATTTAAAGCTTGTGTTTCCTTATTTATTTTCATTTTGGATGATCTGTCCATTGGTGAAAGTGGGGTGTTAAAGTCCCCTACTATGAATGTGTTACTGTCGATTTCCCCTTTTATGGTTGTCAGTATTTGCCTTATGTATTGAGGTGCACCTATGTTGGGTGCATAAATATTTACAATTGTTATATCTTCCTCTTGGATCGATCCCTTGATCATTATGTAGTGTCCTTCTTTGTCTCTTCTAATAGTCTTTGTTTTAAAGTCTATTTTGTCTGATATGAGAATTGCTACTCCAGCTTTCTTTTGGTTTCCATTTGCATGAAATACCTTTTTCCATCCCCTTACTTTCAGTCTGTATGTGTCTCTAGGTCTGAAGTGGGTCTCTTGTAGACAGCAAATATATGGGTCTTGTTTTTGTATCCATTCAGCCAATCTGTGTCTTTTGGTGGGAGCATTTAGTCCATTCACATTTAAGGTAATTATCCATATGTGTGTTCCCATTCCCATTTTCTTAATTGTTTTGGGTTTGTTATTGTAGGTCTTTTCCTTCTTTTGTGTTTCTTGCCTAGAGAAGTTCCTTTAGCAGTTGTTGTAGAGCTGGTTTGGTGGTGCTGAACTCTCTCAGCTTTTGCTTGTCTGTAAAGGTTTTAATTTCTCCATCAAATCTGAATGAGATCCTTGCTGGGTAGAGTAATCTTGGTTGCAGGTTTTTCTCCTTCATCACTTTTAATATGTCCTGCCAGTCCCTTCTGGCTTGCAGATTCTGCTGAAAGACCAGCTGTTACCCTTATGGGGATTCCCTTGTGTGTTATTTGTTGTTTTTCCCTTGCTGCTTTTAATATGTTTTCTTTGTATTTAATTTTTGACAGTTTGATTAATATGTGTCTTGGCGTATTTCTCCTTGGATTTATCCTGTATGGGACTCTCTGTGCTTCCTGGACTTGATTAACTATTTCCTTTCCCATATTAGGGAAGTTTTCAACTCTAATCTCTTCAAATATTTTCTCAGTCCCTTTCTTTTTCTCTTCTTCTTCTGGAACCCCTATAATTCGAATGTTGGTGCGTTTAATGTTGTCCCAGAGGTCTCTGAGACTGTTCTCAGTTCTTTTCATTCTTTTTTCTTTATTCTGCTCTGCAGTAGTTATTTCCACTATTTTATCTTCCAGGTCACTTATCCGTTCTTCTGCCTCAGTTATTCTGCTATTGATCCCATCTAGAGTACTTTTAATTTCATTTATTGTGTTGTTCATCGTTGCTTATTTCATCTTTAGTTCTTCTAGGTCCTTGTTAACTGATTCTTGCATTTTGTCCATTCTATTGTCCATTCTATCTCCAAGATTTCGGATCAACCTTACTATCATTATTCTGAATTCTTTTTCAGGTAGACTGCCTATTTCCTCTTCATTTGTTAGGTCTGGTGGGTTTTTATCTTGCTCCTTCATCTGCTGTGTGTTTTTCTGTCTTTTCATTTTGCTTATCTTACTGTGTTTGGGGTCTCCTTTTTTGCAGGCTGAAGGTTCGTAGTTCCTGTTGTTTTTTGTGTCTGTCCCCAGTGGCTAAGGTTGGTTCAGTGGGTTGTGTAGGCTTCCTGGTGGACAGGCTTCCTGGTGGAGGGTACTAGTGCCTGTGTTCTGGTGGATGAGGCTGGATCTTGTCTTTCTGGTGGGCAGGTCCACATCTGGTGGTGTGTTTTGGGGTGTCTGTAGACTTATTATGATTTTGGGCAGCCTCTCTGCTAATGGGTGGGGTTGTGTTCCTGTCTTGCTAGTTGTTTGGCATAGGATGTCCAGCACTGTAGCTTGCTGGTCGTTGAGTGAAGCTGGGTGCTGGCGTTGAGATGGAGATCTCTGGGAGATTTTTGCTGTTTGATATTATGTGCAGCTGGGAGGCCTCTTGTGGACCAGTGTCCTGAAGTTGGCTCTCCCACCTCAGAGGCACAGCACTGACTCCTGGCTGCAGCACCAAGAGCCTTTCATCCACAGGGCTCCTTAATTTGGGATGATTCGTTGTCTATTCATGTATTCCACAGATGCAGGGTACATCAAGTTGATTGTGGAGCTTTAATCCGCTGCTTCTGAGGCTGCTGGGAGAGATTTCCCTTTCTCTTCTTTGTTCTCACAGTTCCCAGGGGCTCAGCTTTGGATTTGGCCCCGCCTGTGCGTGTAGGTCGCCGGAGGGCGTCTGTTCTTTGCTCAGACAGGACGGGGTTAAAGGAGCCGCTGATTCGGAGGCTCTGGCTCACTCAGGCCGGGGGGTAGGGAGGGTCACGGAGTGCGGGGCGGGCCTGCGGCGGCAGAGGCGGCGTGACGTTGCAGCCTGAGGCGCGCCGTGCGTTCTCCCGGGGGAGTTGTCCCTGGAACCCGGGACCCTGGCAGTGGCGGGCTGCACAGGCTCCCCGGAAGGGCGTGTGGCTAGTGACCTGTGTTCGCACACAGGCCTCCTGGTGGCGGCAGCAGCGGCCCTAGCGTCTCATGTCTGTCTCTGGGCTCCGCACTTTTAGCCGCGGCTCGCGCCCGTCTCTGGAGCTCTCTTAAGCAGCGTTCTTAATCCCCTCTCCTCGCGCACCAGGAAACAAAGAGGGACGTAAAAGTCTCTTGCCTCTTCGGCAGGTCCAGACTTTTCCCCGGACTCCCTCCCGGCTAGCCGCGGTGCACTAACGCCCTGCAGGCTGTGTTCACGCCGCCAACCTCAGTCCTCTCCCGGCGCTCCGACAAAAGCTGGAGCCTCAGCTCCCAGTCCCGCCCGCCCCAGCGGGCGAGCAGACAAGCCTCTCGGCTGGTGAGTTCCGGTCGGCCCGATCCTCTGCGCTGGAATCTGGCCGCTTTGCCCTCCGCACCCCTGTTGCTGTGCTCTCCTCCGCGGCTCCCAAGCTCCCCCACTCCGCCTCCCGAAGTCTCCACCCGCGACGGGGCTTCCTAGTGTGTGGACACTTTTCCTCCTTCACAGCTCTCTCCCGCTGGTGCAGGACCCGTCCTTATCCTTTTGTCTCTGTTTAGTTTTTTCTTTTGCCCTAACCAGGTACGTGGGGGGTTCCTTGCCTTTTGGGAGGTCTGAGGTCTTCTGCCAGCGTTCAGTAGGTGCTCCGTAGTTGTTCCACGCGTAGATCTCCAGTGAGATCTTGATGAATGAATACACTCATTTCTCTGCGCCTCAGTTTTCTTATTGACAAAACAGAGAAAGCAGTATGTGAGTGGCAATACTTTATATTTTCTCTAATTATTTACAAATGAAAGAATTGAGGCTTTAAAAAATCTTCCATGGGTTTTAAAAACATATGTGTGTGTAAGCCCATCATGCTTATACCCCTCACCTTATACAGGGTTTCTAATACGTCTAATACATGCTTCTCAACCTTTAAATAAAATTATTGCCACCACCCCATCCCCCCGCAAAGAGAAAACATAAATTAAAATGTAAATTATCCCTAACGAGAGAAATTAATAAGATTTCTCTGGGTAGGGTGGCGCTTTGGAGGGCCACGCACCATTGTCATAGCTAAAGGTTTTTTTTCATATTCAAAGAATTAATTTTTATCCCCTTGGTAGTAATATCACTGCTCCTTTCTTTGAGAACGAATGTTCTAAAAGAAAGAAAGGAAGGAAGGAAGAGAAGGAAGAAGAGGGGGGAGAAGAGGAGTGAACTGGGGCAGCTGCAGTGACCTCATGATGGAAGATGGAAGTTCAAAAAGCAGATGTAGCTGAGCCGTCGGCTTTCAGCACTGTGATCAGACCCCCTGTGCTCCTGCACGCTCCCCTCTGCCCCTCCTTGTGTGAATGCCCACTTCCTTCCGCGTTCCTCCCAATTCTCCCTTCTTAATGGCCACTCTGAAACACGCCAGCCGAGGCTCGGTGTCGTGGGGATCTGAGTGTAAGCATCCAGGCGCAGCTGCTGTCCTCAAGGGAATACAACTTGGCGATGACGGCAGCCCATAGAGAGAAGAGTTGGGAAGAGTTAATGCCATTTGGGGGAATCAGGAAAGGCTTTAGAAAGTAAGATAGCCTTTGAGGTCGGGCTGGAGGGAGGGGCAGGGTTTTGATAGACAGTGATAGGAGGGGTGAGGGTGAGGAAGAGAACAATAAAGGCTTCAAGGGTAGAGGATACCGCCTGGGAGAAGACCAGGTGTAAGAAGTGTGGTATGATGGTGTGGCATGAAGGGAGGGAGTGGGAACTAAAACTGGAACTATTTTGGAGAATCTTGAATGACAGGCTTAGAAGTTTGCTAGGAACCATTGAAGGTGTCAGCAGTGGAATGACATCAGAAGATATATGCTTTAGAAACCTTAAGGTGGCAGCTGCATGGAAGATGAAGCAGAAGCGGAGAGGAGGAACCCAGTGAACAAGATTTTCCCATGGACCAGGCCAGGGTTTCTCAACCACAACACTTTTGACTTTGGGGGCTCAGTGTTGTAGGGGGCTGTCCTATACACCACAGGGTGTTTAGCAACATCCCTGGCCTCTACTCACTAGATGCCAGTTGTGACAAACAAATGTCTCTGGACATTGCCAACTGTTCCCTGAGGGGCGGGGGGGGGGGGTGGTGGTGGCAAAATTGCCCATCTGAGAACCACTGATCTAAGCAAGGACCAATAAGGGACTGACCTGGGGCAGCCACAAAGGAAAAGGAGGGTGATGGCTGATGTTTCCAACTCTACAAACGTCATCATGAGGGCAAACGTGGAGTCCAAGGGAATTTTCATGTTTCAAGCATGAATGATTGGAAAAAGAGCAGTAAAGTTTTTTGAGAAGGAACATTTTAGAAGGGGTGAATAAGGAATTTCATTTTTACGTGTTTTGTTAGATGTTTCTAGTCACACATGGAGGTAGAGATACCCTGTAGGTTATTAATAGGTGCACAGTCAAGTTCTCATGAACTAATGAATAAGCAAATCAATGGTATGTGTCCAAAGAGAGGTTGGAAGCTACAGACAGGACCATGGGAATGGAGGAAACCACTATAATAAAATTTAGAAAAATATTAGACAAGAACTGAGTTTAGAACTTTACATAATGTTTTCTGCAAGGGGCAGTAGCAAGGTATAAGCAAAGTTTCTTTTCCGTGGTGTAAACTTAATGGTATACAGAACCATATAGAACAAACTCGTATTCTTAGGAGTCTAGGAACTTGACTCAAAGCTCCCTCAAAAAGCCCAAGATTTCATTGCAGTTTCAGTTCCATCTTTAAAAATTCTTTTGAAACTATGTATTCCAGCCCATATTATGAACTAGTTTGTTTTACCATGAGAATAATTTAAAATATTTACTTCCTCCCCATAATGTTACATAGTGTATAATGTGGATGGTCCAGCAGATTCCCCATGACTGCTAATAGTTTTACGTGTGCTCTCATCCAGGGGTACCCATACAAATTTGAGATACAGGAGGACGGAAAGTGATACGAAATTGGGAGTGTGACAAATCCAAATGCAATTTCTTATCCTGCCACTTACTAGTTGTGTGACCTTAAGTAGGTATCTTGACCTCTCTGAGCCTTGGTTTCTCAACAGTAAAATGGGGCTTCTGCTCCCAATCTCCATTATAAAGGTCAAATGAGATAAAATATATAAAGTGCATTGTAGATGTTTAATAGATAGCAACTCGTTTATTATTTGGATGAGGAAGAAAGAAAGGGGGACGTATAGAGGCAGAGAAGTGGTGGTTGAGATACTAGGAATACAACTCTGGTATTTTAATATCCTGAAACCTTAAGTTGGCATTCCCAGAGTGAAATGATTTTGAAACAATTATCAACTGGCTCAAAAAAGGTAAAAGCATGTGAGAAAAATCTTTGCAATTGGCATTTGAATTTCTTAATTATGGCCTGAGAAAGTGGCGTGAGGGGGACCGGCTGATGGTGTAGTCCGAGTAACTAGCAAGTGGAAAGCGAACAAGAGGTAGAATAAAACCTAGAACATTCTTCCCACACACGTGATACGTGGTATGGGAGATCCGAGACTGGAAAAAGTCATGAAAGTGAACTTACAACCGACCACCCAAAGCTTGGAAAGAGCTGTAAGAAAAGAGCTAATGTCAGTAGAACCTGAATGGAAAGTCCACACCTAGGACAGAATATTGGCTGTGGTCATGTGCCTTGCATTTTCTTAGAAACATTAGAAAATCATTCATTACAAATTCCTTCACACACACACACACACACACACACACACACACCATGGTCTCTATAAGCATAAGCAAATGCTATGTTTAAACAAAATTGGACAAAACACAGTTTCTTTGTTATATTATGAATCTCCAAGACAAAAAAATACCCACCACATCCCAAAGTTAGTACATAATGGAATTTTTTTCTCCTTAAAATGACTCCTATAACTTGTGTTTCAAACACACTTTTTAAAAGTTCTGCCCTAAACAATCCTAACCACAATCCTTTTAACATATTTAATCTATGTGACAGTCCTTCAATGTACTGGAATCCTCCAACATCATAGCTCACATCCTTTCCTAACGTGGCAAAATCAGTGGAGTCCCCAGGCTGGTAGAATATCTCTAAGTCTAAAAACATTTGCAGCTATCTACAAGCGTGTTTTATGTAGATAAAAATCACAATATACTGAAGCACAAAAACAACCAAGTCAATGACAGAGAGATTTTGCTATGATCACTGTATCAACAGCAGCTACTATATTTTTAGACATTGTGATCAAGAGTTGAAATAGAGCTAATATCCAGTCTTCCAGGTGCTTAGTAGAAAAAATATATAATTTCTTTAAAACCAGCAAGGGATACTGGGAGCAAATCCCCTTCAGCCATTTTTCCTCTAAACTCTCCGATGTTGTCCTCAGATGTTTTACCATGAGGGCAATGGGGATGTAGATAAGGGTCTGTGAAATCCTCAGGTGAGGAGACGTAAGGGAAGTTTATGAAAAGACAACTGATGAGATATCAGTTGATACCGATATTTGCTTCTCGGATCATTTCCACGCATCAGCTGTAGAGAGAGATAATGGTAATTCCCATGCTTGCTTGTCTAAATACCAAAGGAACTCATCCCCTCTAACCAATTACAGGAATGACAGAATGATAATAATCCACCAGACACGTTAACACATTCTCCTGTGACCTCAGCATGTTTTTCAAACCTGTTGTGAAAGAACAGTGACAGGCAGGCAGGAGAAAAATGCATTGACCTCACTCTGCGCCTGGGCTGAGACACAGGCACTACCAAGAAGATAGCAGCCTTTTCCTAACAAGGCCTGAAGCCACAGCAGTGTCTAAGAGGCTCTGTCCCCAGAGCCCTTGCAACATCTGGCTGGAGTCAGAGGGTGGGGCAGCTGAGCCTTTGCTAACCTCCCTGGTTGCTGGAGAAATGGCCCCAGACACGCCTTAGGCAAACATGCTTAGCTTGCCCCAAGCAGCCGCTCTTCCTCTCCTTCCACGTGTAGCATCAGACACACCTTGCTCACCTGCAGGAGATAGGGGCCACGATGCCCTGCAGTCCCTCTGCATCTCCTGTCTGCACCGCTGCAAGTACTTCCTAAATAGTATCTCTACTCATTTTTCCCCTTCTCCTGTCCACCCTTTGCGTGAAGGATGTGGCATTTGTAAGGCAAGTTTAGAATGTGTAATTCACTGGTTTAAAAGTCTCCACTTGCTCTCATTGGGTGGAAAACTCATTCTCCTTAACCCTCAGTAGAAGAAGCCTTGCATCCTGGTCCCCGCATCTCTCTCCAGTTTTACCTCCCATCCCTTCCCTGCTACTCACGATGTGCCAGCCACACTGAATTGCACAGTTTCTGAGACAAAGAGGCCCTTTCACAACTCAGTGGCTTTGCACGAGCTGTTCTCTTTACCTTTCATGCTCCCACAACTTCTCCGTTAGGGGAATCCCCCTCTTCCTAAGATCCAAGCTCATATGTCATTTCCACAGTAAAGCCTTCACTGAATTTCCCTTCCTGCACCAAGGATGGAGGGAATAATTCCCTATGTTCCTGTCACTTTCCACACAGCTCTATGAGGGAGGCAGTATAGCATAGTGACTAACAGGATGCACTCCAGAGTAGATTAACAGGCTCTACACATGCTCATTCTCTGACCTTGGACAAATTACCTAATCTATGCCTCAATTTCTTCAGCTGCAAAACAAAGGGAATAATAGTGAATACTACATAGGATTGCTATGAAGAGTAAACGTGTTAAGCTCTTAAAACATTCAGAAGAGTACCCCATTCACAATAAGTGCTCAGTAAGTATTAGCTAGTATTATCGTGTCCACTAAAATTTTAAGACTGTCATCATCTGTTTAGGTGTCTCTCTCTCCCTGTCTAGAGAACAGGGTGGGGACTGTTTCTTATTCATGCTTTTATTCTTCGTGCCTAACAATTCTAGGTACTAGCCTCTCAATAAATGTTTATTGAATAAGTTGATTCTTTTCTAGGCGGTAAAATACCCTCATGACTCCAGAGATTATAACTCAAGGAAGTTTCTTTCTTTCTTTCTTTCACTCTATGGAAAGAAAACATTATGTAAATCCATAAAACAATACCCTGAACAGAGAGGCTTGAAGTTAATCTTATGAGTCCCTCTGTGAAGTAGGGGTCTAGAAGCCTGATGAGTCTTTCTTCTACTAGGGCTGTGTGTCTTTGGACAAGTCACCTTCATTCATTTACTCAGTATATTCTTGCTGAATATCAGTCAGGTGCCAGACACTATATTCTAGGGGCTGAGGAGAAAGCACTGCACAAGATAGGCAAGGTTTCTATTCTCATAGACCTTGATTAGAGGGACAAAGTGCATTCAACAATGAATAAGAGAAAGAAAAAAGAAAAGTTGGAGAGTTGTAAGTTCTATGATTGAAATGAAACAAGAAAACATGTTAGAAAGTGTCTGGGAAGGCTACAATTGAAAAGTAAGTCAAGGAGGGCTTCTCCGAAGGTCAACAATAACGTTTAGACTTGAGCTTGAGACTTAGGGGAAGAACATTCCAGGTATAAGGGGCAGCTACTATAAGGGTTCAATGTGAAACTGAGCTTGGAGTGCTCCAGGTATCAGAGGAAAGCCTTCGTGCCTGGAACTTGGGAAGTGAGGATAAGAGTTGTACCATCTGAGGTCATTGAGGAAAGCAGGGACCCTATAGGCCAGAGGAAAGAATGAGGATTTTATACTAAGTGCAGCAGGTGGTTATTGACATGTATTGGGCAGGAGAGGAATATGGTTTGATTTACACTTTTAGAAAATTCTATTGTAGAGATAATGGATTATGAAGGAAGGAGAGGCATGAGAAGAGGCAATGAGACTAGTTAAGAGGCTGTTCCGTCAGTGTAGGTGAGAAACGAATAGCATAAGTTCAGATGGCATCTGTGGAGAAGGATTTGATGAACCAGAGTCCTGATACTGATCAACTGAATGTAGGAGCAAGAGACAGAGAAGAATCCAGGATGGCTACTAAGTTTTTGTCCAGAGGATTTGAGGCAATTCTGTTGACCACACATTCCACAGCCAGGAATACTACTCTAGTCCATATACAAGGTGACATGGAAGGCTGCAGTTACTGGATAGGACAGATGGACGAGGTATACACTGGAGGTGGGAGGTTCAAGAGGTCTTCAAAATGTTAAGTTTGAGATGCCCAGCAGATGTCCAAGTGCAAAAGACAAGAAGTTGGATGTACAATGCTTGAGTCCAGTGGGAGAGGTCTGGACTGCAGATATGCAAGTAGGCATCAGTGGCACTCAGACAGCATTTAAAGCAATGGGAGTAGGTGTGATCACCCAGGAAGCACATGCAGTTGAAGAAGAGATATAGTCCCTGAGCAGAGTCCTGGAAAGAACAGCATCTGGAAATGAAGTATTGGAGGCCCACAAAAGAGACCAAGAGGTAGAAGCCAGTATCAAAGGACAAATTCTAGAAGAGTATGTTGTCATGGAAGCCAAGAGAAGAAAGTGTTTCAAAATGGAGGGAGTGGTAAACTGGGTCAAATGCTGCCACGAGGTCCGCTAGGAAGAGGATCGGATCTGGCAACACGGAAGTCTTTGGTGACCTTGAAGCGATCAGTTTCACTGTTCATCTCTTGGACCTAGTTTGTCTATGTCAAAAAAAAAAAATGAAATTGTATTCAAGCATTTTTTAAGCACAACTACTCCTTTTCTTAAAATAAATCATTAAAAGGATCCCAAGATACGAAAGAGAACAAAATCAGAACTGTTGTAAGTGAAGCAGGGACTTCAGGAATTTATGTAGTCCCATCTCTGCCCTTGCAGTTGACACAAAGGCAGCTTTGGGGAACTTTAGGGCTCCTTGGAAAGAAGACCCAAAATTACTAGGCTGGAAGTTCTGTAAAGGGCTCTTTGGCCAAGAGACTCCGAGTGCAAAGGTATGAGTAGCTCTCAGTCTGGTGAGCAACAGGCTATCCACTGGTTAGGAACCTCCTTACATGGTCATGAAGAATATAACATCCCTGGATTATAGGTAGGAATGCTTAGAATCTTCCATAATCACAGTTTGAACCCAATTCCTTCCAGGGTAGGCCATTGGCTGCTTAGGGGCACACCCATTTGACTGGTTTGCCCAGATCCTGCCGCTCGGCCACACCTCCAGAAAGCATCTAAAGCCCTTCCTTTGTTGCAAAATGATTCAGTGTCATTTCCATAAAATGTGGGGACCTGAGCATATGTTCACACACGCACTCTCTGTATTCTGGGAGTTTTAAAGGGAGACATCCTTTAAGGGAACAGGCCTGCCAGAATAAATTCTTGGTGGTCTTAAAGGAACCACCAAGCATAACATAGTCTGCACAGTCCATGTTCTCTCAAAAGTGAGCTATAGCGTTGCTCTGTTGGAAAGAATCGCAGAAAGGATGTTTAAGCATGGTTAGTGGGAGTAGAGGAATATAAGATAATGTGAAGGATCTTGACAAAGTATCCTAAACAAACTGACAGGATGAGATAAATTCTTAATTCACAGGGTGCCCACTTCGTGTCAGGTACTCTACTAGGCCTGGGAAAAGGGTGGGATAGATGCAAAAAGAGAATTTCTTGGGGATATACCTTTTGCTTATCCGAACTGAGTCATCTTCCTTCAATTAGTTCCAAGACAGCTTACAATCAGGCTGTTCATTAGAATTTCAGGGTTTTCGCACGCAGTGCATTCATTCAGATTGCCGAAACATGAGACCCAAAGAGCCTACGTCACAACGGTAAAACAACATCTACCCCGACATCTACCTGCACAGATGACACTCAACAGTTTACAAAACTTTCTTACACATTATGAGGTAGAATATTCCTTTAACCTTTGGTTTGCATAGCCTTTATGTTTTCCTCTCATTTTCTCATGAAACTGCGTCGGCTGCTACCCTGTTAGCCGTTTTAGGGTTGTTCTGTTGTGGTGGTTTGTTTCTCAGCTTGCCTCAAAAACAAAGGCCAGACATAAGAAAACATCATCGTGGGGCAGGTACAAGGGTGACTATTCTAGAAGTCTTTGCAAAATCGCTGATGCCCACCGACGACTGGCTGACGTTTAGCCTAAAGGAAAGCCAGGGCAGTCAGGGAAGCTTTTAATGGGGAAGCAATAGAGGTAAACAAATACTTTGATCTAAATAGCAAATGTCAAGGAATCTACATTGGGAAAGACCCTTGGAGTGTTAACTATCTGACCTTCTCACATCATCACCCACCCCGAGGAGCCCGAAACTTAAGCCAGACCATTTCCCCCAGGCTAGCCCATTAGCATGGTCACATCCTCAGAGCAAGTGGAGCTGGGTGATCGAATCTGGGGAGGAGGAAACCCTACTGAACCTTCCTGGGAGGCTGAAGAGTGGGCAGAGGTGACAGGCTTATAAGTGTGATGCGTTTGCTCCCTTTATCTTTGCTCTGAGCACACAGACAGCTCCCATCTGTGAGACACCTTCCTTACCATTTATACTTAATGGTTATAGAAATACTGTTATCTCACAACCACCCTACAGAGGGTGTATCTATTAACATTCTTGTTTTACAGAGGTGGCACGGAGAAGTCACGTGATGTGAGCCAGGTCAGAGAGCACGTAACAGAACCTGGGTATTCACCTGTTTCTAAATCCTGTGGTCCTGACTGCCCCACCATCTGGGCATACGTGAAGCAGGAGGAGGGCTAAGACCCGAACCCAGGTCTCTTTTCCTGAAGGACTGAAGCAATCACCTGACCTCCTTTTGCCTTGTGTTTAGATCTTGGGTTCATGCCTGGAGTTTTCATGTTTGAGTACCTCCCCCCTTTTCTTTCGTCTTTTACAGATTTTGTTGTGGAGATGTTCCTCTTGGAAAGTATCTTGTTTGGCAAGTTCCCATGGCCACTGGGGTTTCAACTTGAAGGGAGGCACTAGGAAAATATTTTTTGATGACTCTGGAATAGAAGGGAAAGTATACCATTCTGGCTGGATTCCACCCAGAAAACCCTCCCCAGGTTTTGTGGGAGCCAGGGCAAGGGGGCAGGAGTGGTGCATAGAGTCCCCTCCCTGGGGTGGAAGGAGAAATGCCATGTGTTCATTTGAGGTTACCTCTGCTCACTGGTAGCCTGAGATGAATGGACCACAGATCCTAATGCAATGGTGATTGAGATCACACCCAGATTTGCATCTTAATCCTTGGAGTTGAGCAAACATCCAAAGGCTCAGCAGGTTGGTTCAGATCATTATGATAATGATTAATAGCAGCTTGTTTATGGAGCTTCCATCTCCAGAGCTTGTCATTGCCTTTACGCAGGAGACACTGTTGCATGAGGATAAAAACAACATTGAGAACTGAATGAGTTTCCCCCAATAAGTCAATCTCTCCCTAAGCTTTCATTTCAGCTGTCCTCCTGAACACCTCTGCAATGTAATCTCCTCTTTACTCCACTGATTCAAAAGCCATTTTGTCCATGTAAATGGATATAATGGGAACATTTCATAGACTAATGGATTGTCTAAATTTCAAATCCATATTGATGTCAACGCTAACTGTATCTGCCCCTCCCTCTAGATCCAGAAAGCTCAGGAGATAAGACCATTTATGACTCATCTTTTTATTTGTGACACTTAGCCCAGTGTCCCAAACACAGTATTGATGCTCAAGTAAATGTTGGCCATACTGTTAAACTTATGATGTCATAACTATGAGAGTTTTCTATCAGGCACAGCTCCTTTCCTTTACAGAGTAGGAAACTGAAGTCCAGAGAGTAGACATGAATTATCCAGGGTCACTGAGTTAGTAACTGGAGCAGACCTGAATCTAGAAACATTGTCACTTGACTAACCTCCCACTTCTCTTTCCATACTATATATATATTAAAGCCCGGAAATGACAGGCCAATCTGAGATCCCAGCCTCTCAGAAAATCTGCTTTCAGAAAGGTCTGAACGATGTGACCCAGTGTAACCTTGTTGTCAAATCTCTAAGCCTCTCTGATAACCTCCCAAGGAAAAGCTCGACAGTACTGGAACATTCCTAGGATGGAATTATACTAGTCAGGTTTTTAAACTTGAATCAGAAGGAGCAAGAACTTATTCTCCTCATATTCCAACTCACTTTGAATTGAAATAGAGAAAATGAAAGTTCATAGTTTTTTTAACATCGCCTAGGAATAGAAGTGGTTCTAAATAAGGACAGATATTAGCATTGCTTATGATGTTAGAAAGTAATGAAAGCACCAGTAATTATTGCCTTTGTTCATTTGGTAACAAAAGGAAAGTCTCAAGTGAAAAAAAAAAAAAGATTTCTGGGCAATTATTTACTCATTTGAAGAACTTAAAGAAATGAACTCTTATCCTTCCAATCTGATCAAACCAAAAACATCTCCAATTGTTCCTAACATCAAAGATGCAAAAGACTACCGAGTTTTACTTTGGAAGTCTCGAGCCTTGAAAACTAGTCAGATGGTCCACATCTCTGTCTCAAATCATTAGGCCTGTGCTGGGGGCTAATATCTTGGCCATTGACCTCAAGCTCAGAATGATTATTCATGTAGATGGATGGCTTTGTGCACAACAGTATACTTTCTCTCCAGCCTCTCTCTTGGAATCTAGCAAAGGAACAACATGGTGAGGCTAACTGGATGAAGAGAAGATCAGGCTCGTCATGTGTTTGACCTTCTTAGCCACAGAACCTCCTCAGGCAAGGATCCACAGCAGGTCTCCTTTCTAAATGTCGCTGTGTGTCAGTTAAGTCTTTACAAAAAAACCCAGGGCTTCCCTGGTGGTGCAGTGGTTGAGAGTCCGCCTGCCGATGCAGGGGACACGGGCTCGTGCCCCGGCTCGGGAAGATCCCACGTGCCGCGGAGTGGCTGGGCCCGTGAGCCATGGCCGCTGAGCCTGCGTGTCCGGAACCTGTTGCTCCGCAACGGGAGAGGCCACAACAGTGAGAGGCCCGCGTACCGCAAAAAAAAAAAAAAAAAAACCCAAAAAACAAAAACACGGAAGTCCTAAACTAAATGGGTTCAAATGTGTGCTGTCTTTGTTTTTAGAATCTTTTTTTTTTTTTTTTTTAGTGTCTTAGCCAAATTGAAGGATGATTCAAATGTTAATGAAAACAGGTGATTAAAAGCAGCACTTATCTGCTAGGCAATCTATCAGCTAGCATGATTGATCACTCCACTTACTGTATGGGAAAACTTCCCTTGCTGCTAATGAACCCCAGATCAGACTTGGTTGTGAGATGAGGGTGTATCCCTGAGGGTACAAGGGTCATTTTCTGTATGTGTAAAAGGATACACTTCATTTGGTCGCTGCCGCACCTAGCAGGAGGACCTGTGTGCTTTGCGGGGCAAGGTGATTGTGTCTACGTGTGTGATGTGTGTCGGGGTTTGGGTTTGTGGAGTCTGCTAGATTGCCACCATATGTTTGGGTAGATTCCTCAAAATACAGCACTTGGTTCCTGACCCTCTTTCTGGGGGGAGGGGGTTGGATGGTACTAATATGACAGATGTCCTATTACTAGCTTCCCTCTCCTGGGCCTCGTCACAGCCTCTGTCCAAGCACTTGTGTTATTTGTACGTGTATGTGTGCATATTATTTTTAAAAATCGCAGTGAACTATTTAAAATTTCTGAAATGCTGTATGTAGTGCTCTTTCACTCTGTCACACCTTGGCTGTGCTATTCCCTCTGCTTGGGACACTGGACAGTCTCTCACACTCACTCATTTTTAGAATCAGCTGGGGTGGTACCTCCTCTTGAAGCCTTCTCTGACTTCTTCAAGTCAGGTGGAGGCATTCCTTTTTCTATTCTTCTTGAAAATTTTTTTAATTATTGCACTTTTACATTGTAGGTTAATCACCTGTTTATGAGCCTAACTTCCCAAACCAATGGTCAGCTCCTTGAAGACCCAGAGCATGTCTTATTTGTTTATCTCAGCATCCACAGTGCCCAGCACAGGACCTGGCATACTGTGAATCTCAACATATATTGAATGAATGAATGAGTGAATAGATGGTTTGGGGTGCAGAGCCGGGTCTAAGTGTGGCTACAGCCCCAAAAGAGGCTGTAAGGCAGTGTGGGATCTTGTTCAGCAACCCCTAAAGTATTAGGACTTCAGAGAGGAAACGCTCCCTAAGGCAGGTGCACTGGCTTGTATAATGTGTGATAGTTGAGTGGCTAATAGACCAAGTAATTTGTCCACTTTCCGGGGGTGAAGTTTTCAGCTTGGGCTCACCACAGTTCAGAAAGCTGAGTGCATGACACCGCACGCCTCCTTCAGTGGAGTTAAATTAAGCTTAATATCTTATGACTCAAGAGTTTGCACACCAAGGCTTGGTACTTAATATTGTAATTACGCCTTTTGATTAGAACTACCTTTCATAAGCAAATCGATGCAATGATTTGACAAGCTTGAGGAGTTGTGTTTGGAGCTCGCCCTACGAGTTCCACAGGGAACTATAATCATAGTAATTACTATTGAAGCAAGATTCCAGTTCTCGATTTACCAGGAGGTAAGTGAGTAAGAATCACACGCTGCATCCTTTCCTGTCTCATAGGCTGTTGGGCTGAAAACAAGGGAAGTAAACACAGTATGATCACCAGTTGGCCCACAGGCTGTGGTGTTTCTCCTTTGACAGGGCTCAGCCTATGCGGATTCAGTACGTTGACAAGGATGCTTTAGCTGCTCTGTGTGTGTGTGTCTGTGTGCATGTGTGTCTGTATCTGTGTGTGTGTGTGCGTGTGTGTGTGTGTGCGTCTGTGTGTGTCTGTGTGTATGTGTGTGTGCATCTGTCTGTGTGTATGTGTGTGTGTTTGTGTGTATGTGTATGTCTGTGTGTCTGTGTGTCTGTGTGCATGTGTGTCTGTGTGTGTTTCTGTGTCTGGTGTCTGTGTGTCCGTGTGTATGTGTATGTGTGTGTGTGTCTGTGTGCGTGTGTGTCTGTGTCTGTGCGTCTGTGTCTGGTGTCTGTGTGTCTGTGTGCGTGTGTGTCCGTGTGTGTGTGTCTGTCTGTGTGTCCGTGTGTATGTGTGTGTGTGTGTGTGAGTCTGTGTCTGTGTGTCTGTGTGTCCATGTGTATGTGTATGTGTGTGTGCGTGTGTGTCTGTGTCTGTGCGTCTGTGTCTGGTGTCTGTGTGTGTGTCTGTGTGTCTGTGTGTGTGTCTGTGTGTCTGTGTGTCCGTGTGTATGTGTGTGTGCGTCTGTGTGCGTGTGTGTCTGTGTGTATGTGTCTGTGTCTGTGTGTCTGTGTCTGTGTGTCCGTGTGTATGTGTGCATGTGTGTCTGTGTGTGTCCGTGTGTATGTGTGTGTGTCTGTGTGCGTGTGTCTGTGTGTCCGTGTGTATGTGTGCGTGTGTGTCTGTGTGTGTGTCCGTGTGTATGTGTGTTTCTGTGTGCGTGTGTGTCTGTGTCTGTGTGTCCGTGCGTATGTGTATGTGTGTGTGCGTGTATCTGTGTCTGTGTGTCTGTGTGCGTGTGTGTCCGTGTGTATGTGTATGTGTGTGTGCGTGTGTGTCTATGTGTATGTGTGTGTGTGTCTGTGTGTCCGTGTGTATGTGTATGTGTGTGTGCGTGTGTGTCTGTGTGTCTGTCTGTGTGTCCGTGTGTATGTGTATGTGTGTGTGTGTGTCTGTGTGCGTGTGTGTCTGTGTGTCCGTGTGTCCGTGTGTCTGTGTGTCCATGTGTATGTGTGTGTGCATGTGTGTCTGTGTGCGTGTGTGTCTGTGTCTGTGTGTCTGTGTGTCCGTGTGTATGTGTATGTGTGTCCATGTGTCTGTCTGTGTGCGTGTGTGTCTATGTGTGTGTCTGTGTCTGTGTGTGTGTCTGTGTGTCCGTGTGTATGTGTGTGTGTGTGTGTGCGTGTGTGTCTGTGTGTGTGTCCGTGTGTGTGTGTATGTGTGTGTGCATGTGTGTCTGTGTGCGTGTGTGTCTGTGTGTTTTCCAGCTCAGCGCATACTTGGTGGCACTTACTCTTCTGGTCCGTGCTAGTAACTTTTATGAACACATAGATAAGGCAGACATGAATCTACACACTCTGTCCTTTGTGGAGCTCCCAAAGTAATATTGGGGTGAATGTGGAAAATGAAACCAGTTAGAAGTAGGGTCTGCAATGACCCAAAACGCTTGGCTCAGATTCATTGGAGTTCCAGTCAATTTAAAGATAAAACTTTCCCTGAAGGAAGAGTTCTGAGATCCACTGGAGGTGTTCAAAGCGTTCTGGGCTAGTTTTTGAAGGACAAGTGACCCGCCAAGGACAGGAGCCTTATTCCAAACCACAAGAGAGCCTTGCAGCCACAAAAGCATTCAGCTTACAAATGAGCGATGCTGCCCTTCTGTTCCGTGGTCCCGGTGCTGGCTTCCCTAGGAGGCTGAGCAAGTTCCAGATGCTGAGGAGGACCATTTCCCTACGGGACTCACAATGGGGGCTCCGAGAAATGGTTATTTCTTTTCTTTTCCTTGTAGAAATTGTTTACGTTAGGGGCCCTTACTCTCTGGAAACACGATCTCTTATGCATACACCCCACAATTATGGCTCCAGCGTCCATACTTCATGGGTCCCCTCCCCACACCCTCTGCTCTTCCCTCCATCATCCACAGCCTGAAAATTCATTTAAAAATTAACAGCACAAGAAGGAAAATGCCACAAGACCCAGATTGCTAGCAGATGCTCAGTGGGTGCTGGCAAGGGGAAAGGCAAGTGGAATAAGGCTACACAAATCAGATGAGGCAGAGCACACCTCCATTCACTTACTCACTCATTCGTTCAACAGACGTCCTTTGAGTAATAACAGAGCGTGCCAAGCCCACTGCTGGGTTCTGAAGCCACAATGGTGATAATAATTAACATTTACTGAGTGCTTACTACGTGCAAGGCACTATTCTAAATATTTTATGTTTAATAACGTGTTAACTCAGTTGTTTTATAACAGCCATATTTTTAATCTTCCAAGGAGGAAACAGAGGCACAAAGAGGTTAAGAATTTTTCCCAGTGTCACATAAGCAGTAGGAAGAGGGGTCAGGATTGGATCCCAGGCAGTCTGATTCCACAGCCTAAGCCAGGAGTCGGCAAACATTTTCTGTAAAGGGCTAGATAGTAAATATTTTCGCTTCATGGGCCATCTGGTCTCTGTCGCAACTACTCAACTCTGCTGTTGTAGCATGAAAGCAGCCATAGACAGTACGAAAACCAATAAGCATGGCTGTGTTCCAATAAAACTATCTTTATGGACCCTGAAATTTGAATTTTATAGAATGTTTATGTGCATAAAATATTTTGTTGGGTTTTTTTCAACCACTTAAAAAAATGTAAAACCTTTCCTACCTCACAAACCGTACAAAAGCAGGTGTCGGGCCATAGTTTGTTGATCCCTGGCCTAAGCTGTGCTGTCTCTCCATTAGTGAATAAGGAAGATTTGTTATTCTGTTGGGGGAGACGTACAGACTTAAAAACCTTTCCAGAATCCTTCATCTACACATGTGCTGCCGGCTTTGTCTGATTCACTCTACTTCTCATCCTCTGTCCGTCTGGCTAAATCCTATATGCCTTTCAGACTCCAGCTTAGTCTCCACCTCTTTCAGAGAGTTTTCCTTGACACTCAGCTTAGGCCCAGCCCCTCTGTTTTTCCCCACATTCTGTGCTCTCCTCCGTCACAGCACTCTTACAGACACCCAGTTACACATCTGCTCCGGGAGGGCGGCGGGTCGCACTCATCCCTGCTCCCCTGGATTCTGACACACAACGCATGTTGCAGAATTAACTTATAAGTGGAGGAATCTCTAGAAAGGTCAACAAAGAAGGGAACTTTTGAACTTCGGGTTGAGTTAAAGAGTTCTCCAAGCCAATAAGATGAGGAAGTTTGCTCTGAGGAAAAGAATGAGCTGTACGTGAGAAGAAAAGAGGCAGGGCTGAGGGAAACATGCGAACATGCATGTTCAAAGGATCACCAGGGATTGGCAGAAATGCCAAAGGCAAGCGATGAGGCAGGCATCCCTATTGCCAAAGCTCTGATCCCTGCAGGCAATGGGAGGACAATTGAAGGGCACTGAGCATGGAAGTGACATGCTCAGGCTTGTGCTTCAAAACAGGGGTCAGAAAATTAGAGCCCATCGACCAATTCCATCCCAACATTCCACAGTGAAAAAGTGAGGGAGCTGGAGAAGGAACTCAGGGGTGTGTGAGATCCAGTGTGTGTGTTCTCTCCCTCCAACACACTGCTCTTCCCCATCTGGGGATCTAGACTTGGGCTAGGACTGGCTAAATGTCTTTGGGGACCCTGCCAGCCTAGACCCAATCCCAGCTCCCACTGATGGAGTTGAGAAAGGAGTGAGGGACAGGTGGTGTGGCCTCTCCAATCTCGCTCCTGAGTGCGTGGGCTGCGTGTAACTCAAGGCTCATGGCCTCTGATCCTGCCATGATCTCTGGGCAGACACCTGTTTCGCCTTGAGCCTTTTGTCCTGATCTAAGCATGGGCTACGTGTTCTTGAAGGGCCCTTCTCATGATAAGATTCTAAACATTAGAAGGATTCCACTTGCCATATTAAAATACCTGTGGCTCAAGGATTAATAAGCGAAGAAAGTTGGAGAAAGCAGAGAAGACATCACTCTCACCCTCAAGATACAGAGGTGAGCAACTATCCAGGGCTTTAGAAGGGAAAGGAGGATCCACAGCAGATTAGCTCTGAGGGGAGGGAGCTTGTTAAGGGGATTTAAAGTCTACCTGTCTTAATAACCCTTTGTAGTTCTTTGGCACCTGGCTTTTCTTGAAGCTCAAAGTATTTTGCAAACATTAGCTCATTAATACCGGCAGCAGCCCTCTGAAGTGGGTAGTGTGAATGTCTTATCCCCACTTGGGAAGCTTGAATTTGAAGGGAAAAGGGGCTCTGGCTGGTGACTAGTGCAGGGTTGAGGAGAGGCCCCAGGGGCTGGACTAAATTGAATAGTCATTTTTGTTTCTTATTCTACCAGAGGAACAGTGGATGGTGGGAGAAGCATGAGCTCTGGAACCAGCCAAGTCTGGATAGCAGATCTAGCTAGGCTTTGTGAATTGGGGCAAGTCCCTCAACTTTTGTGAAATTCAGTCTTCCCTTGGGAAAGGGGCTGATGATAAGAAATGTAAATGTCATGTGCATGTCAAAGTCATTTGATTATTGGAAGTTTCAATAACTAGATCTAAGAGATTTTTGTTAAAGCTCACCAGACGTTTGACACAATATGGGGTGTGTGTTCTGATGCGTGAGGCTCGGGTGTGGACGGATGGGAATGGCTCTCTGAGGTGGGCTGGCAGGAGCAGGAAGGAGGTCCTGGAGACTGCACTGTCTTGGGCTTGTGCAGAGAAACCAACCAACCAGCCTGAGCAGAGTTGTCTTGAGCGAAAACCGAAGAAGGGGCTACGAGGGAAAGGAGTGCAATAGATGATTAGGAGTTCATTTCACCTCGGAAGGGAGCCTTGGAAGGTTTGAAGAGGGAACCACCCTAGACAGATCTGCAGTGTGAAGATCTCTCTGGCACCAGCATAGGGAACCAATGAGAGCAACATGCTTTGCAGCTGATGGGCAAGATTATCCACTATGTCATGGGAAGAAAATGTTTATAACATCTCCTTGCTATTTTCTAAGTCTCATCCTTGTAAAAAGTATTTTTGTGTATATGTTTTAAAGGCAAATATATTTTTAAAGTATTATATTTATGTTCTCTCTCTCTGTCTCTCTCTGTCTCATAGAGAGAGAGAGACCGAGCAAGAGAGACAGAAAGATATCAAAATTTTTACTGATAGGGGCACATGATCTAAAGTTTGGAGTCCACTCACTGCATTAGAAAGAGAGAAACTAGATGCAGAATCCCATTTGAAAGTTCTTTTAAGGCATCTGGGGTGAGCTAATGGAAGCCTGGATATAACAGTGGTTTAAATGGGAACAAAAAGGAAAGAATATAAGGAACCTATCACACAGGAAGAAAAGGCAGGACTTGGTAATTTGGGGACATAAAGAGCAAGTTACTAGAGAAAAAGGAAGAGACAAAGCTGACTGTGAGATTTCAATCCTTGGCCAAGAGAATGCTGGCTGGTACCACCAAAGAAAATGAAGAGGGTAGAAAGGAAACTGTATGGAGGGAAAGGTGAAGAGTTCTGCCTTGGCCAAGTGGGATTTGAAGTAAGGCAAGAGAGGCTGAGGAGTTGGAGATATGAGGCTGGGGCTTGGAAGAGAGCCCTGGCTAAAGGTAGAGGAGCTAGGTGTGGAGATGAGTGGGGACTGGGATCTCCTAGGGAAGAAGGTGGGCAGCAAGGAGTCAGCACAAAGGGAGGGGAAGTTCTTGTCCTAGCCAAGTTCAGTCTTAAGAGAGCCTGCTCTCAGAGGCCAGCTACCATTTCATGTGGTCTCAAGTTTATAGACTCATAGAACACCAGAGCTTGAATGGCCCTTAGAGACTATATAGTTTATGGTTGGCTTGGTCTAAGTAACTTTTAAATCACAATCTTAATAGACCCCAAATGTGTCAGTGAGTGTTCTTAGTTGCAAACAACAGAATCCACTCTGGCTAATTTAAGCAGAAAATGGATTTATTAAAAGGTATTTAAAAGGATGTCAAAGAATCCTTAGAAAAGCTAGAGAAACAGATTCGTGGCTGTACTTCCAGGAACAGTGTTCAAAACCACAATAGGATAGATTATTGTTTGGCAGCAAAAAGAAATGAAGTACTGATCCTGGCTACAACATCAACGAACCTTGAAAACTTTATGCCAAGTGAAAGAAGCCAGTCACAAAGGACCACATATTGTATGATTCCATTTATATGAAATGTCCAGAGTAGGCAAATAGACAGAAAGTTGATTCATAGTTGTTTAGGGCTGGGGGGATGGGAAAGTGGGAGGTGACAGCTGAGAGGTGTGAAGTTTTGGGGGGGGCTCATAAAAATGTTCTAAAACTTATAACGATGGATATATAACTCTATGAATATACTAAAAACAACACATGGAATTGTACATTTTAAATGAGTGAATTTGGTATGTGAATAGAGCTCAGTAAAGCTGTAACACACACACACACACACACGCACACGCACACGCACACGCACACACACACACACTCCATAGAAAGGCTGATGGGCGGATGATCTTCGCTGTCACCACTGCCGATGCCAAAGAGGAAACGCCAAGACCTCAGCTTTATCGCAACCTCCGCTCTCGGCATTCCTGAGGCCGGCTCAGCCGAGCAATCCCTGGCTCCCCTGAAGACCTCGCACCTCTGCCACCACTCACGGGAGTACACGGGATGCCTGGGAAGGTTCCATTCCTCAAAATGCTCACTTCCAATCTGAAGCCCCGTATGGAAGTATCCAGCTGATGAAACCAAGAACACACTGTGACCTAGCTGCCAGGGCCCCTGAAAATGTGATTTCTGATCACTACACTGGGAATCAGGAGAATGCCCCCAGAGAAAGGCTAGTCACAAGATGATGTGGGGCTTCCCTGGTGGCGCAGTGGTTGAGAGTCCGCCTGCCAATGCAGGGGACACGGGTTCGTGTCCTGGTCCGGGAAGATCCCACATGCCGTGGAGCGGCTGGGCCCGTGAGCCATGGCCGCTGGGCCTGCGCATCTGGATCCTGTGCTCCGCAACGGGAGAGGCCACAACAGAGGGATGAATAGGCAGAGCACAGTATACTTTTAGGGCAGTGAAACTATGCTGTGTACCATCATGATGGCTACATGTCATTATACATTTGTCCAAACCCATAGAACGTACAACACCAAGACTGAACACTAATGTAAATTCTGGACTTTGGATGGTAATGATGTGTCAGTGCAGGTCCACCAATTGTAACAAATGTACCACTCTGGTGGGGAATGTTGATAACGGAGGAGGCTGTGCATGTGTCGGGGCAGGAGGTATGTGGGAAATCTCTGTATCTTCTAATTAGTTTCGCCGTGAACTTAAAACTGCTCTAAAAATTAAAGTCTATTTTTAAAAAAAGATGAGGGACAGCCACAAATATAATAAACATCCACTATTAAAATATATTATAGAATTTCAGAATAAAACTTAATGGAACTTGCTAATTTTAAAAGTCCCCCTAAGAGGAATTTTTTTTTTAACTCTAGAAGTATAAAGCAGCCACACGGTGTTTAAAGAGTGGCAGGAGTGGTGAGGTGGAACGCACAGGCTCTGGAGTCCACCAGACCTGGGTCTCAATCCGGGCCGGCCCCTTCTCAGCTGTCTGATCTCTGTAAGTCACTTAATTTCACTGAGCCTCACCTGAAAAGTGACTACGCAATGCCTACTTCCCAGGGTTTTATTTCTAGGACTAAGGCGATGAACACTAAGTAAATCTTAGCTTCTGCCAATAAAAAAGGGAAAACAAATGTAATTGTTTCTATTGATTTTTATTAAACTCAACTGTTATCTTGATTCCTATATTTTCATAAGTTTTTAAAAGATATGTCATTACTATATTTTATGCTTATGTTGAGCTTGTCCTTTCTAGGTGTCCTCTTGGGAGTATGGGAGTTTTATAAGGTCAACTGCAGGAAAATTGTATAGGAAATGTGCGAGAAGAAAATACTACAAAATGTCAGCAGCGGTTGTCTCTGGTATGAAGGTTAAAAAAAACTGTGCTTTTTCTTTCTACTTTTATTACTTTCCATTTTTTTTTTTTTTTTTTTTTTTGCGGTACGCAGGCCTCTCACTGCCGTGGCCTCTCCCGTTGCGGAGCACAGGCTCCGGACGCGCAGGCTCAGCGGCCGTGGCTCACGGGACCAGCCGCTCCGCGGCATGTGGGATCTTCCCGGACCAGGGCACGAACCCGTGTCCCCTGCATCGGCAGGCGGACTCTCAACCACTGCGCCGCCAGGGAAGCCCTGTTGTGCTCTTTTTAAATAGTGAGAGTGAACTACTTTCAAAAGTAGATACAAATAAATAAACAAAACAGAAAGAGGAGATGAAAGCGCCATGAGCCTAGCATATAAAAGACCGAATAGTTCTTTCTCCATTAAGTATCCGTATTACCTGATGTGCAGAAGTGAGCTCTAATTGGTGGCCAAAATATCATCTGATGGACCACCAGCTCCAGGGGTGGCTCTGGACACCTCATGATCTACCCGTCCTGTTGTGGCATTCCAGTTCCCAACTCTGGTGAAAAATAGAGGAGAACTTACACGTTTTTCAGAAACTTCTGGGTTCAGTAAACTTCCCAGGATGTTGTTTCTCAATGCATGGGGCCCAAGTCCCATGTTACTCTTGGGTTATTTGTATTAGGATAACTCGAGTTTTCTGATTCCCTAGCTAGTATCCTTAGCATTCTCCTGCCACCTTGTCAAATCTGACCCTCAGAAAATTCATTTGCCACAGGGTATAAATAACCAATAAAAATGCTAAACCTTTCAGGGGCCCCCAGGAGTGGTATTACGTCTCTCCTGATTGAGGTGTTCTGAATCTTTCTGATGCTCAGTTCTTTCTTAGTTTCTGATGGCCTCATTGGTAGGCCTTCTTGTACTAGGTCATGACCACCCTACTATTTTGGTAGTATTTGAGGGTGGCAAGGACCAAGACATGAAATGCTAAAGTGTTAGGAGTCAAACTTATTCAAATAGCCATAAAGATAAAAACATTGTACCACAACAGAACAGAAAAATAATTTGATATGGTCTCTATCTGACTCATACTTAGCTTCTCAGAAATACATGCTTGATGTATTTGACCATGTCATTGACTTTCTCACTGTCTTCTCCTGGTGACAGTGATTTTCTTTGCTCTAAAATTCACATTCCTTAGCTTGTTGGTTAAGGCCTTTTATAGCAGGACCGTAGCTACTTCTCTAACTCTCTCTCCTGCTTCCTCTCAGTCTCATTCACACAGTGATCCAACCACATCAAACTTCTGTTTTTTTCCAGATACTCGTACTCCCTCTTATCTCCTTACCCAGGGGCACAGCCCGCTCTGCAGAAACTTTCCTTTATTTCGTCTTTGCCCTAAGACCCTCTCCATCCTAACTATTCTGGAAGACTTCCTGACTCCTCCAGGGAAAGGCAAGGCTCTCTCCTGTTGGTTTCTGAAGCACAGCAGTCAATTCACAAACATTTGCTGAAGGCCTAGTATAAACTCTGCACTGTGCTACCACAATCCCTACACTTAACATCTATTACAGCAAGTGTCACACTGGGTATCATTATTTTTTTACCTGTCTGGAAGGTACAGCCTGGCGACAGCCAGCCGTGTGGATTGTTTGGTTAAGACAATGGCACTATTTCCTCTTTCTCCAGACCCACCCAGCTACAGTGACCTCTGCCTTCTGTCTCTGAGCCCAGCCCAGAACACCCGAGAGCCTTGGATCCAGCCTCAGGGAACCCTAGGGAAGGTGACATACTCTTGTGTCCAGTGCCTGCCTGTCCTGTGCCTCGGCCCTTGTGCATTAGTCTGGTTCACATGACTGGGTTTCTATCTCAGTCTCCCTGCCAAGCATGCTATTTCACTGTTACCATGGAGTCTATGTGTCTGGATTTTTCCAATTTACCTGGCTCAGGCCAGAGGTAAAGACTTGTTCCAGAGAGCCCCAGTGGTGGATGGGGTTCTGCTTGCCAAATGTTTGTGACCAAGAACCTTCCAGCTGATACTGTAATTGCCTGATCCAAGGGCTCTTGTGACTGAGCACAATGAAGCATCGTACCTGAGCATCCTTAGCCCTCCTTCCCCACTTGTTGACTTGAACGTCCCTCCTGGACTAGTCTGCCCATTTGGACTGTAGACCACACCCTTAGATGTTTCCTCCAACTAAGAAGGGAGGCTGCCCCCTGGCCTCTGCCTTGCCCAGGAAGCCTCTTCCTCCCCGACAAACTTTACTCAATAAGGACAAATAGAAATTTTGAGCTGAAGACTTGCCATGCCCCAGGGAGAAGTCGAGATAACAGGAAAAAGGGGCAATTAAAATAGCCACAGAGAAAGACTTCAGTGGAGTTCCATTGAAAGGATAGGGGAAACATAAGAAAAGAGAAACCTGTAATTGGGTATGAGAACTCTAAGAGAGCCAAAATATCAAGGTCTTTCAATGTTTGAATCTAAAAAAAAAAAGGGATCGCTGGCTCTATTAAAGAATTTTGTGGAAAACAATAATATTAGCTAATATTTATTAAATACTTAGAATGTGCCAAGAATTCTGCTGAGTGTTTTACATGCATTTTCTTATTTAATCCTTAGGCTCTATTAGTAACCCCACTTTTGGGGGGCTTTAACAATGGGTTTATTATCCATTAAACACTGTAAGTTTCTTTTCTTTTTTCATCCCTCTCCCACTCCCTCTTCCTTTTGGTAACCATACAGTTGTTTTCTATGTCTGTGAGTCTGTTTCTGTTTTGTATATGCATTCATTTGCATTATTTTTTAGATTCCACATATAAGTGATATCATATAGTATTTGTCTTTTTCTGTCTGACATTTCACTAAGCATAATATTCTCTAGGTCCATCCCCATTGCTGCAAATGGTGATATTCTTTTTATGACTGAGTAATATTCCATTATCTATCTATCTACCTATCTCACATCTTAAGCCAATCATCTGTTGATGGGCACTTGGATTGCTTCCATGTCTTGGCTATTGTAAATAGTGCTGCTATGAACACTGGAGTACATGCATCCTTTCAAATTAGAGTTTTTGTTTTTTCCAGGTATATACCCAGGAGTGGAATTGGTAAATCATATGGTGTTTCTAGTTTTTTTAAGGAACCAGCATACTGTTTTCCATAGTGGCTGCACCAATTTACATTCCTACCAACAGTGTATGAGGGTTCTCTTTTCTCCACACCCTCTCCAACATTTGTAGACTTTTTGATGATAGCCATTCTGACAGGTATGAGGTGATACCTCACTGTGGTTTTGATTAGCATTTCTCTAGTAATTAATGATGTTGAGCATCGTTTCATATGCCTGTTAGCCATCTGTATGTCTCCTTTGGAAAATGTCTATTCAGGTCTTCTGCCCACTTTTTGATTGGAGTGTTTGTTTTTTTGATATTTAGTTGTATGAGCTGTGTATATATTTTGGATATTAACCCCTTGCTGGTTGCATCATTTGCAAATATTTTCTCCCATTCCATAGGCTGTCTTTTCATTTTGTTGATGGTTTCCTTTGCTGTGCAAAAGCTTTTAAGCTGGATTAGGTAGAAGAAGAAATGGCACAAAGAAATGAAGTAACTTGCCTCGCAACTAGAAACTAAAAGAATACCCAAAAATAAAAGAATAGGGAAATGGTTGAGTAAATTATGGTTTCTCTCAGCCATAAACTAACAGTCATTGCAAAGAGTAAATTCAAACTATACCAGTTGAGTTAGGAAGAGATTTTTCTAGAGGTCTTATTGAGTGAGGAAAGCCAGATACAGGTAAGTGTGTATAATATGATCCCACATTTGTTTACCAATGAAATAAACCCCTTATCTGTATATGTGCATATATATTCGCGTATATACTAACAAGCATAGTATGATTCCATTTCAGGAAAACAATAGAGCCCTCTATATGTGTCTTTATATTTGTGTGTGAATGAGAAAAGAGAAAAGAATGGAAGGATTCGCCTTGGTCTGTTGACCTTGGCTGTCTGGCAGGGAAAAGAGAGAGTAGGGTGGGCAAAGAGAGCTTTCGCGCATTGGTCTTGTTATGACAAGCATGTATCTCTTTCATACTAGGAAACAATCAAATGAAGAAAATGATTTATAATAAATAAATATGTCCCACAGTTATGTGTTGCCCACACAGCTTCTCCTCAGTGTTAAACAGTGAAAAGGGGAAGAGTGGTTTTTGCTTCAGTGCTCCCCCCTCAACCACGCATACGCACCGGGTTGGATCCATGAAGGCCTTTCATAGACCATTCGCTTCAGGGATATTCTCAGCTTCACTGTGATGTAGGGTCATTTATATTTTAATTATTTTTCCAGACACTCTAGGTCACATGTTAAAGCCACACAGCAGAGGCACCAAGAGAGAAGCCTCAGTGGCAGCCCAGAGCTCTGGACTCCAAATCCAATGCTCTCATGTGGAGGGTCTAAAATTGTGTCATGTAGAAACATATTTTAAAAGACCAATTTTTTAAAAACTGTAAGAATCAATCTAATGAATACATTGAAAACTTCTAGGGGTACAAAGTATGATTATTCTAATTATCCCTTAGCTTCCCTTTTGCCTATCCTTAGGGTAAGATGCCATCAGTTACGTGACTAGTGGGGCCCTTGATTATAGCCTGACACATTCATTTCACAAACAGTTATTGCACACCTCATATGTGCCCAGCACTCAGTTCGGTGCTGGGTCAGGCTTATAATCTGAACAAACAAGCTTCCCACAGGCATTTGGCCAGGAGTGATCAGTACACACCTCCAACATTCGTCCTTTTAAAATTAGAGAGACTATTTTATCGAACATGAACGTTTAGTAAACATTAAAGACTTTTTATTTCTGAAGGACTCTGAATCAGAAAATACTTAAAAGAAATGAGCACCACTTAGAGAAATATAGAGTCTAAGTGAGTTCAGCCTGAATGAGCATGAGGGGTGGCGGATAAAACTAGCATGTTGAGTGCATACTACTGCCAGACACTTTATGTGTGTCATTATAATAAGTGCTCACAATAACCTTATATGGAGGGGACTGTTATTATTCAGTTTGCCAGAGAGGAGACTGTAGCTCAAGAAGATGTGAAAGAATTTTCCCAAGGTCATAGAGAAAGTTTTAGAGCCAAGATTCTAATATAGACTTGTCTAACTACAGAAATCATGGATTTATTTTATTACCTTGCCCCACTGGCAAAAGAAACTGTTCTTCTAAAGAGCACATCAGGTTTCCGTGGCCAAGGTGAGCCAGTGCTGGAGTGTATTCATCACCTGGATGGAGACCAGGTACACCAGGTAGTGGTCTTTTATTAACAATAGAATAGTAACGTGGTCTCTTATTAACAGTAGAATAGTCACACTAACATTTACTGATACCGCATCACCTGCCAGGCTCCATTCTCAACACTGTACCATGTTCTCTACACGGATCATTTCCAACCCTCACTGGCTAAGTGGCCTCCTTGCTACTTCACTTGTCAGCCTACAGCCTCCTTCACTGCAGCAATCAGAGGAGCCTTCTTAAATCTCAAGGCAGATCAGTTCTCTCTTCTGAACAAAATGCTCAAATGACTTGCAGTTCCTATGCATTCTGCCCCCCACCTCCTGTACCTCATGTCTCACTTCTCTCCCTTTACTACCTTGCCTCTGGCCCTTTTATTGCATGAACTTGGATATCCTAATTGATCTGAGTTTTTAAATTGAACTTTTAAATTATCTTTAAAATTTGGGGGGTTAGGTAATTGTACGTTCATATGCAGTTGTAAGCCTCCTTGCAGCTCCACAAACACTCAGGGACACTCCAGTCCCAAGGCTTCTGCACTTGCTGTTCCCTCTGCCTGGAACGCTCTCCACCTCCTTACCAACTTCAAGTCTTTGCTGCAATGTCATCTCGGTGAGCCCCGTGCCTCACCGACCACTTTATTTAATACTGCATACCCCCTCTTCCCAGTACTCACATCCCTGCTGCCGTAATTTTCTTAAGCATCACTTATCACTTTCTAATATACTATATAATTTACTTATTGTGTTGTTCCCTGCCTGTCTCCCCCTTCTAGAATGTAAGGAACATGAGGGCAGACATTTTTGTTTCATGTGTTCCCTGAAGTATTCCCATCACTTACGGCAGTACCTGGCACATAGCAGGCACGTAGCAGTGTCAATAGACACTGCAGAGCTGATAGATAAACCCTCTCCCCAGCCCTATAAGGATGACTGTTATTACCCCCATTTTAAGGCTTCAGAAACTCACAGTCAGAATTTTCTGCACAAAGTCAATAATTGGAGAGTGACCAAGCTGGGATTCAAAACCACAGTGTCTCCTCAGTGGGGAAGAGAGGAAAGAGGAAGAGGCAAAGGATGCCTCTCCCATACTGGGCTCTCCCAGATCCACACTCCCCACCAGCAACCGCAACCGGCATGGCCTCTGTCTTCTACCAAGACTTCAGAAAATTGTGGAAGTAACTGGTCGAAGACCTCCTCTGCCACTGCTGTGGGTCCTGCCAACAGTCTAGGAGCTCAAGCTGAGAAGCAGGCTGTGATTCTGCTTCTAGGAAGGAAATAAAAAATAGATGCTAACAACACAAGAGAATGTTACAGAGCAGGTGTCAGAGCACTTCGAGTCTCATGTGAAAAGTTCTTTATACATACTCAATGCCAACTATGAAAATTAACACGTGTGATAAGATAACATCGGCTCCGCTGGAAAGGTTCCTGTTTGCCCAACACAAAATGCCTGCAGTTGGGGCCAACCCACATCCCCATTCTCCCTCTGACATCAAACACCACCAGGGCAGTGAGTACCGACATTAATCACTCTAAAGCAGCGGTCCCCAACCTTTGTGGCACCAGGGACTGGTTTCATGGAAGACAGTTTTTCCGTGGACTGGCGTCAGGGGTTGGTTCAGGTGGTAAGGCGAGCGATGGGGAGCAATGGGGAGCGGCAGGTGAGGCTTCAATGGCTTGCCTGCTGCTTACCTCCTGCTGTGCGGCCCGGTTCCTAACAGCCCGCAGACCAGTACCGGTCCATAGCCAGCACAGCCTCCGGAAGATCGTACGTGTGCTTGTCATTTGTCAATTTCTTCTTAAACATGCATTTCCTGCCTTCGCTTTTCTAGGCCCTGTGCTTGGCCTAAAACCACAACACTGAAGCCAACAACGGCTTTCAGGGCCTTGGCATCCTTATAGGGGGGCAGACACAAAATGAATGCCATGTGAGCTTGGCTTGAGAGAGAGAGGAGCAACGAGCTGAGGGATCCCAGCTCTGGAAGGCTTCTGGAGCAGACAACATTTAGGTCAGTGAGGTTCCCTTTGGGGCACATGGACTGGCAGAACCTAAGAGACCTACGTTAGGCTCTGAGGCTGCAACCTCCAAAGAGGAAATGCGGAGGCTCCTACCCTGTGTGTTCCTGGAACAGATCCCTGAGAAGCAGGTGGCCTAGAGGTACCTGTTGCAAGCTAGGGGTTAATGATTAGCTAGAGCCAGAGTGTCTGCCCTGCCCTGTCCTAAGCTCAAGGAATTCCTAACAGCAACTGCAATATCCATCGTGTATTCAACTAGGGGCCAAGCCCTATACTATACTTTTCATTTGTTACCTGAGTTAATTGTTGCAATAAGTATTTCACAAACGAAGAAACTGAGGCTCACAGAAGTGAAGAGCTTTATGTAAAAGCCTCAGAGCTGAAGGCAGTACAAGAATCTGAAATTTAGATCTCAAAATCCAGTGCTCTTTCCACAAGACAAGACGCTTCCTTTCTATTTAATGCTGACTGTGCCCATAGACCTGCTGTTGTTCTCAGCTCTGAGACCAATGTCTTAAAGAAGTTGGAGCAACACCTGCTACCACGGGGCAAAAAATGACCAAAGGAATTTTGTGGTGAGAGCGACTTAGGATCAAATTTCAGCTCTCATTAACTCCACTTGCAACCTCAGGGAAGTCGCTTTACTTTCCTGGAGCCTTAGGTTTTCCTTCTGGAAAATGGATGTCATAATAGTGCTGCGAGGCTTCAATGAAGTCTGTGACATACTCTGAACCCAGAAGGCAGTCAACCAAACAGTGCCTCTCTTCTGGAGAACTCTGTACTAAGGATTCCTGCCAAAGTTCCGCTTTGGGAGACAAGTGAAGATGGGCAATGACCATATGCAAATGAGTTATCATCACGTCCTCCTTGAGCTTTTTTTTTTGGCCATAAATAGGGAAATTAAGCACTACCTGGCATCTATCATTCTTGAAAACCAACTACCCACTTATTGTTAGGACACTCTTTGCACTTCCCCCAGCTATTTTAGTTGACATATAAGGAGTGTGGACCACTGCCCAACCCTGCCTCCAAATTAAGCTGAGTTTTTGATTTCTTGACAGTTTGTCAGCCATCCGTTGCAAACCCTTCACTGCCAAAGGTGTTTGACCCTGAGTAATTACTCAGGGAATATGGTGATTTCTGGCATGGGAAATATAGTGTGAGTCCCACTGTAATTACGATGGAATCCATGAAGTATATATAATTAGGAAACAGGCTGCACAAATGACATCTGTTGGCACTGTCAGATCAGTCCATGTACTTGTTGTCAAGCAACAGCTGGCAAGTCCTTTTGTCACATGAAGTTGGGTATCCTAATTGATCTAATTTTTTAAAAACTTTTTTTTCTTTTCAAAGGATTGTAGATTCATAGGCAATGGTAAGAAATAATACAGGGAGATCTCTAATGCACTTTTTACGCTATTTCCCTCAATGGTAACATCTTGAAAAACTATAGTACGGTATCACAACTAGGATATTGATAGAATCAAGACACAGAACATTTCCACCGCCACAAGGATCCCTCATGTGGGCCCTTTATAACCACACTCACCTCCTTCTTGCCCCTACCCCTTTCATCATCGCTGCCAACCTCTAATCTATTCTCCAGTTCTATAATTTTTTTCATCTCAAGAATGTTAGATAAATGGAATCAAACAGTATATAACCTTTGGAATTGGCTTTTTCACTCAGTGTGATACAGTGGGGGATTCATCCACATTGTTGCATGTATAGGTAGTTTGTTCCTTTTGATTGCTGGGTAGTAGTCCATGGTACAGTTGTACCATAGCTTGTTTAACCGCTCACCTGTCGAAGGACAATAGGGTTATTCCCAGTTTGGAGCCATTATGAATAAAGCCGCTATGAACATTTGTCTGCAGGTTTTTGGGCGAACATAAGTTCTTCATTTCCCTGAGAAAAGTGCCCAGGAGTGCGGGGATACATAGTATTGGCATATTAGATTTTTTTTAGTTGCCAAAATATTTGTCAGTGTGTCTGTACCGTTTTATACTCTCACCAGCAAAATATGCGAGCTTGGTATCTCCACGTATTCTGTGTATGCCCTTTATTTCCTTTTTTTTTTTTTTCTTTACTGTGCTGGCTAGAATTCCAGCACTATGCATATGTTATAAAATGAATTGAGAAGTATTTCTTCCTCTTCTATTTTCTGGAAGACGTTGTGTACAACTGGTGTTAATTCTTTAAATGTTTGGTAAAATCCTCCAGTGAAACCATTTGGGCCTGGAGATTTTTTTTTAGTTTCTAAATTACAAATTAAATTTCCTTAATAGTTGCAAAGCTACTAAAATTATCTATTTCCTATTGAGTGAGTTGTGGTGCTTTGTATTTTTGAAGGAATTGGTCCATTTCATCCACGTTGTCCAACGTATGTGTATAGTTTGTAGTGTTTCCTTATTATTCATTGGTTATTTGCAAGGTCTGTAATGTTACCCCCTGTTTCATTCCTGATATTGATCATTTGAATCTTCTCCTTTCTCTCTCTTTCTTTCTCTCTCTCTCCCTCTGCCAGTTTTGCTAGAATTTTGTCAATTTTATTGATCTTTCCAAAGAACCAGCTCTTTGTTTCATTGATTTTCCCTATCATTTTTCTGTTTTCAGTTTCTTTGATTTCTGCCATTGTCTTTGTTTCTACGTCCTTCTGCTTGCTTTGGAGTTATTTTGCTTTTTTCCCCCTAGGTCTTTGAGATGGAAGCTTAGATTATTGATTTGAGCCTCTTCTTCTTTTCTATTTTGTACATCAGTGTTATAAGTTTTCATTTCAGTACTGTTTTAGCTGTGTCCCACAAATTTTGATGTGCATTTCCATTTGCATTCAGTTCAATGTATTTTTTAAGATATCTGTTGAGAGTTCTTCTTGGATCCATGGATTATTTAGAAGTGTGTAGTTTAGTTTCAAAGTATTTGGAGATTTTCCTCTAATCTTCCTGTCATTGATTTCTGCTTTGAGTCCATTGTGGTAAAGGCATGCATTCTATATGATTTCTGTTCTTTTAAATTTTTTAAGGTTTGTATTATGTCTTAGGATATATATTGCATATGTTCTGTGGGCCCTTGAAAGGAATGTGTATTGTTCTATAAGTGTCAGTTGCAACATGTTGATTGATGGATATTTTTGCAGAGTGTAGGATTCTGTGTTGACACTTCTTACAAGACTCCGATTAGGTCTTTTGTTATCATCCCAGAGCTTCTGTTCATTTTCTTTTTCAGTCTATTTTTCTTTTGTTGTTTAGAACAGAGATGATTTTACTTTCTCCTTTTCAATGTGAATGCCTTTTTTTCTTTTCTTTTCTTTTCTTTCTTTTCTTTTCTGTCTTCCTTCCTTCCTTCCTTTCTTTCTTTCTTTCTTTCTTTCTTCTTTCTTTCTTTCTTTCTTCCTCCCTCCCTCCCTCCCTCCCTCTCTCTCTCTCTCTCTCTCTCTCTCTCTCTTTCTTTCTTTCTTTCTCTTATTTTTGCCTAATTGCTCTGGCTAGGACATCCAGTAAATGAGCTGTTAAGAAATAAAGGAATATTCATATGAGGGATTGAATAAAGGTGGAAACTCAGAAAGACCAGTAGAGCCCTGGAACCAGCTTTCACTTCAAAGGCATTCACCAAGCCTGATGAATATGAGCATCATTTTGCTGCCTCATGGTAAGTGAATGAAAGAAGATAAGCCTAGGGTTCTAAGGAGTCTAATAGAAATACATGAAGTTGGGCTTCCAGATGTCTACACCCTCATTGTAATGGTGAGCAAGACATCCACTTGGCTTCCATTCCATCAACTTGGCTTCAAAGAGGACTGCAAAGAAAACCGCACATCTTATATTCTGGTAGAAAGTAGAGGGGAGGATCTCCCTTAAGAATTCATAATCACAACCCTCCCATGGGTTGTATCCTTACATGGACCAATTTCTACATGAAAGTGTATTCAGTAACAGCTTTAAACTCTAAAAGCCTTAAGAATTAATGCAGATCTGCACTCTAGGTTTTCTCAAAGGAATCAATGCAAAGAGTTGGAAGAATACAACAACAAAAAAGCAAAATCTTCTTTAGACATGATTTCCTTTTCTCCGTCTCTCTCATTTTTTCCCTTCATTTCCAACCTGTGTATCTCAATGCCATGCTGTTTTAACCCCTTCATCATTATGTTGACCATTGGGCTGTCCCATCTTGACACTTGACCAGCAGTGACCACCAGAATTTCTTTCACCATGCACAAGATATGCTGAGCTGATCCACGATAACTAGAGAACCCCAAGGCTCCATGTTCCTGGTCCTCTCTCCTTCCACTTAAAGGGAAGAACACAGAGCCCTTAGTAAAATGAATTTCTTCTCTATGATTCTTAAATTTTTATACTGAATACAACTTTCATTTTGTTCTACCACAAAATCTACACTATCACGTTAATTAAATAACCCACACAAATCATTAGCCATACAGACAGAACCATGCTTTCTGCTAATTGTACAGACAGAACCACACTGCTGCCAACATTCAAGACAATTCATGTGCATCTTTGAGCAGTCTGTTGAGGGAAAATAAGGTCTACCATGAAGGGAAGGGACATTTCACCAGGGTTCTTTGTGTGGGAGGGAGAAACACGTACCATTGTGAAATGCTTTGCTATGTAAAACTATCTCATGAAATGCAACTATCCCAACCTCTGCCACTTCGTGAGAATTCCAGAGTACTAGGAGATGTCCTGTCCAGGAATACCTACAATTATAAGACATAGTAATTATCCCTGAAATAGTCACTGGATGTTTCATCCTTAGGATTACAAAAATTCTCATTGCTGTAATCAATTAGCTTCACGGTGACACGGAGGCACTCCCTCATGTATTTCCTTTCTCTGGGGTCACTGGTGCACTAAGATGTCCAAACACAAAAGTGTAATTTTGTCACAAAAACATCACACAGAACATGACTTAACTATCAGATTCAAATTGGACAACCTGTATTGAAAGTCTACTCATACACAATCCTTGCAACAGCATATGAACTGGCTGCTTAAAAAGACATTTTACATATAAACAAGTTAAGTCTTCAACAGGGTAAGTGACTTGCCCAAAACTAGATATCCAGTAAATGTCGTATCAGATCTCAGACCCTGTTTCTCTAAGTACTGTGCTCTTTCCACTGACCAACCTGGGAATTAAAGCAGGAGAAATCCGGTTCCTTACAAATGGGGAAATTGTGCAGTGCCAAGGTTGTGGACCTGGTTTGGGGCAATTAGATATTCTCTGTCCTAGCAGCCTACGTTCTAAATCCTGCCAGAGTTTGGCCAAATTGGTTACAGTAGCAACTGGGTAAGAATTTGTTGATGGCTAGCAAAATTAATAATGAGTAAGAACATCTATATGATATTTCTGCATTTAAAATTTTCCTTTCATGTTTATTATCTACTTTCCATCTCCAAAATAAAATAGGATGAGTTTTACCTTTCTCACTCTACAAAGAAGGACACTTAGGTTCAGAGAGGGAGTGTGCCATGACTACCTACGACCATACAACTAGTAAGTGAAGGAAACCAGAGCTGGAACCCAGGGTCTCTGACTTCAAGCTCAGTGTTCTTCCTGCTGCCTTGAAACAAACCCAGACTCTTCCTAATGTTAAAGACATTGTCTTAAATCCCTTGGGCTCTTGAGGGGCAGTGGGGACACACCGTAGGGAAGACCATGCATTCATATCTTCCCAGCTGAGTCTATGTTGTCATCTATCACCCTGTTGCTCATCTGGCTTCTCATTCATTTCCTTCCCTAAAATAAATGCCAAATGAGTGATGCCAAATGCCTGATCTCTCCACTCCATTTCCTCAGTCATTTACCTGTGTAAGATGGAAAGGCTGTAGCCCCACTCATGGAGCATGTGTAAACATTTGTTGGTTGTCCCCATCATCCATCCCCCTTCCCCTCTTCTTAACTCTACCCTGAATTCCCTAGTAAAGTGTTTTGAGTAGAATGAATCCTGAATGCTGACCCCCTGGAAATATCACCAAAATAAACAGTGGATAAGACAAAGCTGAGTATATTCTTATCAAGGTAAGGGAGAATACCACCATGAGAGAGTCTTACTAACATCACAGGGGCAAAGTTGGGATGTTCATAAGATTCTGAAGTCTGGTTTAAGATAGGCTTTCAATGTGGGGGAGGCTTGATTAGGATTAGATAAGGATCATGATATAAGAGTTTGGGATTGGTGGACAATCAAGTATTTTGAGGCAGAGTTTCGAAGCGTCTTAGAGAATTGACAGTCATTTGATGCTATTTATTGAAAATTCAAAGTTTGATGTTTATTTAAATTGTGTTTGTTTTGCTTGTTTGTTTATAAAGACTAGGCAGGAATTTCCTGAAATGAACAATAAACTGCAACTTTTATCCTCATCACTACATGGATGAAGACAGTGGAACAGTAGACACATTAGTGAAGACAGCCCAACAGTAGTCAGGTTAACATGGACAGTAAGCTGTGTGGATGTAGATGGATTGGGCTCCGAATCCATTCCCAGGAGGGTGCCTGATTGACTTAAACAGATCAACAAATCCCATCCCGCTGGTCACAGTGACTGGTTCAGCAATGGGCACAAAAAACAAATCAGGCCAGTGGGACCAGTGGAGACTTATCACGGAGCTACATGCAAAGCTCACATTCTACTATCTACTGAATTTGAACCCTGGCGTCTACAGCCCCACAAGTTGCTCTCAGTGATTCTGCAAGCATAAGGGAAAAGGTCTTCCTGGAAGAGAGCCAGTGCTAAGGAAGGAGGGCTGAGAAAGAAGAGAGAGAAGCCAAGTTCCACTCTAATTACTCATTTGAGCCACTGAACCAAACCTTGAAGCCAGCCCTGGGACCATACGTAAATGTGTTTCCTTTATAAACGAAGCCACTTGAAGGTGGATCTTCTATCACTTGCAATGCAGAGTGCCCAGTGCCCGGTACACAGTTCTTATTAATGTTAACACTAGCCAAGACAACTCCAGCTTGACTTTGCAACGAACCAGCCACGTGACCCAAGTAAGTCATTAATCCTCTCTGGGCATCTTATTCTTCATCTGTTATATTTTGGGACCATTAACTGGTTTTTAAACCCACAGTCAACTCCTAGATTTCATCGTTTTGTAAATTATCGTTCTGCGAACTAGAATGAATTAAACTGGAAACCTCCCTTCAGGCCTTGCCACATGACTCAACAATCCAGTCCTGGAGGGATGATATACTGGTATTTCATACCAGCCTGGGTTCTTGGCTGTGATAACAAACAGGGCTCTGAGATAACCAATTGGTCACTACTGAGCAGATTCCAAGTAGCAGGTCAGATTTGGGAAGCTGGTTGGATAAATATTAGCCTTTATCACAACTCAAACAATCCCAACTGCCAAACCAAAGAGTTCTTGGGGAGGAATTGTGTTCCCTCTTCCTCTTTGGAGAACCAGAAATCACAATGCGATTTTGTCACACTGCCCAGCAGATAACTCTCTTTTCTAGCTAGTAAATAAAGGTGTGCACCACCCTATGTGTTTAAAGGTATTGCGTGCCTATGCTCATTTCTCTTTCAGGTAAAGAGGAACAGGGTTGGTTAACAAGCGCTGGGTTTTACTTCTAACCAACCTGAGAACTCTGGTCATAGGAAAGCCAGTCTGAAGAGTCTGAAGGATTATTAAAAGATACTGCAAAAACTCACATCCAGGAAAAAGAAGTTTCCAACTTTACGTTTCTGGCAGAATTCCTTTCCAAATTTCAAAAGCTGTGTCAATACAAACAATGGTTGTTGGAGAACTCAAGTAATCATCCGGACGATTCAAGTCAAAATGTTTCCTTAAATTATTCCATTGAGACAAGAGAATTTCCCTTCTGAATCACCTAGATAATCATCTTAACCTTAAGAGCTCATATTTGTACAGTTCTTCATGGTTTTCAAAGTACAGCCCAGAATGACTCTTGTTCAGGAGATCAGGACACCCATAGGGATAGTCTTTTTAAGTGACAGTGAGATGAATTCTAATGCCACAGTGGTATCATGGACCCTGGCAAGTCTGCAGCCTAATAAGGGAGCTTGTGTCTAGGTTTTATTGGGAGAAAGAGACAGAGAGAGAGAGAGAGAGGAAGAATGTGTATCTGTGTATATGTATGTATGACACGACACGAACTTACTTTTTAGGCCCAGAGTGTCTAATAATCCTTTTGGATGGCAGTCAGCTTTGGGCCATAAATCACCAGGGCCATCATTTCTTTAGGGAGATATTTGCAACAAGCCTTGGGTTAGAAGGAATATAAATTTTCTGAAGCCTGAGCATTTCTTTTCTGGTTATCCATGCAGGGTGAATTGCCCCTCTCCCTCCTGAAATAAAACAGGAGTGTCGACCTCACATGCTTCACTCTAGATTTCTGGAAAGGATAACATGTCAGGGCCCAGGAGACAGGCACCTCCACTGCCCCTCCCTGCGGGATTGGTAACAGGCAGCCATCCTGGAGTGGAGATTGTCGGGCACAGAGGAGCAAGTCTAAGCCAAATGAGAAGCCAGGTAGTGCTCAGCGTGGCAAGAGGAAGAACCACGTGCAGCCATTCACCGCTCCAGCTGGGACCCCCAAGGCTGAGAGCACGAGCGAGAAGGCAGTGAGAGGGTTCCGACCGCGAGAGGCCGTGTGTGTCCTCAAAACAGGCGCTGGACGAGGGGCTCCAGACCAGCTCTGCTAATGCTGGCTCCGAGACTTCAAGCAGATTACCTCTCCTCTCTATAAGTCATCATACATAAATAAGGTAACAAAGTGGCCTGGTTCAGCTTAGAGATCTAGTCCCTTGAGAAATCTCTACAGATCAATTCGAGTCAACGCACAATCAGTGAATACTTTCTGAGTGCCTGGCCCTGGGCTAGGTGCCAGAGTTATGCGTGAGCATTGCACCCAGTGCCTGCCTTTAAAGAGCTCCCACTTTAGTGCCTAAAACAGACCAAAAATTGGCCTACCGTTGAAAAAAGGGATAACAGATCTATGGAAAAGGGAAGAGATGGGAAAAGTGATTAACATCTGAAAAGTAGGGAGGGGGAGCTCTGGGGAAACTTTTGGGGGATGGAAAGATAATGAACAGGACTTTGGAAGGACCAAGCAGAAGGACCAGCAGGAATAAAGCCTGTGGGGAGAAAAGCGCTGAGTGTGTAACACAAAGGAGAAAAGCCTGCTGTGGACATCCGAGGAGGTTCCCCGTGTCCAGGGCTGTGTCTTCCTTCCCTGTCCTGCGTGTACTCACGTTGACCTTGCCCCTTTCATGCCATTCAGCTGGGGTGAGAGCACGAAGTGGAGCCCATTGAGCTTCCTATTCTGGGCTTAGGGAAAGGCGGGGCAAACAGGAGTGAGCGAGAGAAAGGCTCCTTATAGCGCCACTGCTGGAGAGAAGGGGTAGGGACAGGGGAGTGCTTTTTGTTGTTGTTGTTGAGCAGAAGGGTGGGTGTAGGGAAGACAGGAACCTTTTCTGAATTAATTTATTCCTTTTTCCAGGCTGCTTTTTTTTTTTTAAAACATCTTTATTGGGGTATAATTGCTTTACAATGGTGTGTTAGTTTCTGCTTTATAACAAAGTGAATCAGTTATGCATATACATATGTTCCCATATCTCCTCCCTCTTGCGTCTCCCTCCCTCCCACCCTCCCTACCCCACCCCTCCAGGCGGTCACAAAGCACCGAGCTGATCTCCCTGTGCTATGTGGCTGCTTCCCACTAGCTATCTACCTTACGTTTGGTAGTGCTTTTTAAATCCTCTCCTTTTTTAGTATTTTATTTAACTTCATTCTGTATGTCCCCATGATTTACATAAACTACTTGACTCCACAAGTGTGTTTTTTCTCTTTTTCTTTCTGGCGTGACTTCCCCATCTCTCTCTCCTCTCCCCTCCATCACTGTCTCTCATGTCTACAGTCCCTTCCCCTAGATACCCCATGTTAACAGGATGAGTGAGGGCCCTTGCAGGGAGCAGACGGCACACTCATACAGACTCTTCAAGGAGCTTTTATTAAAGGGACAATTTTAAAGGTGTGAGCGGGACCAAGAAAAACTAGCAAAAGTTGGTGAAGCAAGAGCAGATAGACCTCTAGGCTTGAAGCGCCAAAAATAAAGATTATAAAACAAAGAGAATGGTCATCTGGAGTCCCCCCCAGATGGTCTTCACGATGGTCTTCAATAAAGGGATGGCATCCACCTGCAGCCACCACCACTGGCAGAAACGAAGCCAGGGGAATCTACCCTGACCTCACATTCCTCCCTGTTTCTCATCTTTTGCTGGTACTTCCCATACCAAACCAACCGGAAGCCAAAGGGTACACTGGTCCATAGATACAGCCCATCAAGGTCAGGGTCCAGGGCACAGAGCTGGTGGGGGAAGGTAGGGAATGGATTTGCGAGACAAACCGAAAAACCCAGCACAACCTAATACGCGTTGTCCCAAAGATTTCTCTGCAGACATGTAACTCTCTAGATATCCATATATGCCGTACATGAGATTTTTATCATTTTTTACCAAAAAGGCAGCATATGGCACGCACTTTTGCTTATCTTGCTTTTTACATTCGACAGTGGCTCATAGACTAACCCTCCAGGTTGTTTTGTAGAGCTGCGTTCATTCTTTCTTCTTCTTTTTATTCTTCTCTTTAAGTAGCTGCAAAATATCCCATGAGATGAATGTATGATTAGTTACTCAGTAATTCTCTTATTTTCCAGTTATTTTGTCAGTTTAAGCAGTTGCTGCAAAGAACATCTGTATATTCATGCCATTACGTATTAGCGTTTTTTCGATGCTGTAAATTCCCAGAATGGAGACGGCTTGGTTTAATAGTATATCTGAGAATCTCTGTCCCCTCTTCTCAATTTTGTTGTAAATCTAAAACTGCTCTTAAAAAATTGTCTTTAAGGAAAGCGTGTATTTGAGTATGTATGTGTATTTTAAGTAGAAGTTGTCAGCATGCAATCATGCCATAACTTTTCATGTGCTCAAGAAGAACAGGCAAGGAAGGGAAAGAAATCTCGCGTCTCCATTCGTGTGTCACCTGCTCCAGAAAGCCATCCGTGATCTCCCGACTCTGTCCCCTTCATTGCCACTGCCCCGGTCCACCCCTCCTCGTCCATACCCCAAGTGCATCCCCCAAATCGTAAACTTCTGAGGTTAGAAACTGTATCTGAGACACCTCTGAACCTCCACCATCTAGCATGGAGCCTGCAATATGTTAGACTTGCCATGCTTATTAAATGAAAGAATGAATGAACCAAACAAAGGTGACAGGAACCTTCCAGTATCTCCTCTGCCATCCCAGGGTGGGGAAAGGAGCATGGACTCAGGGACTGAGCTTCTGCTTCAGTGCACAGCTTGCCATAGAGTGGAACATTCTCTATGGTCTACTTCTTGGGCCCTGAGCTTGACAGATAAGGTGCCGGTGCTGAGGAGCAGACCTCGGATGTGGAAGAGAGCTACGAGATGACCACAGAGTGTAGATTAGACCTTTCCCTGGTACACAGTGCTTGTCTCCCTCTCAAGAAGGGAAAATAAAAACAAGACTGCAGTTCATTAAAAACCTTTGGGAAGGGGCTTCCCTGGTGGCGCAGTGGTTGAGAGTCCGCCTGCCGATGCAGGAGACACGGGTTTGTGCCCCGGTCCTGGAAGATCTCACATGCTGCGGAGCAGCTGGGCCCGTGAGCAGTGGCCGCTGAGCCTGCGCGTCTGGAGCCTGTGCTCCACAACGGGAGAGGCCACAACAGTGAGAGCCCCGCGTACCGCAAAAAACAAACAAACAAACAAACAAAAAACCTTTGGGAAGGGACTTCCCTGGTGGCGCAATGGTTAAGAATCCGCCTGCCAATGCAGGGGACACGGGTTCGAGACCTGGTCCAGGAAGATCCCACATGCCGTGGATCAATTAAGCCCGTGTGCCACAACTACTGAGTCTGCGCTCTGGACCCCGCGAGCCACAACTACTGAGCCCGCACGCACCTAGAGCCCGTGCTCCACAACAAGAGAAACCACTGCAATGAGAAGCCCGCGCACCGCAACGAAGAGTAGCCCCCGCTCGCCGCCAACTACAACAACGAAGATCCAACGCAGCCAAAAATAAATTAAAAAAAAAAAAACTTAGGGAAGATGTCTCATAACAAAGCATAGATCCCAGTAACAATAAGGAGAGCCTTCTTTCAGCGTCTTCCGTTTGGGCTCATTAACTCCCTTCCTGCCCTTAGGTTACTCACTAGAGCGAGACCCATTGTCTCAGTCCACCAACTGGTGTGGGTGTCGGCAGAAGTCATTCTTCTCAGAGTTGATGCTTTCAGAAGAAATAAAAGGGAATGGCAAGTTAACAATGAACTTTTCTGCTTTTAACAAACAGAAAAGATTGTTTTGAATGTTTTTGTATGTTTCTTTTTTTTTTTTTTTTTTGCGGTACGCGGGCCTCTCACTGTTGTGGCCTCTCCCATTGCGGACCACAGGCTCCGGACGCGCAGGCTCAGCGGCCATGGCTCACGGGCCCAGCCGCTCCGCGGCATGTGGGATCTTCCCGGACCGGGGCACGAACCCATGTCTCCTGCATCAGCAGGCGGACTCTCAACCACTGCACCACCAGGGAAGCCCTTTCTTTTGCATTTTAATGTTGTCTTTCTGGTTTCTCCAGAAAGCCTGGCTACATTGTGTTCTCCTGGAAAATGCATTTGTCCTTGCCCGAAACTATCAGCACAGTTCTCAATGGGTCTGAATTGAGGCCGCCGTGTGGAGAGCTAACTGAAAACAGACCTTCACTCAAGGGACTGACTTTTGGTGGACCGACTCATGGGGCTGAGCCCTCCACCACTTGTGCCCCCAGGTTGCCGGAGAGACGATGTTTGCGAGAAGCAGAGAGAGGAGACTACATGTGCGTCCATCAGTAATGGGTGCTGTTTGAGAACGCTGGCTGGAGAAGATGTTCTCCTGGGGCCAGGCTGAGTGGGGACGACACACGTGCTTGGGGCTGGGAGTAGGGTAGCATGTGTTGGTTGGGATGGGTGCTTCACCAGAAGTGGCTAAAGGTAGAAAAGTCAGAGGGAGAATCTGGAATCTGGTCCACCAGGGAAACCAAGGTCATAGCCAGGGAAGAAAGAGCAAGTTCCAGCCCAGGGTTTCTCAGTGTCAGCACATTTCACATTTTGATGACTGTAACCTCATCTCAGCAGTGGCATCCCATCAGGTTTACCACATTCTAGTTGTTAGAAACAAGTCCCTAAGTCTAGGGGAGGGTTTTATACAGGCATGAACACCAAGAGGCAGGGATCATGGAGAGCCGTTGCAGAAGCTGCCCACCACAAGGCATGAGCAGAGCACCTTGATCTTCAGAACCGTTGCCACCAGGAAAAATTTACCCCTGTCTCAAGGTGTGGACTGTGGGTAACTAGAGCAGATTGACTGCACAAAGAGGAGTTGTGAGTTTTGGTTCCTCCCATTTGGTCTACCCCGAGTTCTAGGTGTAGCCATGTGCCTTCACTCTCTCTGGCTTACAGCCATCATAGCATTTATGTAATGCACTGTCTCTCTCCTATTTGACAGTGTTTCAGGGCCTAGGACAGAGCTGGTCCTCAGAGCCTGTCGTAAGTGAAACTGAAACCACACTTGCCGTCTATTGGTCTAGCAAGGTGACAGTGCTACCACTTTGCTCACTGGACTCAGCTTTCTTTGATAAGAAAATTTCCTACTGGGTTGAAGTGGTATTGGATGCCATCTAAGTAGAGCTTAAGCAGGGAAAGGCACTGGGCCCTGGGTTGGGCACAGATGGCTTGGCCTTTCCTGAATAGAACAAAGAGAACATAAATACTGAACAGGAATGACTCCATTATTGGGATAACTTCTACTCTCAAAGGAGTAAACCTTGAATGTGTAAGTGGTTTCGTTTTGCTTTGCTTTGCTTTTTTTTTTTGGAGGAAGTTCTTTTATACTTGGAGTTTTATGTAGTGCTGAAAAAGGATCTATTTAGAGAATTACCTTCCCGCATCATAGTAGATACTTGCAGACTTCATGTTACCCTTCTTATATTTAAAAAGGTTGGAAAGCCAATTAGATGCACTCATATGATTTGAAAGAAAGAAATGAGGGGCTTCCCTGGTGGCACAGTGGTTGATAGTCCGCCTGCCGATGCGGGGGACACGGGTTCGTGCCCCAGTCCGGGAAGATCCCACATGCCGCGGAGCGGCTGGGCCCGTGAGCCATGGCCGCTGGGCCTGCGCGTCCGGAGCCTGTGCTCCGCAACGGGAGAGGCCACAACAGTGAGAGGCCCATGTACCGCAAAAAAAAGAAAGAAAGAAAGAAAGAAAGAAGTGAGTAGGGGTCATTTCTTCAGCCCCTGGTTGTCACTACTGTTAGGGAAGTTGTAATTTTCTTGCAGTACGTTGCAGTGTTTACTCTCCAGGGTTCTGGGTATTGACAAACAGTGGAGGTAGTGCTGTGACTTCCTGGTCCCTGGGTTGCAGCTTTGGGCAGCCGTTCTCCTGTTTCCTGCTATGGTGGTGGCTCCCACCCAAGGTCTACCTAGCACCAGTGGCACCCTCAGAAATACTAGCTCCTCTGGAGGATCGGTTCTGTCTTACCTAGCTTAGAGCCTGCTCCTTCAGCCCTTACAACTATTTTGTAAGCACACAATTGTTTATATTAAACCTTATTCTGCTTCAAATACCTAGAGTGATTTCTGATTCCTGTATTTAGACCAACTGATATATATTTTGTCATCTGAAATCCACCATTTTAAAGCCTTCTGTTTGGAACTCAAAACCATTAACTTGTCAACATCTCCTACATAAACACAAATAGAGTTCTAGGAAGTGCAGTGCTTTGGGTGACAGCCCAGCCCCAAAACTAACTTCCTTGGGACTTACCCTTATGACTTGTGAAATGATTCTCACAAGGTGGAGTGGAGACTGTGATAGACCCCAAACTTCAGCTGCTGTCCCAACCACTCCCTTCCCCAGATGTAAAATCATCTTGGAGAGTCTGAGCCCTGCCCTAGGGCGCCCACCAGCTACTCCCTTTGCCCATTCACGGGGCTGGATGCAGCTCCATTTTCAGGTATGGGAAGGAATCTGCCCTGGTAGGAGAAGGCAGCAAAATCAATCAGGGAGAGCAACTCAATCTCCATTTTTACCTGAAGACAGAGTTGTGTCCCAAATTTCTTAAAACACTTGAAAATACTAAGAATGGACATGAAAGTTTAGTTGTCTTAGGGAGTCAGTGAGCCTCAGCGAAATGACCAGTGGAATCTGAGTTCTAACCCAGTGCTACCTCTTAGAAGAAATGTAACCTTGCAAATACCGTTCAACTTCTCTGGGCCTCAGTCCCTCATCTGTAAAATGGAGCTAGCGCTTTGCAGAGCTAGTACAAAGAGCAAAGAAAATCATCTTTCTGATTCCTAGTAAATGTTAAATAATTGTTGTCCCTTTAAGAACAACATCCTATAAGAATGTAACAATCACAGGACCAGAGTTCTCATAACATGCAAGCGTTGGAAAGGACCTGTATGGTTACTGGCGGGGAGTTGGCAGGCAATAAATGTTTGTTGAACTAATGAATTAATTGCTGAAGGATGTAATTTAATAATTTTACAACCCCCTATGAAAGTCAGAAACTTGGGGCAACTTGCCAAAGTCACATAACTAATTGGTGACAGGACCAAGGATCAACATACAACCCTCAATTCCCAATCAGTCTTCTCTGCCCAGACTCATATTTTTATAAAGCCATATACAGTTCTCAAAATGATTTGTAGGCAAAATAGCACTGATTTATGGAAAGCAAATCGTAAATTCTTCTCAAATACTCATTTCTCAGCATCTGAGACCCATTTTACATGGAGCAGGAATTCAGATTTCCTATTGAAAGTCACTTCAGGGACCAAGGATTACAGAGTCTACTTCCCAAAAGCTAATGTTCCCCAGGTCTCCGCATCACAATCTAAATAGGATGCTGAGGGTGAGGCAAAGAGGAAAGCTCTGGACGCTGGAACGTGGAGGTCAGGGAGAGAAGCCTCCTGTGCCATGTACTCTAACAATCGCTCAGAAACTTTCTCCTCCCGGGAAGTAAGAGGAGTGAGTCTGAGGTCTGGACAAGGACATCCCTAGGGATACAAAAGTCTTATGAGTCGACATCCTGAACTACCATGATTCGTAGCAGAAAGTCCCACTAAGCAAATGAAATCACTGAGAGAGAAAGAAGAGACAGCTGAATATGAAAAGCAGCTCAGCAAGCACTCTAACCGGAGGAATCACGAGGTTCAGAGAATGGGCAACTCTAAAGAAAATTGCTATTGATTTAAGTGAAAACAGTCCAGAAGTTTAGGAATAATAGGGTCGTTGGACTGGCTTATTTCTCTGGTCTGTAACTCCACATATCTCTTCTCCCTGCAACTCCCAAGGCAGATTCTTCTCGTGGATGAATTAGGCCGGGTGAAAACAGGATTCTTGCCCATAATTTTTTCAGCATATCTAGTTGATTTATCTGTTGATACCACTGTGTTATGGCAGTTAAAACAGTGCAACGTTAGAACAAGCTGGAACAGACTTCGGGCATTCATAAAAGCCATATGAAAACCACATGGAGGAGACGTGGGAGAACCGGTCCAGATAAGAAAGTGGATGCAAACGTTTGCCATCCTTTGCTTAAAGCTAAAGTAAGCCAAGTGCTTGGCTGCAGAATTGTAAACACCGCAGTGGAATTTGGGAATCATCACCATGTAGAAGCCTGGAGACGGAGATGGCCCTGCTCCGGGACAGGTGAATGGCTAAAGCTAGTGGGAGAAACCTCCTTTCATTCTCCTACTAGGAGGACCCTACTGACTCCCAGGAAGAGTTTAACATTCCTCATTTGTAATCCCTCCCACTTTGAATCTGTGCCCCTCTAGGTCTTTCAGGGAGAAATTGGGGACTTTTAATTATCCTTTGACTAAGAAAGTGGATTTTTTTCATTTTCCTAGGAGGTAGCGTGGATGGATTTGGTGTCAGAGATTGGAGCTAGAATTTGTTAGTTCCTGGGTATGTGACCTCGGGTACAAATATAAACCTCGCTTCTGATTTCTAATCTTCAAAATGATTGTGGTAATCACTCACATACTTCAAGGAGAGAATGTTGAAATGTTTCTACAACTCAACAGGGAAGCTGGGACTCACAGTTCAGAGTTCCTGAAACTTGTATAATATATAAACTCTTTCATATGGGAAAAAAAAAACCCACCTCCTCATAGAACCCTAAGAAAATGACTTCAGGACGTCGTCTCTAAGAGCCTCAAAGTGAAGCAATGAATGTCTTATTTTGTGTATTAAAAAAAAAATCTTACATTTCAAATGATCATTAACATTGTTTAAAGTAGTTTTTAATGTATAATGGGTAAAATTATTTTCAAGAGCATCATCAAAACAAAAATGCAAAATGTTTAAAGCTGTGTAACCATGGGCTCTCCAAGAATGAGCCACAAATCAGTCCTTTTTTGAGAAACACTGACAAGGCAGTTAAGAAGTCCGAAGTCAGATTTTAATCCTGGCTTTGCCATTTACTAGCTGTGTGATTTGGGACAGGGAACGTAATCTCTTCTGAAGCCTCAATTTCCTCATTTTAGATTACTGGAACCAAAAGTACTGATTAAAGGTGAGAAAACCTCCTGGAATCCTACTCTGAAAACAGAATCATAAGGGAAAGGAATTGTAGTCAAGGGTCAGGGCCAACTGTGCAAGGTCCGGCACACCCTTTACCCTCGCGGAGCCCCGGTTTCTTTTTGGAGTAAAGAGGGCAGTAACCTCCGAGGAGTTTATCTACCTTACAGAGCTGCCAGGAGGATCAAAGTGTTGATGTGAAGGAACCTGCCCTGCAAACAGGGAAGCACCACACGGAACAGAACTTCTCCTGGAAACAGGACGCTGCGACATTGCTCAAGGCTTAGAAACCACCATCCCTATCTGGAAAATCGAATCCATCTTGAGGTTAGAATTCTGGTTTATGATCCTCTGCATTTCGTGCCAGAAATGAGCTCAGCCGAGAGTGCCATTAACTACCCGCTGCTGGGGTGGGTTCACTGTGAAGACCCTTTTTATCAGTCAGCTGGCTGTGAAAAACCAAATAGTGCTTAAATACAGCCATTACCCAGAAAGCCCAGCAGTTCTGCTTCCCAGGGCTCTGGCAAGGCCCGCCCCTCTCAGGACCACGGTAAAACTCTCACAAGGTCATGAATGAATTCTATTCGCCCTCCCCAGTTGCCCTGCAAACCAACGTACCCAGAGGAGTAACTGAGAAGCAAGGGGCATCCCTGAGTGGCTAATCTACTCCCTTTTTATCTTTCCTCCCCTCATTTTTTCCTCCCCTACCCCTACCCGGAGACCCATATGATGATGAGTTAGGCTTTATAGAGAAGAGCCCAAAGCAGTCTCTTTCCAGACTCCTAAAAATCATCTGGGAATAGTCAGCTAATATTCAGCCCATGTTAATGCAGGCATCTCCTCTGTGCCAGGAGCTGAGCCAGGGGCTTTCTTGTTGACATTGTCTCTGGTTCATCTTCGCAATCAGCCTGCCATGTTAGAATTATTATTCCCATTTCACAGCCAAGAGGTAGAGGGGAAACCGATACTCTCTGCACAGACTCTTCCAAGTATCAATTTGCTGTCTATAGCACCTGTCCTGGCTTTTATTAGTATGACTGTGGCTACTCAAAGAGGGGACCCTAGATGGTAAGAAGATGGTTCTAGTCCGAGCACCACCCCAAACAACGGTGTGCCCTTGGACGTTCGCCTTAACCTGCTCTGAGCCATAGTTTCCTCCTGTTTAACTTCTGCCCGTGTGTAATGGGTTTGTGCGGTTTAACTGAGATGATACATGTGTATTCGCTTACGTCATGAGGCACTCAACACCTGGGAAGGCTGTTACTGCAGTCATAGAGAACACCGTAAGCTCTTCACTCAGACTCCAAGTCATCTTCTGAAAGAGGCAGGCATCACGCTGCTATTCAGTGAAGAACTGAGGATGCCCAGAGTGTGACCTAGTTACTGAAGTCCAGCCTGACCAGATCTGCTTGCCTAATACAGAACAACTTGAGGGCGGGAATTGGGTGGTCCACTGTGATCACAAGAACTATGATGGCGAGTTCATGTCTCGATCTGGCTGCTGTGCCTTCTAGCTGTGTGGTTTGGTGCACCAGCTCTACGAACCTCAGTCCCTTCTCTAAAATAGAGCTGGTAGCACATTTCAGCTCTACGAACCTCAGTCCCTTCTCTAAAATAGAGCTGGTAATTGCTAGCTTACCTTACAGGGCTGTTGTAAAGATTAAGTAAGAGAAAATGTGTGAACACATTGGCACGGTGCCCAGAACATCACAGAAGTTCAAGTCCTTCATGTGTTAGTCTTGAAAACTTGGTTTGGTTTGTCCACAGTGTGCTGTTGCTTTTCACAAGGAAAGATCCCACCGGGGCATAGAACAAGAAGGGCTTCACTTCCCATGTGTAAATCTATGGGAAAACCTTCATCACAAGTGCTGCTGAAGAAGAATGTCTGTCCCTAGGAAAAGTATTGAGAGATCACCCGTAGGTATTCTGCATCTGACCCCCAAAGTATAAGAAATCCAAGAACACTGCCATTTTTAGCAAACTAGTTGGACGCCAGCTCTTGCTATGATTAATAACCAAGTTTCATTTGGATGGTAAAGCAATGGCACTTTCCAAAGGAAATTTAGTGATTGCCAGGAACTGCTATCTTGATGCTGAGCTGGGTCTCACTGTTTGGCTCACCTGATTAGTAGCAGCTGACTGCCAGTTGTCATCCATCCTAGGTAAGGAGCAGACATCAGCCAGATGAGTTGACTGACCTAAGTGATGCAATCTTAAGTCAAGGAAGAGCTTCTTCAGGGAAGCTATACTTGCTTCTCTGCTCATTCTTTTTTCGATTTCCAGCCAAATTGTGACTTTAAAAGGCAGGCAGAATCTAACCCGTGTAAAGAACACAGTTATACTTCCTGATCTACAGACTTAAGGTTTTGATTGTAATTCCAAGTTCCACCTGTTCCTTTTCAGTACTCTGTTTTGGTTCATTCAAATGTTTGAACAAAAAATTAGAGAGTGAAAACAAATGGGTCGGAGGATCTCAAGAGAAGCATAATATGCTGTAGGAGAATAGATGAAAAAATGAAACACAAGAGGAGATGAGGAATGAGGAGGTGACAATTAAGATGGAACTTTGAAAAATGGGTAGAATTTGAAAGTGTAGAAATGGAAGGGAAGTGTTTTCTGGGGCCAATGGAACAACATAAACAAAGACATGGAAGCAGAACACTCAAAGGATTTTAAAGAGTAAGGAGTTTGATGCACATGGACTATGTAGTACACCCTATATACACACAACTTTCTTGTGCCCTTGTTCATGGAAGACAGTCATTTTATAGTGGAGTTTGGGTAGGGAACAAGAATGTGACAGATCTTTCTTTTTCTTCTAGACACAAGAGAGGATTCTACTTTTCCACCAACGCTGTAATCAGGTAGGGACATCTGACTAGTTCTGGTCAATGCATTGCATATAGAAGTGGTTAAGTGTCAATTCCTGGCCAGGGAAATCGCCAGTGCAGTAATATCCAGCACCTTTTCCCCTGCCATGTCAACCGAAAAGGTTGTGTTTTCCGAATAGTATAGCTACAACACAGTGGAGGCTGCTGACATATGGATTACTGAATTGTTGATGTGGAGTGGAAGTGGCTTAGAAAGTCTCCTAGATCTTACGTGCACTTTTCATAAACAAGAAATAAATCTCTGGTGTTAAGCTATTGAGATTTGGGAAATGTTTGTTACAGCAGCATAACCTAGTTTATCCTGACTAATACAAAGAATTTTTGAAAAGATACCATGAGTCTTCTGAAGACACACCCTGACCTAATACGTTGACTTGCTTTTCTGAGGATACCAATCCTAAGCATTCTTATGGTCAGAGAAAGAGATAGCTGTTCTATTTGTTTGGATGATGCTTCAGGCACATATAGTTGCCTTCCACATTCCAAACAGGAGCTGTTCAAGATAGCAACGCAGAGAGGGCTTTGTGGCTTTATTTTGAAACAACAATAAAGGAAAATATACTTGACAATCCCTAAAGCTACACTGAGAATTGGATAACTTAAACAATGACCTCATAGCAGCTTTTCGTAGTAATTACTATCATTTAGTAAATTACTCAGATTTCAGCGTGTTATTTGACACCTTACAGCCTTGGCCAGTTTCACCCTTACACTAATCCTGCAACATTTATATTATCATCCCCAATTTAGAAACAAGAAAATAGCCTCAGAGAAGGAACATGACTTGCCCAAGTTCACCTAAGTCAGTTAGAGGAGAGCTAAGACCCAAACCCAGACACATCTGACTCTAAACCATTTCAGGGAGCTATCTTCTCTATGAAAGCTCACAGGAAGGATAGATAAAAATAGAATCTTACCCAGAATTGTTCATCTTTACTCTAACAAGGGGAAAAAAATGAAATGTGGCAGAGACAGTACTCTCTAAATATTCCTTTCCTCCTCTACATTTCCCAGTCTCTCCAGCAATTAGTCTGGGGCCGTGTGACTAGTTTTGGCCAATGAACTGTGAGCAAACATATGTGTTATTTGCAGGCTGAGGTTAAAAAGCCAGTGTGTTTCTTTTATCCTTCTCTGCCCCTATTTACCTGGGAGGTCACATAGTCCAGTTGGTGTGACTACACGATGGAGGAGAGCCTCTAGACTTCATGAGATTTTATGCACAGGAGAAGTAAGCCCTATTATGCAAAGCCAGGGAAACTGCCTTTTGGAGACTTGTTTTGTTCTTAGGGGACCACAGGTAAATACAAACTGAATTAATCCTAATGGTTCATGACACATTTTGATCATTGATCTTTGTACAGCCCGCTTTTATTTCAACCGCTATTTAATTAGCTATTTTAAATAATGTATGTATTCATGAAACCGCCTCTCAGAACTGGAACCTTGACAGTAACATTCATCTAACTACATTGTCCTTCTATCAATTCCTTCCCCTCCCTTCCCTCACATATAATAACCATCCCCCTAAGTCCTGTATTCTTCATTCCCTTGCTTTCCTGAATATATGGTTTTATTGTATATATGTGTATTCCTAAAGACTGTGTATATGTGTGTGTGCAGTCCCTGTTTTCCCATCTAGTAAACAGTTGTTATGAAAATTAAATCAGATGCTGTAAGTCGAGGGCTAAGAACAGGCCCTGAAGTAACGTAGATGCTCATTTAAATGCTAGCTTTCTTTTCATTTGCCTTTTCTTGGTAGTTTTCCCAGAGGCATTCTGGTAAAGGAGCAGTGTCACAGTATGATTTGAAATACCTAAAAACAATTATGTAACTTACCAAAGCAACTGATAAAGTGGCAGAATTCACATCAGAAGGAAAAAACACTTCAGGCCTGAGAAAGCTTCTGGCTTTCTCGATGTTTGTCTTGGCAAAAGCAGAAACTCTAATTTCTTGCCTGGTTAGAGAGCAGAAGCTCACGGGGAACTGACGCTGCACCTCCTTCTGGATGGTAGGGCAGCTGGTCAGTTGCGTCAAGTAGTATCCTCAGGTACCATCAAGTTAGCCCTCGTGACAGTCCCGGAAGAGACGTCAGCTTGACACTGAAAGGAGACACGTTTTTAAATGTGGGAGAGGAGACGCTGCAGGAGAAGGTAGCTCAGAAGGGAGGGAAGATTCCCTGAGACTTCACTTCAGATGATAGTAAATAGTAAGTTATTCCAAGGAGGAACATAAATATTGGGAGAAGCTAAGGATGCCAACTACCTGCCCTGTGGATCATCCAGTGAGCTAACTCGTTAAAAGCAAGGCAGAGAGGAGCTGCCAAGTATAAGAGAACAGATTGGATCTGAGGGACCCATCCAAGGAATACTGCTGTGGCAAGGAGTGAGCTCTCCATTGGATGTAAGCAGAGTCTGGCGAACCATCTAGTAAGGAGGTTGCAGAGAAGAAGCCAAGTACCAAAGGAAGCTGGGGAAGGGGTGGGATGGGATATCCAAAGGACTTTAAGATCCCTTTCAGTCTGACCATCTAACTTGATGAATGACCTAAAATGATTTTCATAAAAGTCCAAAAACTTTTGGCCCAAATCCTAACCATCAAAGTGCTCTCTGCTCAATACAGGGCACTAAAAGGTGTGATTCGCACAAGTTGCCTTGTAATAACCCTTCACATTTGCACTGGGCTTTGCAGTTGACAAAAGTCTTCACTTGCTGTATTTATTGTGATCCTCTCAATTGTCCCATGAACGACATACTTCACAAAGACCCAAGAGGCAATTCAAATTACCCCGGATGACACAGCTGGGAAGCGCTATATCCTTCTGGCATCAAGCATGGTATTCTTTCCACTGCATCTCAGCCACCTCCCTGCCAGTCCAGGGGTTGCGCTAGGACCCAAAATCCAAAGCCCAGCTCTGACATCTACTTACTTCTCCTCCTCGTGTGGCTTACGTGTAATGAAGCTGTTTATCCAGCTCAGCTCCTGCCAAGGTACCCAGTGCAATGTTCCTGCTCACGGAGAGGAATCTCTTACCCCCAGTTCCACTCCCTCCCCTGAAAATTCCTTCCTGGGGAAACACTGGACTCTTGAGAAGCCAGAACTGTTCAACTCTCCCGGGCATGCTAATGAGTTGTTTTAAGCTGTGTGTGAATTTAAAGGAAACCCAGGAGCTCAGCAATCACGGTCCAGGAGCGCAGGCACGAGGTGCCGCCCGTCTCTGTGCAGCCCGCCTTCTGCTCAGATGTTACCACCTCTTTTGAGTGGTACTTCCACCTGCCTTCAGTCATCCTTTGTTGGGCAAGGGTCCCATCAGATTGACAAGCCAGGCAGGGTCAGGCCTGGTGAAAACTGAATGGGAATGCCCAGAACAACAAAGGCAGCGAGCGGTTTCCCTTAGGACGGAAGGGGGGATGTCGAGCCAAGTCACGGGCTGGGAGTCATGGGGAAACAATGGGCAGGACAGTAGTAGCAGACCCCAGTGAGTAAGGGGGTGGAGGGGTCCCTCCTGGGCGCAGACCTATCGGAATTAGCCCAGGGCTTACAAGGACAATTCTTATAGAAAGATTTTAGTTTTGATGATTTTCAAACAGCTGGATTACCAGGATGCAGGCTTATGAGTTGTAACTATTTCTAGAGCAGGGGTGGGCAGACTTTCTCTGTAAAGGGCCGATAGCAAATATTTTAGGCTTTGTGGGCCCAAAGGTCTTTGTTGCAACTATTCAACCTGCTATTGGAGTGTGAAAGCAGGAATACACAATATGTAAATAAATGAGCATCACTGTGTCCCAATAAAATTTTATTTATGGACACTGAAATATGAATTTCGTATAATTTTCACATGTCATGGAATATTCTTTTTTGATTTTTTAAAACCATTCTTAGCTCACAGACTGTAGAAAACAGATGGGCTGAATTTGGGCTGCGGGCTATATTTTCTCAACCTCTGTTCTGTGGCCATGCTTCTCGAGCTATATATGGTAAAGGACGAATTTTTCTTTTAATTTCCAAGTTTTCTAAGTTAGATACTTTTGTAATTGTATATCAAAATTGGCTGCTAGAAAAAGGAAAAAGGAAACAAAAGAGCTCTAAAATACAAGTCCACTGACAATTGACACCACCGTCTCGAATGCATACTCTCAATGTCTGAACTTAACTTACCAAGGACTGGACCATCTGAGTGTGTGACCCACACTTTGGGGGGCCCTATAAATCTTAAGTAACTGTTTTGTTGATCTAAAAATCAGTTAGCACATCAGTTATTTAAAGTATCATCTAGTGTTTCTGAACTGCTTATACTTTGCGGTTTTCAGACAAAGGCAAACAGTCCTCCTTTCAGTCTTGTTTGCCTGTTCTCAAGGAATCTCCTGTTGCCCCATCATGGGTTGGCAAAAGCACACTCACCTAGGAGCTATAATTCTATATAATAAATATATTGTAAAATATAAACATTACTATCAGTATTTCTCAGGCTCTGCTCCTAACCTCTCAGTCCCCTTCAAATTCCCACCGACCACCTGGGAGGCCCTGTGTTGAGTCTGTCCAGTGCCCTGTGGGCTGCTATTCACTTCCTTGTCTGCTCTGAGGTCTGGGTTCAGACATCTGCACAGCTTCTACCATTATCATACCTGTGACAGCATGATGGCTGTTCTTCCCTCCTCTCTGGAGATGACCATTTGGTTCTTCTCTTCAGCTACCATGTCTACCTTACTTTGGACCATCCCAATGTGCTCCTCCAGCCTTCCCAAGCAGAGAAAGCCATAAACACCAATGCCCTGTGGTTCATTTTCACACAGGAATCACAAAGAACAATCTTGTACGATGTCACGCAGTTGCACTTCAGCCTCATCTCTCTAGACTGCACAAGAGGAGGTCTGAGTGGCATCATCTAAGCTGTGCTCAGAACCCCCTTCTCTCCAGCCTCAGATTACTCAATTTGTACCAAACATGGGCACCTATTCTCTCCTTCCTGAGGCATCCATTTTAACTGTGCAGTTTAATGAGTTTTGACAAAATGTACATACCCATGTAGCCATAACCCTAAGATAAAGATACATTTTCATCAACCCCAGAAGTTCCCTTGTGCCCCTTTGCCATCAGTTTCCGTTTCTACTTCTGGCCCCAAGCAACTATTGATCTGCTTCCTGTTGATATACATGATTTTTTTAACATCTTTATTGGCATATAATTGCTTTGCAATGTTGTGTTAGTTTCTGCTGTATAACAAAGTGAATAAGCTCTATGTATACATATAGCCCCATATCCCCTGCCTCTTGTGTCTCCCTCCCACCCTCACTATCCCACCCCTCTAGGTGGTCACAAAGCACCGAGCTGATCTCCCTGTGCTATGCAGCTGCTTCCTACAAGCTATCTATTTTACATTTGGTAGTGTATATAAGTCCATGCCACTCTCTCACTTTGTCCCAGCTTACCCTTCCCCCTCCCCACATCTTCAGGTCCATTCTCTATGTCTGCATCTTTATTCCTGTCCTGCCCCTATGTTCTTCAGAACCTTTTTTTTTTTTTTTAGATTCCATATACATGTGTTAGCATACGGTATTTGTTTTTCTCTTTCTGACTTACTTCACTCTGTATGACAGACTCTAGGTCCATCCACCTCACTACAAATAACTCATTTTCATTTCTTTTTATGGCTGAGTAATATTCCATTGTATATATGTACCACATCTTCTTTATCCATTCATCTGTCGATGAACACTTAGGTTGCTTCCATGTCCTGGCTATTGTAAATAGTGCTGCAATGAACACTGTGGTATGTGACTGAATTATGGTTTTCTCAGGGTATATGCCAGTAGTGGGATTGTTGGGTCTTATGGTAGTTCTACTTTTAGTTTGTTAAGGAACCTGCATACTGTTCTCCATAGTGGCTGTATCAATTTACATTCCCACCAACAGTGCAAGATGGTTCCCTTTTCTGCACACCCTCTCCAGCATTTGTTTTTTGTAGATTTTTTGATGATGGCCATTCTGACTGGTGTGAGGTGATACCTCATTGTAGTTTTGATTTGCATTTCTTTAATGATTAGTAATGTTCAGCACCCTTTCAAGTGTTTGTTGGCAATCTGTATATCTTCTTTGGAAAAATGTCTATTTAGGTCTTCTGCCCATTTTTGGATTGGGTTGTTTGTTTTTTTTGAAAAAAGCAGCTCTGCGTGAGCTGCTGTATATTTTGGAGATGAATCCTTTGTTAGTTGCTTCGTTTGCAAAAATTTTCTCCCATTCTGAGAGTTGTCTTTCCGTCTTGTTTGTGGTTTCCTTTGCTGTGCAAGAGCTTTTAAGTTTCATTAGGTCCCATTTGTTTATTTTTATTTCCATTTCTCTAAAAGGCGAGTCAAAAAGGATCTTGCTGTGACTTATGTCATAGAGTGTTCTGGCTATGTTTTCCTCTAAGAATTCTATAGTGTCTGGCCTTACATTTAGGTCTTTAATCCCTTTTGAATTTATTTCTGTGTATGGTGTTAGGGAGTGTTCTAATTTCATTCTTTTGTACCTGTCCAGTTTTCCCAGCACCACTTATTGAAGAGGCTGTCTTTTCTCCATTGTATTTTCTTGCCTCCTTTATCAAAGATAAGGTGACCATATGTGCTTGGATTTTTCTCTGGGCTTTCTATCCTATTCCATTGATCTATATTTTTGTGCCAGTACCATACTATCTTGATTACTATAGCTTTGTACTATAGTCTGAAGTCAGGAAGCCTGATTCCTCCAGCTCTGTTTTTCTCTCTCAAGATAGCTTTGGCTATTCGAGGTCTTTTGTGTTTCCATACAAACTGTGAAATTTTTTGTTCTAGTTCTGTGAAAAATGCCATCAGTAGTTTGACAGGAATTGCACTGAATCTGTAGATTGCTTTGGGTAGTATAGTCATTTTCACAATGTTGATTCTTCCAATCCAAGAACATGGTATATCTCTCCATCTGTTTGTATCATCTTTAATTTCTTTCATCAGTGCCTTATAGTTGCTGCATACAGGTCTTTTGTCTCCTTAGGTAGGTTTATTCCTAGGTATTTTATTCTTTTTGTTGCAATGGTAAATGGGAGTGTTTCCTTAATTTCTCTTTCAGATTTTTCATCATTAATGTATAGGAATGCAAGAGATTTCTGTGCATTAATTTTGTATCCTGCTACTTTACCAAATTCATTGATTAGCTCCGGTAGTTTTCTGGTAGCATCTTTAGGATTCTCTATGTATAGTATCATGTCATCTGCAAACAGTGACAGTTTTACTTCTTCTTTTCCAATTTGTATTCCTTTTATTTCTTCTTCTTCTCTGATTGCTGTGGCTAAAACTTCCAAAATTATGTTGAATAATAGTGGTGAGAGTGGGCAACCTTGTCTTCTTCCTGATCTTAGAGGAAATGATTTCAGTTTTTCACCATTGAGAACGATGTTGGCTGTGGCTTTGTCACATATGGCCTTTATTATGTTGAGGTAAGTTCCCTCTATGCCTACTTTCTGAAGGGTTTTTATCATAAATGGGTGTAGAATTTTGTTGAAAACTCTTTCTGCATCTATTGAGATTATCATATGGTTTTTATCCTTCAATTTTTTAATATGGTGTATCACATTGATTGATTTGTGTATATTGAAGAATCCTTGCATTCTGGGGATAAACCCCACTTGATCATGGTGTATGACCCTTTTAATGTGCTGTTGGATTCTGTTTGCTAGTATTTTGTTGAGGATTTTTGCACCTATGCTCATCAGTGATATCGACCTGTAGTTTTCTTTTTCTGTGACATCTCTTGTTTGGTTTTGGTATCAGGGTGATGGTGGCCTTTTAGAATGAGTTTGGAAGTGTTCCTCCCTCTGCTATATTTTGGAAGAGTTTGAGAAGGATAGGTGTTAGCTCTTCTCTAAATGTTTGATAGAATTTGTCTGTGAAGCCATCTGGTTGTGGGCTTTTGTTTGCTGGAAGATTTTTAATCACAGTTTCAATTTCAGTGCTTGTGATTGGTCTGTTTATATTTTCTATTTCTTCCCGGTTCAGTCTCAGAAGGTTGTGCTTCTCTCAGAATTTGTCCATTTTTTCCAGGTTGTCCATTTTATTGGCATATAGTTGCTTGTAGTAATCTCTCATGATGCTTTGTATTTCTGCAGTGTCAGTTGTTACTTCTCCCTTTTCATTTCTAATTCTGTTGATCTGAGTCTTTTCCCTTTTTTTCTTGATGAGTCTGGCTAATGGTTTATCAATTTTGTTTATCTTCTCAAAGAACCAGCTTTTAGGTTTACTGATCTTTGCTATCGTTCATTTCTTTTCCATTTATTTCTGACCTGATATTTGATTTCTTTCCTTCTGCTAACTTCGGGTTATTTTGTTTTTTCTCTAATTGCTCTAGGTGTAAAGTTAGATTGTTTATTTGAGATTTTTCTTGTTTCTTAAGGTAGGATTGTATTGCTATAAACTTCCCTCTTAGGACTGCTTTTGCTGCATCCCATAGGTTTTGGGTTGTCGTGTTTCATTCTCATTTGTTTCTAGGTATTTTTTGATTTCCTCTTTGATTTCTTCAGTGATCTCTTGGTTACTTAGTAGTGTACTGTTTAGCCTCCATGTGTTTGTATTTTTTACAGTTTTTTTCTTGCAATTGATATCTAGTCTCATAGTGTTGTGGTCAGAAAATATACTTGATATGATTTCAATTTTCTTAAATTTACCAAGGCTTGATTTGTGACCCAAGTTATGATCTATCCTGGAGAATGTTCCATGAGCACTTGAGAAGAAAGTGTATTCTGTTGTTTTTGGATGGAATGTCCTATAAATAACAATTAAGTCCATCTTATTTAATGTGTCATTTAAAGCTTGTGTTTCCTTATTTATTTTCATTTTGGATGATCTGTCCATTGGTGAAAGTGGGGTGTTAAAGTCCCCTACTATTATTTTGTTACTGTTGATTTCCCCTTTTATGGCTGTTAACATTTGCCTTATGTATTGAGGGGCTCCTATGTTGGGTGCATAAATATTTACAATTGTTATATCTTCTTCTTGGATTGATCCCTTGATTATTATATAGTGTCCTTCTTTGTCTCTTGTAATAGTCGTTGTTTTAAAGTCGATTTTGTCTGATATGAGAATTGCTACTCCAGCTTTCTTTTGATTGACATTTGCATGGAATATCTTTTTTCAGCCCTTCACTTTCAGTCTGTATGTGTCCCTAGATCTGAAGTGGGTCTCTTGCAGACAGCATATATACGGGTCTTGTTTTTACATCCATTCAGCCAGTCTATGTCTTTTAGTTGGAGGATTTAATCCATTTACATTTAAGGTAATTATCAATATGTATGTTCCTATTCCCATTTTCTTAATTGTTTTGGGTTTGTTATTGTAGGTCTTTTCCTTCTCTTGTGTTTCCTGCCTAGAGAATTTCCTTTAGCATTTGTTGTAAAGCTGGCTTGGTGGTGCTGAATTCTCTTAGCTTTTACTTGTCTGTAAAGGTTTTAATTTCTCTGTTGAATCTGAATGAGATCCTTGCTGGGTAGAGTAATCTTGGTTGTAGGTGTTTTCCTTTGTGGTATGTCCTGCCACACCCTTGTGGCTTGCAGAGTTTCTGCTGAATGATCAGCTGTTAACCTTATGGGGATTCCCTTGTGTGTTATGTGTTGCTTTTCCCTTGCTGCTTTTAATATTTTTTCTTTGTATTTAATTTTTGATAGCTTGATTAATACGTGTCTTGGCATGTTTCTCCTTGGATTTATCCTGTATGGGACTCTCTGCACTTCCTGGACTTGATTGACTATTTCCTTTCCCATATTAGGGAAGTTTTCAACTATAATCTCTTCAAATATTTTCTCAGTCCCTTTCTTTTTCTCTTCTTATTCTGGGACCCCCATAATTCGAATGTTGGTGCGTTTAATGTTGTCCCAGAGATCTCTGACCCTGTCCTCAATTCTTTTCATTCTTTTTTCTTTATTCTGCTCTGCAGTAGTTATTTCCACAGTTTTATCTTCCAGGTCACTTCCGTTCTTCTGCCTCAGTTATTCTGCTATTGATTCCTTCTAGAGAATTTTTAATTTCATTTATTGTGTTGTTCATCATTGTTTGTTTGCTCTTTAGTTCTTCTAGGTCCTTGTTAAACGTTTCTTGTATTTTCTCCATTCTATTTCCAAGATTTTGGATCATCTTTACTATCATTACTCTGAATTCTTTTTCAGGTAGACTGCCTATTTCCTCTTCATTTGTTTGGTCTGGTGGGTTTCTACCTTGCTCCTTCATCTGCTGCGTGTTTCTCTGTCTCCTCATTTTGCTTAATTTACTGTGTTTGGGGTTTCATTTTCACAGGCTGCAGGTTCATACTTCCCGTTGTTTTTGGTGTTTGCCCCAAGTGAGTAAGGTTAGTTCAGTGGGTTGTGTAGGCTTCCTTGTGGAGGGGACTAGTGCCTGTGTCCTGGTGGATGAGACTGGATCTTGTCTTTCTGGTGGTGTGTTTTGGGGTGTCTGTGAAATTATTATGATTTTAGGCAGCCTCTCTGCTAATGGATGGGGTTGTGTTCCTGCTAGTTGTTTGGCATGGGGTGTCCAGCACTGGAGCTACTTGTTTGTTGAGTGGAGCTGGGTCTTAACCTTGAGACTGAGATCTCTGGGAGAGCTCTTTCCGATTGATATTATGTGGGGCTGGGAGGTCTCTGGTGGTCCAGTGTCGTGAACTTGGCTCTCCCACCTCAGATGCTCAGGCCTGACACCTGGCTGGAGCACCAAGACCCTGTCAGCTATATGGCTTTTGAGAAATCTAAGGTCTTCTGCCAGCGTTCAGTAGGTGTTCTGTAGGAGTTGTTCCACTTGTAGATGTGTTTTTGATGTATTTGTGGGGAGGAAGGTGATCTCCACATCTTACTCCTCCACCACCTTGAAGGTCCTCCTCAAGATATTTTAGACATGTCCATCTTTTGGGGCCACCAATGTAGGTGAAATTAAAGGTGGAGTCTGAGTATTTGAAATCAAGCAGGGCGCAGTCATCGATATACATGCTTTTTACCAGCCCTAGAGTTTAAGGTGAATGGAATCATATAATATATATTCTGTTGTGTAAGGTTTCTTTTACTCAGCATAATGTTTTTGAGATTCATCCTTGATTTTGCTTCCATCAGTAGTTTGTTTCTTTCTATTACAAAGTAGAATTCCATTATATGAATATGTGACAATTTGCTTATTTATTCACCAATTAACATCTGTATAGTTTCCAATTTTGAGGTCTTGTGAATAAAACTGCTATGAACATGCAATTACAAGTCTGAGGTATAAGAAATATTTTTATTTCTTTTGAGAGTGAAATTACTGAGTTGTATAGTAAATGTATGTTTAACTTTGTAAAAAACTACCAAAGAGTTTTCCAATATTGTTTAATCATTATGTTTCCACCAACACCATAAGAGAATTCCTATTTTCTCCAAAACTCACCAGCACTTACTATTGTTTGTCTTTTTAATTTTAGTAGACTTGTAGTGGTCTCTTATTGAAGTTTTAATTTGCATTTTTCTGATGGTTAATGTTGTTTTATGCTTATTGGTTATTCTTATATCTTATTTTGTGAACTCTGTTAAAAGCTTTTGCACTTTTTGAATTGATAGATAGATAGATAGATAGATAGATAGATAGACAAATATCCTAGCTATAAGTCTTTTGTCAGATATATGTTGTACAAAAAAATTTTTTTCCTGTATGTGGCTTGCCTTTTCATTTTCTAAATGGTGTCTTGTGACAGAAAGATTTTACTTTTGATGTAATACAAGTTTTTATGTTTTCCTTTATGTTTAATGCTTTTTTCTATCCTGTCAAAGAAATTTTTATCTACACCAAGATTAAAAAGGTTTTCTCTAATGTTTTCTTCTGGGGAGAGTTCAAGTTTTAGCTCATGTTTAGGTCTATGATCCATCTCAGATTAATTTTTAATTGTTGTATGAGGTAAGGATCAAAGTTTACTTTTTTAATGTGGCTATGCAATTATTCCAATGCTGTTTATTGAGAAGATTATCCTCTCCCCATTGAATTTCCTTATTGAAAATCAATCAACCATATATGTTCTTTTTCAAAATTGTCCTGGCTGGTCTAGATTTTTGCATTTTCAAATAAATCTTAGAGTTGAATAAAATTAAAGTGTGGCAATTTTATTGATTATGTTGAAGTAATAGATCAGTTTTGAAAGAACTGAAATACTATATTGATTCTTCCAATTAATGAGCATGGTATAGCTCTTGATTTTTTGGTCTTCTTTAATTTCTATCAGCAATGCTTGCTAGTTTTCAATGCAGAAATCATGCACATATTTTGTTATATTTACTGTTGTATTTATTGTTATAGTTATCTGTTATATAGTTTTAAAAGACTGTCAGTACAAGTTTGAAAATAGTGGTGATATCCTTACCTTGTTCCCAGTCTTAGGAGAGAATGCATCCAATCTTTCACAATTGATTATGATGTAAGTGTTAGGTTTTTATACATGGTCATTGTCAGACTGAGAATGTTACCTTCTATTCATAATTTGCCAAGAATTTTTTAAATCATAAATGAGTGTTGAATTTTATCAAATATTTTTTCTGCATCTACTGAGAAGATCATATGATTTTTCCCATTTATTCTTTATATGTTAAATACCATTTGTTGATTTTTTTATTGTTAAACCAATCTTACATTCCTGAAATAATCCCTAGTGGGACATATTGCTGAATTTAGTACCCTACCACTCTGCTAAGGAATTTGTGTCTGTTGAGGGGTTTCCTGAGCCATGTGATTTTTTTTTTAACCTTTGAAATGTTCCCAGTTTATTGCTGTCAAGAAAAATGCCTCTTATGAACATTTATGTACATTTATATGAACAGTTACACAAATACAAGAATTTCTCTGGAATATATACCTAGGAGTAGAATTACTGCTGTCAATATGAGCATTTTCAGTTTAACTATCAAAGTAGTTATCAAGCTGCTTTCCAAAGTACAAACCATGTATAGATTAAGTAGATAAACCATAAAAGAAAAGGTTAGTAAATACACTAATTTAAGTCAAGAACTTTTTCATTAAAGACAACATAATGAAAGGAAAAGACAAGCAACAAACTGGAAAAAGGCATCTGCTTACATTTAATTAACAAAGAATTAGTACACTTAACACATAAAGAATTATGAATCAGTGGGGGAAAAGGTAAACAACCTATTAGGAAAAAATATAAACAAACATATCACAAAAGGAAAAAATAAAATGGGACATGTGATTTTTAGTGATAAAACTGGGAACAGCCTGAGGCAAACCTAGATGGTTAGTTACCCCAGACATTACTCTCTAAATATTAGTCTCTTTTCTCTTAATATCTTGTCTGGTTAATATCTTTGTCTTAATATAAAGACAATACTGGAGTCATAAAAATAAGTTAAGAAGTTGCTCTACTCCTCCTTTCTGAAACATTTTGTAGAATTGGTATTTCTTCCTTAACTGTTTGATAGAATTCCCTAGACAAACCATTTATGCCCAGACTTCTTTTGTGGAAAGGTTTTTAGTCACTAATTTATTTTTTTAGTAAATGTAGAGCTATTGTATTTTCTATCTCTTCTTGTTCCATTTCTTCTCGTTCTATTCCACATGTGAATTGTAGACAGAATGATGGCCTCCCACAGCTGTCAACATCATAATCCCAGTTCTTGTGAATATGTTGTGTTACACAGCAAAGGGCAATAAAGTTGCAGATGAAATTAAGGTTGCTAATAAACTGACCCTGAGGTGGCAAGATGACCCTGGATTAGCCGGGTGGACCCAGTCCAATCATAGGAGTCCTTATACGTGGAAGAGGGAGGCCGAAAAGAGAGAACCAGAGAGATGGCAACATGAAAAGGAAGTGGTTCAATGTTCCTGGCTTTGAAGATGGGAGAGTTGGGCCATGAGCCAAGGAATGTAGGTGGCCTATAGAAGCTGGAAAAGACAAATATATGGATTGTCCTCTAGAGCCTCCAGAAGGAACACAATCCTGCTGGTACCTTGAATTTAGCCTAGTGGGACACATTTCAGCCTTCTTACCTCCAGAACTCTAAGGTAATAAATTCGTGTGTTGTCAAGCCATTAAGTTTAGAGTAATTTGTCACAGCAGCAATAAAGAAGTAATAGAGCATATTATAAATTTGTCCATTTTATCTGAGGTATCAAATTAGTTCCATAAAATTGTTCATAACATAAACTTTTTAGCACTTGAATGTTTATAGGATCTGTACGGACAGCCTCTCTTTTATTGCTGATTTGATAATTTCTGTCTTCTCTCTTTATATCTTGATCATTTGAGTTTGAAGCTTATTAATTTTACTGATCTTTTCAGAGAATAAGCTTTTAATTTAGTTTTTGTTATTTTTAGTCTGTTTCTATTTTATTTACTTCTATTCTGACCTTTATTATTTCCTTCCTTCAACTTGTTTTGGATTAAGTATGTTCTTTTTTCATTTCTTAAATGTAAGTTTAGATAATTGGTTTAGACCCTTTTAAAGACAATTCTCCATGGATATCTCATGTTTCTGCACATTTTACGAGCAGAAGCACTACCTGTCCTGGTCTGGACCATCTTTTCCAGGATATTTGTATGGTAAACAGTTGTGGAGAATATAGTGTCTCCTGCCAAAGCAAAAGACAGGTGTGTTTACTGTTCAGTATTATAAATATAATGTCTCCCTCTGGGGCATAGGCTACTATCCATTATAAAAGATGCAGGTTTTCTAAGCTTGGGTTTCTTCTCCTGTAACGTAACTCACTGCATGTTCAGGTGTCATCTGGCCCCTTCTTCATCACCCTGTGGGAATTGGGACTCAGGGAATCATCACAAATGCTGATATTCTGGCTACTGCTATTGCTGTATACTATCAAGTTCTTTGCCTCTGACTCAGGAGTGTTGTGTCTTGCACCAGCCTTCATGAAACCATGGGAGCTAATTTGTTAGCTTGCAAGGAGGGAAAAATCTCAGACCACTCACCGCATTTATGGTTGGTCCTTTCTTCTTTTAATATAAACATTTAAAGCTATTACTTTTCTTAGAAGTATTGCTTTAACTGCATCCCACAAATACTGGGTTTTTGAAATTGTATTTCAGTTCAGTATATTTTCTCATTTTTCTTGTGATTTCTATATTAATCCATGAGTTATCTAGAAGTGTGTTTATTTTTTCTAAATATTGGAAGATTTTTAGATATCTTCTTGTTGCTGGTTGCTAATTTAATTTTGTTGAGGTCAGAGAATATTCTGTAGGATTGAAATCTTTATATTTATTGAGACTTGCTTTGTGGTCCATAATACAACATATATCAGTGAATGTCCTATGTGTACTTGAAAGGAAAGTGTATTCTTCCACTATTTGACATAATGTTCTATGAGTTTCAATTATGAAGTTGGCTGATAGTATTGCTCAGAATTTTAAAACTGATTTCTTTCCATATATCCTACCAATTATTTAGACAGAAATGTTCAATACTATAATGATTATAGATTTGTCAATTTCTTTTTTCAATTCTGTATATTTTTGTTTCATAAAGTTCTGTAATCAGGTGTATATAGATTTGCAAATGTCAGGTCTTCCTGACAAATCCACCCTTTTATCATTATGAAACATTCCTCTTTATTTCTGTTAATAATCCTTGTGTTAATATAGTAAATCCAGCTGTTTATACTTAGTGTTCTGGATACATTTTATCCATCCTCTTACTTTTTTAACTTTATGTGTTTTTATATTTAAACTGTGTTTCTTGAAGATAGCATTTTTTTTTTTTTTTTTTTTTTTTTGCGGTACGCGGGCCTCTCACTGCTGTGGCCTCTCCCGTTGTGGAGCACAGGCTCCAGATGCGCAGGCTCAGCGGCCATGGCTCACGGGCCCAGCCGCTCCGCGGCATGTGGGATCTTCCCGGACCGGGGCACGAACCCGTGTCCCCTGCATCGGCAGGCGGACCCTCAACCACTGCACCACCAGGGAAGCCCGAAGATAGCATATTGTATCTTGTTTTTTAACACATTGTGACAATCTTTGCTTTTTAATTGGAGTGTTCAGACCATTTACATGTAATATAATTACTGTTATGCTTGAGTTTAAATCTACCATCTTGCTCATTGTTGTTGTTGTTTGTTCCATCTGGTCTCTGGGTTTTTTCCCACTCTTTTCCTGCCTTCGTTTGGGTTAACTTAGTATTTTGTAGTATTACATTTTATCTCCTCCCTTTGCTTAATTTTTAGTGGTTGTTCTAGGGTTCAGATTATAATTTTATCTTAACCTATCACAGTCTATATTTGAAAAATATTGAATCATTTCATGTTTAATGTAATAACTTTATAATAGCATATTTCCATTTCTTCATTCTTTTCCATGGTTCCCTACCACTAAGAAGTGACCCTTCTGGGGCCTCTACTGAATGTCCCAGGTGTGCAGTGAGGTCTCTCCACTGTGACTGGTTGGAACTACAATGTCTCCCATCCTTGTGTGAGCTCTGGGATTGTTTAGTTTACGCTCCTGCATAGTTTTCCTTTGCTTGGTCTCGCGCAGTTTCACCCTTTACATGTGTAAACTTATATTTAGCCAAATATTCGAGGAAACATCTATGCATCTTCAGGATGGAGACATGATCACTTGATAACCCAAATTACACCTGCAGTGGATTTGAGTGTCTTTGGGATGAAAGATACATCAAATAATAGTCTGCTGCTGGAGCAGCCATTCGGGATCTCGGAGGCCTCTTTTGTTGGAATTTGTACTGAGTCTTGGGACACAAAATGCAATGGAAATTCATAAGCATCTGCTTTTAGTTGGGGGCTCAGGTTTGGCCACCCAGGGATAAATCTAGACACTTAAATCATATCAACCAAATATTGTTGAGCTCCTGATATGATCCAGTCTCTGTACTAAGCATCATAGGTAGTGAGTTGAATAAAACATAGTCCCTGCCCTAACTAGAGGGAGAAAAACACCTAAAATGAATAAACATACAAATGAAATTCTGTGATCATCACTACTGGATTGGGTATTAATAAAGCCTTAGGAAAATACAAGTATCTGAATCTTTTATTTTGATCAAACAGGGGAGCCAAGAATAGCTTTAGAAAACAGGAAGCATTTGAGGAGAGCTTTGGTGAATGAACAAAAGTCAAAGGACAAGGCAAGAGGCATTTCCAAAAGAAAGAAACAACATGAAAAGGGGCACATAGACATCATGCTCATGGTCACAGTGCCCATGAAGGCCCTGACCTTCCCAATGACTTCCCAGAGAGGCTAACACAACCCAGAAAAGTGGAGGAGTTAATGCTGCTGGGATAGATTTTGTCTGTCATTAGAGTCAGGAGACAAGACAAGTCAGGGCCAAGTCACAGTAGTTTCATAAGCCTTTCTGAGATTTCCCACGTCGACAAGCAACCTACTATGTTGTCTTGAGAAGCTATAGCCAGCTTGATAAAGTATCATATTTGCTATTCTTCTTTCTCTGTCTCATTTCCTTTTTTTCCCTCACTTTTGCTTCCCTGGATTATGCTTGTCAATGACACATCGCCAAGTGAGCTTTGCCTCTGACTCAACACTGTGGGAAATCCAAGTTATATCAATGTGACCTATGTTGGATACATAGTAGGCACTTAATTAATATCCTCTTTCTTCCCTCTTAGCCACATATCTTGTTCTTCCTGTACCTCATATGTTTTATGAGGCCCAATTGAGATAATACATGAGGAGGTATTTTATGAATTCTTTTTGTGAAAAGCAGTTATGCTGCACAAGTATAAGGCATCATTACAAAGTAGCTGACACAGTGAGGATAACCAGTTCAGTGACTTTGCTTTCATGTGGGGGACCGGCTTACATGCTCTTACTCACCACCATGTCTTTTTCCTAGCTGGGCTACCTTGGGAAAGTGGCTTCTCTTCTCTGAGCTCCAGTTTCCTCATCTCTAAAATGGGGATAACCATATCTGATTCACTCATTGTTATGAGGTTTTCTTTTTCTTTGTTATGAGGTTTTAATAAAATCATACATATGAACGTGCTTTGTAAACTCTGAAGTGCTATGGAAATGAAGGAAGTCATTGTTATTACCGGAAAGGTAGCGGCTCGGTAAATACTTGTTGAATGAATAACTAACTGCTTGTGAAACATAAAAAATTCTAGTAGTGCCCAGGTCTTGATGTAAATTAGCCATGCATCCTTGTTCTCAATTTACAGATCTCCCTGAGAATTTGGAGCAAGAGAATGGGAATCAGAGGCCTTATTCTTGGTGAATGCATAAACCATTGCTTCTCTGGGTGCTGTGAATGCAGTTCAAATGTAAGGTAGGAATAACAGTGTTTTGGGAATGGTAAAATACAATAGAGCCACTTATTCAGTTGACGTGGGAGTGAATTGGCAATCACTTCAAGGATTTATACTTATAATTTATATTTGTTGTTTGTATAGTTTTTATATTACTTATATCAATATATTATTTAATTTCCCCAAACATCCCATGAGGTAGTTGTGAATTTCCCCATTTTCAGGTAAAGAAAAATTGAGATTTAGAGAAGTTTGACAGCTTGCCTCCAATGCAAAAACTAATAGTTTTGTGGAACCAATGTTTGAAACAAGATCTGTCTCATTCCCAAATCTGTACTTGTTCCTCTGTGCCAGACTTCTGTCTCAAAGTATGGTCCTCCCTCTCACAACTTTCTTATTCCTTTTTCAAATTGTGCCCTCCAGAATCTATATGACACCAAAATTGAATTCCTAGAACCCCAGGGACAACTACAAAACCAAAAAATACATTGATTACCCATCGGTAGCTCTCAAGAAAAAGAAAAATTGCTTTGTAGTGTTTGCCAATTTCCATGGTGTAAATATTTCTAGCATGTAAATAAACCAGCATGGCTGATTTAAGCTACCAATTTATATCACTGAATGCAAAGTTAGAAAGAGATATACACAACCAGCTGTCACAAGCTAGCACATGCTAGATCCAGCACACCACCACCTTCAGCCAGGATCTCAGCATTCCACAAAGCACTTTGGGGCAAGAGATGATCACAGTCCCTGTTTTCAAATTTGTTTGTTCATTGTTTACAGTTTATTTGGAAGACAAAAATGCCTACTTAGTAGAACACTCAGTAACCTTTTTCTACAGTTTGTGCTAAAACTCAGCTAGAGAAAACGTAGAGGTCAACAGATTAAATCTAAAGCCAGTAGTAATATAATCATGTGCAACCCTTTGGGGAGGTAATAGAGTAATAAATGCCAGGCTGTAAAGTTGTCCATAATTTGGACCAGTAATCCCACCGTAGGTCTTTACCTAAGCAACTATTCCTATTGAAGCAAAAACCAAGTGTCAGGAGTATTCATTGCAGTGTTATCTACAAAAGTAAACAAAGAAAGAAATAAAACACCTACTGACTGTCTCAATATCCAGCAAAAGGTAATGGTTAAGTGTTAAAGCTTAAGTGTTTGCAGTAAACAGAATAATGGCCTCCCAAAGATGTCCATGCCCTGTTACATGACATGCAAAAGGGACTTAACCTTGCAGGTATAATTAAGGTTAGGAACCTTAAAAGAGAGAGATTATCCTGAATTATCTAGCTGGACTCAGGACTATTATATGAGCCCTTAAAAGCAGAGAATTTTCTCTGACTGAAGCAGACAAATGTGGATGAGGGGAAGTCGGAGAGATTCCAAGTATGAGAAGGATTTGATGCACCGTTGCTGCCTCTTGAGATATAGGAGCCTGCAGGCAAGAACCCAAGGAGGCCTCTAGGAGATAAGGGCTGGCCGCAGCTGAAAACCAGCCAGGATACAGTACCTCAGCCCTACCACAGTAAACAACTGAATTCTGCTAATAACCTGAATAAACTTGGGACCAAATTCTCCCCCAGAGCCTCCAGATAAGAGCCCAGACCACTGACGTTGATTCCAGCCTGTGAGGCCCAGACTTCTAACCTTGGATCTGTGAGATAATATATTTATATTATTTTAAGCTTCTAAATTTGCAGCAGCAACAGAAAGAAACCTAATACAGTGCTATTCATCTACGTGAGTAATTATATTCAAATTTTAAAATGATCATTGTAAAGATCTTGTAGTAACACAGAGAGCGCTTTGTGAGATGATGATAAATGTTAAAACAAAGATTGTTCCATGAATTCTTCATAACCTCTCACAGTAAAAATATATGCACATAAAGTCCAGAACAAAAACACAATATGCAGAGATAGAAGTTGGAGAGGGGTACTTCCTTCTTTAAGGGTCTAAGCATCACTTCTCAGAAGAACTTGCGTGGGTCTCCTTGATGAGAAGGTACTCACTTTTTCCAGCGAACTGGCATTGCTCAAGGGACCAAGGTACTCGGGAGCTGCAGCTGAATCCCTGACACCTTTTCTCCAACTACAGAGACAATGAAGCCAATGACAGAGTCTTCTCAATGCTACATTTTTCTGTGATCTTTCCTTTCTTAAACCCCTGGCACATGCTACCACCTGGCAAACACTCACAGGTGCTAAAAAAGTGTACAAGCACACGTGAATATGAAAGGAGAGCTTGGAAAAGGATAATTGTGTTACCTTTGGCAGTTATTTTTTCATTTGTGGTTGTGATTTGTCTATTGTCTACTGATCATATTTTCAAGTCTGGAATTTGTCCTCTGTTTGAGTTAATAGAATTAAGCACCCTTTGCCTTCCCAGGAAAAGAGCATGAACCAGCAGCTTGTCTGCAATCCTGGTTGCCATACAAACACTGGTGATCTCCCCACCCCACCTGAGCTGCTTCAAGAAGGAAGAAGGGAATGGTGGGTGCAAACTGTGTTGGAATATTATGTTCTGAGGTGAACAGAACTGTAACCGAAAGAGAAATTTCAATTTACACAAAATGATTCAAAGATCGCGTATACTCCCCACCCAGCTGGGGGCTGGGAGAGGGTGTCCTATGTTGCCACAAACCAGTGCTGCCTCGAGTGCTTGTTATCGGAGTAGTATCTCCAAAATGACAGAGGCAAGTGGTGTCCACTACTGGATCTAACGTAGGCTCCCTGGAAGCGGTCACTTTCACTTCCAAGTCACGCTTTGATAGTGGTGTGGGTAAGTCATCCGTGTCTGAAGAGAATGATCAGGAAAGCAATGATTACTAACGTCTTGTGGGCCCAGCGCTGTGCTGAGCCCTTGGCTTATCTCACTGATATGCCCATTGGACAGATGAAAAAACTGAGACACAGAGGCAGAGAAGTGACTTAGCCAGAGTCATACACACAGCTCTGTCTATGCCTGATACTTCCTTTGCATCACGTTACCTTTCAGACCCTAAGAAAGTGAGGGGTCAGGAAATTGAGTCATTTAAGGTGTGACTCAGCACACTGGGTATGTCTCCTCTGGAGAAGGGACAACAAAAGTCACATAAAGTGGCCTCGAATTTCAGAAGGGCTGCCACAAGGACAAACAAACAGAATTCTTCCACGTGGGTCTAGAAAACTAAAGAGGTTTGGTGGTGGGGCTGGGGGAGAAGTGATGAGACAGAAAAATACCTTCTAGCAATGACAGCTGATCAGTGCAATGGGAGCGAGGGCCTGAGTCCCCATCAGGGGAGGGTCAAGCAATGTCTGCTCCTGTAGCTCTCAGAGTCACACCACTGGACGTGGGTTTCTGCCTTAGCTGGGCAGTGCCCCCACCTCAAAGATGCCGTGAGATTGCGGGTTGTGATTCCTCATTATGTCTACAAGTTAAGGGAAAGGAAACTAGCATTTCTGAAGCTCTCCGCTATGCCAGGTAATACGCCAGGCCTTCCTCATATGTCATCACATTTAATCCTCAAGCACCTGACTTCACCTGCTAGACAGGCAGCAAGGCAGACCTCACTAGCTCTATATCTACACTTACAGATTCAAGTGCATTGCCAGCAAAATTTGCGACGCCAGTTTCTATGGCAGGTGCCAGGCAAAGAGGACTGGGAACTGAAGTAATCACCCTGGCCACCAGCTCTCCTGAATAACCTGCCTCCTGACTCATGCTCAGCAAAGGGCCATTCTCACTTCCAAGAGAACATCAACTGAACCTAGTGGGCAGAAAAAGAGAAGGAGGGAGAGAAGTCCAAATGTGAGGGTAGTTTTTCCTAGCCAGGGGACGGAGATGTTGAATCTCTGTTTTGGTTTTGGTTTTTAGGATTAGTATTGTGTGTGTGTGTGTGTGTGTGTGTCTGTGTGTGTGTGTGTGTGTGTAACTGATTTACTGTCCGTGTCCAAGATAAAAGTTATCTTCTCTAATAGGCAGGTTCTGCTCTGGTTAAAATGATACAGAGGGATACAGACAACTGTCAAGACAATTTCTGTCTCTCTCCAGTGGGCTGGCAGACATGTCTCTCCTTCTTGTCTTCATTCCTGCCTCTCCCACTGGCAGCTGGCCTGGTTGGCACCCTGGCGATGCAGCCAAATGGCCAAGGAGAGTGGAGGGAAAGTGTTGGTGCAGAAAGCACCTCTGTGTGAATGTGCAGAGTCACATGAAAGTAGAGATGGGGAGAGACAGGGGAGGACCTGGGTAGAAAGAGAGGGAGAGAAAGCAGCAGGGAGAGGGATGGATAAGACAGCGATGGAGAGGGAGGAGGGAGAAGCAGGAGAGGAAAAACAGGGAGACCTGCTCCCAGAGTGGACGCCTATGGCGGCAGAGGGGCACAGTCGGCTTCTCGTGCTGTTCTGAGCAAGGGGGTCTCAGTCATAGCATTTCTACACCAGCGGAAATCAAGTACCGCCCTCACATTCTAGCGGACACACATCGAGCCCTCCGTTCCCTTGAGCCCTTGTAGGATGGCACCTGGATTTAAGATCTGGAGGTACTTGGTGCTCACCCGAAGAGCCAACACAGAGACTAAAATATCCTGCTTTCACCAGGCATTGGCAGTGTTCATTTTAGCACTTTCCAGAGATAAGGGCATGTTCTAACCAGTGGATCTCAAGGGTTAGGGTCCCACTCTCAGGGTTAGCCACATCAGGGGTGGGGGTCTGGGGGACGCATCAAGCTGTCTTAGCTGAAGGAACCCTCTTCAAATCACCCATCCAACCACCCTTGCTCAGATGTCCTGCTCAACAAGTAGATTTCTGATTATTCACTTCTGCATCACCTCATTCCAACACAGCAGTCACCAATGTGGCTGACAGAAAAGTCTTACGAGGGCACAGTGGTGTGCTTCTCTCTGCTGTGCCAACTCAGGTCAGCTGGAACTAGGTTTCCCAGAATCTCCTTCACTGTTTGGTTCCAGGAGAAAGGGCCAAAAGAACTTGTATGGGATGGGGCAGACCAAGGTGAAGCAGCAGCTGTCACTTTCAGAAATCAGTCGTGATCAGACAGGCACAGAGGTGCCCTGTGGGTCCCCACCCCTCCTCAGCTCTCCCTGGCTTCACATCCACCTGTTCCTCTGCAGGCTCACCACAGGTACTGGGCTGCAGACCCACAGACGCTGTGGCTGCACAGAGGTAACCGTGACATCATTCACACCACACCCGCGGCACGTGTGAGACAGACATGGAGTGTGGTGACTGGAGAAAAGCATAAACTGACAAGGTTATGAAAACACAGAGGAAAGTATTTATTAGCATGTAGTAGATTTTTTGCATATTGCTTTTTTTTTAAACAGAAGTATAGCTGATTTACAATATAATATTATTTCAGGTGCACAACACAGTGATTCAGTATTTTTACAGAAGACATACAGATGGCTAACAGGCACGTGAAAATATGCTCAGCATCGCTGAGTATTAGAGAAATGCAAATCAAAGCAACAAAGAGGTATCACCTCACACCTGTCTGAATGGCTTTCATCAAAAAACCTACATGTAACAAATGTTGGTGAGGGTGTAGAGAGAAGGGAACCCTTTTACACAATTGGTAGGAATGTAAATTGGTGCAGCCACTATGGAAAACAGTATGCAGGTTCCTTAAAAAACTAAAAATAGAACTACCATATGATCCAGCAGTCCCACGCCTGGGTATACATCTGGATAAAAACAAAAACACTAATTCAAAAAGATTCATGTACCCCAATGTTCAGAGCAGCACTATTTACAATAGCCAAGATATGGAAGCAACCTAAGTGTCCATCAACAGACGAATGGATAAAAAAATATGGTATATATATACACACACATACAACAGAATATTACTCAGCCATAAAAAAGGATGAAATTCTGCCTTTTGCAGCAATGTGGATGGACCCTAGAGAATATTATGTTCAGTGAAACAAGCCAGACAGAGAAAGGCAAATACTACATGATATCACTTATTTGTAGTAGGTATTTTTCAGAGTAATTGGAGAAAACAGATCTCAGAAATACTATTGATAACTGATCTAGTATTTAGAGTGATCTGTGAGCGGATGAACAAACTGCCAAGTTTCAAAGCTAATAATAACTATCCTAACACAAAAGGACTGTAGACTCCAGGTGTAATGGTGAGGTCCACAGAGAAAGGTCAACCAACTTTGTACAGTGGAGAAGGAAAACTCGCACACAACCCGTGTAAACGCTAAACACCTGGGCTTACCCGGCTGAGACTTTATCAATCCCTAACTGAGGAGGAATTTGGAAGAAGATATTTGAACCCCATTTTTGAAATGTATTGAACACTATGCACGCATGTATGTTGTGGAAATGAGGAAGCGTGCTGCAGCGCCTAAGCGCGTGGAGGCTGGTGCCGACTTCCTGGGCCCAAATCCTGCCTCTGCCACTTACAAGCTGGGTGACCTCAAACTCTCTGTTCCTCAGTTTCCTCATCTTGTAAGAGGAGGGCGCTGATAGTATATATCTCACAGAGATGTTAGAATATTAAATGAGTCAAGATTCATAAAACGCTAAGGAGAGGTCTTGGCACATAGCAAATGCGATATAGTTGTTTGTCATAAAGGAACAGATTTCATTTTCATTCCATAATGTGAATTCAATCTTCCTAGTAAAACCCTTTCCGCCCTCTTCCTAATTCTGGTTAGAGACTCTCTCTCCATACCTGCACCTAAGCATTGTTACAAATAGGTTGTGCTCCCCTGGTAATTGTGCGCAGGGGCATGGCGCTGAGGGCGAGCAAACGCAGGAGAGCCACTTCCCTACAGAGTTCTGCTTTGCAAAGACTGACTCCTGGCCTCCTTGGTTGGGTTAAGTTCTCAAGTGGAACCACTGAGTCTCTCCAAATAATTTCTCTGGGTATTCTGCCAAGGCCTGGTTTGAAACACCTCTTCTCTCCCCCCTACCCAGTGGGTTCTGATTCTGAGTCCAGCATAACCGGCAGGAATTGCAGGCTCATCACTCTCACTTACTGTCAAATTCCAACCAGTTCTCTTGGGAATCTAAGCAAGTCAATCAACACTCCCTTTCCTGCCATTGGGGCAAGGGCAGGCCTTTCCTCTTGGCTCAAAGCTCTATGTTTTCACCTTACGATCCCCCTCCTTGTTGTTTTAATATCCTTTCTCAGTCACCTGTCAAGGCGGGGAGATGGTCTTCCCAAACAGCACCGATGCCCACTGACCCCTTTCGTCTACTTGTTCTGTATTAGGTCCTGAGCCAAGTGCAGAGGTAGTTAAGCAGTAATAAACGTGAAATCAGAGAGGCCCTGTCCTGCCCTGGGCCCTCTGCCTCCTGGGCAAGCCATCTCCTGTGGGCCTCTGTGCCCCAGAGGCATTTGGAAAGAAGCGGGATGGAGGGAGAGGATGCAGTCCATGTTTTGTGAGCTTCCTTGTCACAGACAGGCAGCTGGAAGTTGTCAGTGTTCACGTGTGACCACTTCAACTTCACAAATTTCCTTCAGTTCATACACGGGCATGTACTCGCTTGCAGACATGAGACCCCTCCTCATGGCACTGTCTTCTTTTCGGAGTCCTAATCAGCGAAGATGCTTTGCTTCGGAAGAGTTCACTCAGCGCCTTCGTGCTCAAGCCTTAAGAAGGCAGAAATAGATCCGACGTGGCACCTTCCCTCAGGTGCTCGCAGTCACGTGGAGACATGCGCAAACAGATGAACCACAGGACAACCTGGCGGATGCAGGAGGGGGGAGACCCAGTATGATGGGAAGTGGAGGAGTCTCCGTCACTCTCCTGGGGGTCAGAGGGGGCTTCCTGATGGAGGTAAACTGCCTGACGGGCTTCCAAGCAGAGATTTCCAGGAGGCTGGTGGATGTATCAGCCTGCTTTCCACCAGGAGATCTCGGCTGCAGAGAAAGAGGAAGGAGACCCACTGCATGATAGTGGTCACTGGCATTAGGGGGTTGAAGGCCTGACCCGGGGCCAGTTGGAATAAGAAGAGAAGGCAGCCCGTGTGAGGCCTTTAGTCCAAACACGGAATAGTGCTCAAGAGATATCTGTGGACTGATTACGGGTGTACTTGCGAATGGATGGGAGGTGAGGTCACAGAGGAGCCCTGCTGGGCCTTTCATTGCTTTCCAAGAGACCAGCCCTAGGGCAGGAAGAGGCCTGATCCCCCAGGGCTGCTCCTTCTGCCAGCCCCCTTCCCTGGGCCGGGACAACGGCTCTGGGCCGGCCAGCCCCTCAGGTCAGCTCAGCAGCCTTGCAGATTTGCCAGCATTTACAAATGCACTATCAAGTACATGGGGAGTTTGGTCTCAGGTTCCCCTGTGGGGGAACCTCTGTGCCTTGGTCCCTGGGCCTCAGTGGAGCTCAGAGCTCAGCTGTCTCCAGAGTTTCAGGAATGAGAACTGTTTCTCCATTCCAAGCAGCCCCCTGAGACCTAATTCCTTGTCATAGGAAAGAGGAAGAGCAGGGTCTGTCCTCCCACTGGGTCTGTCCTCTCTCTGTCCCTGCCAGGCTATGTGTCCCTCGGGGTGGGAAATGTTCCTGTTCATCCTTGGATGCCCAGAGTCCACCAGGAGATGCTCAATGGATGTAGGGGTCTTTGCTAGTGACGCCAAGAGTTAACAGTAATGGGGGCTTCCCTGGTGGCGCAGTGGTTGAGAGTCCGCCTGCCGATGCAGGGGACACGGGTTCGTGCCCCGGTCCGGGAGGATCCCACATGCCGCGGAGCGGCTAGGCCCGTGAGCTATGGCCACTGAGCCTGCGCATCCGGAGCCTGCGCTCCGCAATGGGAGAGGCCGCAACGGTGAGAGGCCCGCGTACCGCAAAAAAAAAAAAAAAAAAGTAACAGTAATGGTATGGATTCTGTACTGCACAGACACGAGGACGTGGAGAGTTGAGAATTACACTCCCCTCCCTAACAGGAAGGTTTTTTTTCCGGGGGTGACTTTGGAGATACAACATTTGCAAGTGTTTGATACTTAAAACAGAACACTCAAAAGAGTACGAATATAAACACCCACCTGCTTTTCCAAGGACATAAAATAGCTTTAGAATGACACAAAGCCTTCTTTCCAAGCATATTTTGTTCCACAGGGCACTTCCTAAATGAGTTGATGAATCTGGGTCCAGAAATTCTATCATGTGACTTAACCTGCTTTTTTTTTTTTTTTTTTTTTTTTTTCCATCCACCCTGATTGAAGCTAAAACATTCCAGGGAAACTCACTTTCCAAAACTTACACTTCTCCAGAGAGGTAGAAAATAGCTTTCTTTCAAATCCACTATAAAGGTTTCATTTAAAAAATAAAATAAAATATAATGGAACCCAACACTCCTGGCATCTAATCTAACTACAAATTGAAAACTATACTGGTGTTTACATGGTTTGGGGTTTTTCTAGGAAAGAGTTGCCCAGAATTAATAATATGATGTTTAGCTGGAATGGAATTCCAGCTCTCCATCTCTCCAGACTCTGGGGGAGTGAGAACACCCTGTTCGTGCTCTGGGCCTCCACGGACCCATTCAAGGAGGAGATGCTTGGTTTAGGATGCAAATGAGAATCCGCCATGGATTTGACATCATGGATTTACATAGATAAGACCTTTCCCACACCCCTGGTACATGGATATCATTGATCCCACTGTACAAATGGGGAAACTGAGGCTCAGATGAGTAAGTTCCTTGCCTAGGAGGACCACACAGGCAGTGAGTCAGGAAACAAGAATTTGCATCTGAGTTTGCCTTCATTCATTTGTCAGATGCTTTGATTCACCCAGCTGACTTGGTGGTTTTCCGTGTGTGTGTGTGTGTGTGTGTGTGTGTGTGTGTGTGTGTGTGTGTGTGTGTGTATGTGAAAGAGAGAGAGAGAGAGAGAGAGAGAGAAAAAGATTTTGCTTCCTCAGGGCCATTTGGCCATGTTTGTTTGTTACAACCCGGGCAGAGGGCGGGGGCGGGGGGTGTTGTGTGTGTTGCTGGCATCTAATAGGTAGAGGCTGAGGAGACAGCTACAAAGCACAGAACAGCCCCCCACACACAGCAAAATAATTATCTGACCTCAGTGTCACTAGTCTTGAGATTAGAAATCCTGAGCTGACTCGAAGTGCTAGGTGAATACTCAGCGTGTGACGTTTTTGAAGGACACATACAGATGTCCCCACGGTCACACCAGGAGGATGAGAGTTCCCTGATAATGGATAAGTGCTGTCATCAGTAGAAAAGAATACCTCCATTTTTCATGAAAATTATTTAAGGGAGAGGTGGCTAATTTCAACTGAAATATTTGGGGAAGAAATAATTGGGCAATTTCCTTTTCCTTTCTTGGAATCACAATGGATCCTCACAATTCTGGGGACACTTGAAACTTTCCTAGGGAGACCCCTGAGAGGAGTGGGAGGTCGAGAGCACCAGCCCACAGTGCGGCATGGAGGCCTCTGCATTTGGGGGAGAGGTGGCGTTTTGAGCTGCTGCTTTTTGGAATCCTCCTTTGGAAGACCCGGTAACACAGAGCTTGGAGAGTTGGGGTGTTTATCAGGAGTGGGCTTGACGGATTAAAAAAAGACAGAGAGAGAGCACAACTCTGGAATCATTGGAACCACACCCAAGAAGTTTCCAGAAGTAGGAGATGCAAAGATGTCAGGAGTCAATAAATCACGGAACTGGATAGAAAGGGGGAAACAGGCAAGAATGCACAAGAGCTTGTTGTGAACATAGCCAGGGCTTGTCATCTGGGGGTCCGTCTGTTTATTTTAGAGGCTCCAGGTGAGATAAGGATCAGATGAACTCATTTAGCCTGCCTCTTTGACTCTGCAGAAGTCTCTAGGTCTCCTCCCTAAAGCCCTGGCCTTCTCCATAATCTGAAAGAAAACCTCCACAGCTTGAGGTGGAAACCATAACACTGTCTGTCCTACGCCACGCTGGCCAGGCGAGACCTGCATGGGTGGGGAGAAAGGCACCCACGTGCTCGCGCTCAGCCGACCCCAGCCCTTGGGAGCAGTTGAGCTCGGTAAAGGCCAGTCCTTAGCTTCATGACTTCACGTGTGGAGACCTCGGACTGGAAGCAAGACCTCACGGACACGATGTACCTGAGGCCACATCTGCACAAAGACTCAAGGAGGCTGCCTTCCAAGCGACACCGGGCCTGCAGACACTGGGCAGAAGCCTGTCAGTGCCATACTGTACTTAGCCTGGGCTCTCCAATTTCATCATTTCTGGCTCAGAATGGGCCTGCAATTTTCATTTCTTTATGGGCTTAAGTAATCTATTGCAAATGTCACCGGCAGGCTGTAATGCATTCTTGCCGAGGAAACTGTTCTTTTTCTTCAGTAACTTTCTGGTTAAAGATTTGCCTGGTTGGGTAACTGTTTTCCATTAGCTATAATGGTGTTTACGTTGGATGCACCAATGTTTAAATCACTGGACATATTTGTTATTAGTAGGGAGGCAGTGGCATTGTTTTGTCCGAGTATCGGGGTGGTGGGAGGTGCTTCTATTAGTATTGATAATATTTTACAAGAGACCTTGCAGGGATGTTTATAATAATAGCAATGCTGTTTATCTTACCAGGATTATGTTGAAGCAACTTTAATTGTATTCATATTAAACATATCAATGTTAGAACTGATGTAATATGTTTAGCATTAATATGAAGGTCGCTAAGTTGGGGGCTTTTGAGATAGAATTAAAGAGCCTGGAAGACAATGGGACATATGGAAAGCATTTGGGGGGTTTCTGTTCTTGTCTAACAAGAAGGATTAGTGCGTTTGCTGAAATACAGTATAAGATGTACAGTGGGTTGTAATGCTAGCATCTGTTTCCCTTACGATCGAGTGCTCTTGGCTTGTGTGTAAGCGCGCGATTGCTCTGGAGTCCTCGCTTTTCACAAGCTCCACCAAAGCCCAAATGTCAGGGATACTTCAGATGCTTTGCAGCTGGCTGTCGCACCCAGAGATGTTTCAAAATGGATTTTGTAATGGCTTATAAAAGTCCCACATTGTGCACGGGCGGTTATTGAGTGTGATATAGTGTGCACAAGAATGTTCCAAATTCCCTCCGCGCTGTATCCATCAATCTGGCTCTATTAGGGTTGGCAGGATAATGGCTGGAGAGAGGCTCTGGACTTTATCTTCAGCTGAAAGAAGCATCCTAATTATCTACTCATCAGAGCTACCCCACTCCTGGCTCGGGGAGACCACTGCCAGCTCAGGCCCAGAAATTCCAAACCCTCACAGTCACCAAGCCAGGCCCACGAAGGCCAAGATGCAAGACTGTGTCCAGGCAAAGCTGGGGAATCGTGGTCCCAATAAATCCTGGAAATCCATCCCACTCCCCAGCTGGAGGCACTGTCCGGTTAACCCATCACTACTCAGTTTCCCACTCCTCTCCTTCCAATCCAGTCCAGTCCAAGGCTCGGACCCAGCCCAGGCAAGTCAGGAGCCCTGGTTTTCTGTAACAAGGGGACAATATCTGCACCTCCCTCCAAAGGCTGTTGGGAAGATTAAATGGGGGAACATGTGAGAGCACTTAGCAGAGCAACTGAGCACATCGTGCACTTATTATGGGTCAAAATAGAAAACCTAGTGGAGCTAGTGGAGCGTTAGGACTTTACAGGAAATGAATGTTTTTCTTGATAGAGACGTCCGTTTTCTAGCAGAATACTCAAATAATATTTATAAAGAAATTTCTTCTTTACCCATTACTCCTCACAGATATTATCCTTTAAGCTTGTGTTATTATCATTATTTTTATGTGCTTTTTTGTATCTTTTTTTTTAATTGGGGTATAGTTGTTTTAGAATGTTGTGTTAGTTTCTACTGTATGGCGAAGTGAAGTGGATTTCATTCCTATTTAATTGATGAGAAAACTAAGACTCAGAGAGATGAGATGATTTGCCTGTTTGCTCCCTGATTATTTCCTGAACTCCTATGTGCTGGCCACTCAGGCTACAGAGATGAGGGTCCCTACCCCACTGTGGTTACCAAGTGGCTTAGAGAGGGGTAAATACACAGGTTCACCAGCTCCACGTGCCTTTCCCTTCCTAAACCACCATGCTGCCTCCCTTCCAGAAAGCTCCAAGGAGGTCTGCTGTGGGAAGGGGTTGGGTGGAGCACATGCATAAATAACTATAATGTAAGGTGCAAAGGACTTAGGAGCCATGAGAGTGCTGTGGGATTTAAGAAAGAGAGACACCGATTGGTAGGATGCAAAGGCTCTGTGGAAGAGGTGGAATTTGAGCTGTGCTTGGGAAATCAATAGGACTTAAACGTGCAAAAGCAGAGAAGGGCATTCTAGGCAGAGCGGACGGGGTGAGCAAAGATATAGGGTCAGGAAAGCAGGAGGAACAAGCAGGGAATAGCCGGTAGTTTCTCTTGGATTCCAGTGATGGGTATGGAAAGGGGATGCAGTGGCAGATCACACTAAGTGCTGATGTGTAGTAAATCAGGGCAAGTTGAGGAGCTAGGCTTTTCCCTTCAAGAAATGGAGAGCCACGGAAGGTTTTAGAGCAGGAACATGACCTACGTGGTCAGATACGTGTTTTCAGAGATTTAACTGAAAGCTTTGGATGAAGTAGATGGGAGGAGGAGGGGCACGCTGACCAATGGTACAGCAATCCAAGCTAAGGGAAGGGAAGCCTTTGATGGTAGAGGTGGAAGGGGCAGAGAATATGCATTACAGAGAGCCCAGAAGGTAAAAATATGACCGCATGTGACTATTTCCTCCTCAAAGGAGAAGCAGCAGCAGCTCAAATGAGAGAGGCTGCGGGGCAAGCCACGTGTCAGCAAGGTGCTGCCCAGATTGTGTTTCCCAAGCACTGGTGGGTGACGTCCCTGTGTCTCACCTTAGATACCTACTTTGGAGGATGTAGTAGTTTGCTCGACCTGCCACAGACTGGGTGGCTTAAACAATAGAAATGTATTTTCCCACAATTCTGGAGGCTAGAATACCAAGATCAAGGTGTCAGCAGGATTGGTTTCTTCTGAGGCCTCTCTCCTAAGCTTGTGGATATCCATCTTCTCTTGTCTTCACATGGTCTCCCCTCTGTACCTATCTGTGTCCAAAATTCCTCCTTTATGAGGACACCAGTCATACTGGATTAGGACCCACCTGAATGGCCTCATTTTAACTTAATCACCTCCTTAAAGACCATATCTCCAAATACAGTCAGATTCTGAGATACTGGGGTTAAGACCTCAACAAATAAATTTTGGGGGCACACAAGTCAGCCCATAACAGTGGAACTTATAGATTTCCCCACACACACACATGCTTAGTGTCACGCAAACCCACCCCAAGCCAGAGTAAAATCAGGCAGTTTTCCGGGCCTCCTCAATGGTCCAAGAAGAATTCATCTCCCACCAGCGACAGGCAAAGCCAGGAACGGGGAGTGGGCGAGCTCTGCAGTCAGGCTGCCAGTGTTCAAATCACAGCCCTGCCACTTACTAGCTGCGTGACCTTGCAACGATTGCTTATTCTGTCTGTAGCTGACTTTTCTCGTTTATGAAGTGGCGTCAATAGTAATCTCCACCGGGTAGGCTTGTTATGAGGGTTTACTGTGTGAACGTATGTAACGATCTTCAATGGTGCCTGGTACATAATAAATGCTCAACACGTGTTAATTGTGACACCCATTAACACACTGGGTCCCGGCTGGGATGAGGTGGTAGACAATAGAAAGGAATAGGTCAAGATGGGTTTTACCAAGGAGAAATAAGGGCTAGAAGCTTTTATCAGCATTTTACAAAGTCCGCAGGCGTGTGTGCATTTTTTCTCCAAAAGGCTGTACAGACTAAAAAGTTCAAGCCCTCCCCTTGAGTTCATTATTCAACATACCTTGAGTGTCTGATAGCACAGACCAGGTGCTGGGCAAGAGGAGAGAGCTCGGTCTTGATCAGGGCTAGCAGAGGAGGCGGAGCCTGTGCAAATTACTGGAGCACAGAGAGCCTGAGACCTGACCACGTGGTTTATTAATACAAATCCACACTGGCCTGGGTGGAGGGAGTGGGGAGGGGGCCGGGGGTCCGCAGGTGGTAAGTGACTGTGTAACATAGCAAGTCCAATCCGGCCTTGTAGGGGCACCTCCACAGGTCTGGGACTAGGGTAAGGGGAGTGAGGCACTGACCTCAGGCACAAAATTTAAGGGAGTGCCAAAAGTCAGTAATAAACATAAAACTAACATTTTAACAGAGTCCCTTTAAAATTCAAAGTTAATGCAAAAAAAAATAAATCCATGATGAACAAAATATCAAAATTTTCAATAAAGACTAGACCTGACCCTGCACTTGCAGGATGACCTTGCTCACCTCACCCTGATCCTGGACCCGGATCCCCAGGTTTCTTCCTGAATCCAGCCTTACTCTCTGGGACCCTGGTCTAAGTCCTTGCCTTAAGCTGCTCTTCATCTAGGGATAGAGAGAGTCTTGCTATTTTTGAGATAGGAAACTTGGGAAATTTGTTTCATCTCATCTGTAAAATGGGTGTGAGGCTTAATGTGAAAGAGCCTGAGTGTGTTATGGCCCCTAGTTCAGCGCCTGCAGCATAGTGAGCACTCAAGAAGTGTTTATTGGAGCTAGAGAAATCATTTTACGTCAGTTTTAATCATTGTGTGCGGACATTGGGGAAATTGATGTCCACATTCAGCAGAACATCTTCACAAACGGTACAGTGTAATGGAAACGCAGGCATTACACTTGAACCTTAAGAGGAGAAAAGATGTGCATCTAAAACAGGTCTAAATGGCCCCTTCAGACCCACCAAACCTCTGTAAGATCGGAGCACCATTTTATGGAGGAGACAGATGAGGATCTGAGAAGCTTTGTGCCCTGCACCACATCGCACACAGTATCAGGCAGAGCCAGGGATAGTGGCCAAGGCAGAAGCCTGGCCGTTACATCTGAGCATCAGAGCCATGCCTGGGTCCTCGCTGGAGTGACGTGCTGCTCTGTGCGGGGCTGGTGCTGCTAGGAGCTGCTATGGGGGGAGCATGGTACACACAGGGGAGCTGCAGAAGCACAGCGTGCCAAGTGGGGTCTAGCCCCAGGTTGTTGAGAGCGACTGCTGCCAACCCACACTGCCGCCCCCGGCATGGTGTGGCCAGCACGGCCATGCCTCCTGGATGCCCAGGAGAGTCCCAGTTCACACCTGGTTGTCCTGGCGCGACTGTTAGTAACTCACGATTTTACTATCAAATGGGTCCTGGTCTGGACGTAAACCTAAACAATCGCCCTAATTACAGCAGCTCTCAGGCGGAAGACACTGATCTCTGGATTTTCCTTCTCCACCAGAAAATCCTTTCCACCTGTAGGAAAGCTTCCCAAGTACCAGCTCCGTGTCCCCTCTCTGCTTCCCCAGTGGCTGGCCCAGGGCCCACCTCGGAGGAGACAGGCTGAAAATATTTGCTAACTGGAACTAGATTGAGTAAGCCAGGCAACTCATCTCCTCTGCTGCAGAGTCTGCCTTCCCCGAACTCCCCGTAAAGGCAGCCATTCCCCAGCTCTGACTCTTCCAGGGAAAGGGACAACTGTCTCCAGAGCCCCTGTGCTGGGCGTGAGAGAGGAAAGCAGAAGTGAAGCCGGCCAGAAGCAGAGGCCCTCCCTAGCCCGCACTTGACGGCGGAACGGTGCAAAAGGCACACCCTGCCGACTAGGAACGGGATCCGGCTCGCTCCACTCCGAGGGGAAACCCCAGCCCTGCTCCTCAGGCCACTGCAGCAGCCCCAAGCCCCTGCACAAAAGGGAGAGGCGCCCCCGTGTCGCATCCCCCAGCAGCCGCTCAGCTGAGAAAACTGCGCCGCGTGAAGAACGTGGGACCGACAGGCAATGGCGGGTCCCTCGGCCGGGAAGAGGACCTGTTGAGAGTCACTCTGTGCCGAAGTCTGGACTTTCCGGTTCTTTCCTTCATTTCCCCCAGATGCTCCCCTCGTACGTGAAGTCCCTCCTTAGAGAACGTGCTCCCAGGTTGCTGTCTTTGCCCCTCCCCTTGGCTCTGAAGGGAACCCGCCTTTACTCTCTTGTTCGCCATTACACGCTTTCCTCCCCAGCCCCTCTTCAAGGCCATCTTTCCTTACATCGGTGGTTCTCGGACTTAGTGCATCAGAATCACCTGGAGGGCCCGACCAATACAGATCTCTGGGTCTCCCCACCCCCAGGGATTGTGATCCAGTAGGTCTGGGGTGGAGCCCAAGGATTTGCATTTCTAACAAGTTCTCAGGTGCTGCTGCTGCTGCTTACCGAGGGAACACCCTTTGAGAACCACCGCTCTTGACCTCTGGGAAAAGGCCTGCTCCCAGCGAATAGACGGTTCTCTAAAGCAGCAACCCTCCATCTGGCCACATGTTATCATCACCTGAGGAGCTTATATAAAAGGTCCCACACTTCAGTCCACACCCTGTGGACCAATTACACTTGGATCTGGCCATGGGACCCAGGCCATGAACATTTTCAAGTCTGCTCAGGGGATTCCAAGGTTAAGAACACTACTCTCAAACCTATTTTCCACAAACCTGAGTTTGCTCGGCCCTTCTGCCAATCGCAGCTGTCCTCCTAACCTGAATCAAGCGAGTCCCCTTCCTCCTCCCATGTTCTAAGCATGATTTTTTTCCTCACTGCAGAGTTTGCTCACATTCAATCCATCTTCACGGGATGGTGGGTGGGGACTGGCAGGATATTAATTTGTGACACCTTCAAACTATTCTTTAGATACTTAACATTTATTTAAAGGGAATGAGAAGGAATTTATTTTCTCTTCATACAAGTTATATTCAGAAACAGCTTCTTCTGATCATTCTCTCCCATGGGCAAAGGATAGTGAAGGTTCTTAAAAAAATTTTTTTTTTTAATCTCATTTTTCTGTGGTTCTGGCCCTCCCTTTCGTTGTCTTTTGTGATTTTCTGAATCAAACTAACTTCTTGGGAGGACTGATAAAGGGTTTAAATTTAGATAGTAAAATGAATCATTAACATAAAGCACGCCACATTAACATCCTCTTCATTTGCAGAGTCTCAGCTGACAGCTCTTGCCGGAGCATGTCACAGAAATATGCAGCTGAGCGAGGCAATTGCTGGTGAGGCCTTTTTTTTTTTAACTCCCACTCAGACATTTTGTACTTGGGTGTGAGAGGGCCCGATTTACATTTTGCCACTTACGTAAAGCGTTACACAGAATTTCTAAATAAACTGAGTCCATGTTTCTGATTCATTCCTGGGCAATTTGGCCTGCAAAGGAGTGGTGCCCTGGGAGGTGGTCCAGCCGGCCTTTCCTTCAATCGCTTTGGTTTCCAAACTACTCCTTCCATCACAAGCATTCACAGAGGCGGATACAGTAACCATGTCTGCTCACCAGAAGAGACGACTCTTACGAAACTCAAGGAAGAGAAAGTCTCAGCTGAAGGAAGTTATCACCAATGTCCAATGCAACTGAGAGGCCAAATAAGATGAGACTTCAAAGATAAGGAGGGAAAAGGATCCATTGATCTGAAGAATGAATGTCGATGGGGGTGGGAGTGGGTGGGATGGACTGGGAGATTGGGATTGACATATATACACTAATACGTATAAAATAGATAATAAGAACCTGCTGTATAAAAATAAAATAAAATAAAATAAAATTCAAAAAAATAATAAAGCCTAATGCGAACGTTCAAAAAAAATAAAATAAAAAACGAATGAATGTCATGTGAGACAGTTAGTTTGGAAAAAGCTCTTTTGAAAGTTTGGTTTAGGAGAGGAAGAGGGAGATGAGAAAGAAAGCTGGAAAAAAAACCAGAGCCCAAGGGAGATTTTCTTTGTTTTTTGTTTTTTTAAGCTGAAAAGAGACTTGAATTCATCCTTACCGGTGCAGGAAAACTGGTACAGACTAAGTGATGAACATATAGTAAAGAGGATGCCAGTAACCCATGGGGTTTTTTCACTCAAGAGGTGACGAGAGTGAGGTTCTGAATGGAATTTACCAAGTTTGCTTCACTTTGCTGCTTTTGCGTTAAGTAGCTGCCTTTTTTGTTCTCCCCTGCTAAGGAGTACTATGTCTCTAACAAACTCCCATAGAAGGTACACATCACCTTCCACCCCAGGAGGGCTGGTCGCAGGGAAAGGGACTTGTTGGTAGAGGATTGGGTCGTAATGGAAAATACCAGGTTAGCTAAAAAGTTCATTCGGGTTTGGAAAAACCGAACCCGATATACATATACATTACATATATATTACATGTATATACATATACTATATATATATTGTATATGTACAATATACAACATATGTATTACATGTATATACATATGCAATATATATATTACAACAAGATTTCGAAAATTCTATTTAGAGTAGCTTTTACATTTTTTGTTAGTTTTGTTTTGTTTTACTTTTTTATTGAATTAAAACACTCAGTAAAGTATACTAATCTCACAGTAGAGCCAGTTGAGTTTTTACATACATATACACCCACATTAACTGTCAACAGTACAAAATACAGGACACTCCCAAGCTCCCCAAAAGGCTCTCTTACGCCCTCTCCCGTCAATACCCACCCCCATAACCGCTGTTCGGACTTCAGGCACTACAGATTAAGGCTCCTGTTCTTGGGCTTCATATAAATGAAATTACACATAAATGGCTTCTTTTGTTCCCCGTAATGTCTGTGAGATTCATCCATGTCTGGTGAGTATCGTTATTTTGTTCACTTTTTATTGTTCACTCCTATTTATTGCTGTCATGTATTCTATTATATGAAAATATGGCAATCCATGTAGCCATTATCCTACTGGTAGACGTTTGATTGCTTCTGGTTTGGGGCTCTTACAAATGACGGTGCTGTTGAACATTCTAGAATGTCTTTGGTGGTCATAGGCACTTTCTTCTCTTGGTGGTAACTCTGGGAGTGAGGTGGACAGGTTGGTGTGTGTTTAGCTGTAGGAAGGAAGGACAGGGTGCTTTGGGGTTGTGGGGCTTCCCATGACCCACAGGATGAGGCCAGGGCTTTATAAGCCATGGTACCTTCCATCCTATTGCCCTTGTCTTCTTCTCTGAACTTATCTCTCACCACAGCCCTCCTTCACTCTGCCCGGAAGCCATCTGAACATCGTACATTTCCCCCAACATTCTTAGTCATCTGGTGTCTCCATGCTTGTGCTCTGGCCGTCTCCTCAGCCTGTGATGCCTCTTCCCCTTTTCTACCAGACAACTCGAATTTACCCCTGAAGACTCTAGGCAAAAATTACTCCATCACCAGATCTTTCCCCCGCCTTTTTCCTTCTCCCCTGTCAATAACATTTTCATCTGCGCCCGCAAGTTTTCTGCGTTCATGTTTATTAGCCCCAATCACTCTGTGTTGAGATTACTTGGTTGTGAGATAGCGACCTCCTGCAGGGCAAGGCCTGAATCCTGGTCATCGCTCTGTCCTCAACTCCCGCACAAGACCTCAAACTAAGAAGGGTCTTAATAAATATTTTTCAGGTTTAATAAATGAACTGGATTTCTTTTTAAGGAGATGGCCTACTTTTTCCTCCCCCAAGATATAACAGTAAGAGATGAACCAACCAGTTCTATAACGTTTCAAGTGGAATTGCTTGTCATACCTGCAACAAACAGGGAAGATGAAAGTGGACAAGAGACAAGCTCTAAAAGACATGCTGGTGATTCAGACTTTGTTTATGTCCCATAATACCAAACACTCTCAGATACAAAGTATTATTTATTTATTTATTTATTTTGGCGAGCTGTCCAGATGTTTCCAGATATCCAGATGTCCTCCCTGATATAACACAAACAACTCTGTGTCACATTTTATTAAGCTCTTTAGTACCATGGAGACAGAGCTTGAATTGAGTTGAAAATTCGGTAAAGATAGAGCCAAGGGCAGGAACTCTGACCTACTCACTGTCCTCTAGAAAAGACCTGCGAGATGTGGCCCAGAGATGAATCCAGAAGATATACCTGAGATATGCAAAGTCGTCAAAATCCAACCATTCCAGAGAGTTCCCTGGGTCAGTGTGCTTCCACTGATCCATACAGTCACTCAAAGGAGCATCCCGCCTCACCGTTCCAATCCTTCTTGGTTGTGCTGGATAACAACAGCCTTCTCCAAACATGCCGAGTCCTTTAGACCTCTAAGCCTGAGCTTATGCTCGCTCCTTTCTCTATGACGCCTTTTCCCAGTTCCTACCCAGCCCAGCCTTTCCCTCCCGGTGCCCCACCTGCCCCTGAGATAAGCATGATCTTATGCTGTCTTCTCTCAATCTCATCTCCCTCCAGATCCTTCCAAGAGTCAGCTCAGGTGCCTGCGCCCTACAGAAAGTGATCTCACGCTACCCAGGTACCAAGTTCTCCCAATACTCTCTGCTCCCTTTTTTGGGGTCCCTTGGCATTTTCTGCATTTTAACAAAACTTTCTATGCATAGATTAACACCTCCCACAAATACTAAGTGCTTTAAGGGCGTGATCTATATCTGCTATATATTTGAGCACCCAAAATCAATTAAAATACTGATTGAATGGGACAATTTCCATTTACGACTTACAGGCATAATCTGGATGTTGTAAATCAAGGGAATGGAGGAAAGGGCTCAGGATTAGGCGTCGGGCTGACCTGAGTTCCACACTGGATCTGCCACCACCTAGCTCCACGTCTTTAGACAAGTCCCCTCAGCCCTCTGGGCCTCAGTTTTCCCATCTGAAAAGCAGCAATGTCTTTAAACCTGTTGTAAGAGGATAGCTGTTAAGGCAGAGTTAAATGTGGTCGCGGTGCCCAGTGACGTTAACATTCCTCTTTCTTATTCAGGGTTAGGGATGAGTGAGTATTGGGAGATGCACTTTCTCTGTTCAGGGAAAGACACCTTCATTGTACACATTTGACAGAGAAGAAGGACACAGCAGAACTGATTGTGCCTTTGTGTGGAGGCCTGGGATTCAGGCTGACTTATTTCTGTATCCACAATGCCCTTCCTGGCCTGGCATGTGAAGGCCTTAGGTCAATGTTTAGTGAATGAATGAAGGCCTTTATCCAGCTGAGACTCAGAGGAAAGCCAAGGATATTGTTCCCAGAATTGTGGACGGGGAAGGAGGCTGACCTTTTAGAACTAAAGCATTGGATCGGGGAATATCTATCAGCTGGACTGAAAAGCTGAGTCCCCGGAGAATTAGACTTGGGCTTCGTAAATCACTCTCTGGCTCCGGTTAGGATCCCTCCTTGAGCCCGGGGTACGGCTGAGCCTCTCACTGGGAGTCATATGTCTCCAGCTGTTAGGAAAGGAGGATTGGGCCATTCAAGAGCCTGACAACAACTGTCTGAATCTCTCTTGAGGACAAGTCAGCAACATGTTTCACGTGGGCCCTTTGAGCTCTCCGGCTTCCCCGGTCCTCCGCCTGTCTGCTGAGCGGGGCTTCCCGCCCTCTCTCCCTTCATCCATCCTCTCTCTCTCTTTCTCCTTTACCTCCTTGATCATGCAATGGCAGGTTACACAAAAGCCGCAAATTCCAAGCTATATGTAGCATAGAGCGGCTGTTTGTCCCGAAATACCACGTCGCTGACTACAGCAAACACAAATTACAAGCTTTATCTAATCACAGTTATGGGACCGGTCATTTTTGGTTTCCAAAAATGCCTGCGAGTGGCATGCTTCTGCAGCTGGTGGTAGCACCGGCTTGGGTTTCAGATCTCGAGTGCACACAGATGCACAGGGAGATGAGCATCCCAAGTGACCGATTCAGAAAGGGAAATAGGAGAGGGAAGAGAGGAAGTACAACTCACCAGATAAACAAAGTCCGCTGGTTGCGACCTCAAAAATAAATTATTTAAAATCATCAAGTTGCATCACCACTGCACTGAAGGTTATCAGCACTGATCTCCCTGGCACACAGTTTCCTAACGTAAAAGGTGACACCAAAGTCATTCTCGAGTGGCTGCACTGGGAACTGGAGAAAATGAAGCTTGCTTGGAAATCACGGATGTAGTTTTGGGGTAGAGTTTTCTTCACTTATCTTTTCACCAGGAGTAGATGGAGGTGGCATCGAGGAAAGAATGAGGGGCTTGGAGTCTGGACCCTGGGTTGACTTGTGACCATGACCTAGGTCACTTCTCTGAGTGACCTTCTGAGTCAAGGGAGGCTGACAACACCACCCAGCTCGCCGGGCTGACGGGAGGGTAAGATGAGGGTGTGTGTGGAAGTGTCAACCACATATTCGGCACGTATCAGCCTGGATGAAAGCGATTTGGCTGCTGGCTGGGAGCTGGATTCTCTTTCGGCATCAGTTCGTCATAACCATTATGACTACTTCTTACTCCCATGCGTGTGGGCTTCACTTGTGAGCCACAGGCGGGGCGGGGGTGCGGGGGTGGGCAGCTCCTCTCGTCTCGCGCGTAATGAACTCAGTCTGTGATTCAGTGTCAAACACGGCCACTCAAATTCAAGCAGTGTTCCACTGAGATTCCGGGGCACATGTGTGCGCACTGGGAAGGAGAGCGCTCTCTGTGAGCTTTAAATAGCCCAAAGACGTGCTTGAGCGATCCTCTCTGTTGAAGCATAAAAGCGCTGAGGAAAGCACAGCCCTATAAATACCTACATTCCTCCACACCAGATAGAAATTGCACAAGGCCACCGTTTCCAGAAGACGTGAGCTCTCACAGCGAGCCTCTCTGGCAGCTGAAGCCTGACTTTCCAGGGCCGGCAGAGGGAAGAAGAAGGATGGGCGATTCCACCCGTGGCTGAAAGTAGTAACAATGAAACAATGAACGGTCGGAACTCAAACTGACTCTCACTTCCCTAAACTATACATAAATCACCATTTTCTTTCTCCTTGACTTCAATTCCACGTTGGTCCTTCTCATGAAAGGGTGCTTCAAGAGAAAGAAATGGAATTTGAGCATCAAGTTCTAGCTGGGTAATGCTGGAAAATTCAGCGGTTCCCCTCACTCTGAAAAGAGAGGGTGTTGGATGAGCCTTCAAGGCCCCTTTAAGCTCTAGCATTCTATTCTACGGAGGCCAATTCGTCTTGGGCAATGGGTTGGAATAAGGCTCTTACACAATGGAACATGGTTATTTTTACCTGCCATCATACCTGTTGCAAGCAGATGAATTTCCCCACGTCCCCCAATAGATGAGTAACGTAGTTTACTAGAGATCATCGTTTCTCAGCCTCTACCACGTTGGAAAATGGATAAAACTCTGTAGCTGAGTCAATTGAAGCACAGGCCACAGTGCTGAAGGTAGGTGGTTTCTGACTTCAAAGCAGAAACCCTAGAAGAAATCAGAGTAACAATAAAATCTAGCATTTGCAGAGTCTCTCCTATGTGTTGCACAATATACTTGAGGGTTTCATACCTCTTAGTTCATTTCACCCTCAGAACAATCCTATGATGTAGATGTTTTTATTACCATTTTATCAACGATGAAACTGAGATTTAGAGATAAAATAACTTTCTCAGAGTATTTCTCTCTGTCGTCTGACTACTAGGAACTTCAAGGTTAACTTTGGTCAAATACAAGTGCACAGGGGTTTGTACTTGTGGTTTTGTCATTCCCAACTCCATTTTTTTCTCCAGCCCCTATTTTCCTGTCTTCTTTCTCCCTCCTCCCGCTTGTAACTTATTTTTGCGTTTTTCCTATAGTATAAAGCAAACGTACATGCTTTTTGGAAAAGAGAGAGATGTAAACACATGGAAGAGCAACCGCTGGGCATTGGCACAGCCTAGACGAGAACGCAGGTCCCAGGCGCCTGGGCAGCTGCCATCTCACATGGTCTCTGCTCCTGAAGGGGCCGTTTGCCTATAAACCTGCATATGTGAAGGTGAAAAGTCCACAGGAGGTCAAAAAAAGACTCCCAACCTGAAACTACCACCACAGGCTGCTTAGGTTCTAGCTGAGGATGGGGTGGGAAGTACCAAGGTGGATCTCCAATCTTCCTGTGGAAGAACTTCACCTCTTTTGGTGAGAGGTTCAGAGCGTGGAGACCCAAGAATAAGGCCCTTGAAGGAGGAAACCAAGAGTAACTCCTGACTATTGGTAGAAGGCAACCACCCACATGGCTCAGGGAACTGAAATGCTCTAGTATCTCTTTAAGGAACATAACTATGGCTTTCAGAAACCGCAAGCCTGTGTCTACCCGAAAAATCTGTAAGAACCTGAAAAGAACCATCCACAGTGACACGAGAGAGCTTCACAAAAGGGTGGAGTGCGAGATAAAAGGGCAATGATCTGTAACATCGTTGTGTGTCTACAAGACGCAGTTGTGGGAGTGTAAAGGGGCTAAGGAATCCATTTATAGTGCATAAAAATTGGGGGCAAGCTTAAGAAGGTCAAATGAAGCTACAAATTGTGGCTGGGAGAAAATAAAAAGGAAATGAAAATTAAGTACCCAAACTGTGATAGACATTGTGCTGTTTCATATCCCTTCCCTCGCTAGTAATAATAAGGACATCCCTCTGAGTTAGGTCTTATTGTCTCCGTGTGGGTAAGGGGGATTAAGGTTCAGGGTGGTTAAATAACCTGGACAAGCTAGCAGGTGGCAGGACCACGTTCATACTCAGGCATGGTCTCATTGTAAAGCCCGGTACTTTATGCCCAACTACACCACTTAGAAGGGATGACTCAAGTTCAAGTTCAGTGATCACCCAATAATGGTTGTATATCTTAAACGGACACTAACCCAAATATCAAATGGCCTCCTTTTAGAACTTGCCAAATTGATGTAAAGCTCATAGGAAATATAAATACATGAGAACCCATACACAAAAGAAAATACTGTAAAAATAATCAATAATAGAAGAAGGAGACATACTAGGAGTTAAACCAAATCACAAAGTAGGAATAATAAAAATTTACAATACTCAAAGAGTAAAGAACGTGAATTTTTATAACAGAGAAAAGTACATAGGATTATTTAGTATATAATCAAGTAAGCATCAGTGGCGATAATTAACTCTTATTTAATCAGTTATTTTATGTAACTGGATCGTAATTTGGAGATAAATTAATTTAGATTACACCTTGTATGATATGAAAAAACAAACTCCAAATGGATTAAAAAGTGAACTATTGAAATGAGCCATAGAAATAACTGAAGTAAAATGGAATATTTAATCACAAGTTTGGAGGAATGTTATTTGGTAAATAGCAAATAAAAGTACAACTTCCATGGGCTTCCCTGGTGACGCAGTGGTTGAGAGTCCGCCTGCCGATGCGGGGGACACGGGTTCGGGCCCCGGTCCGGGAAGATCTCACATGCCGCGGAGGGGCTGGGCCCGTGAGCCATGGCCGCTGAGCCTGCGCGTCCGGAGCCTGTGCTCCGCAACGGGAGAGGCCACAGCAGTGAGAGGCCTGCGTACCGCAAAAAAAAAAAAAAAAAAAAGTACAACTTCCAAAGGAATAAAAAATTCAACTGTATAACCACAACTTCTCCTCAAAAAAAAGTAACTCTCTTCAATAAAAACAAATGCCATTAAAGTGAAAGGAAAGCTATTTATTTCTAAAAATATGGTACAGGTGGTTTAATTTAATACCTCTGATGTATATAGATAGCCAATACAATCAGGACCCAATAGAGTAATGGGTAAATATCAATTAACACAAGGACAATTCTACAGAGAAAAGAAGTATATTTTCAACCTCAGAAAATAAAAATGTAGTAAAGCACTATTTGATACATATTATCTGATGGCACTGTATCTTGGTTTTCTTTTAGAAAACAATACAATAATATATAACAAAATCTCTAACACTATTTGTACTCTTTGAGCCAGTAAATCTATCATAGAAATTTATCCAAAGGAAATAATCCAAAAGAATCAAAATTTGTTAACACATTTCTTTTCATTGTATCTAGATGAGAAGATGAATGCTAACTGAACCTATTGTGATCACCATTTCACAATATATGCAAATCAAACCATCATGCTATACACCTTAAACTTATACCACTATATATGTCAATGATTTCTCAATAAAACTGGAAAATAAATTGTAAACATAAAGGTGTTCTTTGTAACAATATCTGAGTAAAATAGAAAAAATAATTAAAATTAATGCCCAAAAAGAGTGAAGTGGTGAAATGCTTGTGGTATAACGACCAGATGGACTATTAGGCCCACAATATAAGATGACGTAACAACAATATTGGTGGGGGAAGGGCAGTTCCCAAGCACAAGTGTGGACTGAGGGTGCAAACACATACAAGTGTATGCAAATGCAAGACTGCCGGCAGGGGCCATGGGAAAAGGGAAGGGATGTGATGACTCTTTTCCATATTTTGAATTCCCCTCAATGTTGTTCTATGAGGCTTTAACCATTATTTAAAATCTGGTTTAAACAAGGCATTACTGAGGACCCATGGGACACCTAGCAGTGTGCTGCAGATACTCCAGAAGAACGTCCCTGGACCTTGCTGCCAGGAGACACAGTCCACCTCTACCTACTACTGCCAGAGCGTTGCTCCTGCAACAGGAAGATAGGATGGAAAGAATCCCAGTCCCTTTTAGCAGTTTGTGTCTGTGTTAGTTACCTGGGGCTGCTATAACAGAGAGCCACAAACTGGGTGGCTTTAACAATGGACATTTGTTCTCTGGCAGTTCTGGAGGCTAGAAGGCTAACATCAAGGTGTCAGCAGGGTCAGGACCGTCTGGACTCTGGGTGGAATCCTTCCTGGCCTTTTCCTGGCACCTGGTGGGGACCCACAATCCTTGGTGATTCTTAGCTTGCAGCTGCAGCACTCCAGTCTCCGCCTCTGTCGCCACGTGACGTAGTTTCTGTGTCTTCATATTATCTTATTAGGATACCCATCATATTGGGTTAAGGGCCCACCCTAATGCAGTATGACTTTGTCTAAACTTGACTAATTGCACCTACAATGTCTATTCCTAAATAAAGTCACATTTCATAAGGCACTGGGAGTAAGAACTTTCAACACATCTTTTTGGGGAACATTATTCAACAGTGTCTAAGCCCATGAGCTTTCAAATCTGACCTGCCTCATCTCCAAAAACCCCAGATGCTTTTGCATCTTCTTCCTGCAATTCTCTCAATTTTCCCATCGATATGATATAGGCAGGAAGTAGGGCATAAAAAGTAAATTTCATGGTAGCCGTTTGGGGGGCCATCATTTTGCACACAGCCACAGACACTTCTTGCTGGAATTGCCTTGGATGGGCGATCTGAGGATAGACAAGTAATGACCTCAAGGACGGTTTTCAGAGGAGCCCTCTGATGTGGGGGTGGAGGACTACTGAGTTCCACGGTGCTCTGTTAGTCTCTCGTTGCTCTGGCTCAGCAAGAGTTAAATAAAGTGATAAATAAAATGATGATCACTAATCATTAGAGAAACGCAAATCAAAACTACAATGAGGTATCACCTCACACCAGTCAGAATGGCCATCACCAAAAAAATCTACAAACAATAAATGCTGGAGAGGGCGTGGAGAAAAGGGAACCCTCTTGCACTGTTGGTGGGAATGTAAATTGATACAGCCACTATGGAGAACAGTATGGAGGTTCCTTAAAAAAACAGAAGTAAAACTACCACACCACCCAGCAATCCCACTACTGGGCATATACCCTGAGAAAACCATAACTCAAAAAGAGTCATGTACCACAATGTTCACTGCAGCTCTATTTACAATAACCACGACATGGAAGCAACCTAAGTGTTCATCAACAGATGAATGGATAAAGAAGATGTGGCACATATATACAATGGAATATTACTCAGCCATAAAAAGAAATGAAATTGAATTATTTGTAGTGAGGTGGATAGACATAGAGTCTGTCATACAGAGTGAAGTAAATCAGAAAGAGAAAAACAAATACCATATGCTAACATATATATATGGAATCTAAAAAAAAAAAAAAATGGTTCTGAAGAACCTTTGGGCAGGACAGGAATAAAGACGTAGACATAGAGAATGGACTTGAGGACATGGGGAGGGGGGAGGGTATGCTGGGACGAAGCGAGAGAGTGGCATGGACATATATACACTACCAAATGTAAAACAGATAGCTAGTGGGAAGCAGCCGCATAGCACAGGGAGATCAGCTCGGTGCTTTGTGACCACCTAGAGGGGTGGGATAGGGAGGGTGGGCAGGAGACTCAAGAGGGAGGGGATATGGGGATATATGTATATGTATAGCTGATTCACTTTGTTATAAAGCAGAAACTAACACACCATTGTAAAGCAATTATACTCCAATAAAGATGTTAAAAAAAAAAATTGGGCGTGGAATTCACCCAAGATTTATGGCAACCATGACTGGTTTCTGTCACCCTTAGCTTTGGGGACTTTGGAGGCCACCGTGTGGAACAAAAGGCAGCCAAGTGTCCTCACAATGAGGCCTGGCATCAGCAGAGACAGAAGCAGAGTCGGTGGGGGGGGGCACAGCCAGATTGAGAAAGCCTAGAAGTGCTCAGCAGAAATTCGGAAACGTTTAGGGACGACTTAACTAACTATTGGAGGCAATTCAAAATGTTCTAGACAAACTTTAAACGGCTTCTAGAAGGAGATTCTTGAGCTCCGATGGAAATTAAGTTCTTGCCCTGTCATCTGTGTAGTCTCCCTTTACTGATAAGGTCAAGTCCATGCCCTCGTGATTTGCCCTCAACCAACCTCCCTTGCCTCGTATTTTACTTAAACCTAAGTGCCAGCCTGACGTTTCCTAAACTGACCTTCTGGACTTCAGCGCACTTTGCACACGTGCTCCTTCCTCCCATGATGCCTCTCTGGCTTCTATGCCTGGAGAAGGGAGCAGCTGATGCTGAGATTCTAAGGTTCCAGCTCAAAGAGCCACTACCCTTGCCTGTGATCATTTTCTACATTTTCTCCACTCAGTCATTAAGTCCATTCGATATTTAGTCAGCCATTGAATAAGTATTTATTTATTTATTCATTCATTCATTTATTTTTGCCAGGCTGCCTCTGAGGACTTCTTCCTGCCTCTTCCCAGCTCCTGGTGGCTACAGGCAATCCTTGGCGTTCTTTGGCCTGCAGCTGTGTCACCCCAGTCTCACCTCTGATGTTGAATGTCATTCTCTTCTTCCCCTTCTGCGTGTCTCCGTTTCTCTGTGTCTCGGCTTTCAATCTCCCTCTCCTTTCTCTTATAAAGATACCAGTCCCTGGGCTAGGGGCCACCCTAATTAGCACTACTTCATCTTCACTTTTTTTTCAGTTGACATGTAATTGTCATTCTCTTGATTATTTATTGACAACTGACAATGTGCTGGGAACTGTGAGTCACAGGTGAGAGACAGGTGGATGGGTGGATGGATTATGGAGTTTGGGCTTGTGGAGAGAGTTGGAGGTTCGACTGGAGAGCTCTGTGGGGTTGAAACAAGGGACAATTACAGACCCCGTGCACGTTCCACAACAGCGGGCATTTGGAAGCCCTGTGTCAGGACAGCAGTACGGCCCTTTATTCCCAGGGCAGCTTGTCCTCTCATCATGGACTGCTGCAGCCTACATAGGAGAGGTACCCTTTGGGATGGGAGTTCTCACACCTCAGTGAGGAGTCCAGGAACACAAGGCCTTCATGGGCCCAGCCTGTCCCCATCTGCGGCAGTGGCCAGACCAGGTGGCCTGAAGAGGAACACAAAACCTCTGAGAGCGGCCTCCCCATCCTCCCGTGGGAAGCCCTGAGTCCCTTCCCCAGGGATACAGGAGCGCCCAGTGCTTTGCCTTTGGTATCCAGCAAGCGTCACTTCTTGACCCGGGAGCCACATTGCTTTCCCTGAGCCCAGTTCTAATTGGACAAATATTCCAACTTCGAAAGCACCAGGGAAAGTTACTAACACAGCCCCGGTCCTTGTCAGGCCACTCTGTGCTTCTGTTAGATTAGAACTTTTATTTCCTCCTCACTCCTCTATTTTTGATTTCATATACTTCCTCTATTTGCTGCGCCAATGGTCCAAGCCACCCCCCAACATATCACTTCCACAAGAGAAATAAGCAGAGATAAATGAACCACTTCTTCCTCGGTTCTCCCGCAGGGCTCTGCCCTTCCCTTCACCACTGCAAAAGCCACAGCTTGGGGGAACTGCCGGTGTCCCTGTCTCTCTGCCCCCTTGGACTGCGAGCTTCCCAGGGCAGGGACCCTGCCTGCTTCTTCTCTGTCCCCCAAGCAGAGCCTGGTGCATAAGGCACATATAAGTACTGACTGCATGGAGAGAATAAAATTAAAGTTGGTTATGCCTGTGTGTTCTGATGCTTACCTTGATTTCTCAGAGTCCCACTGGGTGAATCCAAATGGGAAAAAATTATGTTCTTTTCAGGGTCTTGCTGTCCTCCCCAGGTTGCACAACTTTCTATTTCCGGACCTGTGTTCACAGGAACAAGCGTTGCACAATGAATGAATGAATGAATGAGAAAGGCAGGACTGGAACATCTCTTAGAGATCAGCTCAACCGACCCCCAGTGACTGGACGGACCCTGAGACTCAAGGTCAGGCCATGAGTCCCTGGCAGGCGCAGGAGGAAAATGCAAGTCTCCGGATTCGCAGGCACAGTGCCTCCTTCCGCACATCACCTCCTCATTCAAATCCGTGTAAAGATGTTCAGAACATCGAGGGTCAGGGTAGAGGGTCATCCTCCAGCTGGATGCTCAGCTAGTCCTCCCTCCCTCCCCACCTATGAGCTTGGCAGTGCCCAGGTGTACCATCGATTCTATCCAGGATGCAAGTGATTTCCCAACAGAACCAAATAATGTTTGCAAATGACATCTGAAAACACAGTAAGAATGAACACAGGGAGCTCGGCCTTGCCAGTCTCTTTGCTTCCCTGGCCCAGGGCCACCCCATGTTGGTGCTTTCTCCTGCCCAAGGAGACAGAGGGAAACCTGAAGCTCCTGCAGGGAGTTGGGCCACAAATGCAGGAGGAACACTTTCCTCACTGATATTTCAAGACTATTTCACAATCGCCAAACCACCAGCCACACGCAATCACTGGCTTAAAAGCGAAAGATGCAGGTTTGGATTGTGTGTGTGTGTGTATTAAAACACAAATAATAAGGTCTGAAGGGAACTCAGACAGCCAACAGAATTCCTTGTAATGCCAGGGTGAGTTTTGGCCAAACGGACGTGTTTAAGGCAGGAATAAGAGAGGCTCACACCAGTCAAGAGCCATTTGCTGAATCTCCAGATACGGGGGAAAAAAATCTCCCCAAGGCAAACACAGAATGTGATATACAAGCACGGAACTGTGTTTCTTAAACACAAATCAATCAATAAATGTTAAATTAAAGGAAAAACTGGAACTAGTATCGTTTTCACTTTTCGCATTTAATATTTGGAGTGCTGTGATGTCACAAGTTGAAAGATCAAAAAGGAAGATTTCACCAAGATCACAAGAACAAAATGTAACAAGGGTTTTTTTTTGTTGTTCATTAGCTTGTTCATTTGTTTCAGTTTTTTGCTAAAGGAACAGAGAGGACAATATACCTCTGAGGTAGGGTTGCCAAATAAAATACCAGGCACTCAGATAAATTTGAATTTCAGATACACAACAAATACTTTTTTGAGTATAATTATATCCCAAATATTGCATGGAATATACTTGCACTAAAAAAAAAAAAATGTTATCTATGCGAAATTCAAATTGAATTGAGTGGCCTGTATTTTTACTTGCTAAATCTGGCAACCCTACTGTCAGACTGCCAGCCAGTAAGCATGGGTGCTTTATTTTTGAAGACTGCAACATTCTCCATGCCTCCCACAAGCTTTCTTGCAATGTCAGGCCTGGAAGCTGATCTAGGTCAATGTCCTCATTTTACAGATAAGGAAACTGAGGTCAGAGAGAGGAAGTGACTTGCTCAAGGTCACACAAAGATTCAATGTTACAAGCAGGGCACGAATCCAGTCTTACCGCCCCAGGTTGGTTTGCCACAAATAAAAGAGGCTCGGGTTGCTAAAGGGACATCTACAAAGATCGATCCAAGGTTCCAACCACTCCAGGATCAAGTGGATATAAAAATAATTTATCTAAGGTCCTCAGGCTTATTCACTTGGAAATGTTAGATTAAAAGCTGGAGAATCATGAACTTCAGTACCTTCATATGCCCAGAACCTTTGACTCAAATGAAATTGTACACGAAATCCAGTGTATAAAATAAAGTAGAAACTAAAACCACTACGCTTGAAACCGCTATGCTTGAAGCATCCCCAAATGACACCTGTGGATTCTCTCAAGTCCCATCGAGCACCATGGAATGACCACTGGTGTGATGGAAAAAGCATAGGTTTTGGATTCAAAGTCTTCACCACCACCGTGCTTGGGTCAAACACTAACTTCACTGAGTCTCGTCACTCAAATAGAGAAAATAGCAGTTACTAATACCAAGATGGCATAGCATGCCCTAACATCTATGTAAGTGCATCGGATGCTGGAGGGTAGTGTACCAGGAAGAGTTCATCCGGGTGTTTGCTTTTATGTAAATGAAAGAAGAATTCGTAGAAAACTGGGTGGACTGTTCATTAGCTCTATTTTTGCTCTACTTGCCGATCCATTCTTTTGCAATTTTTTATTATTACGCCTCTTGAGATCTTAGGGAAGGATTCTGACTGGTCTACTGTGGCCCTTGATAATAGATTCTAAAGGGCCGAGCAGATTATGACCACAGTGTCTGTGAAGGCTGGCCACGGAAACAAAAGCTATGGCAAATCATTGGCCTTTCCAGGCAGCCAGGACCACGCTCCCTGACCAGAAACCTCAGCTGCTACAACCCCTTGACCCTCCGGCATCTCAGGTGAGTTTGTCCAAAGTTCTTGGCTTCTGGGAAGACATTTGGATGTCCTAAGAACATCTGGTACATACATAACACAGGCTGGGTCCACATAGAGGGCTACCCTCTGACTGGTTTGCAAAGGGGGGACTTGCCCAGAGCCGTGTCCGGTGGTGATGTACTTGCTGGCATACTCTCCCTCCGCAGGCCACTGTCTGGCCGTGCGCTTTTCACACCATCCCAGGTTGAGATCTCTTGGACTTTATCCTTCTTCATTTCCATTCACCATTTGTCATCCCCAGGCATTCTAAATTCTAGGCCCTTTTTTCCTAGGAATACAACCCAGGACCTTAGGGAAATTCTGAGAAGCAGGAACCCAGGGTCGTTGCCTTGGACTAGGGTGATAAACAACCTGTATATTCTCAGGCAAGTCGAGTCTTCACTTTGTGCTTTGGTTTCTACAAAAGAGCACAGACTTGCCTGCCTCACTAGGAGGCTGGGAGAACATGAAAATCCTGGCCTATGCAGAATGGTCTATAAAACACTGTTCAGATATCAGGTTTTATATTTCTACTGGGGCTTTGGGTCTTTAATCAACTCTATATTCTCCCATCCTAATGCCTTATAGAAAGTAATTGATCTGTAGATACTTGGTCTCATTAAAGTGAATTCTTGATACTGGCCAGATTAAAATATTTGTTGAAATACACACAAAGATTGCTATTTTAAATCGTCTGCCTCGTCTATGCTCTGAGTAATGAGATCTGCCATTTCTGCAGTACCCTAGTGGGCATGTTCTTCTACATGGAAGGTTTATGTGGCCAGAGTTCCTTCTCTGGTGATGGATTTCTAAGACAAATGAGAAAAACATGAAGGACTTTATTTCATTTGGTGGCAGAAGTGGTGGGGCTGGGTTAGCCCGGGCCCCAGCGGGAGTGGAAGGAGGTATCAGTGTGTGTGAATTGGTTTCTCCTCAATAGATCAATTAACCAGGACTTGGTCAGATTGAGAATGAAAAGAGATGCATCTAGAAGCCTCTACTGAAAGTCCTCTGCCCTGATTTCTGCATGTTAAGTCTCTTACAAAGCCATCCCGTACATATGAGGAGTCCCTGAGTGACTCTCAGGGCACATTTACGTTTGAGGGTAAGAACGAATACGACTCCAATGGCATCGGAATTTTCCAGTGCACCAAACAGATTTGCTCTTCTAGAAATACGTGTAGCCGTGGGATGGGAGAGTTCACAAGGAGACTTGGAGACAGGGCCACGTGAGACTGTTTGCAAATTCCTCGAATTTTGAGGTTGAGGAACTGGGCTCACCGAAATCTCACTCCTTTAGCAGAGGGTAAAGGGGCATTCACGAGACAACACTGTCAAAGGAAAGGAGAAATAGAGAACATGGAGAAACCTTGGTCTTGTGAAATCATTTCCATGTCAGATTCTTACACTGTACTAATAGGGGTCTGTATCCCAGGACCTCGCTCCATCCCACAGCCCTGTCTGGGTGTCACCCCATCCTCCCATCAAGTGTCAGAGGGCACTTGACCTCCCAGAGCTGCAAGCCTGTCCAGGACTGCCATGGCCATGGTGCCTCCCCGCATTCACGTTTTGGAGTTTAGAAAGGGTTCTCCCATCCATGAACTCATTTGCACCTCTCTGTCACCCTGGAAATAAACATATTGTCACACCCACACTCCAGAGAAGACCAGCCATAGCCTGCCTGCACAAGAGGGAAAAAGCCCATTTGCAATTATGAAATAATATTTAAGCTACGTAGGGATAAACGGAGTGAAGAAATTTCCTGTCACATTTATGCTTTTGGAAAGCAGCATTTCCAGAGAGTAAGCAGAACCAAAACCAAAGTATTAATTGCCTAATAACCACAGTTTTAACTGCATGGAATTTTATGAGATGGGCAAATTGCGCATGCCGTGTTTCTAGGCGAAAGGACTGAAAATTGTCATTTTTGATTTGTTTTTCTCAATAGATTCTAGTCATTTCATTAATCTTTATTAATGAGATGGGTAGGAAATGTAAAGCAAGGCCAAAAGGATGCTTGAACTCCTCAGAATTAGAGAAATGTGATGTATAAATAGAAGTTCCCTCACCACCCACCCCAACTCCTACCAAAATCTGTCTTGTTTAGGGAATAGGCATTTTTCTCCATTAAGCTGGCTTTATCAAAAATGTCAGGGCTTCCCTGGTGGCGCAGTGGTTGGGAGTCCGCCTGCCGATGCAGGGGACACGGGTTCGTGCCCCGGTCCGGGAAGATCCCACATGCCGCGGAGCGGCTGGGCCCGTGAGCCATGGCCGCTGAGCCTGCGCGTCCGGAGCCTGTGCTCCGCAACGGGAGGGGCCCCAACAGTGAGAGGCCCGCGTACCGCAAAAAAAAAAAAAAAAATGTCAGCATGGAATTGGAGGCTCTGTAGGCAAGCCTGCACTGTAAGTGCCTGCAAGTAAATTATTCTGACCTGAGGCGCTTCTCCTTGGAACAGAATGGAGAGGCTGTGTGGTTGCTTGGCACCCATGTGGGTACAGGCTCGCGGCATGGACTTCCCCAGAACTCTAGAACAGCCCAAGTGCTTATCCACCTTCTCGTTTTACAGATGAGGAAATGGGGATTGAGAGGGTGAAAGGCCTTAACTGGCCATATCCGCTCCGACGGTGGTGTGGAGTGTGTGTGTGTGTCTGTCTGTGTGTGTGTGTCTGTGTGTGTGTTGAGGTGAGAGGCCGGGTCCAGAAAAGGATTCTTTGGGAGGTGAAACCTAGATGGGTCTCAAACGGCCAGCAGATGTTACACGGGTAGAACAGAGTGAGGGATCGTACATTTACTGAAAGAGAATAGTGACGAAGTGCAAGAAGTCTGGGTGTTGAAGGGATTGCAAGGGGTTCAGTTTGTCTGGGGAGGTGTGGAGATGGGGGCACAGAAGAGCAGGACCCGGATCAAGGACCCTCACGTTCATTCTGACCGCCTCTACCTGCACCGGGCCAGCTGCTGAATCCTAGGGAATGTGGACAAATCCCACCAGCTGTCTGTCCTCACACGGGGTGCTCACCCGCTCTCTGGATGTCAGCTGCCTCCTGTACATCAATACCCCTCAGGTGTCTATCTATCTCCAGCTAGACCAGATCTCCCCCTTGAGGGCCTCACCCATCTTACGCCATCTGATTTCCCATAGGAATAGAAGGCCATGCTACCAGACATCTAGGGCAAAGGGAAGGGAGGCACTGGGGAGACAGGTGGTGAGAGACGGGGCATTCCCACCCCTTTGAAAGAGTCACGGCAGTCACTGGACCCCCCTTCTTCCCTTCAACGTTTCTTTCTATCCATAGTCCCAGAAGAGTGGAAGCCAAGGGGACCCCATGAGCTCCAGGCCTACATGGCAGACCTATGGAGCAAGGTTGAGGCTTCCTTTCCAGGGACCGTCTGTCTCCTACCCAGCCCTGCAATATCGCCCTCCACCTCGACCCCTACCTGAGCAGGATGGTCATGCCATGCTGAGGCATCAGCATTCAATGCCTTTGTCATTGCGGTTGGGCTACCGGTGAAAGATACAAGGAGTTCTCTGGAGCTGAGGGCTGCTCGCCACTCCAGAATGGTCCCGCTTCATAGAAGAGGTCTTCAGAAATAGGCCCGCCCTCCTGGCTTCAGGGACAGTGGCATTGTTTTTCTCTCTGTCATTGATAACTTGAAATTTTTGAGTGGAAGCTGTTTTGATTGCTCTGGGAAAAACTAAGAGGTCCAAGAAGCCTGTAACTGCACTGGTTCCACCCATGGCTGGAGTTAGCTAGTCCTGGCTCAGGAGCATGGAAGGTGCATGTCACTTCTCAATGCCACGGTCAGTGACGTCAACTTGGTGGCTTAAAGTCAGTCCTGGGGGGAGTACTTGCACATAGATAGCAGCAAATATTTCCAGCTACCTCTGGTTTCATCTCACGTCCACACAAAGCCAACACTCAGACCAGAAAACTCACTTCTTTGTACAAAGGAAGTGCAGAAATCTCGTACTTAGGAATGGTCTGAAAAAGTGAGAAACGCCACACCTTTAACGAGCACTTGCCTGACAACCTTCGAACAAAGAGACATCACGTAAAATTATTTTATTTTACTTTATTTATTTTTTATTTTATTTATTTTATTTTTTGCTCCAGAACAGGGATTCTTTTCAGAGTACAGTAACAGGAGACCTGAATTTGGAATCAGATGGTTTAAGTCAGAGCCTCACCATTAATTAGATACATGTGCTCTTGGGTTAGTCTTTGAGCCTTAGTTTCTACATCTCTAAAATGAGGCTGACAAACTACTTCTGATCCCTGATCATGAGGATTGAACAAAATAATAGACATTAAACATAGGATTCTGGGCAAGTAGCAGATAGTAAAGGAATAACAGGGGCTAAAAAATGTGGGGACTATCTTGCCAACTGAATGAAGGGTTCGTCGCTTCCTTTATGGGAAATTCTATCCGTCCAGGTGGACTCAACATTGCTCCAGTGTTCGGCATTTTCATCTGCACGAGCCGCTGTGGTCCGTGCTCGCTCAGCCGAAGGGCTGTGAGGGCAGGTGAGGGGGACTTCACCACCTTCCTCTGCCCTCTCTGCCGGCATTGCTGGCGATGACTCCCTCGTGTTGGCAAGCATGTGATGGAGAGCAGAACGTGTCACCCCAAAGTAGGCTGCTCTGGCATATAGATTATTTTGAATTAAATCTACTTAAGAAACAGCAAGGACACTCTGACCCTTCTTTATCCCCCTGAAAGCAGGGAATAAATCTCCCATGTAAAATGTACCCTCCCTGTACAAGGAGGTAGAGAGACATCCTTATCACCAGAGGTAGGGAACTTAGGGTGGAGAAGGCTGTCTAAACAAACCTTGTTACTTCTTCACTAATTTACTGTCCAAAGCCCAAACTCCTGTCTTGTCAATTCTTCACAGATGTTTCGTTTCTTTGTCTAAAAGGTATAAAAGCTGCCTGATTTGGTCACTTCTTTGGGTCATATTTTTATGGACTCCCGTACATATGAAATTAAATGTTTCTCCTGTTACTCTGTTTTATGTTGGTTTAATTGTTAGACCAGCCAAAGAACCTAGAAGGGAAGAAGGGAACAGTTTTTCTTCCCTACACATGCCAGCTCTAGAAACTTTTCTAGCTGTAGCATCTTTGAACCCTGGGAATCTAGACTCATGAAGAAAAAAATCTTATTAACTGTGCCACGCACACGCTTTCTTCCCCTAAGATCTCTGGAGAAAGAGTTGTCTGTGGCTGAGAATCTTAAAAGAATGAGTCCTAGCAGAAGGTCTGAGGGCAGTGTTCTTATTACTACTGCTGCATAACAAATTATTCCAACACTTAGTGGCTTGAAATAGCCATTTTTTTTCAGGCACGGATTCTGTGGGTTGGGAATTTGGAAAGGGAACGGGCTTGACTCTGTTACCCACTCTCTAAAGACTCAGTTGGAAAAACTCAAAGGCTGAGGGTGACTTAGCAGCTAGGGACTAGAATCATCTGGAAGCATCTTCACTCACATGTCTGGCTGTCGGCAAGGACCTCAGCTGGTGGTGTCAGCCAGAGAACCCACGCGTGTCCTCTCCTTGTGACCTGGGCTTCCCCACAGCATGGCAGCCTCAGGTTTCGTAAATGTCTGCTCAGGACTCCAAAGGCAAATTTCGCAGCTTCAAAGGTCGGAGCCTACCTCACGTCCCAGCCCCACCCTTCTTCGAGCTGGCCTCAGAAGTCACTCAGCATCATTTCTGCAGCATTCCATTCCTTCTGTGCAAGTTGGGAGCCCTGCCCAGATTTAAGAGGAGGGGAATCAGACGCCACCTCTTCGTGGGGAAGTGGCAAGGCTCTAGAAAAGCACATGGAATGGGAGGTATAGTTGCCACCACTGTTGGAAAACACAGTTGGTCACAGAGAGCAGTAGATTTCTCATGTGGGACCTTCACCTTCCCATCTGTATAATGTGGACAGCTACAGCTTGGATTGTCTGCCCTTGGCCTTTAGAGGGGTCTGCTGCTCTCCAAGCCCAAGTCTGGGTCAGGTCCATCATTTCTTCATGATGTTCCCATTAAAAGGATTTTGCAAGCAGCTTGGGGGCCAAATCCATGACTAGTTCATCTGGAATCCCATCCACATGCTGCTCCTGGCACAGAACAAAGCCTGAAAATGTTTATTGAATTGGGATCATTAGGTTATTCAGATCTTATAGAATACAATAATTTTAATAAATGTTTATGTAGTGCTTCTTATGTGCCAAGTACTGCTCTAAGTGTTTAGAGATATTATTTCATTTAACCCTCCAAGGAGCTAGGGAGGTAGGGACTAGTGTTAGCCCCATTTTACAGAGAAGGAAGCTGAGGCACAGGCAGGTTTAATGACTTGCCCAAGATCACTCATCTAAGAAGTGGCAAAGCCAGGATTTGAGTCCAGCAGCCTGGTTCCTAGAGCCTGCCTTCCTAACCACTATCCCACACTGCCTCCTGGGGTATGGAGAGCCCTGGTCAAATAAACGGGCTGTTAAGGGTCCGATGGTGATTCCGCCACCTCCTTGAGCTTATGCCAGCTTTCGCCCCTTTCCTGTGTCCTTGCCTTCACCAGTAACCCAAAGGGGCTGGACCAGATTTCTCAGGGCCTCCCAGGCCTGCTGCGCAGGCTACGTCTTCAGAGGTCGACCAAGCCAAAAGCTGAAACTTTTATGATACAAGCTTTTATGATCCTCTAGAAAGAGCTTAATGAGGACTTTCAAAGGTTATTGAGGACCCAAAGTCCTGGGACTAAAAGCTTAAACCAGAATACAACATTCATTTCAAGTCATCTGTCCTAGGAACACACGCTGAGCACCTTCCAGTGCCAGATGCCGTGTCAGCGGAGGTTGTCACAGTGAGCGGGAGATACTAGAGGGGAAGGTGAGCGGGAGCCCGCTGACCACAGCACAGAAACAGGAATTACAAGGGAGGTGAGCCCGATGCTCTGGGTGCCATGAGCGGGCATAGACCTGGGATCTGGCTTTGAGCGGTAGATCCGAAAATGCACCATTCTCATTTTGCGATCCTGGCCGGCTCTGAGACTTTGTTTTCTGGGACTGCTCAGAGCTCTGCCAGGGAATACCCTGGGACACAATGTTCCAGTCCACGCTGTCTCTTCTTGACACCAAATGCTCGCCCAGCCTACTCCTTGCTAGCAGAGAGCATGAGGGAAGATGACCCCAGAGTGATATTTTGAACCCCTTCTCATTTCAATAGTGCAAAACCAGTGTGGCAACGAGGAACCTGGAAGGACAGAGGGTTGCGTTTCTCCCCTCCAAAGGACCATCGCCAAGTGTCTTCCATTTAAAAAGGGACCGAAGGGGAATTCCCTGGTGGTCCAGTGGTTAGGACTCTGTGCTTCCACTGCAGGGAGCCCAGATTCCATCCCCGTCAGGGAACTAAGATCCTGCAAGTTGCATGGTGCGGCCAAAAAAATAAACAAACAAAAAATATATATTTTTTAAAAATTAAAAAATAAAAGGGACCAAAGGAGGGCTGCGAAGCCCTGGCGAGGTGGGCTTGCAGTAGAGAAGCAACCAGGAAGAGGCTACAAATGTCATCCTTCCAGCCTGAGAGCCTCCAGTTGGCTCTGGTGCCTGAACTGACTGCCCATCCAAAGCCAGCGCGGGGGAGAGCTGGTGAAAGGTAAATGCCTTCCATTTGTTCTGCTCCGTGGTGCTATTAGTAGCACACGGAAAGAATTTGGGTGTCAGATTTTTACCCCCAAATCCTCACTCAGATAATGGGGCATTTTGCTTACATAGCAATCTGCTTCTGATACGATTTCCCTCACATTTTTAAAGCTCTCCTGCTTCAAGCCTCAGCTAAGCACAGCTTCTATTTCTTTTTCTTCCTCCCTTCTCTCTCCCACCTTGGCCACCATGACAGCAGCTGTTTTCTGAGCTCCTACTAGGCGGAGGCCCCTCCCCACACTCAGTACTTCTTAGCAACCCTTTTGAGACCAGGATCATTATCCACCCAGCTCTGCCACAAGTAGATGAGGCTCTGCAGGTTCAAGGAAGCAAAGACACTGACCCAAGTTCACACAGCTAATCAGGGGCAGACCAAGAGAGGGTCTTGCTTGAAGCCACCAGGCCCCACCCACCATGCTGCCCACTAAGCGCTTCCGAAACCCTAAGTCACTAGCATCTTGGCATTTCACCTGAGCTGCTCCAGTGTATAATCTCTGTGCTTAATCACTCACTACAGACGTGTTAATATTGGCTTGGGGACATTTTCAAGTAGTCTTGGAAACTCCTCTAAAGCATGTTTAATTTTCCCTGAAAAGGGACTGTTTCGAACTCAAACGTGGAGTCAGAGATGTGTTGCCATTGCTATTATTTAATATATAGTGGGTTATTTAATAGATGGTGGGTTATTTAATAGATGGTGGGTTATTTAATAGATGGTGGGTAATTTAATAAATGGTGGGTTATTTAGTAGATGGTGGGTTATTTAATAGATGGTGGGTTATTTAAAAATGGTGGGTTATTTAAAATATGGTGAGTTATTTAATATATGTTGAGTTATTTACTATATGGTGGGTTATTTAATATAAGGTGGTTTATTCAATATAAGGTGGTTTATTTAATATATGGTGGTTTATTTAATATATGTTGGGTTATTTAATATATGATGGTTTATTTAATATATGGTGGGTTATTTAATATACGGTGGGTTATTTAATAGATGGTGGGTTATTTAATATATGGGGGTTATATAATATATAGTGGGTTATTTAACATATGGTGGGTTATATAATATATGGTGGGTTATTTAATATATAGTGGGTTATTTAATATATGGTGGGTTATATAATATATGGTGGGTTATTTAATATAAGGTGGTTTATTTAATATATGGTGGTTTATTTAATATATGTTGGGTTATTTAATATATGTTGGGTTATTTAACACATGGGGGGTTATTTAATACATGGTGGGTTATTTAATAGATGGTGGGTTATTTATATATGGCGGGTTATATACTATATAGTGGGTTATTTAACATATGGTGGGTTATATAATATACAGTGGGTTATTTAATATATGTTGAGTTATTTAATATATGGGGGTTATTTAATACATGGTGGGTTATTTAATAGATGGTGGGTTATATAATATATAGTGTGTTATTTAATAGATGGTGGGTTATTTAATATATGGGGTTTATTTAATATATAGTGGGTTATTTAATATATGGTGAGTTATTTAATATATGGTGGGTTATATTATAGTGGGTTATTTAATATACGGTGGGTTATTTAATATATGGTGGCTTTTAAAAATTATCCTCTTATTCCTTTATTCAGTATCACCAAGAACTTGCTACATCTACTTCAATGGAATGATACCAGAATAGATTAATGGAAAATGAAAACAGGAACTGGCCAAGTCAACGCTATTTCACAATTATTTGCTAAAGGAGTTTGCAATACTCGGACTTACTTGCTCTATTACTTTTTCTTGTTGTTGTTCTGTTTCAAATGAATGATTAGCCTGAATTTAAGACATTTTGCACTTGCTGGAATGCCACGTGCCCAGAGGAGGAGAAGGAGGGAGAGGAGAACTCTATGAAAAATCCAAGTATTAGAAACTTGCATGAGATCTGCTCTGCTCCGGTTTCCCCTAAATTGGGAAGCTGATTTCTCTGTAACCTCAAAGAGCTTGAGCTGCCTCTTTAGAGAACAGAAAGGACAATATCTCTTTTTAAAGAGAAGCCACTCCAGCCAAGGTGTAGGGGCTGCCCATCTGCTTCATAGTCAGTGGACAAAGGCCGGTGAGCCTTTGAGAACCTCAGTGTCATTATCTCTGTGCCTACGCCATATTTACCAAAAAAGGTTGCTGAGAGACTGATCTATCCCACGTAAGACAAGTATGTGAAAGAGCTTTAAATTCTGAACAGTTAAAGTCTGCCCAACCTAGTGAAGGGAGTGCTCGTTAGAGCCATCAACACCATCATGATCCAGAATACAACTTGATGTGCAGGCACAGCCCTGACAGCACCTCCCATGTTTAAACGATACAGTTTGAGCAGAACTAATTCTAATCTGGTCCTGGCAAATGTATCCTCTGTGTTCATTTTTATGAGTGATTCCAGGAGTTTGTAATGACTCAGTCAAGGGCTTGGCTTAAACTGACCTTTGGCACCGAGGGGGAAAAAAGACTCACTTTGTCATTCATTCATTCATTCAAGAAACCTTGAGTGCTTTTACAAAGACGCTCAAACACAAGCCTTTCCATAAGGAAGAACTTAAGCGTTTTAGAGGTACCATTTACACAGGCTCTACACATGTTAAATATTCATTTACCAAGACTGGGTGCGAAATTTCTCTGCAAACTGTTAAGGTCATAGAAACGTGAGGCACTCACTTAATAAATCATTTTGACCTCTGCCTTAAAGCATGTCCCAGAGATGCCCCTCATTCACCTTTTGATCACCTAATTTATGTGCACATAAAGAGTTTTAAATTGTCAAGCATACTTTAAAGTTATGTAACATATTCATCTGCAACGTATCTATTTCAGTGTAGACGTTCTCCAATTCTTTGGAAGCAGTAAAGCTTTTACAATGAATGGAGATGGATTGGAGGGCAGCACCTCAAAGATGCACAAGGACCTTTTCCAGTGAGGGTACCTGGAGGCAAATGATTCAGCACTTTTGCAACGGCCTGAGGTTACTGGAGGGAACCTAGGGGGTTGGTCCTGCTGGGGCTTGAATCTTCTTAGAAGATTTGGTTCTACGAGCCTCCCACCCTGACTTGCTCTACCACAGCCTGCACAGACCATGCCTTTTTAGGGGATGTTTGCTAGGTCTCTGGAGACCCAGGAGGCTTCGTCTAGTCTTCTGGGCTTCTCCCCATCCTATCTGCTTCCTGAGTGGGGCAGAGATGCACTGAGAGGAACTTTCGAGCCAGTGAAACCTCACACCTCAGATGGGATTCACACCCAGTCAAAACTCAAATTGGGGCTTGAACCCACAGGCTGGGACTGTCTTTGAATTGAAATCACATACCTGGTCTAAGGACTTAATCAAGCTCAGGTTCTTTATGTCTCAGCACAGAAGGAGTTCAGCAAGAAGCAAAGTGATAGGTAAGAAGTGGATTTATTTAGAGAGATACACATTCCATAGACAGAATGCGGTCCATCTCAAAAGGTGAGAGCGGCCCCAGAATATGGGATGGTTAGTTTGCAGGGCTGGGTAATTTCATAGGCTAATGAGTGGGAGGAGTATTCTATTTGGGGGAAGGGGTGGAGATTTCCAGGAATCAGGCCACTGCCCACTTTTTGGCCTTTTATGGTCAGCCTGGGAACTGCCCTGGCACCTGTGGGTGTGTCATTTAGCTGGTGTGTTACGATGAGCAGATGCTGAGGCTTAAGGTCCACTAGAAGCCAAATCTTCTGCCATCTTGGGCCTTATTGATTCTGACCAGTCTTTGCCGTATCCTCAACGGCTATGTCATTCTTTTAAAGGTTGTGCCCTGCCCCCTTCCCTCCTGTCTCACAAGCAGATGCTGGGATGTCCTGCTCTTCAGACGGTACCCCAGGGTTTGGGAAAAAGCTCTTCCCTGAAAGGACACTGAGAACTGGAGTAACCAGGACATAAATAGGGTGCGCAGCCTTCTAAGCTTTAGCAGGAGACAGTGGATGCAGAAGAAAAAGAGCACGTGCTCTTTGGGATTATATAGCGGGGTGCTTACACTGAGTGTGTCATTTCATGGTTCCAGCCACTTAACCCCTGTAAGCCTCGGTTTCTTCATCTGTAAAATGGGGAGGATAATAACTCTTACAGGTTTACTGGGAAGACTAAATAAGTAACTACTCTCTGTAAAGTAACAAGTACTCTGTGCAGAAGAGTGGGTCTAAAAATAATGGTCAACACCGTGGCCCATCATAGGCGCTGTCATAAATGCTCATGCAAGCACACGACACCATGAGCTGCTACTCTCTTCCAAATCTGGGGGCAATGGGACATGAATGCACTGCCCAGGAAGCATCCTGCTCTGGCCTTTTCCTCCACTTCCATGCCTGTCTTCTCAACTTCAAAGCTTGTTCAAGGCCTCCCATCTGCCTTATACACCAAAAATTGTCTCCCTGTCTTCTTTCTGCCCTCCCTGCCAAGTTCTTGTCCAAAGGTTATCAGACAGGGGCCCCCACCGTTGTTCTCAGTGAGCCGCCTCACGCCTCCCTTGGGTGCCCCAGCCTGAGCCCGCCTCTCTCTCTCCTCAGCTGCAATACCACCTCTTTGCTGGTCTCCCTGCCCCTGCCCCTCCTCCCACCCCACACCCTCCATCTCTACAACCCACAGATCTCATCAAGCCTCCTATTTATAACCTGTGGATTGAGGTGCACATACCCCATGGTCAGGCTGCTCCACTGAGTACAGAAAGACAAACGTTAGAACTTTATTTACATATATTTTATATCTCATTCGTTTTCATTTCTATTCATGAGTATGTTTTACATTTAGAGCTAACATTTCTTGAGCACTTGCTCTGTGCTGAGTCCCCTTGCATTTGTCCTATCAACTCAGACAGTCATCCGAACAACCCTGGGATATCACCCCCATTTTAAAGGTGGGGAAACTGAGGCACAGTTATGTTAAGTAACTCACCTGAGGTCACACAACCAATAAGGGGCTGAACCTGTGCTCTTAAAATTATTCCAATAAATATGTACACATTGGGATTCAATACTCAACATATGTTTGTATAATTTTTAAAATTAAATTTAATTTTTTTAATTGAAGTATAGTTGATTTACAATGTTGTGTTAGTTTCAGGTATACGGCAAAGTGATTCCGTTTTATGTATATTCTTTTTCAGATTCTTTTCCCTTATAGGTTATTACAAGGTATTGACTAGACTTCCCTGTGCTGTACAGTAGGTCCTTGTTGGTTATCTATTTTATATATAGTAATGTGTATATGTTAATGCCAAACTCCTAGTTTATCCCTCCCCTCCCTTTCCCCTTTAGTAAGCATTAGTTGATTTTCTATGTCTCTGGTTGTACAGTTTTTAAAGTGTGGACTAACTCTATGCTCTTCATCTTGGCCTTGCAGAGCTGTTACGATCTGCCTGCTGCCTACCTCTGTACGTTTCTTTCTGCGCACCTCCCTCCCATGATAGAAACACCAGGCTTCAGGCCTCCAAGCCTTTACTGGAGCTGTTATCTCTGCCCGGAATGCCCTGCCCTCGGGACCTGTCAGCACAGGTGAGATTCGAACTGTAGGGGAGAATGTGTGCTTTAATGGGAAACTCTATTGTTTAAAGGACAGCTTCCAGTTTACCCGATTGATTCCATGGGAGCTATTTTACAACTCTGGAAATCATAGATAACTGGTAGCAATGCAAACTAATTCTTGTTTCTAGACATGTAAATTCTGTTCTGTCCACAGGGGTGCAATTGACTTCTCTCTGGACTGTGAAAGAAGCGGGTTTTGCCTCTATTTGCACGTTCATTTCAACATTCCTCATCTCCACATATGCCAGTTCTTTGGATTCTCCTTTGAACTGGTTATAACATCTGCCTGGTTCCCTCACTGATGAATGAAATAAATGAAATCTTTGGCACATACCTACTCTCTACCTTTATGAGGGTCACGATGCTATCCTTGTTTGAAAATTATCACTTAGTAACAGTGAACTCTGACCCCGAACCCACGCTCCTTACCCTCATCTCATTCATTTGCTGAAAACCTACGAGTGCCTGGCCCCATGTTGGGTGTTTGGGATCGGGGATGGGTCAAACATGGTCCCTGCCACCTAGTGACTCCAAGTCAGGCTAGTGGCAGAGGCCTAAAGACACAGACAGAAACTGTGAGATCAAAGTGAGGAGTCCTGAGCTCCAACTGGGAACACAGAGAAAGTTTCCTGAGAATCAAGGTAAAACCTAATATAACGAGTTAATCCCACTACAACAAATACTAAAATTCTATCCCCCCCAGTTTGGACAAAATATAATTTTATGTTGAATATTACTTGAGTTAAGTGAAGTAAACCTTGGCAACATCTGGATTCTCATGAGGTAGGTTAGTAATGATATTTGGCCTGCCCTGTACTTGAAATAATACTATACTTGAAATAATACTCTATCCTTTTCCAAAGAACATAGTTTAATATTTCCAAATTCCAAGGCAACACTGCTTAGTTAGATTTACTCAAACAATAGTCAGTCATCAAACAGCCATCGCCGTGGAAAGAAAAATATACACCTACGCAACAATGGGACCATAAAGCTTTCCTGACACAGGACGAATGGAATGGGAACATGTGTGAATTTGAAATTAAAACTAAGACGTGCATATATTTAACTGAACTTTGGATTGGTTATCCATATGTAACTTTGTCTCTTCCAAGTCAACTGATTTTATTTGTCTTTGTATTCCAAGTGCCTTGCCCAAATAATTTATCCATCCATTCATCCATCATTTATTCATTCTAAAATCTTCACTGAATGCCTGCTTGGATCTATAGGTACTTGAGGGGGTATATGATGAAAAAAAGACTCAGCTCCTTTCCTCGAAAAAGGCGTAGTCTTGTGGCTAGAGATGGGGGCAGGGCCCACACATGAATACCCATAGTGCAATTTAATTCATGTTACAATATAGGTTATATTCAAAGTGCTATGAGAACGGACGAGAGAGTGAGAATGAAGGAGATGGGGAGAACTTGTGAGAAAGGAGGTGCTGTGAGGAGGCAGACAAGTTGACACCAGAGGAGAGACACAAGACTAGGCTGGGCTGCAAATACCCAAAATGGCAGCTCACTCCCGCTTTCAGGAGTACGTGCGTCAAGAGTGTCGTTAAAATATAATTTTCACAAAGCTAAAAACATGACTTTCCTACAAACAGAAAACAGTGTCCAAAATGTCTTTCCATTTTTTTCATTCATAAGATGTTAAAGGCAGTTCGAATGAGAATTTAAGGAACTAGGTATTTGTGGGCAATTTAACTTAAAAAAAGTAAGATTCCAGATTGGATACAAAATTATAAAGAATAACTTCTGGATTGTTGACGGAAGGGGTCCTGACCGTGCTGAACCTTATCCCCAGGTTCAGTGAACAGGGCTAAATGTCCTACTAAAGACCTACCAGCCTGGGGATTTGTGGGCCCCTCCAACCAAGCTTGAGATGATCCTGGCAAGGGTACTCTAGAAGACAAATGGTCTTACCCGCAACTGTGTTTTGGATTCCTTCTTCCTATATTTTATGTGAAGGGTGTGGAAGTTTGTAGAAAAGAAGTATTTAGGCATTTGGAGGGGAGCATTCATATTTTAAGGTCCATGGTATCACAGTGTCATAAAAATTATCTGCAACTTGGAATTGGCAAGAGAGCTTACCGGGTGTTTTTTCAGTGCAGTTCTGGGCTGTGACCTTTGATTGGCTTTCTACTGACAAGGCTATTTTAAATTCTGTAAGGGCTAAAGTTAGCGTGTAGATTTTTTCTTTTCGTTTTTTGGTTTGGGAGTTTGTTTTTTTGGGGGGGTTGCTTTTGTTTTGGTAGAGATGCAAAACTTCTGACTGTATTAAGCTCATGTAGTTCACGCTGCAATGACCTTTGTGGTATTTCAATGGCAGTGGGTTTACCCAATTTGGGTTTTTTTTCTGGTCAGTTGTAGCAGCAGTGGTGGGACCAGCAGAATGAGCTGATGAGCCAGATTCCCACTGAGGTCACTCCTCCCCGGAGCTTTGAGAAAATTCAACCAGCACAAAACAAGAAAGAGGCTGGTGGGTGTTTTTAGGAAACAAGAGTTTGTTACGACAGACAAAATAGTTTGGGGACTGGGGAGGAGGGGCCGAAGTGGTCTGAAGAAGCTCGTGAGTTGTGTTAAGGAGGGTGCACATTCTCCATTCTGGACTTGAATGAAAGGCAAGCGTAACCCAGAGGAGTTTAAGCCACAGAGAGACATGGTCCAGCATGACTGGTCTGAAAGATTGGAGTCAAGAAACGCAGCAGGAGGTACAGGGGTTGTTCGGGGCTGGATGATGAGGGCTTGGATATTTTAGAGAAATACTGAGGTGGCAGAATTACAGAGTTGGTAACGAATCATGTGAGGAGAGAAAGGGAAGTCGAGAATCTCTGTGAGGTTTCAAATCTGAGTGTCTGAGGGGAAGGTGTACCATTTAAAATATTAATTAAAAGCAGGTTGAGGGAAAAGGGTTGAAGATGCTCAATTTGGTCCTGGATATAGGGAGCACCAGGTAGGAGCTGAGAATCTCAGTGAACCAGATAGAACGGGAGCCCCTGGGGTCTTTGTTTTCCATGATGGGCCGGCCTCGAAGTAACCTGCACCCTTGAAAGTATTTATAGAAGCAACCCAGTCTAAGGCTCACATGACAATCCTGGCGGAATGGGAAGCTTCCATCAACCTTATAGTCAATTATTTGTGAGGATTGGAATACCTGCTGTGTGTTAGGCAAGTGCTGGGCTGCAGTTACTCAGACATGTTCCTCGTCCTCTGAAAGTTCATTGTATCTGAGAAGTTAGCAACAGCAGATGAGATGAAGGGTGGGGAGGGGCCCTGAGAGTCACGGGGAGGAGCGCACCCGCCTCCTGGCTGCAGGCAGCTGCTCCCTCCAGGGGCACAAGGTCAGCTGGTCACAGGGCTTCTGTGCTGCCTTCATCTGATAAGGAATCACTCACAGGAGGAAGGGGAGAAAGTAACAAAACATAAAGTGGTTTCTGATGTGAGTGTTTTGCAATCCTCTTTGGGTCATTTTAAGGAACAAGCCCCTGTGTTCTTACAGAACTTGGAAATCAACAGCCATAGATGACCTGAGTCATAAAATGTTTAAGGCCTGGACCAGGCTCCTAGAAATCCTTCGGACATTGCTTCTCCCTAAAAGGAAGACAGAACATAGTTTTCCTTTTCCCTTCCCTCTGTTTCTCTCCCCAGCCCCAATCTCCCTCTCATATTCTCTCCCTCCCACCTGCTCCCACCGCTCTCTGGCGCTCAACTTTTTCTCTCTGGAATGCAGGCGCTAAGAAATAAACTGACTTGATGCTTTTACTCCCTAGTCAGTAGCATAATATCACCAAGGGATCAGGTTCAGGTACAAGGTCTCAAGCCTTTTAAAGGCTGCATATCTCTTCCAAAAGCCTTTATTGGAGGGAGGCGAGACTCCCCAGTTATCCATCTCTCAGTATCTCAAAGGCTGCCCCATCCTTCTCCCAAGTGAACATGATTCTCCTTCCTTGAAGCTCACGTAGCCCTTGACCTGCGTCTCCCTTTCTTTTCTGCCTCTTATAAGATAGCAGCCTGCAGGGACAGTAAGTTTCACTGTCGGAGCCCTAGTGCCCGGCATAGTTCCAGGAACACAGCAGTGCCCAGTAGTCTTTGCCGGAAGTAGGAATTTGTCACTGGGTCCCTCAGCACCTATCATGGTGCTGACCGCTTAGTAGGCTCTCAGTAGTCATCGGCTGGATGTATGGACATAAATGCATCTTTTCTCTCTGATTGACCAGTATTAGATGAGCTATTACTGTACGGTTCCTGTTCCTTCCCCACCTCACCCCCCCGCCCCACCCCAAGCCTAATTTAGCACTTTGTACATGGTTAGCGCTGGGCACATATTTTTTTAAGTTATTTCTATGAGGAACTCTCTGTACTTTGCAACTTTCATGTAAGTCTAAAATTATTCCAAAATACAAACTGATTTAAAAAATTAATTTGATCTTCCTTTGGAAATTTTCTTCTGCCAGTAAACCACCAAAACACTCAGGAAGTTCTTTTTACAGCTCTTTCCATTGAGAACCCTGCTTTTTATTTCACAATTTACATAGATTTATTTATTTATTTATTTATTTTTTTGCAGTACGCGGGCCTCTCACTGCTGTGGCCTCTCCCATTGCGGAGCACAGGCTCCGGATGCGCAGGCTCGGCGGCCATGGCTCACGGGCCCAGCCGCTCCGCGGCATGTGGGATCTTCCCGGACCGGGGCACGAACCCGTGTCCCCTGCATCGGCAGGCGGACTCTCAACCATGGCGCCACCAGGGAAGCCCACATAGATTTATTTGAAAAACATTTATATTATCATGTGCCAAGAACCACTCTGGGTCCTTTGTAAATATAACTCATTGAATCCTCATAATAACCCTGTGGTATAGTTATAGGTAGTAGGATTCTCAGTCTACAAATAAACATTGAGGCATAGAGAAGTTAGGTGGCAGTCATTGGGAGGCACAAAGCTGCACGAAGTCTGGTCATGTTAGGATGTTAATTCCTTTCTTGGGACTTCTTTACTCATGAGTTGAGAGATGGTCTTGTTCTACTCAGCGTGAACGATCCAGTGTATGAGGTTCTGTCACTGGAGGTGACAATATCATGCAGGTCAGAGAGAAAGGCCACCATGTTTGCTTTCCCTGGACACTTCCTAGAAGAAAGAATGATCCCTCTTTCCATCAGTCAGCATGTGAAGCCGACTTCATGTCTACCTCAGCTGCTGAGCCCAGGTCAAAGTCAGCCAAGCTGACGGGCAAGTCACCGCTTTATTCTTGTCGGTATGAGCAAACTCCTAGCTCATCTTCACACCTCATATGTTTTTCTAACATTCTGAGTCAGCTCATCCATTCCTAAATGTTTTAACTACTCCTTTTATGCTGACCACTCTCCCCAGTTTCTGTCTCCAGACTTCTCTCCGGCGATCTGGCCCTGCATATCATTCTGCCTTGATGTGCAGTTGAAACTGCCATCCCCTTGGTCACCCACGCCGTCTTGGTGGCCTTATCCCCACCTCCTGCCCATCCTCCCACCTGCAGGGTTCAGATACTTCTAACTCTTTCCAACTTGCAGGGCTTCCCTGGTGGCGCAGTGGTTGAGAGTCCGCCTGCTGATGCAGGGGACACGGGTTCGTGCCCCGGTCCGGGAGGATCCCACATGCCGCAGAGCGGCTGGGCCCGTGAGCCATGGCCGCTGAGCCTGTGCGTCCGGAGCCTGTGCTCCGCAACGGGAGAGGCCACAACAGTGAGAGACCTGCATACTGGAAAAAAAAAAAAAAAAAATTAAATCAAATTAAACCAACTTGCAGCCTTTGCTCTCCTTTCCGTCTTCCTGAAATAAACTCTACCACCTGGCCTATCTGGTGGATTCCTATCTGTTTTTTCATAATTCACCGCAAATATCTAGTCCTCTTGGTAACCTCCCTTGACATTACTAGAAGTCACTTCTGGGGCCTCTGACTGTCAAAGTCATGGATTCTCCATGCCACAAGCTTATTGCCAAGTCTGGTCTTAAATGATTCTGCACAACTTTTCTCAAGATTTTTTTTTTAATTGACAAACATTTGCATAAAGTGAACTGCACAGATCTTAAGTGTATAATTAGATGTGTTTTAACAAATGCAGACACGTGAAATAAACACATTAATCAAGAATTAGAACGTTACCATCCGCCTGGAACATTCCCTCATGCCTGTTCCCATTTCTACCCTCATAGGCAACCATTGTCCCAATATCTCTCACCAAAGATTCAACTTGTGATCTGCAATTTTATATGTGTCTGATCTTGCTGGGACCAACTTATCAAAATCATTTTCCATCTTACATATTTTCAGTGTCTCTCCATGACTTAGAGGCCCAAAGTTGTTTTGTTTTTTGTTGTTTTTTGTTTTCTTTTGCAGTACGCGGGGCTCTCACTATTGTGGCCTCTCCTGTTGTGGACCACAGGCTCCGGACGCACAGGCTCAGCAGCCATGGCTCATGGGCCCAGACGCGCCGCGGCATGTGGGATCTTCCCGGACCAGGGCACGAACCCGTGTCCCCTGCATCGGCAGGTGCACTCTCAACCACTGAGCCACCAGGGATGCCCCTAGGCCCAAAGTTTTTAAGGGCCACCTTCACAATAAATCTATGAAAGAGCCACAATTAACCCCAAAGCTCAGAGGAGCCACGGAACTTGCCCAGGGTGTTGCCCACAGGACAAAGCAGGACAGGAAGATAGAGTTGCTAGTCTCAAAGCCCTACCTCTTTCCTTTCTGAGAAGAATAATATAACGTCATCAACAGTACATGTATTTAGGAGCATCCTCACCCCAATCCCATTCTTAGAAGCTCCTTCCGGTTAGCCCATTTTTCCTCCCACCAGTGTTTTAGGGCCCTCAGGTGAACCCAGAATCTGAGGGTCCACAAAGCGCAGGAACCCCAAGCCCAGGACCCATTTGGTTTTGCTTTGTCCTCTTGCTACCCCTGGCACATAAGTATCAAGTGACCTGCTCTGGACATCCCAGTATTCTTTGATAACCATGCCTTGGAGGAGAGGGGAGAGGTATTTGAGGCACTTAAACATAATTCATATGGTGCTGGAGTCAATTCATTGAAAACTTTTGAGCGCCTCTTCTATACTAGATGCAGGGAACACGAGGCTGACCAAGGTTCAGTCTGAATTTCAGGGAACTCACAGCCTAGTGAGATAGAGAGATGAGTCAGTATTGCAAACGAGAGAGGCCTTGGCATCAGCTGTCAATTGTGGACCCCTTTCTAGAGGAGTTGAGACTAGAAGTTTTCTTGGAGGTGTCAGCACTTGTGATACTCCTCGAAAGTTGACAAATTAGATTTCTATACCTGGAAACGTGTGAGCCAAGTCTTAGAGGTGGAAGAGTACAATTAAGATAACGAGGCAGGACTTCCCTGGTGGCGCAGTGGTTAAGAATCCACCTGCCAATGCAGGGGACACGGGTTCAGCCCCTGGTCTGGGAAGATCCCACATGCCGTGGAGCAACTAAGCCCGTGCGCCACAGCTACTGAGCCCACATGCCACAACTACTGAGACCCGCGTGCCTAGAGCCCATTCTCCGCAACGAAGAGTAGACCCTGCTCACCGCAACTAGAGAAAGCCTGCATGCAACAACGAAGACCCAATGCAGCCAAAAATAAATAAAATTTAAAAAGATAATGAAGCAGTGCCCAGGAGAGCGTGGCTGGAGCCGGAGGCTCATTCGAGGCACTCGTGAAAGATTGGGGTGAGCTTGGTTGGTTGGGACCAGACTGTGGAGAGTTTGACTTCTGATGGGGATCAGTATACAGATTCAGGTTTAAGAGGATGTTGGAGCACTGAGAAGATGGACTGTGGAGGAGGAGGACAGAAGACGAGGAGCCCAAGGCGTCTCAGATGAAAGATGATGCAGCCCTACGTGCAGAGCAGGGACAGTGGGGCAAAAGGCACGAGAGTGAGAGACTCGGCAGAGAAAAAGTGATGTCTTCGAGGACAACGTTAGCACAGCAGGAAAGAAAGGGTCTCCAAGGCCAGATCTGTAGCTGGCAGCCCGAGGGGCAGAAGCACTCACCGTGGAAGGTGGTGGCACACAACAAGCTCAGGACAAACTGGAGACAAGCGGTGCTTTGGGGGAATTGGCAAGAGCAGGGGAGGCGAGTGTACTGTGCTGCTGACTCTTCAGCAAGCACACCCGACAAAGTCTGTCAGAATGTTGTTCGTTTTTGTATGTGTTTGCTTTTTGTGTTTTTGTTTTTGTTTTTTTGCGGTATGCGGGCCTCTCACTGTTGTGGCCTCTCCTGCTGCGGAGCACAGGCTCCGGACGCACAGGCTCAGTGGCCATGGCTCATGGGCCCAGCCGCCCCGCGGCATGTGGGATCTTCCCGGACCGGGGCACCAACCCGTGTCCCCTGCATCGGCAGGCAGACTCTCAACCACTGCGCCAGCAGGGAAGCCCCTTTGTTTTTGTTTTTAAGTCTGTGTTGGGCAAACAGCACCGCAGACTCCTGGGAGCAGAAACAAAGGGAATCTCTCTTAAGGTTTAATCAACCACTGCAACAGAAGTTAAAATTGGGAGGACGCACTCCTCCCCTCCTCACGGACCCTCTTCTAGCGGAAAGGGGGCTTCCCAGGGAATCAGAAGACCTGAGCTCCTGTGTTGCCACCTAACTGGGAGACCCAGAGTACGTCCTTGTCCACTTTCCCCACTTTCATCATCACATTTCCTGCCTTACCATCCTCACAGGCTGGTTTTGAAGATCAAATGATACTCTAAATGAATGAAGTTTATGAAAATCTAGAGTGCTATTCAAATATGAGACAATCTTGTTACTATTACTGTTACTGTTATTATTGTATGCCGTCTGCCAGGAAAAAAGAAGCCCTGATGTCACCATCCCTTTATACCAGCACCTAGAAAAGGTAAAACTATCACAGCAAGATCTGGTTTGGCCCCAAGAAAATGTAAATGCCATTGACCCAAAAGCATGACGCATTTTATAGCATGTTTCTAAGTAACAGTTTTCCACAAAAAAAGAACAATGTCCCTTGGCTTGAGGGTTTTTAGCAAGACTTACTTATTTTTCCATCTTAAAGAATGTCTAAGGATTTCTGGGAACACCAAACATCTGTAAATCCTTTCATTTCCTACTAATTACCCACAAAAGTACTTCTGACTGGGCTTCCCTGGTGGCGCGGTGGTTGGGAGTCTGCCTGCCGATGCAGGGGGCGTGGGTTCATGCCCCGGTCTGGGAAGATCCCACATGCCGCGGAGCGGCTAGGCCCGTGAGCCATGGCCGCTGGACCTGCGCGTCCAGAGCCTGTGCTCCGCGGCGGGAGAGGCCACAACAGTGAGAGGCCCGCGTACCGCAAAAAAAAAAAAAAAGTACTTCTGACTAATATATAATGGGCTATAACATCCTGAAGAGCATCAAGCTTTCACTCGGACAAATGCTTCTGGGCGACCTAGACGGGGCAGGGAACCTGAAGCCAGAGGAACTTCAGGGGTGTCCCATCTCGTCCTCATGTAGGGTCCCCACCTAAATGGCACTCTGACAAAAGGGGCTTTTTTCAAAGGGGGCAAACTTCTCATGGAGAAAGAAAACCAGATCATGTGCTGGGGATGGAAACTTCTTGGCTCTGTCTGTACCACGCACCTGTTGAGCACATACCCTACCTTCACCATCACCACCCCCAAAAAGAGCCTCTGGTCCATGAATATGGGGACTAAACAAGGTGCCCACATTCTAGGAGTTTGCAGAGTTTCTCAGGGTTATTGCAGAGCAAGCTCTTGACTATTTATCTCTGCTCAAAGAAGCCTTCATTGTGGGGACTTCCTGCTCGATTTCATTTTCAGTCAACGAGAATGTGATGTCATGACTTCAACAGCAGTTCAATAAGATTATTCTGCCTCTTTGTGCCAGACACACTGCCCTAGGCCCTGGGGAAGCGGGATATATAGGCCCCTGCCCCGTGGTACTTACAGTCCAGTGTATGAAATTGACTGTGTTCAAGAGTAAGATGGGACCCGACAAATGAATGGATAAAGAAGATGTGATATATATACACAACGGAATATTACTCAGCCACTAAAAAAGAATGAAATAATGCCATTTGTGGAAACATGGATGGACCCAGAGACTATCATACCAAGTGAAGTAAGTCAGACAGAGAAAGACAAACATCATATGGTATCACTTATAGTTGGAATCCAAAAAAATGATACAAATGAACTTATTTACAAAACAGAAATAGACTCACAGACATAGACAACAAACTTATGGTTACCAAAGGGGAAAGGGAGAGGGGAAGCATAAATTAGGAGTTTGGGATTAACGTATACACACTACTATATATAAAATAGACAAACAACAAGGACCTACTGTATGGCACAGGGAACTACATTCAATATCTTGTACTAAGTACACCTGAAACTAACACAACATTGTGAATTAACTATACTTCAATTTAAAAAATGGTGAAAATTTTTAAAAAAGAGTAAGACAGGACCATTGAAAATCCTTTCTATTTTCAAATTCACACTTTTTTTTTTTTTTGGCTGCATCAGGTCTTAGTTCTTTGCAGCACACAGGCTTCTCTCTAGTTGTGATGTGCAGGCTCCAGGGCATATGGGCTCTGTAGTTTGCAGCACGTGGGCTCTCTAGTTGTGGCTCGGGGGCTCAGTAGCTGCAGCACACGGGCCCAGCTGCCCCGCCGCATGTGGGATCTTAGTTCCCCAACTAGGGATCAAACCCACGTCCCCTGCACTGGAAGATGGACTCCCAACCACTGCACCACCAGGGAAGTCCCCAAATTCACACTTTTTGAATGACACGCGTCTCACATGTTTTTTTCCATTTGTTTGTTTTTAAAAATCCTGGTTACTCGGGCTTCCCTGGTGGCGCAGTGGTTGAGAGTCCGCCTGCCGATGCAGGGGACGCGGGTTCATGCCCCAGTCTGGGAGGATCCCACATGCCGCGGAGCGGCTGGGCCCGTGAGCCATGGCCGCTGAGCCTGCGCATCCGGCGCCTGTACTCCACAACGGGAGAGGCCACAACAGTGAGAGGCCCGCGTACCACAAAAAAAAAATCATAGTTACTCTTTTGCCCACCCCGAATGAAACAAGGAATTGAGAAAGAATCAGGTTAACCTGAGCCATGTGTACAGAGATGCTGGACAATTAGAACTCCTCACATCTGCATAGGAGACAGGATGTTCTGTCCTGCTGCCTATAGTGGTCAGATTCACCTAAACCCATCAGAAAGCTAACTGTCCTCAGCAAACTCAGCAGAGGCTTCAAGTTACAGCACAGGGAAAGGCAAAGCACAGAATAATACTATGATAAAAAAAAAAAAGTTTGGTAGGAGAAAAAAAGCATTTTAAGTGAGTGTTGGGCAAAGTCTTGCAAACTTATATGAAGGATACACAGGGGAATCCTTCTCAAGGTTGACCAGACCAATTTTACCCTCCCTTAAAAAAACTGGCATAGATTAGCGTATGTGACTGAATGAGCTAGTGGGAGCCTTAGGTTTCATTCCAAGAAACTGGCAGTGTCTCTCACCACTGATCTCCCTAAATTGATGGATGGTAGCAATTATATAGAGTTATTTATGTAATGTGTTGTAATAGCAGCACACGCTGGCTGTCACTTTGACCCAGACACCCCCTCTCCCAATTATAAAGAAACCCTATCACAGAACTGCCTTCAACAAGGGGCTAGGAAGAGGAAGAAAATCTCTTCAGCCCACCTCTCATGGAAATAGAAACTTTGAAGGCCTTAGAGGAAATAATGTCCTTTCTGTAGGAGTACTTAACAAGTATTGTTCAATATTAATTTGTCTTTGTGGTTTATCAGTCCATCTGGGCATTTCTCCCTGCTTGTCCTTGTAGCAAGGGAAGATGAATAATTTAAAGCCTGAATGCCATTCTTTCACTCAATGGGTATTTAATGACCGTGTATTAAGTACAGAGTGCTGGTCTATTCTCTAGGGGGATGCAAAGGTGAACCAGGGCTCCTGTGCTCGGAAGCAAGGTGCCTGATGTCTTCAAGATAAGAACAGGAATAACAAGCTCAATAATCACAGCTCTCATTTACTGAGCACCCGCTGTGTACCCGGCGTTGCACTACGTGCTTTAACACACAATCCCTTATAACCCCCAGTGAGGCCGTTCTCCTCTCCTGTCCTCCCACCTTTAAGCACTGATTTCTTTGCTCTTCCTTGAGCATGTAGGTGTGCTCCCACCTCAGGGTCTTGCACTGTTTCCTCTCTCTGAACTGCCCTCCACCCAGAAATCCATGGCTCACTCGCTCATTCATTCAGGTTTCGGCTCAAATATCCCTTTATCTGGCAGGCCTTTCCTGACCACCCGAGGTAGACGAGCAGCGTCTTCACCTTTCCCCACTTATTTGTCTCCAGAGTATTTGTCACTTCTGACAAATTAGAGATCGCTTTGAAATTGACTAGGAATCAGATAGTGGTATAGTCACACAACATGGCAATGTGATAAAAACCACTGAATTGCACATTTTAAATAGGCGAATTTTATAGTATGTGGATTATGGCAATACAGCTGTTTAATAAAGTAATAAACTGAAAAGAGTTTATTATCTCTTTCTCCCCCTCTTGGAGGCAAGCAGGACTCTGTTCTCTTCCCAGTTTTTTTTTTTTTTTTTTTTTTTTGCGGTACGCGGTCCTCTCACTGTTGTGGCCTCTCCCATTGCGGAGCACAGGCTCCGGACACGCAGGCTCAGCGGCCATGGCTCACGGGCCAAGCCGCTCCGTGGCACGTGGGATCCCCCCGGACCGGGTCACAAACCCGTGTCCCCTGCATCGACAGGTGGACTCTCAACCACTGCGCTACCAGGGAAGCCCTCTTCCCAGTTTTATTCTTGGGGCCGAAAGAAGCAAGGAGCACAGAGTCATCATTCAATAAATATTTGCTGAATGAATGAACATGTGAGAAGGAACGTTGAAAACTGAAAAAAGCATTGATTTGCCCCAAGGATATTAGTATTTTTTTTCCCATCAATGAAGATTGGTTTCTTCTAAAAGTCAGATCAGAATAAGTCCTGGAACCTTTTGTCTACTTCTCAAAGAATTAGTTGGGCTTCTAGATTTCTTTTTTTTTTTCTCCTTTTTTTTTTTTCAGTCAATTGCAATGTCATCAAACTGAGAAGTGATAAAAACACTTAACTGATATACCTTTCTAGATTCACACACTAGCTCTGCCAATTGTAGTGTATAGCCTCAATGAAATCACTTATTTTTTTAACCTCAGTTTCCACATCTGTGAAATGGGGATAATATCTTACTGAGTTCTTATGAGGATTGAATAACAGACTATACATGGACTATCCTAGCAGCTTCTAGATGTATAATAAACAGCCATGAAGTGTTTTCATATCTGCCAAAGCATCTTGAGGATATTCAATTTTAAACCGAGGGTGCAAAAACTTCACACGCACACACAAAAATCCCACATCTCAAGACACGTGAACCTGGATTTTAAAGCACCAAGAAAACGCCATGACTGCCCTTCCATTGGGTGTCTAGTTACATCCCCACCTCACCTCCCACCATCATGAATGTGGACCTCTTGACTTCTACACCATGGGCATCGTTCAGCACAGCAGAGTGGAAGAGGTGCTGGTTGACCTAGGTTTGAACCTGAGATCTGCCTCTTTGTAACACTGAGCAAGAAGCTTGATCACTCTAATTCTCAGTTTCCTTGTCCATTTGATAGGAATCACTTTCAATTCTCCCCCCATCCCCTTTCTTGTTGAGTCAAGGTGGAATGAAGTAACAGACACGCAAACACAGCACACATTCCTAATAATCAAGTGCCTTCTATTCCCCACCCCCGCTCACCGGATGTCAGAAAGGCTTTCTTTCATTCGTGCCTTCAGTCATTCAGTATTTAATGGGTACCTCCTCTACTGGGCTTTGAGGAAACAAGGGTTTGTAAGACAGCTGTGATCGTGCAATACTCCCCTTGCAGAGCACAGAGTCTGCAAACCCCAGGTGAAAGAACCCTCTCTTCTGCCTTTGGGCCACCTTCCAAGTAGGAGCAGTAAGGCTTGGGCTCCAGAGGAGGGAGCAGCCCTCTAATCCTTCCTCTCCTTCCCTCTCCAGAGTTCTGGAACTCTAGGAGTTGGAATTCCTGGAAGGAGGAACTTTTAGTCTCTCCCCATGATCACACAAATGAACCAAGGCAAACCATCCCTCCAGCTCCCAAGAGTCCTGGATTCCTTGAAAGGATAAAATCTGATTCCTGGCCCCAAAGGCCAGTGGTACAAGAAGTTGGACTGCTGTTATCCCCAGTCTCGGGAGGCATCAAAGGAACATCAGATTAATTATCCACACTTGGAAATAGGATCCAGCTATTATTGGGATGATGAAGAACCACCATGGAAGTACCATTCCAGTGAACTTTTTCTGCAATACTGAGATTGTCATTCCAAGAAGGGAGTTATTCCATCTTCCACGGACCAATAGCCTTATTGGAAACAAAGGTATCAATCCTCATGGGTAATCAGTGATTTAAAGCTTCGAGTAGGGGAATTCCCTGGCAGTCCAGTGGTTAGGACTCTGCGATTTCACTGCTGAGGGCACAGGCTCAATCCCTGGTCGGGGAACTAACATCCCACAAGCCACGAGGCACGGTCAAAAAAAAAAAAGAGAGAGAGAGAGAGAAAACAAGTAATACAAAATCATTAAAAATGAATAAATAAATAAAGCTCGGAGTAGAATGGACAGAATTTGACTCCCTGACTCTCTTTGTAAAGTCCTGTGCGAGTATCAGGGCACTCTTATTGCTTGCCCTTAATCACAATTTGGTAGAAGAAACACATCCCTCCTTTCAGGAGATGCCGCCCGTACCGTGCTTGGGAAAGAAGCAGCCCCCGCCCTGGTCTTTGTCATCAGCTTTGACTTCTTGGCCTTGAAAGATGCCTTTGCGGGCTGTCACAAGGCTCCACTGCTGTGTAGCATTGTATGCCTATAAACATAGATGCTTAGATCCGCTTTCAGGGTGTGTGCTCATAGTCCGGAATCTAATATTTGCCACATGGATCAACTTCTTTCTTGAAAACCTCAGATTCTTTCATATCTAATAACAAATGATTTTACAACAGATTACCGCATGCATTATCTTACTTAATTTTTATAACAATCCTGTGAGGTAGGTATAATCCTTTTTTACAAAGGAAGAAACCAAGACTTAGTAATTTTATGAGGAATAAAATCAAGACCCACATCCAGGTCCTCAGATTTCAAATCTAGTATTTTCCATCTAGTCCACACGGTCTTGCAACATTTTCCTGGAGTCTTCTTGGAAATTAAACATGTACATATAATATGTATATATAAATAAATATATATATATGTTTGCTCTTATTTTATGGGCCATCATGAGAACCCAAGGTACCAGTTAACCATGATGCAACAGAGAAGAGCACTCACTCCTTTTCTCTGCCTAGCCCTTTTGTAGTAATCATGGAAATTTAAAGCCGTTTTAATGACTTGAACTTGCTTTAGAACGCTCAGTCTCCATCGGAAAAATTGGTATGGATTCTGTTTTCTATATTTGTAGGTCAATCACTGGAAGACTGAGAGAGATCCCTAGGGAGGGAAAGGATCTGGGGCTTCCAATCACAGGCAGAACCACGCATGAAGAGCAAGCTTACTTCAGGGGTGCCCACAGAGCCAGCTAAGCCCCACTGGGGCGTAAGAGTATATGCACACACGTTTTCTCTTTCTTTATGGGTTTAGGCAATAGATGGGTTCCAAAGAGTTGCATGAAATCACGTGTTCCTCAAGTCACTCAGTACATAGTTGTAACAGGGATAGTCTTTTGGGGAAAAATACATAATTGTCTTTTCTCCCCTCTGACTCCACACTTCTTTGTTCATGATCTTCCCTCTATGCACGTCTGTTCCTCTTCTGAAATATCTTTCTTGGACTATTGGCTCCTAAATTTCCTAGAATACAGGGTTCTAGAAGAATAAAACAGGATTTTTAAGTTACCACATTCCTGGTTTAGAAAGTTTAACCAAGTTTACATACTCAGGAAGTCAATGTTTATAATGCCCTACTGAGATTCAGCCCAGAGAAAAGCATCACCCACAGAGCTCAAAGCTCATGGACAGCAGAGCTCAGGTGCCCCATATTCTGACCATCTAACCCAAATTGCAAAGTACATGGAAGATTCTGGAGGAACCTGCTGGAGAATGGGCTTATCAACAGCCCCTATGAACACTCCCTGTCCTCTTACTTCCCATACACCCCTCAAGGCTCAAGGAGCAAGGATTAAGGAAAACAGTTTCAAAGCAGAAAAGGAAAGGCCCACTCTTCCCCCAGGCTCATCTCATTGCTGAGGAGAATCACACTGTAGGGTTGCAGATGGCCTGAGCCCCCAGCATTACTGAAACCTCCAGCTGATGCCTGGAAATTTCAGAGCGAGTGTGGCATGGGGTTGAGGACATAGGCTCGAAGTTGAATCGCTTCAGTCTGAATTCTAGCTCCATCACTTATTAGCTGTTTGACCTTGAGAATAATAACAGTGTCAACCTCACCGTGAAGATTAAATGAATTAACCTGTGTAAAGTATTTGGAAGAGTCCTTTGACACTTCATAGTGAGTACTTCATAAATGTGGGCAGAGTATGGTGGAGCGGCCCCAAGGAAGTTGGGATGGAACCCAAAGCGTTGTCTACTGGGAGTTTCCTCCTTGTCCCTCCCTCGAAGGCCCAGCCCGCAAACTGACTCTTCTCTTAGAAGACCCCCTCCCTTGGGTTAATCTGCCACTAGGAAGTCCTTTGTGGGGGTTTGGGAGGATGACTCCTTAAGTCCCTGTCATGTTTTCACCCTCTTAAATTCCCTCACCCCATATTCTACAGTTGACTGTGGCCTCCTTTTCCACTCCAGTCCCCTGATCCGACTTGACTGAGAACTCAATGTAGCTTTCTCCACTTTCCAACCTGAAACTACTATCATTTAATTTTCTTCAAATAGTCCAAGACTATGGTGATGAAAAAAAGAAGGCATTTCAATAATACTACACTTCTTTTTACTAAGAAAGACAACAAAATTCAACATGCACACACTTGTCTTTATTTAAAACCTCTTCCATAGTATATCTGACATCTGTGACAGCTTTTCCTGCTCAATATTTAAAAACAGCTTAATCCCTCTTTTCAAAGAAAAGCTTCCCTAAGGACCAGCAATTCACTGCAGTGTCAAAATGAGGTGAAGTATGAAAATAGCTCCAACTGGCAACACATCCTCTCAACATATGTTTGCTACCCAGCAAAGTGTAGCAAAAAGAACATGGATTGAAAATCAAAAGACCTAGATTTTCAGATCATTGCTTCCTCTCTTTATGGTTTGCTATGTGACATTGGATATGGAATTTTCTCTCCCTGGATTCAGCTTTTCAATTTCAAAACAAGGGGCTTAAAGTAAAAACAGTGGCCCGCCTTCCCTTCCCTTCCTTCCTTCCTTCTCTTCCTCTTTCCATCTTACTCTTCTCCCTTTCCTTCTCCTTTTTCTTCTTCTGTCTTTATTCTTTTTTTTTTCTTTCAAGCAGTAGAAATCCCCTCCCTCCCATTAAATGAAGTCTCATCCACTTGGTCAACATCTTAAACATGAAGATAGAGTTGCTCTTTGTGATGCTTTCCTCGTTGGTTTCCCTCTTGACTTCAGGAGTGTATCTGGTAGCTAACTAGCAACATAGGTCTCCTTAGGACCTAGGTTTTTTTAGGGAAAAAAAAAAGAAAAATAGGCACTGAATTTACAGGATGAGAAACCATACAGTACAGGGCAAAGTGCATGCGTTTCGGAATAAGACCTCAGTCCAAATCCCAACTCATGCCTGCTCTTACCAGGGCGTGACTATAGAAGAGTCATTTTGCATGAGTTACTCCTTGAATGCTCATCATCTGTAAAATGGGATTGACACTATCTACTGAATAAGATTATTATGAGGATTCAAGGGAAGAATGTATTAAAGGATGAGTTAAATTCTTAGCATATTATAGGGGCTCAATAAATATTAAACTATTGTTATCACTGGGAAGCCCAATGTCCCACCCAACACCTATGGTCCTGGAATAACAATTAAGAGCACACCCTTTCATTCTCAAAAGGTTCTGGTTTGGGTAATAATCATATGATTATTTATTAACATCTCCTATAGTCACCTCTCCAGTTTTGATTCTGGAGCTCTCAAAACATGCATGAGTCTATTGGTTGGGTCTTAGAATCCCACAAGGGACTGTAGACAAGTTTTTAATGTTAAGGCATAAGGATGTGGTTGGTGTCATGGCAGAGGTAGGTGAGCAGCTCACAGACATAGAAGAAACATTTATTTGATGCTTTGATACTTCACCAGGGGAGAGGTCCCCTCAACCCAGTAACTGGCAGGTTCCATGAGCATCCGCATTTGGAGTCAGAGTGGACAAGAGTTCTGAAGGAAGCCAGTTTTCCAGGATGTGTTTGGAGTCAGCAATCCGTCATTCATTTCATGTCTCCTGCAATCCTGGTGTTTCCTTTCCTAGTTGAACACAGACATGCACTCCTCACTCATACTGTTGGGATTCAAGCGAAATAAAACACTTGAATTGTAAACTCAGAGCTGGGACTAAGTGAATACTGACCTTAAGAGTGTATAAAGAAAATGTGTGTGGAGGTGTGTATTGTGTGTGATTGTGTGTGTTTTGCAGTTATAAGCAAGTAAATCCATTACGAGCCAACAAACACTTGTGGACTTTTTTTAGTGTTAGTGATTCTGTTCCCAAACCATTGGCTAATTTGTACAATTGATTAGTCTGTTCATGGAAAGTGAACCACTTCAAAACTGTGTTCTAGGCTTCTACAGCAGCTTTGAGAACAAGAGATTAAACACAAGCATCACTTATCACTTGGGCAGGCTCAACAAACAGCATTTTGGAGTGTTAACGGCCCTTAATAAGGACTCTCACTGGTGTTAGTTAAACAAACAGGCATTAAGGTGAAGAAGGCACTCTGTGGCCCATCTCCACATTGACTGTTATTGGGTTGGCCTTGGCCGACACTCCTGCACATTCCCGCCCCAGCACCTTCTGATGAGAGCGGGTAGTATTCGCCACCCAGGAAATAGAGGTCTTATTGTTTAACCGCCCCCCCCGCCCCCAGTGAAACAGGTGGCTGTCAACAGACATTGTGCCACTTTCAAATGTTAGAGGTAATCTTGGAGATGGAATTTGGATGTTTAAGTATTGGCATTTCTAGAATATTTTCATGACTTATAGCATCAGTGGGGCAGAAAGTTTAGAAAAATCAGTGACCCTTAGTGACTGTATCTGTGAACAGCTACGCATCTCCTTGGGAGGGAGGAGAAGGGCTTATGTTGGTGGAAGCGTTGGGCAATATAAAGGTTTTTGTACAAATGACTGTGCCATTTTAGAGTTGGAGCTACACTCAAAGCTGGGCTGCCTTTAGTTCCGTTTTAAATAACCTGGAATTTAAGCAGGGGTGATGTAAACCGTCTGTACTCCATTTTTCCCACAATTGATAAAACCCCACCCATTCTCCCAGGTCCGTCTCAAATAGCACTCACCTCCCCTGGGCAGTTTTTTTTCTCACTCCTCTCTCCTCTGACCCCATCAGGGGAAATTATCTTTTCTTCTCTGAATTCCCACAATACAAACCTCAGCTGCACACAAGTCATTAGAATTGCTTGCAAACAATGCAGGTCCTCTACTCCAAAGACTGGAAATCCTGGCTACATATTTGAATCCCTTGGGGGCCTTTAAAAAATGCTCTTCAGGGGCTTCCCTGGTGTTGCAATGGTTGAGAGTCCACCTGCCAATGCAGGAGACGCGGGTTCGTGCCCCGGTCCGGGAAGATCCCACATGCCGCGGAGTGGCTGGGCCCGTGAGTCATGGCCGCTGAGCCTGCGCGTCCAGAGCCTGTGCTCCGCAACGGGAGAGGCCACAACAGTGAGAGAGGCCCGCGTACCACAAAAAAAAAAAAAAAAAAAATGCTCTCCAGGGACTTCCCTGGTGGTGCAGTGGTTAAGAATCCGTCCGCCAATGCAGGGGACACGGGTTCGAGCCCTGGTCCGGGAAGATCCCACATGCTGTGGAGCAACTAAGCCCATGTGCCACAACTACTGAGCCTGCGCTCTAGAGCCCACAAGCCACGACTACTGAGCCCGTGTGCCACAACTACTGAAGCCTGTGTACCTAGAGCCTGTGCTCCGCAACAAGAGAAGCCACCGCAATGAGAAGTCCGCGCACTGCAACGAAGAGTAGCCCCTGCTCGCTGCAACTGGAGAAAGCCAGCGCGCACCAATGAAGACCCAACATGGACAAAAATAAATAACTAAACTAAAAAAAAAAAAAAAAAAAAAAAGCTCTCCAAGTGATTCCTATATGCAGGCAGAGTTGAGAACCACTGCTTTTCTCCAAAGAGATTCTGATTCCGTTTATTTGGAGTAGGGTCCAGGAATTTTAATTCTTAACCAGCATCTAGGGGCTGGCTCCCAGTTCACATTTGTGAACTACTGCCATGGCCCTTGGGCTCTAAATGGGGCCTGATAACTAACAGCTTAACATTTGCTTTATAAGGAGTGTACATCCTGGAAACTGGAGGATCGTTTAACCTTCTAAGCATCACAGTGCTGTTTACATATGCAAGAGTGGAGGTAAACGCTGAGACAGAGGTGAATTGTTCTATTCCTGAAAAAGAGAAGGCTGAATATGTGGGGCTGGGGAGGGGAATTGTTACTGGGATGGAGGAAACTGGGGTCAATAAAGCTTGGGAAAGGGGAAGGCAGGAAACCCATGACGGGAGGCCATGACCATGTCCCAGAACCAACGTTGAGGAGTGGAAATATTTCAGGAGAATGTTGTAAATTGTTTGCTCCGAGATGTGCGAAGCGATCTCCCTCCTCCACCTCCCGTTAGAAATCTTGAGTAAAGAGGTGCTGGGAGCCTTTTCCACATTGGCAAAAGTGGAAACAGCGAGACCCTGGAAGAAACAGTACAAGGATGAAGCACAGCTCACATCTGGCTGATGTGTGTGGGCCTCGTAGCCTCACTCAGCCTGTTACACAAAACAGGTGTTCAACAAGTATTTGCGAAACAAATGAAATAACTACTGGGGAAAAGCTGAGAAGGAAGACCATGGTTCCTACCACCACAAAAGACTGACAAGGGTAGAAACAGAAATGAAGTGACCTTTGCCTTAGTGGTTTGCAAAGGCAAATCCTGACCTCCTTAACTTCAAGCTAACACAGTACATGCGTGTCTACTGAGAAAGAGCAAAGCAAGTTTAAAGCTTCTAGAGCCAAAGAACCATCCACGTGACATTCGTTGGCTTTGGGCGTCTGGCTATTGTTAGTGTTTTGGAAAGTTTGGGAAAAAAAAAAAAAAATTAAAGGAGGCAACTGAAAATACACAGAGAAAACTTCCTCATGTACCACATATCCTGACGTGCATGGCATTGACCTAAAATCAAGTAGAGCAGGGGACGTCCATACGACCCAGCTGATTGAGTGCAATTTTGCCCTGAGTCCCATCTATTCTAAGCCAAAGTGATAGACATGGCCTGCGGCTTCTACTTACAGTTCAGATTCACACAGTGAGCAGCAACTCTTCTTTCTTCTGCAAGTTATTTCACTTTGCTTGGAAGCTGTGTTTATCTCTAAACCAACAGAGTTCACCTTGATGACTTTAGATACAACTGTCCTAAGACTAGCACTGACACAGAGGGAGACCTGAGGAAAAGCCAGGAGCAAGTATTTTCCTTCTCTAGGGCTATTGGGGTGGGGTAGACATCCTTTGTTTCTGTCTGTCCAGCACCCTTACTGCCTTTGGACAACTCTCTTCTTCATTCTGTGTCATCTCAGCAGAGCTACCAATCTCCACATGTACCAGAATCCCCTTCCTGACCACAGGGTAGGTCATGTGACTCCAGATGAGCCAATCTCAATGCTCTGGGCCTCCAGCCACAGTGATTGATTGGTCTTGCTTGGAATAGACAACTACACCTGGACCAAAGTCTTGCCTGGGTTGATAAATGGGCATTGGAAGTTAATAAGCTGGAAAACATGTGAATCTGGAGCTGCAGGTGACCAGAGCCACTCCCATAGGCTAGAGCCAATACCTAGAAGGACCCTGAGCTAAGGGGTAAAGAGAGGCTGGGCCCTGGCATCACTGTTGGAACCCCTGAATCCAGCTATACCTGAAAGTAGGTCATCTTTGGACTTGCCAGTCTCGTGAAATTTCATTTGTTTATTTGTTTATGCTTAGGCTAGTTTTAAGTTGGGTTTCTGTAACTTGCAATGGAAAACGTTGTAACGAACATAAATGAATATGTTTATTCATATAAATTATTATTCATAATAAATGTTTATATTCAAGTAAACTTCATGAAGCAAAATGGAATCATCTCTTTAGTTATTGGTTGAACACCTATTCAGAGCCAAGACCTGTACCAAGGCAGAAGGCGTATATCTCATTTGATGTCCCACTGAGCAAATGAAGACATCTGCGGCTTGGAGAGGTTGCCTGATGTTGACAAAAATCACTGAGCTCGGGCTTCCCTGGTGGCGCCATGGTTGAGAGTCCGCCTGCCGATGCAGGGGACACGGGTTCGTGCCCCGGTCCGGGAGGATCCCACATGCCGCGGAGCGGCTGGGCCCATGAGCCATGGCCTCTGAGCCTGCATGTCCGGAGCCTGTGCTCCGCAACGGGAGAGGCCACAACAGTGAGGGGCCCGCGTACTGCAAAAAAAAAAAAAAAAAAAAGTCACTGTGCTCATCAGTGGAGAAGTGGGGATCCTAATCTACACTCAGTTTACCTTCACTTCCCTCTGTGCTCCCAAAGGGAGAACGGATAGGGCAGCCTAATTATTTGGGATTAGCAACTCTTCTATGCTTATTTAGTTAACAGAATGCCAGCACTTCCCTGTGAAGCTAAGCCCTCAGTGCAGTTCCTTTTGTCCTACACGAGACTCTGAGCTTCCCAAACAGGCTCTTGAGGGAGACAGCCCAACCTGGAAAGCCAGTGGCCACCCTACTGGTCAGGTGGGCTGCCCATGCCACACGCCAGGTCATCAGAAGAGGGTTGCTCTGCAGTTAGCTTTTGCTGGCTGAGAGCTGGAGCGGGGCCGGTGAGTTTCATCCAGTACCAGCCAATTTCTTGGTCCGCAGCTCGTCCAGCCTTCACTGACGTGGGGCACCGGAGGAGTGAGACGGCTCTGATACGTTAGAAACAGGAAGTGAGCATATCCAGGTTCATCCCCATATTTGGCTAACATTGCCCACCTGCCTCTCCTACTTCCCCTTGGAAGCAGCAGGGGAATCATAGCCGAAGGAATACATTCCAAAGGCCCATTAATGAGGTTTTCTTTTGTTTGCATGTCAAATCCCATTCCCAGTTTTGTTTTGTTTCGTTTAGTATTTTTGCGGTACGCGGGGACTAAATGGCTTGTAAGAGGAGGTCAAGAAACGGTGGCTATTGACTAGTATTTACATTTATTAACTTGAAGAGATGACAGTCTTCTCCTCCACGTAGAAGGAACGGGGGAGAAGTATTCCTGGTACATCTATGCGCTAGACACAGCAGAGCTATCCTAAGGCTGCAGAATCACCCCAGCTTAATAAACAATCGTGCGAATTCCTGTGATCCTAATGTTTACTGTGAGTTAATTGTGGGTGCTGTGATGATACAAGAAATATCTTGGAAAGCATGTGTGGAGGTCTCAGGCTTCAGGAACTGCTGTTTCACCTCCAGCTGAAGCCCCAGGGCCGAGTCAGGTGCAACAAAGGAGAGGGAGATGAAAGTCCTCAAAAACTTTCTAAAGTTGCAGCCTTTGGGGAATGTAAATTGATACAGCCACTGTGGAAAACAGTATGGAGGTTCCTTTAAAAACTACAAATAGAACTACCATATGACCCAGCAATCCCACTCCTGGGCATATACCCTGAGAAAACCATAATTCAAAAAGAGTCATGTACCACAATGTTCATTGCAGCTCTATTCACAATGGCCAGGACATGGAAGCAACCTAAGTGTCCATCGATAGATGGATGGATAAAGAAGATGTGGCACTTATATACAATGGAATATTACTCAGCCATAAAAAGAAATGAAATTGAGTTATTTGTAGTGAGGTGGATGGACCTAGAGACTGTCATACAGAGTGAAGTAAGTCAGAAAGAGAAAAACAAATACTGTATGCTAACACATATATATGGAATGTAAAAAAAAAAAAAAGGTTCTGAAGAACCTAGGGGCAGGACAGGAATAAAGAGGCAGACTTGAGGACACGGGGAGGGGGAAGGGTAAGCTGGGATGAAGTGAGAGAGTGGCATGGACGTATATACACCACCAAATGTAAAATAGATAGCTAGTGGGAAGCAGCCTCATAGCACAAGGAGATCAGCTCGGTGCTTTGTGTCCACCTAGAGCGGTGGGATAGTGAGGGTGGGAGGGAGGGAGCCGCAAGAGTGAGGGGATATGGGGATATATGTATATGTATAGCTGATTCAGTTTGTTATACAGCTGAAACTAACACAACATTGTAAAGCAATTATACTCCAATAAAGCTGTTAAAAAAAAAAAAGTTGCAGCCTTTTTGGCTACATCTCACATTCTGTCAAGGCCCGGGGCATACCCTACACATCCACTTCTGGAGTGGATGGGTCACCCGGGTTCTAGACAATCACAGGGGCACTCGAGCTCAGGGAACAGCCTCTCCGGGACTGCCCCACCCTTCCTTATGTGGACTAGGAAGGCAGGGGTCCTGGGAGGAGAGGTCCCCTCTGAAAATGTTTCTGCCAAGGTGGAAGCATCAAGGACAGTGATGTCCAATCCCTAATGTGTGCTATGGTTAAAATGCAGATTCCCATTCAGTAGGTTGGGGGTGGGCCCTGAGGGTCCACATGTCTAACACACTCTCAGGCGATGCTGATGCTTCCAGCCCAGGAATCACACTTTGAACAGCAAAGCTCTAGGACATAGGAATTTCCTAGTAAATGTTTGCTAATGAATTAGTTGTAGATAAATTGATGAATGAACATACAAATGAATAAAACGGGGGCACTATGCTTCTAGACTCTCATACTTGATATTCATCCCCCCGTGTGTTCCTTCGGATTCCTCCTTCTCGTTTATCTCTCTCCCCCTCTTCAATGACAGGGCAGTAGAAAGATCAAAGTCACTATGTCCGATGTACTCTCTGAGCCTCAATGTCCAAATCTATAAATGGGAATAATACTGTCTGTCTTACAGTTGCTGCAAGGACTAAATGGTTCGTAAGAGGAGATCAAGAAATGGTGGCTATTGGGCTTCCCTGGTGGCGCAGTGGTTGAGAGTCCGCCTGCCGATGCAGGGGACGCGGGTTCGTACCCCGGTCCTGGAAGATCCCACATGCCGCGGAGCGGCTGGGCCCGTGAGCCATGGCCGCTGAACCTGCGCGTCCGGAGCCTGTGCTCTGCAACGGGAGAGGCCACAGCAGTGAGAGGCCTGCGTACCACCAAACAAAAAAAAAAAAAGAAAAAGAAAAGAAATGGTGGCTATTGACCATTACTCACATTAATTAACTTGAAGAGATAACAGATTCCTCTCCCCCGTGTAGAAGGAACAGGGGAGGAAACATGACTTGTACATTTATGTGCTAGCGTCAACCTAGAGCGTTTGAGGCCCATAGTGTTATGCGAATTTCACAGATGGTGAAACTGAGCCCAAGGAAGAATAAGCAACTTTCACCCGAAGCCACAAAGCTGACTAAGGACACGGACCAGGTGTATCTGATTCCAAAGCCACTGTCTTTCCCCACCATCCTGCCCCGACCCTGGGCCCTGATTATGGGCAACATACCCCATCCAAACACACTCCTCCGTAGTCAAAGGCTCTGGATAAGCTGTCAAGGCTCCAGTTCCACCACGTCCAGGCTCACTCCCTGGCCGTGAAGCAGACGGCCTGTTTCCAGGACACAGGTCTGGGGTGGCGACGTCCTCAGTGCCTGTGTGTCTGCTTTTGCCTTCTCCTCTCAGTCAGACCTTTCGTGAGTCAGTTATGGTCAAATCCACAGACAGTTCGTGCTGAGCTCCCTCCCGCTTATGGGGAAGGTGTCTGAAGCCCTGAAGGTCACTGGGTGAAAGTGCCGAAGCAGACAGACGACCTCTTGCCTCCTTGTGGGAGGGAGGGAGGGAGCTGTTTGTTGAGTAGAGAGGTCAAGAGTATCCTCTCCAAGTCCCAAACAGTCCTGAATCGCCACCCCCGCTTTCCAACCACAGGTTCCAAACGGGGCAGGCCCTACCGGACGGAGCCCTAGAAGAGACTGAGAGGGAAGAAATGTGAATCTGACACTGTTTTCACCACTCGAAACCCGACTTCCTGGCCCCTAGCCTAATCATGCCTCAGTGTTCCCCCTCTTAAGGCAGAGACAGCTACATGCTCCCCAGAGATTCCCGCCCCCGCTTCCATAGAGTGGAATTGCCACTGGGACATGGCTGCCCTGTCATTGATCCCATTTCCCAGCACTCCTTGCTCCTGGGGGGTAGGGGGTGGGATGTCAGGTGACCACTTCTCACCAATGAGCAGGAGTGATGTGTCTCCCTCCTGGACCACTGCATGCCTTCTCCACCCTCTCTTATCTCATCCTAGACAGAAAGAAGCCACAGGAAGAAGGGGCTTGGGTCCCTGACTCACCATGTGGAAGATTTCCGAGACCAGGAGCACCCATGTAGATAGGATGGTGAGTGAGAAATAAAGCTTAATTATTTTGAAGCCACTGAAACATTCAGATTTGCTTGTTACAGCAACTAACATTACTCTTTTTTTAAAAAATAATTTTATTTTCTTACGGAATCTTTTTTTTTTTTTTTTTTTTTTTTTGCGGTACGCGGGCCTCTCACTGTTGCGACCTCCAATGGAGGTGGGTCCATTCCCACCTCCAGGTCAATTAAGTCATACAGTAACTCTGTATCTCAGTCACCTGCTCTGCAACAGGCAGGGATGGATGGATGGATGGATGGATGGATGGATGGATGGATGGAGCTTCTATGCCTGTCTGAATAAGGGACAGGATGTTTCAAGATGGCGGAATCCAGCAGAAGGGCAGTTTCAACATGCTCTCAGAAAATGCCAGTGCCGCTGGTTTCATAGACAACAGCTCAAGTATTGGGATGGTACACCAATTCCAGCCTAGCCGTAAAATGTCCTATGCAGACATCCTTCTGCTGGATTCCACCAACATATCTGTAGAGAGATGGAAGCCACGTGAAAAGGCACATTAAAGAAAACTCTCAGCTAATGATGTAGAAAGAACATTTAAACAGAAAAGAGCTCCCCAATGCTCCCACCAGCAGTCATTCAACCAGTGCAAAGGCAGTAAGCAGCCACAGTAACAAACAGGAACGATCCAGTGTTCATTTTCTGTGAAGTTTTGACCTGTTAGATGCAACTGTTCTCACTGTTTCCACTGGTCATTGTTTCTCATTGGTTCTCATTGTTCTTATTAGTTGAAATTTATTTTAATTATTCTGTGACTCTATTTTTTCCAGAACACAAAGCTTTGAGGTCCACATACTTTCATCTTTTCTTTATGATTGGTTAATTAACCAGCACTGAGTGGGGCATGAGCAGTGGAGGAAACGTTTAAAAATCCTTTTTCATGTAAATATGTAGACCACTTAACAAGAAAACTCAGAGGTCATTTGTAATGTTTGTACTTGATGGTGTTTTACTTGGGAAATACTGGTAAGCCAGCTCTGATCTTAAGTTTTAAAGCACCTCATTAAAATTTAATGAAGAAAACAAAATTATTTCATAATACAAATTAGCTTCCATGTGCCAGACATGGAAAAAAATCAACCTTGAAACAAGCAAAATTTCTCCATCAACGCTGAGCATATAACTTTTATAACAGATCATCTCTTGTCCAAATATATTTTTTTAATTCTTTTTGTGGATTCTTTTTTTTTCCCCAGGGAAGGTGACTTTTTAAAAATTAATTAATTTATTTATTTGGTCGTTCTGGGTGTCAGTTGTGGCAGGTGTGCTCCTTAGTTGCGGCTCACCAGCTCCTTAGTTGCAGCACAGGTGCTCCTTAGTTGCAGCATGTAAACCCTTAGTTGCAGCACGCATGTGGTATCTAGTTCCCTGACCAGGGATCAAACCTGGGCCCCCTGCATTGGGGGCACAGAGTCTTATTGCTGCGCCACCAGGGAAGTCCCTGTCCAAATATATTGGGGTTTTTTTCGTTTTGTTTTGTTTTGTTTTTTTCGGTACGCGGGCCTCTCACCGTTGTGGCCTCTCCCGTTGCGGAGCACAGGCTCCGGACGCGCAGGCCCAGCAGCCATGGCTCACAGGCATGTGGGATCCTCCCGGACCGGGGCACGAACCCGCGTCCCCTGCATCGGCACGCGGACTCTCCACCACTGCGCCACTAGGGAAGCCCTGTATTTTTATTTTTAAGCCACAGGGAAATAAATGATTTAGGAACTCAATAGGAAAAGAAAATAACTCCTTAAAAAGTATGTATCATGGAAAGCATTTCTAGTGCTGAGTATAAATTAGCATTTCATGTTCACTCGTGATTTAACATTAGGAATCAATATGGTGTTACATAATTCACACGTGAGCTGCAAACGTGAATGGGTCATGTACATATGTATGCCATCAGTTATGGGAAAATGTCTGCATTGTTAAAGGGCCATATGTCTTTTCTTTTCCTTTTGCTTTCATTCGAGGCTAGACTGCCTCTTTTGACAAACCATCCCTCTCATGGCTTCAACAGTTGGGTTGATGACTTCCAAGTCTTCCTCTTGAATCCACCTTGCTCTTGAACTTCATACTTATCTGACGAATTCAGTGTTCGACACCTGTTTCCAGGTGACTTAGGCCAAATGAAACCTCCTTGGTTGCCTATCTTGTCAATTTAACAATTAGGTAATTGACAGTGGACTTAGGTAAATACCTTAGTGAACACTTAAATTAACCCTTCCTTGATGAGTATCTGCAAAAGAGGAGGTGGGCAAAGAATTATCCTATCTTCACGGTCTTTTCTACTTCTCTGATTCTAGCGAGCATCCTAAAGTGAAATGTTAGTCCAGTATAATAAAATGATAAAATAAAAGCCAAAGGTAAGTAAAATTTCTAAGTCAGGTTAGGAAGGGAAAGGAAAATATGGGAAAAATACCTCAGTGAATCCCCACAATACCTCTTGAAGGGGGTGTTGCTATCCCAGTTTACAGTTAAGGAAACTGAGACTCATTGAGATTAGAAAATTCTAGCACTGGGATTTGTAGTCATGTCTGTTTGGCTCCAAAGCCAACATTGTCCCCACTGTCCCCCAAAAACACATACAAATGTTCTCTCTGCATCTAAGATCCTGAGGTTGCACTCAATTCTGAGAATACTTGAGGTTATGTTAATGCTGACCTCACAACGACCCTCAGCTTTCATCCTCCCCCACTAAGAGTCTCTCCCAGTTACCTGGGGTCTCACCTGTGTTGAGCACATAATGTACGCCAGGCCCTGGGCCTTAGTATCAATTCACCTTCACGATACTATTAAGTAGGTATTATTACCCCCCTTTTCCAGAGGGGGAAATGGACCCAGATGAAATCACTCCTCAAGTCAGAGAGTTGGATGAGATGGAGCTCAGCTGTGAATCTAGAGCTGTCGGACCACAAAGTGATTGCTATTTCTGATTGTAGGACTGCCATTTTAGAATGGTGAGCCTATTCACAGAAAAAAAAATCTAAACCAACAGTTCAGTGGCTTCTTGCTGATGACCAGTGAGCTCTGTCTCAGGCTGCTTTTCCTCTCCTGGCCATAATCTCACATCTGTAAAAGAGAAACCTGTCTCAGTATCCCTTGACGTGGGGTGATCAAACCATCAAATCCATTAGCAAGTAATCAAATCAACAAAGTCACACACAGATTTAAAAAAAAGAAAAGAGGGCTTCCCTGGTGGCACAGTGGTTGAGAGTCCGCCTGCCGATGCAGGGGACACAGGTTCGTGCCCCGGTCCGGGAAGATCCCACATGCCGCGGAGCGGCTGGGCCCGTGAGACCTGGCCGCTGAGCCTGCGCGTCCGGAGCCTGTGCTCCACAGCGGGAGAGGCCACGGCAGTGAGAGGCCCACGTACCGCAAAAAAAAAAAAAAAAGAAAAGAAAAGAAAGAGTAAAGATGAGTATCACTTCATGACAAACACACACCCATGTGCACAGACACAAGTATATGTAGGTGTGTGTGTGCATGTGTGTGTGTGCACTAGGTCATGACATAAGGTCAATTTGCCTCTGGGATGCTGTCAAGAGGTTGAAAGTTACTGCTTTAAGGCACCTTTCAGACTAGGGACTTCAGGCTGAGTTAGTTCTGACAGTTTTCTAATGCAGACCCACTAGTTTCCTGGATACTCTGTAAACGAATAGACAAAGGAGAGCCTTAGAATCAGACGGACATAGATTTGAATCTGAATTCTTCTACTTTTCACCTTGTGCCCTTGGACAAGTCATTTCACCTCTTTGGGCTGCAGCTTCATCATCCTTAGGATTCAAGTAATAATGCCCATCTTATAAGATAACAACGAGACTTAAATGAGAAAATGCAAATACTTAGCAGAGTTCATAGCACCTAGCAATGCTCAAAAAGTGTTAATTATAATCATTGTTATTAATCTGAATGTTATTATGACCATTATTTTCAAATTGCCTTGAAATTATGGGTTTACGTGTCTCTTCCCAGATTAGATTTACACAGAAATCCAAGGTATCCTTTGTCATTGCATTTCCAAAACACATTGTATTCAATGCAAATTGATTATTTGGACGGCATCTCTCAAGTTAGAACTCGGACTGGAAGATATAAAGACTACTCCACACACACTCCCACAAATTTATGAAACGACTTTAATTCAGTTAAGAGCTCTTTGAAAAGAGAACGCACTGTCTTGAAAAGTAAAAGATTAAGCATGGTAAGGCATTTTATCATTATGGGGTGAGATCACGCACATCATTTGATTTCAATCTCACAGCCTCACTCACTGCAGGGCAAACGTTATTTTCCTGCCCCATTCCGCAGATGTGGATCCTAAAGTTCAAAGAGGCAGAATGACTTGCCCGCACCAGAATTACTGACTTCGAGCTAAATGTTCTTTCTCTTGTATCAGTGATTTTTTCAGTTGAGTTATCATTGACATACAATATTATATTAGTTTCAGGTGTACAACATAGTGACTTGATATTTTTGTACATCATGAAATGATCACAGCGATAAGACCAGTTACCATCCATCACCATACAAAGTTGTTACAATATTATTGACTCTATTCCCTGTGTGTACATTATATGCCCATGACTTCTTTATCTTATAGCTGGAAGTTTGTACCTCTTAATTCCCTTTACCTATTTTATTCATCTCCCACCTCCTTCCCCTCTAGCAACCACCAGTTTGTTCTCTGTATCTATGAGTCTGTTTCTCTTTTGTTTAGTTTGTTCGTTTGTTTTGTTCTTTAGATTCCACATGTAAGTGAAATCATATGGTATTTCTTTGTTTCTGTCTAACTTATTTCACTTAGCATAACACCCTCCAGGTATATCCATGTTGCCGCAAATGACAAGATTTCATTCTTTTTTGGGGTTGAGTAATATTCCATTGTATCTCTATACCGCATCTTCTTAAATATTAGGATGTGTGCAAGAATAACCAGGGACCCGGTCAAAAACATATTAGCAGCCCCACTCCCAGAGATTCTTAGTCCCTTCATTGTGGACAAGAAGGGTTTGCTCTTTAACAAGCACCTGAAGATGACTCTAATCCCGGGGTTCAGAAAGAGGCTACTCCTTGCACCCACTGGGTCTCTTAAAGATACCCACTCACAAGCAAGGGCCTTATTTCTGTAGCCTGGCGAACCCATTAGTACATTTGCCAAAGGCTGTTCTTAGTTGGATGGGCATGTAGGGAACTGGAATCAGGAAAACTCTGCTTGTATTTTGCTGATGGTACTCATTCTTGACCAAGCCTTAGGCCTTAGTGCTGACAGTGGTGAGAGGGGCATCTTTGGGTCGCCTCCCTTTTCTAATGCACTCTGCATGGCCCAGGAGTGGGACCAGCCTATATCTACACTACACCATGACGGGGATGGTGTAAGTGCCAGAGTTCTGAAGGGCTTTGGGATAGTGAAGGTCCAGCCTCTGAGAAGCCATCCTCAACTCCTTTAGCCAGAGGCGGTACCTCCAACCATGGCTCCCATATCCTTGGTGTACAGAGTAATGTAATTGTCACTTTATAAGCCTGCCACCCAGAAAGAGAGGCACAGGGGAGGGTGGGCAAGGAAATCACTTTTTATTCATCTTTCTATCCCCAGTACCCAGACCCAGGCACTCAGCAGATACTCATGGAGTATGTGAACCAACGAACAAATGAGAAAATGCAGAACAAACAGAATCATGACTTATTATGATGTTTAATAAAAGTTTACTAGATGCTTTTGTCTTTTTCTAGTCATTAGGTTTGACCACCTCTAGAATTCAAAGGAGAAGATCTTTTTTTTTTTTTTTTTTGACCATGATTAAAAACTTCCTTTATTTTTCTTGGAATACTTTAAAAACATAAAAAAGAATACTTCTCATGAAGCTATAAAAATGATGCACAATAAACTCTGTGGTTTGTGAGACCTGAAACACTGTTTTGAAAAGATAATTTTACTGGAAACAATATATTTGGAAACGAATTTGCCATCTCAACGGCCAAACGTTGGCCTGCTAATCCCCTAGAGAAACATGGGGTATGAGGCTTTGTGGTGCAACCCACAAGCAACATTTCACAGAAGGATTTTCCCAGGACAGGTCTTGCGCACACAGCATCTTGGCCAGTGTTCTAATGGCGTTCTCTCAGTCACCCTCTGACAAAGAGGGTACCATTCCCATTTCACAGCTGTAGTAACTGAGGTTCAGAAATCACATGGCTAGTAAGAAGTGGAGCTGCATTCAAACCCAGGTCCTTTTGAGTCTCAGCGTGTGGACTTCATGTAAGACTCAGGCTAAAAGCACTTTCAATTAACTCTAATACAAATCAATGAAAATCTAGGCAGAAAAAAACATCTTCCCCTCTCAAAGAACCCCCCTTGATTCCTTCCTCAGTCTCCCCTGCCACATGCTATGAGCTGTATAAAACATGTGAAATTTCCTGATAGCTGTTGCACCATTACCATGAAGCCCCCAAGTCATGTGGACCTTCAGAAAAATCAGGTTGCAACAAATAGACAAAATAGAATTTAAAAATAAATGTTGGGCTTCCCTGGTGGCGCAGTGGTTGAGCGTCAGCCTGCCGATGCAGGGGACACAGGTTCGTGCCCCGGTCCGGGAAGATCCCACATGCCGTGGAGCGGCTGGGCCCGTGAGCCATGGCCGCTGGGCCTGCGCGTCCGGAGCCTGTGCTCCGCAACGGGAGAGGCCACAGCAGTGAGAGGCCTGCGTACCGCAAAATAAATAAATAAATGTTCATCAGATAAAGTTGGGAATGAATGGAAAATAAAATACAGTGCCCATAATATACCATCCAGACACTGTAAAGTATTTGATTAACATTTACTCGGAGAAATATACTACATCTTTTTGTTTTTCCATTTAACATTTTCTGAGGTATAGTTGATGTATGATATTAAATAAGTTTCAGGTGTACAACATAGTGATTCACAACTTTTAAAGGTTATATTCCTTTTATAATTATTATAAAATATTGCCTCTATTCCCTGTGCTGTACAATATATCCTTGTAACTTATTTATTTTATACATAGTAGTTTGTACCTCTTAATCCCCTACCTGTCTTGCCCCTCCCCCTTTTCCCTTTAACATGTATGCAGACGCATTCTCCCATGCATTGAAGTAGTCTTCATGGATTTTACTGGGTACATAATACTCCATTAAGGAAATGCCTATTAGTTAATCATTCTTTTTTTAGTACATGTTTAAGTCATACCTAGTTGTTCATTACTCTATGCAATTCTGTAATGAACAGCTTTGTAATCAAAGCTTTTTAGAAAACCTTATGATTATGACATTAGGTACATCCTCAGAAATGGAATTATAAGTCTATTAGATATGAACATCCCACCAGTTGCCCAGCGTTTTCTGAAATCTTGTGCTGTTCTGTACCTTATCACTAGTGCAGTTCCCTTCGCTGGACCAGGGCAGCCTTCCTTGGAGCCCCGCACTCAGAAGGTCTCGCTGTTGGGTTTAATGCTCAGTTAGCACCATCTTGAAATCAGTAATAATTTTATCTTTGAACATGTGTGTGTGAGTAAAGCCTGACGGACCACGGGAAGAGTCAGGTGAGCAGAAGAGATACGGGTAACATGTGTGTCCACCATTCACGTATAGTGTCAGCCATGCCTTGTGAGTAGAAAATTCCAGTGAATCCACAGTGTGTGGGAGTTCAGTGAGGCTCAGAGCAAGCGAAAGGTAAGTGTGTGCTTCTATGACTGAATAAGCTGGGGTGGGGAGGGGTGCGGACCGGGGCTCTGACCGTGCTAAGAGGCCAAGCTTTTTATTAGAACCAGAACTTGCCTCACACAAGCACCCAGCCCTGTCAGGTTCTAGCCAGCAACTTAGTTCAGTTTCTTTTTAGTCCATCCTTACTGCCAAAGGTAGAGAATGTTGATAGAATGTGCGCATACCAAGAAGTGGATTAGAAACAGCTGAGTTAGTTTTGTGCAGCGTTTTCACTGTTCTGGTAAGAGTGAAAGGTATCTGCATGAACAAAGGACAGAAGATGAATTTCAAATGTAACACAGATACAGAATGCATAGTTTTGGTGATTCCACATACGAGTCTCCTCCTCTTTCTAACGAACCCAGTCACTTCGAGGGAGTCGGAGCAGGATTGTACTAAGAGCCACCTTCCTTCTTCTCCTCCCCCTGACCCTCTTATAACTACAGGCCATTGATGGCTTTTCCCACAACCTAACCCGTGACCGAGTGACCAGCCGCCCAGGCCAGCTTCTCCAGATAGTGATGGGTTAATAGCAATGTTGGTCTGGGGACTAGTGTTTGGTAAAAGGCAACGGGGCTACTGTTTCTTTATTACCATCTTCCCTCTAACGCTTAGGTTCTTTATTTACTTGCTTGCTGGTAAATTTTTATAGCCTCGTTCTGCCGAATATTACTCTCCTTTAGGTTAAGGCCTCATTTCTGAAATACAACTCTTGAACTTTGAACAGCTGTAAATTCACTCTTGCTCTTATGAGTTGACTCTTCTTTGCAAAATTACCAAGTTTTCCTTCTAAGGACGTTATTATAGCAAAGTCATGTTATATGTTTTATAGCCAGTGTGCAAAATCCCCTCAGCTGATAAACCCATAGCCCAGAGAAGAATACACCTACCTCTAGGGCCTTGGTTCTCAAGTGAGGCCCGTTAGGAGGAGCTGAGTAGCCTCACAAAGCAGGGATGCCTGGGTCTCCCCCTCCACGATTCTGATTCAGTCGGTCTGGGGCACATCCTGGGCTCTGAGAGTTTTAAAGCCTTTCCAGATGATTCTCTATGCAGCCCCAGTTTGGGAACTGCTTAGGGCCACTGCTCTAAGATCTCATTTGTTTAAATTCCGAGGAGGAAATCCATCCAGCTGGCTTAGTCAGACCATCAGCCTTCTTACCAGTAGGATTCAGCAAATCATTACGCAGCCCCTGCTGTCTGACAGGCCCGATCCTAGGCCCTTTAGCAATGATGAATAAAATAAGCTCCCAGCCCGGAGTAGCTTCCCAGATGGTGGGCAGGTGAGAAGGTCAGCAACTAGGATGAGAGAAACAGAGCGTCAGGAGAGCACCTAGAACAGAGATACAGCCAGGAGCCCATAGGACATGGTACACATAGGCAGCCTCTGGCAGGGGACTTACAGGGCACTATGCCAATGGTATATCAGGAGGAAAAGCAGAAAAGCCTGCACAGCAGTGAGCTCCATGGCAGGAACAATGCCTTGTTTGACTCTGTGTCCCAAAGGACCAACACAGCGCTGCCTCATAGTGGGTGGTCATCAACAAACGTTTGAAGACTAAATGAATGGCCCGATTTGTAGCATCAGATGCTTAAAGGACCACAATCAGAAAGGTTGGAAAGCTATGTCTGAGGCCAGATCATGCAATCCTGGAAAGTTCTTGAGCTGGGTAGCTCCATCATCTGAGCTGTTCAGTGGAAAAGAAATCTGACAATAGATAAGGTGATGCTTTGCTTGGAGACTAAACCTGGAGATTGTTTAGGAAGCAAGAGCCCAGGACAGGGGCTAATGGGGACCTGAACTAGGCCAGGAAAAGTGGAGATAAAGTGGAAAGTCGTGCTAAGAGATTGTCCACAGATGTGTTTAGGAAAGAAGCCTTATTTTGCGATATCTCACCCATATCCTCTCCTACCCGGAGAGCCCAGAGAACTTCAAACGCTACCACTGTCACCTAATCTGACTCTTTAGGCAGAATGGACACAGATGCAAGCATCTGTGCCCAGTCAGCCCCCTCTGCATTCCCAGAGCCCACCTGTAGTAGTCATAGTACATGCCATTTGTTGACTACCTGCCACGTGCCAGGCTGTAGAAGTAGACACATGTGGGATGTCTGCTCAACTCTGATGATGCGTCCACAGCCCCAGCTGAAAGGGTGAGTGATAAAAGAGAGGCCCTGAATTTGAATCCTACCCCTTATTAGTTACTTACACAGTTACTTAGCCTTGCAAGGCCTTTACCATCTATAAGAAGAAATAATAATAGTTTCTGCCCCCTAGGGCTGTTGGCAGAGCTAACTGAAGGGACACTTGGGAAGCCTGTAACAACACCTTGCCCGAAGAAAGTGCTGTATTCCATGTCAGCACTTTCCCCTCATTTCACTCCTCGCAGAGAGCCGAGGGGCACACCTACTCCCCCAGCGGAAAGAGTGCTGAACACAGCCTCCTCCAGGCCTCAGCTCAAAGAGTCAGAGCTGGAAGAGGGCTGAAGAGGTTCTGCTATCCCAGATTTTCCAGGCTGGAAGAGCCCTTCAAGGTCACGGAATCAAACCTCCCCTTTATGGACTGGGGCACCAGGCCCAGAGAAGAGCAGCCATTAAGAACAGATCCAAGTGCCAACCTGGGAGGCTGTTTTGTTTCCCTCCTGCTTGAGGGGCAGAGGAGCCATAAACCTCCCTAGAAAACTCTCCTCCCAGGAGATTTTTTGCTACGACTAGGTCTGACCACCTCCTGTGGGTAGCCAAACCCACATCAAACCTTCTTCCCCATACAAATTAATCACCTCCACAAGACAGGAAATGTTCGATTCATATTTTACTAGAAATGAATCACTTTAACAGCTACTCAGTCATTGAATGTCACCACATACTAAATAGAGAGAGAAGGAGGAGGGGATCAGGATTAGCAATGACGCTTTCCCAAGCAGATTAGGTTAACCAAAAAGTCCCTATCTTTATCCAAATTTTCAATGATGGTTCGTTTTGTGTGTTAACTTGCCTGGGCCATGGGGTGCCCAGACATTTGGTTAAACATTATTCTGGGTGTGTCTGCAAGGGTGTTTCTGGATGAAAGTAACATTTGAATTGGTGGACTGGGTAAAGCAGATTGCCCTCCCTGATGGGGATGGGCCTCATCTAAACTTTGAAGGCCTGAAAAGAACAGAAGGCTGAGTACGGGAGAATTCATGCTCTCTGCCTGTCTTCAGGCTGGAATATCAGTCTCCTCCTGCCTTTGGAATCAGAGCCAAGCTAGAATTCGCACCATGGGCTCTTCTGGTTCCCAGGCCTTTGGATTCAGACTGAAACTTACGCCAACAGCTCTGGGTCTCCAGCTTATCCCCTACAGCTCTTGGGACTTCTTAGCTTCCATAACTGCATCAGACAGTTCTTAGAGTCATATATATATGAACATATATATATATATGTTCTATTGGTTCTGCTTCCCTGGGGAACCCAGACCACTACATTATCATGAAGGGCTTTGCATGCACATTCACATTTAATTCTCATGACAGTCCTCAGCAGAGGGAAAGGTAGTGACAGTAGAGGTCTTAGTCTGCTTGGGCTGCCATAACAAGATGCTACAGACAAGGTGATTTAAACAACAGAAAGTTATTCTTCACAATTCTGGACAATGGGAAATTCAAGATCAACCTGCAGGCTGATAGTTCATTTCTCGAGCTCTCTTCCTGGCTTCCTGGCTTCTTGCTGTGTCCCCACACAGCAGAGAAAGAACGAGTGGGCCAGCTCTTGGGTGTCTTTTCTTATAAGGGCACTAATCCCATCACGAGGGCCCCATCCTCATTACCTTGTCTAACCCTAACACCTCCCAAAACCCCATCTCCAAATACCATCACATTGAGGGTCAGGGCTTCAATATATGAATTTTGGAGGAGACGAACATTCAGTTGAGAACAATATGTCTCCCATTTCACAAATGAGAACACAGAGACCTTCGAAAAGTGAGGTAACTTGCCAAAAGTCACCAAGCTTATAAAAGTACAAGAGTCAGAACTTAAAATTTTTATGGACTTTTATGGAGGCAAGTGAAGCAACTAAGCCCGTGAGCCACAACTACTGAGCCTGCGTGCCGCAACTACTGAAGCCCATGCGCCTAGATCCCGTGCTCCACAACAAGAGAAGCCACCACAATGAGAAGCCCGTGCACTGCAACAAAGAGTAGCCCCTGCTCGCTGCAACTAGAGAAAGCCCACACACAGCAATGAAGACCCAATGCAGCCAGAAATAAACAAAATTAAATCTTTAAAAAAAAAAACTTGGGGCAACATTTCTCCCACAAATGCCATTCTTTCTACTACCACCATTGGTTTTATGTCAGCTATTCTAACACACAACAAGGACCTCACCTTTAGAAATAGCCAGTAAAGATAGGGAAAGTAAGTTGCTCTATCTCGTTGGTTATCCAGGACTACTAATTAAAATGACAGCAAGACTTCGTCTTTCACTCATCAGATGAAAATTGACAAAAGTTTAAAAATTAATAATACCTAGTGTCAGCGAGGGAGGGGGAAAGGCATGCTCTTAAATACTGCTTGCAGGAACGCACATCGGTGGACTGTTCTGAGGGCAGGTTAGCAGTATCCATAAAAATTTTAAACATGCATTCTCTTTGATCAAGCAGTTTGAGTTCTTGATACCTACCCCAGGGAAATACTTTCACATGGGTACAAAGAGGTATACACTGCACTTGCTGGGAACAATGAAACATTGGTAGCACCATGTTACCCATTGGAAGGGAATGGTTAAAAGACCTGGGGTGCCTCCAAACTCTGGCATCTGTGAAACCAGCCAAAAGAATGTGGTTGATTTGTATACACTGACATAGATTGTTTTATTCAGTTTAAAAAAAAAAAGTAAACTGTGGGATATGTATAGCATAATTCTATTTATGAGACAAAAAAAAAAAAACACACCGTAATGTCCACATTAAATGTGTACAAGTAGGTAATTCATTTAAAAAATCAAGGACACATATACATGAGGGAAAAGGGGAGCAAAAACTGTCTTTTGTTCTGAAAAATGTATTGATTGAGATTGCACAGACTACATTCACATTATTGTTTGTATAATTGTAATAAAGAAATACATAAATAAAAGCATGGGAAAGAAGGTGCTTTCCTTCACAGTGTTTCCTTTTTCCTTCTTCTAAGAATGATCTCGTGGGGCCAACAGGATAGGAGGATTGCCTCAACATTCTTTTTAAAAAAAAAATTTATTTATTTGGCTGCTCGGGTCTTAGTTGCGGGATGCGGGATCTTTAGTTGCAGCATGTGGGATATTTTAGTTGCAGCATGTGGGATCTAGTTCCCCGACCAGGGATCGAACCCATGTCCCCTGCGTTGGGAGCACGGAGTCTTAACCACTGGACCACCAGGGAAGTCCCGATTGCCTCAACATTCTAAATAAGAGATCAGACAGACTGAGGGAAGAGGAACTTGTCAGAGTAACAAGATGTGTTAGTGACAAAGCCGGGACCAGGATCTGGGTCTCTGGACTCCAGTTCCAGTGCTCCAGATATTACACCCTCTGCTTCATTCACCTTCCAAAGTCTTCACTCTCCCTTGCCCACGATCAAAGGAAGCCACCTACCCATTCTTTCAAGAGAAACTCCAACTCTTAAAGAGTTAAAAGCCTTCAATACTTTTCTTCTCTCTCTCCTGTTTTTAAAGCACCACTGGGATTGGAGGCAGCGTCCTCCAAATCTCTACTTGAAATCGGCAGGTTCAGTGTTGTGAAGGACGCGTCTGATGTTCCGTCCGATTTCCATCCAAGTAAGTCTCGTTTTGCTGATGTCTGTAAAGTCTGACTTTATAGCAGAGAGCTCTCCCAGAACTCTGTCTTTAATAAAAGGGGAAAGAAGTGGAACTACTAATTTAGTTTCTTTAAAAGGCATGTATTTTCATGCACATTAAGTCCATCTGTTGGTGAAATGTATGCCTTTGCACAGTGTATAATTTGATAAAACCCAAAAGAACTCAGAGCTCCCAGCTTGAAGCAGAAATAGAGAAAGTGGCTGGGAACCTGACTAAAGTGGAGAAATCCACCAAACACTATTTTTAGAACTAAAAACTGATTTAAAAAAATACCCATCATGGAGACGGATTTGTGTTCTCCGTGTAAGTGTCTCTCAGCACATTCGAACTGCTTTAGGCACCGAGATCAAAGGGCCCACTGTCTCTGCAGCTCATTTACTGGGGATATCTTGTTCACGGCACCGTGCAATGTCTGAGCACCTCACTTCCTGCCTTCACACCGTCCAGTGGCTCCCCACTGGCTACACGGAGCTTACAAACTAGCAGCCACACGTTATTTTGCTAGTGCACAGTGTTCTAAAATTTGAAATGTTGACAACATTTAAACCTTGGCATTTCACATTAATAATCAGAAATTTCACAGAAAAAAAATCAGAAGACCTGGCCATGTTGGGTCCAAATTCCTGCCAAGCGTTAATGGGCCGAGGCTGAGTAGCAGAGGCATAATCTTAGACAGAATTCACTTCTCGCCACAATCCCTACCTGTACCTGCCTGGCCCCTGTGGACACTTGAAGTTGCAACACCTGGTCTTGAGGATTATTGTCTAAACTTCTTAGAAGGACATTCAAGTTCCTTCACTATTGGCTTCTGACCACCTCCTTCATCCTCTCCCAGTTCTTCACCCATTTATTTAGTCAATAAACCTGCTTTGAGAGCTGCCATGCACCAGGCTGTGTGCTAAGTGGGTACAGAGATGAATGAAAAGCACGCATCAGTCAGGGTCCCAGCACATGGCACACACAAACTAGAAGAGTTCAAGCAGGACTGGTTGACTAGTAGGGGAACCACAAGGAGAGTGTAGCACCCTGAGCTCAGAAACTCTGGGACTGGTGGTACCTCTAGGCCTGAAGTGGGGACTTGCTTACTGGGAGAGAAGCTATGACCTATTGCTAGGGACACAGCCAGCCCAAGATAACCCTGCAGAGCAAGGGCTCAGGGGAAGATCATCTTCTCTCACTCTCCTCTCTACTCCCAGTCTTCTGTGGGCACTCCTCCCTTGGCCAGAGTAAGAAGCAAAGGGCAAGGAGGCCTCTTGATGCAGGTCAGCTTCCCTGGACAGAGAACAGGGCAGAGAATGGGCAGAGTGGCTCCAAGGTGCAAACAGAAGACACTGAGCCAGCCCCGTTCTGTCCTTGAAGGAACTCAGTCTAGTGAGAAGAAAGACAAGACCAACAAACAATGCCAGTGAAATGGGGGCAGAACTGTGTTTATGAGAATCATGGCAGGCTATGAGAGCCCAGAAGGGATAACTACCCAGGCAGAGGCAGTCAGGAAGCCTCCCCAAAACAGAGATAGAAATCACTGAAGAACAATGATGTATCGATAGCCAGATAGAGGTGAGGAGGGAGAGGTGGGCTGTCACAGGAGAGGGACATCCGATTGCTTAGGCTTCGTAGTCATCGCATGCTCAGTCCCTGAGTCACCCAATGTCCCCCAAACATCTCTGGCTCTTTTGCACCTACGTGGCTGTGCATAGACCCTTCCTCGGCTGGGAGAGCTTCCCCTCATCCTTTTTGGGAAGCTGTCTCATCCTCATCCTCTCTAAGCAATTCTACTTCTGCGTGTACCCAATAGAAATGTGAATATACATGCACCAAAAGACACACATTAAAGCGCTCACAACAGCACTATGCATAGTAGCCAAAGGTCCATCAACAGAGAACGGATCATTGAATTATAATAGATCCATGGGATAGAATACTATACAGCAATGAGAATGTATGACCTATAATTATGTGCAAAAATACGAAACAATACACAAATATAATATTCAGTAAAAGAAATCAGACACAAAAAGAGTACATCTCATAAGATTCCGGTGATAAAAAGTTCAAAATCAGGCAAAATCAATCTGTGGTGTTAGAATTCAGGATAGTAGTTACCCCTTAGGGGGTGGAAGTTACTGCAAGGTAGCACAAGATGGAGTGTCCCGTGTTGCTAGCAATGTTTCATGAGCTGCGTGCCGGTCACGTGGATTCACAAAAATTCGTTGAGCTGTATACACTTATGATATGTATACATTTTTCATGTTATACTTTGTCACCTCTGCTGGGAAGTCTTCCCAAGTTATTGAATAACAAAGTCTTCATGTCCCAAGAGCTCAGAAAACCCTTCTATAAAATTCACCCAAGACTTCTGAAAACCATCGAGGAAAGAGAAATGACTCAGGAGCCCTGGACCTGCCGTGGGCATGTTCTGGATGAATCCCGTCCACTCTCTCGGCTCCATCTACTGCTTTAAAATGATGCAATGGAGCAGATGTGCTTCCAGTCCTTTCCAGTGATCGGGAGTTTTACAGGCATCAGAGATCAGTGGGTCATCCAGCGTTTGCTGAACTCCCTTGCCAATCCCAGACAGCCTCTGCTTGTAAAACAACTCGGAAATGGCTGCAACTCTCAGCTGAGTGGTTCCCAACTTTCTCATCAAGGAGGAAGCCTGTCACTAATTTTCTCCCATGAGCCCCACATAATGAAAGAGGATGCAATTTTTAAAAGATGTTTATTGTAATGTTTACGTAACGACCCATTTGTTTTAATCAAGACATTTATATATAGCTGCCAACCTGACCTTGTGAGCAGCGTTAGATAACCAGTATACCTCCAATGGGCTGTGTAATTTCTGCTCAAGGCAGAATAATATGATAGTTTAGTTCACCCGGGAATACCCATAGCAGGGGCTCAAGGTAGGATTTCCGCGATTGCGTTTGTGTGACAGACATTCACTCAGAATCCTTATTTCTTTTTCTCAAACCTCTCAAGATGGCATCCCCTGAGTCAGCACCACCATATTCGTTCCGCATCCCACAGACGGAAGAGGCTTTGGGTTTTGTCTATAGATATTTCTTGGTACTATTTCCTGACTCCTTTTCAATAATGATCTTAGAATGATATGGCCTTTGTGATGCTACATAAGCCAAGTGAAATGAAGGATGATTATTTTAATGATACCAATACTGGCTGCCAGTTATGCTTCTTCTCTTATGCGCTGTTACTATCCTAGGCACCTTATACGGGTTCATGTGGGCTGTGAAGGCAGATAGCATGAGTTCAAATCCCACCTCTGATCCTTACCGGCCCAACGACCTTAAGTGAGCAGGTACTTAACCTCTCTGAGTCCCCATTTCCTTATCTATAAGATGGGACTCCGAACATAGGCCACTGAATTATTAGGAAGGTCGAATGCATCTCATCCATGAGGACACGTGGCCTAGTGCTTGGCAAATAAGGATGGCTCAGAGAGTTAGTTATTGATAGAAATTCTACTTTCTTCACAACAGCCCTTTCAAAAGGGCATCATTATTCCCATTTTATAAAGGAAAAACTGAGGCTCAGAGACTTGCCCAAGATCACACAGCAACCGAATGGCAGATCCAGGATTTTTAACCCTTGTTGTGCTCGACACCAAGGCCTGATCTCTTCCGCTAGTCAACCTCAGCAGATATGGCTGAATGCCTCAGTACTTGCTTCTAGTCCCTTATAAACACAGAGTATTTTTGAGAGAAAGGATATATCATTTTACTTGATTATTTAAAAGAAAAACAATAAAATTAGGTAAGACCTTGTCTCTTGTCGTAAAAACCTTTTTCCAAGTTCATTGTTTATGGACCCATTCAGGATCGTCAGCCCTAATTGTGTGACTGTTGCCAATCTTGTTTCAGGCTTTAGCAAAAGGTTCAGAGAGCCCTGGCCAAGCCGCGTGACCTTGGACACCTCCCTTCCCTCTCAGCTGGGCCTCGGTTTCCCCTTATGTAGAACAAGAGAGGGGACGGAGGCTCCCCCAGTCCCTGCAGCCTTGACAATGGAAACCTCTCTCCTGATACCATCCCAGGGCCTTTGAAGCAGCTGGGCTTCAAACTGCCCTATCTGTTTGATTTGTGCCCTGTCTTCCTGAACTATGTCAGAGGGGAAAGAAAAAAAAAAAAGAACCCAACATCTGTTTTCATACCATGGCCGGGAACTCATTCCTCAAACATTTTTCATACTTGACCAGAAGGGCATTTCGTCACGAGTAATAGGATCCGTCCCTCGCTTCCTGGCTTCCTCTGCACTTTGCTGATAAGACAGTAACGAATGTGCTGATGTGCATTTCCAGGAATCCACGCTTCTCCCTGGCCCGGGCCAGCACTGCTGCCTTCTCAGAGGCAGGTACCAGACCCCAGCGCCCGCAAGGCCTTCCCGGGCACGCCGGCCAAGCCAATGTCCTTGGGCTCCCTTCCCTCCCCACCAGCACCTCCTCAGGCCCCTGCAGGCAGGGATTGGCCACTGGTGCGGCCATCAATCAAACATCCTTCTCCCTGGCTTCCTTGGTCCCCGGTCCAGCTGGGGGAGAATCGACCCTCCCTGCTAATTTCTGCATTTCCCGGCATGGAAAGAGCTAAGCACACCCTCAGTCCCACCAAGGGCCCAGGGGAAGCTCTGCCACTCACTCCTGGGGTGACCTGGGACAGGTCTCTTAACCCCTCTGGACCTCCATAATAGCTAATTTTTATAGAACACTCAGCATACTTGGCAGTGTTCTAGTGACTTTTTATAGGAATCAACTCATATTTAAACTGCTCAACAGCCTCACGTCATGTGTTATTGATTTTATTGTTACCTGACTTCACAGATGAGGAAACTGAGCCGCCAAGAAGTCTTCACCTAAGACCAGACACAGTCGGGATGTGAACTCAGGGCCCCAGTCTCCTGGGGACTCACTCTTACCAGTAAACAAGGACCTGCTTCCCTCTAACACTGTGGTCTCAGGCAGGACACCTTTAGAGCCTCCAAAATCACTGAGGATCCCAAAGAGCTTTTGTTCCTGTGGGTTCCGTGAATTACCATATTAGAAATTAAAACTGGAAAAAATTTAAAGCCCAAGAATACACTGCACACGTCCTATTAGTCATCAGAGCAACGAGCTTCTCACGCGCCGAGTGGTCTCCAAAATACTCTACTGTACGCCCATGACGGAATGGAGGTGAGAAAAGCAAATGACATCTTAGCATTATTACAAAATAGTTTTGACCTGGCAGACTGCCTGAAAGGCTGCTGGGGACCCCCAAGCACCCCCAGACCACACCTGAGAACTGGCACAGTACACTGCACTGCCTCCTTTACCTCAGAGAACATGTGCCCAAGAATGTCTCCCCTCCCCCTCACCGGGTACTGATTCAGTCAATAAATATCAATGGAGCACCAACTGTGTGTGAAGCACGGTGCTAGACACCGGGATGCAGGGATTAACAAGCACATCCCTGCTCTGTAAAGCTTTTAGTTCACTGGAGGAGACAGACATTAAGCAAAAAGTCCTTCCAATAAGTAATTTTAAACTATCAAAATTATTAGGAAAAACTGGGACACAATGGGACCATAAATCAGAGTCACGACGTAATTTGAGGCATCAGGGAAGAGTTTCCTGAGGAAGCAGCAGATCTTGCTAAGGACCTGGAAACTGGAACTCTGCTTTGCAGGAAGACCTCCACGGGCGGTCTCCCCGGCTGCGTCGTAGCCTCCCTCTTCCCGTTCCCTCTGTTAAAGCTTTTCAGTCCAAAGACGCTCACCCCTGGGCTCCTGTCTATTTCAGCCCAGAAACCCCTCCCTCCCAGCATTGGGGACCAGCACAACTGCTCCCAAGGCTCCCGTTTAGTGGCAGAAATTGGCGGCCAGGGAGAGAGGTGGTAACTCAGGGAGGGAAAAGATCTCTGGCTTTGGGCTCGTCTCCTGTCTCAGGCTCACCCCTTCCTATTCACATGACCCCAGTCAAGCCCTGGCTCTCGATTCTCAGCTTCCCCAGCTGTACCCACAAAGAATAATAAGACCTCCATCACGTGGTTAGGGTGATAACTTGGTGAGTCAGTGTGTGCAAAAACACCTTGTGAGTGAACAACATATTCAGAAATTCGCAAACAAAGTGCCGTGTGAGCACAGCACTAATGATATTTAACTAGAATCTGACTGTCAGACACAGTGGACGAAGCAGCTTTATCTCTGTTGCATGTTGAACGCCATGCTTAAATATAGAGCATTTCAAAGAAAGTCTATAATTCAAAATACATATTCTTTGAAGGATGCATAGTGGTTTTTGTGCTTTTTCTAAATGTGGAGTCACAAATGCAAAAGAGTAGCTGTAATTTCTTCAAGACAAAAAAGTCTTGGTGATTCAGAGCTAGTCTTTGCCCATCTTATCTTTTAAAACCGAACTTTCTTACAAGATCCACTGGGGCTTTTGGTAGAAGGCACGTCGAGTGGGGAGTCAGGCACTGAGTCTCACCCCAGCTCAACCACTGATCCATCACTGGCCTTTTTTTTTTTTTTGGCCACGCCTTGCAGCATGCCGGATTTTAGTTCCCTGACCAGGGATGGAACCCACGCCCCCTGCAGTGGAAGCGTGGAATCTTAACCACTGGATCGCCAGGAAAGTCCCCACCGTAGGCTTTTGAACAAGTTTCTTCTCTTGTTTGAGCCACAGTTTTCACATCCATGAAATAGGTGGGGAGGCGGTGGGAGACTTTGTATCAATATTTCTCAAATATTTCTTTGACTATATCAGTACTTCTTCCCTACAGGGGTTGATTTTAGGAACTGTAGGCTTAAGAGAAAGTAACTCAGTGAAAAGAAGAATCACTTTTCAATTCTCGTTTTATCCTTCAGATTACAAGGCAAAGAGAAATTCTCATCTCGTTGCTTGTGTGTCCTCAACAGCTCTCTATACTTGCCACTTTCCTCTTTAACTGACAACATGCCTCAGGACCAGGCTTCAGCAGGCGAGAATGTTTAGCTAGAATTTAATTTCATTATTTGTTATCATCCTGCCTGTGCCTTGGTTAACATCTACTTTAGCGAGTAACTCTGTTGGTTTTCATTTATCATCGTGATATAAAGTTTCCTTTGTAAATAAATTCATTTTAGTTTTAAAAAGTGAGTTATTAAAAAATGTGGCAGAAAAAAAATAAAATAAAAAAATGCGGCAGATGTTACAGGAAGCACATGGCTACAGCAGCGATCACAGCCATGGTACCCAAGTTAGGGAACTCTGTGTGCTGGTGTCTGAGGTTAGTTCCCTCACTAGGCTAATCACAGCTCCCACCTGGTGATTGTGAGTGGCTTGGTCATGGGATGTCCCCCCTGTCCTCCATTCCTCTATTATCCAGGCTTCCTGGGTGCTGATCTCGTCCTAAACAGACTCTGGATGAGGGGTAGAGAGATCCAGGTGGCTCAGAAATTTTGTTCTGTCACAAGTTGAAGAGCAGCAGGTAGATTCTCCAAGAATAATCCTACTTACAGCGAGGGAGGGCTATAGCTGTGGTTTTAGCTGTATTCAGAAGAAATCACCGTAATCTTGAGTTCTGCATGGTGTAAGAGCTTACAAGGTGCTTCCTTGCATCTCAGCTCAGGAATTTTCACTGCAGTTTAGGTATTATTTCTGACTTCGTTTTACAGGGTAAGGAAACAGAGGCTCAGAAGCTGAAATGACTTAAGAAGTCACACACCTAGAAAGAAGTGGAGTGAGGACTTTACATCTGCCTCTTTCGTCACCAAAGTTCATGCTCTTTTAACTACAAATGATGCTAAAGAAGCTTTGGGAATAAGTCAGGGAGATGAACCCAGACATTTTTATGGGTATAAATATCCTATTCTATGAATGTGCTATGTAAATAGTCCCCTACTTTAGAACACATATTTTGAATCCAATGAAGAAAAAACCTTGTGGCCAAACCCTGTGTACATCTATAATATGTTTATAAGGTAAATTTCTGAAATTCTAACTGCTATGTCAGAAACTGTATGTACGTCTTTAAGGCTCCTGACACATATTGACACGTGTTGTCAAAATGCCCCTTGGAAGGGTTGCACCCATCAATTCACAGGGCCCCTCATGAATGAGGGTGCCCATTCTCTTGCTTACCTTAATTCCCAGTATTTTAATTAAATTACTTAAAATTTGAGAGAAAGCGTCCCTCTAAGGTTTTAATTAGTATTTCTTTGATTGTGAGTGATGTTAAACATCCTTCCATCTCTTCATCGACCATTTGGATTTATATTGGGAAACTTGAAGCTCAAGTTCATTGTTTACTTTTTCAACACTTTATGCATTCAGGATTCAGGGCAAGGGGGAAGTTCTCAGAAACTCCCTGGGCCCCAGTTTTCCTAACTATAGAAATGGGTTGTGGAGGAAATGCTCTCAAGATCCCTTCAACTCTAATCTTAACTTAAATCTGATCTTAACAACATCTTAATATCGATGTTGCTGAGAGCCTGAGCACACTTCCTATGCTTGGGTCTCAGCCCCACAGTCCCTTCCCACTTATCCCAGTAAAGATGGTCCAGGCTGCCAAATGTGCTGGGTAACCCCTGCCAAAATCAACACTATGACTCTGCTTCCCCACAGGGATGTCCCACTCATGATAATTTGTTGAGCCAATAACTGTCTTCTGCATCCATGTTAAACAAAATTATTTATAATTTAAGAAGTGATTTGGTTCTCGTTACCTTCATTTTTAGTAACTCCTCCCTCCCCTTACATGCCTGCCCACCCCACCACAGATCCTATCCTTGGGAAAGCAGACATGCAGAAGACTTGACCATCTCCATGGCAACCAGAGGTGATGTTCCTGACATGTTTATAAAAGAACATATCCCCAGCTTATAAGAAGAGAACTGCAAACCTTAAGAGAAACCTCATACTTGTCTTTACCAAAAAAGTCACTGGAAGGATTACTTTCTTATTATAGACTCCCTTTCCTGATGATTATTGTAAATTAGAAAAAAATCTTCATTTTTCCTCTTGGGTGGGTGTCTGGTTAAGATGAATTTCATTTAGCTGAAAATGAAGGAAGTTGAAATTCCTCCAAACTGATTATTGCGTGAAAATGAATGTGTAAGAACAGAATGGCATTGAGGAAAGTATTGGAAGTGCATGTCTTAATGCACTGGGGAGGCTCATATAATATGTTTTATTTCACATGTCTTCCAGCAAAAGGAGGACTTGCACATTTTAACCTTGGCTTCCCTTTACGTCCCACATCCCGTCCTTTCAGAAGGAATGACCCACCCACACATCACACTCATGTTGGTCAATGAAGGGTCGCTGCAGGCAGAGCTGATTTAAGAGTTCATGGAGGTAGTGTATATATGTCCATGCCACGCTCTCACTTTGTCACAGCTTACCCTTCCCCCTCCACATATCCTCAAGTCCGTTCTCTAGTAGGTCTGCGTCTTTATTCCCGTCTTACCCCTAGGTTCTTCTTTTTTTAGATTCCATATATATGTGTTAGCATACGGTATTTGTCTTTCTCTTTCTGACTTACTTCACTCTGTATGACAGACTCTAGGTCCATCCACCTCACTACAAATAACTCAATTTCGTTTCTTTTTATGGCTGAGTAATATTTCATTGTATATATGTGCCACATCTTCTTTATCCATTCATCTGTTGATGGACACTTAGGTTACTACCAAACGAAAATAGATAGCTAGTGGGAAGCAGCCTCATAGCACAGGGAGATCAGCTCGGTGGTTTGTGTCCACCTAGAGGGGTGGGATAGGGAGGGTGGGAGGGAGGCAGACGCAAGAGGGAGGAGATATGGGGATATATGTATATGTATAACTGATTCACTTTGTTATAAAGCAGAAACTAACACACCATTGTAAAGCAATTATACTCCAATAAAGAAGTTAAAAAAAAAAAAAGAGTTCGTGGAGGAGCCCCACCCTCTGTGTGACCGCCACCCGCTCTCTGCCTTTCTGAACTCTGGGCCCCATTCATGGCTCTACCCCGCTGGCCCTCACAGTTGGTGATGCCCTTCCTGACTGTCCACTGCCTAGTTTCTAGCTTTACCAAGCCCCACGTGCCGGCAGCTCTAGTCCTCCTAATCCCCACTCCTCAACCCCACCCAAACTCTCAGTAGAGTGAGGATGGGTAGATGTCAACACGTGCCTAGTTCCATCTTTGGAGCAGGGGAAATCTGGCAGGGCTGAGTGTGGGTGTTTCACTAAATCATTGCATATATACATTTGAAGCAAATTGTTGTTTTGGCCCATGTCTGTTTCAGTTTCCTTCAGAACATTCCTGATCACGGAGAATTAAATTTAAAAACTGGGCTTCCCTGGTGGCGCAGTGGTTGAGAGTCCGCCTGCCGATGCAGGGGCACGGCTTCGTGCACTGGTCCGGGAGGATCCCACATGCCGCGGAGCGGCTGGGCCCGTGAGCCATGGCCACTGAGCCTGCGCGTCCGGAGCCTGTGCTCCGCAACGGGAGAGGCCACAGCAGTGAGAGGCTCGCGTACCGCAAAAAAAAAAAAAAAAAAAAAATTAAAAACTATGTTTCCCAAACACCCTTGCAATGTAGAGCCTGTCTTCTAGAACTTCCAACATTATTTTTTAAGCTTCTATTTCCCTACTTTAAACTCTTTCTCTGCTTAAACTAGCTAGAATGTTTTCCATTGCCTGCACTGAATCCTGGCCAGTACACCTCCTCTCCAATAACTGACATTGAACGTGTATTTTAGTTTTATAAAGTACTGTCTCAGAATTTTTCTTTCTTCTTTCACTGGAGCTTCATAAGACCCCTGGGATAGACTATGCATGTCACTAGACCCATTTTTCCATATAATTAAGCTGAGGCTTGAGGTGGTAAAGGGACCCACTCAATATCCCTTTGCTAGAAGCAATAGAACATTGCAAACCCAGATTCTCTGATCCAGATCCCAAGCTCCTCCCTCCATATCCCACAACCTCAGAACCCGGCAGTCTCAGACAGGGTATCTTTGACGTAAAATTCTCCTTTAGATGGAACTGCAGGCACAATTAACATGTAACAGAGCTGGTTGGCAGCCAAGCCGGCACATGGACTGGAGCCAGGAAGGCCATCACGGAAGCCCCGGCCCCGCACTGCCCTGTACTTACTGTGGACCCCTGGTCTGTCTGACTCCAGAACCCAAGCCTGCCATCCACAGGGCCAAGCGACACGTTCCTCAGCCTCTTGCTCCATCAGTGCCCGGAGGCCTCACAGGACTTGGCTGCCCACAGGGCTCCATTCCATCTTTCCACGGACTTGAGGTCTTTCCACGGACTGGAGGCTGGGTGGTCGGCGCAATTCATGCAGGAAGAAAACTGCTTCTGCCAAGGTGTGGATGAGGGGCAGTGGCCACAGGACAAAGGCCAGCCAGGACCCCAGCACCTCCTGTGCCTTTCCCTTGCCTCCTACAATTGCACCGTCGCCCTCACCCGCCCCAGGACCAGGGCAGGAAAGAAGATGCAGGAATTTTGCACATGCTTCGGTGTTGGCCCTGCAGGGAGACATGACTGATCTATCCTTTTGAACCCCAAGTGCATGTCACTTGGGCACCTCCTAAGTGTGGAGAGTTCATTCCTGCCGTTGAAAACATTGGAGGCCATCGGATGAACGCTCCAAATGCAGAGTCCCTCTAAGAAAATAAAATAAAACACTGATGCACAGACCCGGTAGAAGGAGAATGGAGAGGGAGAATAGAACCAGATGTTTTCCTTTTAAAACTAAAAGTCCCTCAGTAATTTTTTTTCCAGGTTTCCCATTCTATCTCCATGGAAAATCACCCGATGTTATCTTGGGGAAGTGACTTGACCTCTTTTGTAGAAGGGTGTTAGTAACATCTGTCACAGGGTGTGGTGGGTTTAACACAGCACCCAGTATACAGTAGGTGCTCAATAAATGGTAGCTCCCTTCTCTGTGGAAACAAGGCCTTATAGGAGAGAAGTCACAAAGCCTAAAGGAAGGCCTGGGGATGGGAAAGATGGAGCCAGAAGGAGGTCGGGCGAGCAGGAGTCCTCTGAGCCTGTAGCCACAATGATGCTAAGAATGGGGAAGATGATGAAGCGATGGTACTGACGATGCATCTCTGCCTGAAGCATCCCCGCACGGAAGGCTTCTGGCCTCTTCCCCCAGACATGGCTCTGTTGCCTGTTGTACTCAATGGGATGGAGGAGTCATCCCGGTGACAGGAGGTGGGTGCGAATAAGGAAGCAACCCCCCATCAGCCCCAGCCTATAGCGTAGCAGTAAGAGGGAGGGCTCTGGAGTCAGCCTGGATTCCCGTCCCTGCTTTCCTGCCTCCTAAATTAGAACCTCTATAACCTCAGGCAAGTCAGCTCACGTCTCCAAGTCTTAGACGTCCCATCTGAAAAGGGTATAATGATACTCCCTGTCTCAAAATGTCACTGAGATAATTAAATGGAATGAGAAAATTATGTAAAGTGCTGTGTGTGCTTCCTTAGAAAGCACTCAGAGGTTGCTTTGTTGCCCTTATTTATTTACTTACTTTTTTGGTTGTGTGGCATGTAGGATCTTAGTTCCCCTGCCAGGGATCGAACCCACGTCCCCTGCATTGGAAGTGCGGAGTCTTAACCACTGGACTGCCAGAGACATCCCCTGTTGCCCTTATTATGATTATTTTATGTTGAGAATGGTTACAGGGTCCCTGTATGCAACTCTTTTCACACTGTTTAAAAAGTCTCTCCGACAGAATCCTGCATTGTTGTCCAAACCGAGTGAATGCTGCCAACATCCAGGTTGGGGTTGCAGTCATTGCCACTCAGAGGACCGCTCGGAGCCTCAGTTTCCTCATCTGTGACCCAGGCATGCTCTGGACACTGCAGGTTGTTGGGAGGATTCCACAAGGCAGTGGGCGGAATGTGGCCAGCCCCAGGCTTGGTCCAGAGGAAGGCTTGAGAAATGGGAGTTCCCTTTCTTTTCCTGTTCCCCTCCCCTACAGGAAAGTGCAGAAAGCCAGGTTAAGGACCCCCTGGGGCTCCTCTGGCCACCTGACCGGAGGGACAGCTGGGTGGAGAGCAGGAAGGGGTGGTGTGGCATGGAGCAGCTCAGCTGCTTTGCCCTCTGGGATCCAGCATTTGGGGTTTGTTTTGTTTTTTAACATCTTTATTGGAGTATAATTGCCTTACAATGTTGTGTTAGTTGCTGCTGTATAACAAAGTGAATCAGCTATATGTATACACATATCCCCATATCCCTTCCCTCTTGAGTCTCCCTCCCACCCTCCCTATCCCACCCCTCTAGGTGGTCACAAAGCACTGAGCTGATCTCCCTGTGCTATGCAGCCGCTTCCCACTAGCCATCTATTTTACGTTTGGTAGTGTGTATATGTCCATGCCACTCTCTCACTTCATCCCAGCTTACCCTTCCCACTCCCTGTGTCCTCAAGTCTATTCTCTACGTCTGCGTCTTTATTCCTGTCCTACCCCTAGGTTCTTCAGAAACTTTTTTTTTTTTTTTAGATTCCATATATATGTGTCAGCATATGGTATTTGTTTTTCTCTTCCTGACTTACTTCACTCTGTAATGACAGTCTCTAGGTCCATCCACCTCACCACAAATAACTCAATTTCGTTTCTTTTTATGGCTGAGTAATATTCCATTGTATATATGTGCCACATCTTCTTTATCCATTCGTCTGTCGATGGACACTTAGGTTGCTTCCATGTCCTGGCTATTGTAAATAGAGCTGCAATGAACATTGTGGTACATGACTCTTTTTGAATTATGGTTTTCTCAGGGTATATGCCCAGGAGTGGGATTGCTGGGTCATATGGTAGTTCTATTTTTAGTTTTTTAAGGAACCTCCATACTGTTCTGCATAGTGGCTGTATCAATTTACATTCCCACCAACAGTGCAAGAGGGTGGGATCCAGCAATTTGGAAGCGGACTCCAATCGGTACAGCTCGGGGGGGCCCTTCCCAGGACAATGGCAGGATGCAGGCCTGTGCTCACCAGCAGGGGCGTGCAGACCTTTGCACAAGGAGGACCAGCAGCCTTGGCATCAAGTGAGGGAAACCCTGGTGCGGCCCCAGGAATGTAGGAGTCCTGGGTGACCTGGCCAAGAAACAGGAAAGGAGACTCCAGGCTCCCTGGAGCATTGATTTGAAGAGCTTCATACTCACCGAGTTCCCTCCCGCACAAGCATGAGCCTGTGTTTGGAGTCCCGGAGTCCCCTTAAAGATCTTTGCCAGACTCTACGCTGATCCTGATGATAATATAATAAACTGAAAATTTTTTTACTGAGCATCTACTGTGTGCCAGGCCTACTGTGAAGGACCGTCCATCCTTGTTCCAGGTTTCGTGTCTGCAAGTTCACCTACTCTGCTAAAATTTATTGGTAACCCCCCCAAATCAATACTTGCAGGCTTTTTTGCACTTTCACCATGACTCACAGACGTGTGCAGAACAGCAAAAAATTTGAGTTGCCAAAGGACACACACGTTCCCAGCTTAAGTCCAACAAGACAAGCTCTGCCTTCTGGTCACAGCTCTCGGGCTGCAGCGAGTATCCGTTTTGTGGTCCACACGGTGCAGTGTTGTTCACGTTTGGGGAGATTTTCCTTGACAGTTTTGCTGTTTGAAATGGCCTCTGAGCATAGTTCTGAAGTGCTAGCTGGTGTTCCCAAGCACAAGAAGCTATGTTGTGCCTTACGGAGAAAATACATAGATTAGATAAGCTTTGCTCAAGCACAAGTTATAGCGCTGCTGGCCTTGACTTCAATGTTAATGAATAAACACTGTCTATTAAATGAGGTGTCTCTAAACAGAAGCATACATCCAACAAAGTTGTATGTTGATTGGCGGATGAAAACGTAACCAGAGGCTCACAGGACCCTCACCCTGTATTTCTTCTGGGAGCAATGACTCAGTTTTCATGATTTGGTACCAGGCCCACCTGACTCTCAGCTTTTGCTCTTCCCTTTATCTGCCCCACCTCTAAGACGCCAAAAGGTTTACTCTCTGATGGCTGACGTGCAATGGAGAGCTATTAGGGGCTGGGCTACACAGTGCCTGCAGCCCTATAATCCTTACCATGAACTACATTTTTCTAGAAGCAGATTCCCGTGCTGCTTACTTGTTAGAGGAACCTGTATTCGTTATCTATTGCTCTGTAACAAATTGTCATAGAACTGGCAGCTTGAAACAAACACACACATTTATCTGACAGTTTCTATGGGTCTCAGCATGACTCAGCTCTGCTCAGGGTCTCACAAGGCTTCAGTCAAGGAGCCGGCTGGGCTACGTTCTCATCTGGAAGTTCGACTGGAGGAGATTCTGCTTCCAAGCTCATTCAGGTTGTTGGCAGAATCCATTTCCTTGGGAGTGTATGACAGGGGACCCCAGCCTTCACCAGCTGGTGGCCAACACAGATCCCAGAAGCTGCCCATAGCTCCCTGGCACATGGCCCTCTCCACAATACGGCAGTTCACAATACGACGGTTTGCTTCCTGAAGGTGGCAGAAGACTCTCTCCCTCCAGTCCACTAAGACAGAGTCATGTATATGCAACATAATCAGAGGAGTGACAACCCATCACCACTGACATATGATGGAGAGATTTGTTACTTGTATTTCCATCGCCATCATCATCTGTAATTAATATTATTGCTTATCATAATTATCATAAATTCAGTATGAGTAGTACTAAGTAAGTACTAAGATCCCACTTACGTTTTGCATTAAAACCTTCCGTTACTCCCAAGGCCTATGGAGTAAAACCCAAGTTTCCAAGCCTGCCATTCATGCCCCCTGTTATCTTCCTGGTTTCATCTCTGTCCACTCCAGGCTCTTCCCCAGTTGTGCCCAACTCTTCATCTCCTTTCAGCACATGCAGCCCTTCTGCCTGGCCTGCCCTTTGCTTTCCTCTCAGTCAAGTTCATGTGCACATCTTACAGACCCATTGGGAAGATGACCTTGACTCTCCCAAAGCCCTCAGCCTCTCTCTTCCCTGGGCTCCAGAGCTCTGTGACGTGCTTCTTTATTCTGCTGGGCGCACTACATTGCATAATGTGGTCAGACTGGGTTCCAGTTCATCTCCGAATTCCAGGACTGGGTGCATATCAGTTCTCAATAAATCATGCTGAGTGAATACATAATCAATATGATTAACAACAACTTTTCTTGGATGGCCCCTCAGAGTGTGCAAAGTATATTAAGCTGATACAGAAAAGCCTGGCAGAGACAAGCAGCTGGGTGACCCAACTAGGCCCGGGGCAGTTCAGAACTGGGTGTCCTCTTCCTATAGGCTGACAACTCCAGAAAGAAGCCACAGCTCCTCTGAAGAGCCCTGGGCTCAGCATTGCCCATATTCACGGCTGCTATTCTCAGTGCACCTCTTCCCCAGAGCCTGCTTCCATATTTTCAGGTCTTTGAATGTTGCAGCCAAACCACTGCTGTTTCTGAAAGCAGAACCAAAACACCCCACTGGCCACCGCTCCTCACTGACTTCCTGCTCCTGGGGCTCCAATCCTGGCTTCCCGCCTCCTTGGGGGCCCTCTGCTCCCTTGCCCCGGGAGCATGTCCACTTTCTGTGCACTGGCCCTGCACCCTATCCCACCTCCGCCCTGTACCTCCAGCCTCCCGCCTCCTCTGGCCCGGCTCCTGAGGCCTCTGCCTGTGCCCAGAAGCCCTGCTCCCCTTCACTCCCCTTCTGTGGAACCACTTCCCCATTTGAATACTTTATGTCCTTCCTCCCTTTCTTCTGGGGAAGCCTGGTCCAAAAGCCAGTTGTGACTTCTGTGGGTTAAAGGCCAGGATGAAAAAAACAGAAGGAGCTACCATTTCTGTCTCCATAGCTCCTTAGCCAGGAAGGGGCAACAAAGGTAGCACAACTTGACCAAGCAAAGAGGCTGCTAGCAATGACCGTGCCAGCCAGGTCCCCGGGAGGGTGGGGGGGTCAGGAAAACCCAAAGCCCATGGCCTGGAGGGTGGGCTTCAGTTTCTCAGGAAACTGAAGGGATATGAAATATGCCCATTTTATAGATGAAGGCTCTCAATTTTGAACCTAATTGAAATCTAAAGGCAAGATTGAGTGAGGGAAAGGGGGCCATGCTTGTGACCCAGGACAAGCCAGGTGAAAATTTATAAGGTCAAGCTTCTCCTAAAAGCGAGGATACGGTTCTCCACTTGGGATGGGTGAGAGAATCAAATGAGATAATATTATAAATGACTAGCACAGCATATAAGACAGAAGTCCCGCCAAACAAAGCCAATGACCTTCTCCTTTAACATTGCTGTTGCTCCCTTTGGTGGAGGCCTGGGGTGAGGCTGTCTGGCTCTCGAGCTGCCCTGGCTGGAACGCAGTCAGTACCTTCAGAGGCCGTGGCAGGCCAGCCGCCAGTCCAGCCGGGGTGGCGGTAAGTGGCCCTGAGCCAGCATCCTCAGCAACTGCCGGAGCTGCCAAGAAGGGGTGACTTTGATGTGAAGCCAAAAGAAGACATGTTTCAATTATCTAAATTACTCAAAGCCCCCCACAAAACTCAAAGAGCTGCAGGTCACTTGCAAATTTAAAATTCCCTGCCTACCACTCCCCATCACACCAGCCAGATTTTCGGTTCCCCGTCAAGTCCTGTCGTCTCACACCTCAGTGCCTCTGCACGTGCTTGAGTCTCTGCCTAGAATTCTCTTGCTTCCTCTCGGTACCTGCCCAGAAAATTCCCCCTCATGCTTCAGGTCTCAGCTTCGCAGCCCCCCTTCCTGGAAGCCATCTCTGCAGGTCCCTCCCTGGTGCTTTCTACATGTGACATTTATCGCTCTCTGCTAATATCGCCCATTGATGTGCCCGGGTCCCCAACAAACCGAGAGCCCATCCAGGGCAAGGAGAAAGCTTTGCTGTTATTCACACCTCGTGCTCATGCAACACCTACCACAGAGAGGTTCTCAACCAGTGTTTGTTGAAATGCACGTCTGCAATCATGCGGTAGTTGAAAGAACCAACCCTTTAAAACGAAAAGGCCTCTTTTTGAATTCTAGCTGTTCAGCTAAATAGCCCATGGCATTGGCTTGCGTTCCTTAGCCTCTGTACCTCAGATTCCAGTTTGTAAAATAGGACCATGAGACAAGTCTTAGAGAATTATTTTGAGGAAACAAACACACACACACACACACACACACACACACACTCACACACACTCACACCCCAGAGGCCAGGTTTCCACAGTTAAGAGGGAAATGGAGAGGAAGCCATTTACACTGACACTCCAGGCCGCAGCGAGATTGTCCATCGCCACCACTCAGGGGTGTTGACCTTGGTACCTTGGCCTCAGCCTCTTGTACATGCAGGCACTAAGTCCTGGGAGTAGTCAGCTAGGCAGGGAGACCAGGCTTCCCTCTCAAGGACAGAGCAACTTTGACCCCTGGCCAAGGTCAGAGCCCTTCACACAGACCCTCAGCTAGATCTTAGCTTCCTGTACAGAGTCTGCGATGACACTGAAAGGGGCCCTTCTGGTGGGCCCTCTCTTGGGCCAAAATGGACAGACGCCCTGGCTCCTAGATTCAGTTTCTGGCTGGCACTTTGAGAAACAGAAGGGCAGCTGGAACCCTCAAAATAAGACTTGTTTTTCCCAGCGCACAAGCCAGCATTTCAAGCCGGGACACTTTTCCTGTTATGAAGAAGATTCACACGATGGGTTGAGGATTAGTTAGGATAGATTGGGCGACGCTTCAGTAACAAACAGCCCCCCAGATCTCAATGGCTTACAGTCGCGATGGTTTCTCGCTCACAGCTCCAGTTTTGTGGGTCCTGAAGACTCCCCGTGGCAGCTGCTCTCCACGTGATGGCTCAAAACGGCAATGTCATGTCAGCATGTGCTTCTGTAACCCCAGATCCAAGGAAGAGTAAGCACAGGCTCTCACTCAACAGTGACACACCCCACCTGGTCTCACTGTTGCGTGTTTACCTCTCAGACTATAAGCTCCTTCAGATATAGAGCCATATGTCTTTTTTTTCCCCCTGCTGTATGCCTGCTTCAGAGGAGGCAATTAAATATTTGTTGCATAAATGAACAAGAGAATGAATATACTTATGATTCATTTCTTTCTCACCTGGTACCCTAAGCCATGCCAGGCTCTGGGCTGGGCAAAGGGGACACACCTGGAAACATGACTCTGCCTCTACACCCCGGTGAGCTCCCAGTCTAACGAGGGAAGCTGATGTACAAAAACTCATTCAATGCAGCATAATAAGGACCATCATTGAAATCCATGAAACCTGCTGTAGGAGCAAGTAAAGGGGAAAAAATCATCTTCCCGGGAGATCCAGGAAGGACTTCATGGGGAAGGAATATGGGAGCTGGCTCTAAAAATCTGGGTTTTGCTGGGTAGAAGGGATGAGAAGGGGCGAGACGAGCAATAGCACAGACGAGGCCATGGATGTTAGAACAAGCCTGGAGTGTTCAGGAAAGGGAGAGCCTCATTCTGCGTATTGCTGGAGGGTTGCGTGTAAGATGGGGATGGTGAGCGTACAGATGGAAAGAGAAGCAGGACCATGTCATGGAGAACCAGGGGGATACCATGGATGTCAAGCTTAGGAGTCTGACTTTTATCCCATTGGAAATGAAAGTCTCCAGAGGTTCTTCAAGAGGAGAGTGATACAGTCTCCTATGAGGATCTGTAAGCGTGTCCTGCTTGCAGGGGAAGAATGTGTTGACAGGGGAAAACCTAGAGCCACGGGGCTGATAAAAATGCTTTCCAGTGGACTGAGCCTACCCAGTCTCTCTGAAAGACAGGCGCTCTTACTCCTGGGTCTGCAGCAAGGATGTCCTCTGACGTCAACAGGTATATCTTATCTGTGTGTGTACATGTGGATATATATGCATATCACAGGTATTTAAGGCATTTCAACCTTGATTTATGTATAAAACCTCTCCAAGGGAAGCAGATAATAAGTAAAACTGAGCTTACCCAGAGTCTAGTCTTAAAATTACAGATGACAATTGTCACTTTTTCTACAGAGAGCTAGAAGCATTGGAGCCCATGGTCCAACACCTATGTGCACAGGGTCTGGCGTATGGTCTTCTTAAGGATGTTGGATACTTTCTGTTTCTGTGAGGAACTATGCCATGAGATGTCAAATATATCATGACAGTGTCAAAATGAGATGACCTCCTAAGTTCCTCTCTGCTCTGGCATCTATAAAACTCGGGGGTAGAGGGGCTAAGTGACCCATCCGAGGTTGTACTGCAAGGTTGTCAGAAGCCCAAGACAGAGATATCTGGTGCAAAACATCTGAGGTTGGTTGTTTGGGTTTTTGTTTGTTTTGCCATTATGAGTCCCATCTCAGAAATCCACATAAGGGGCCACACTGATTATTTTGCAGCAAAAATAACCAGTTATTTATTCAGAAATAATAGCATTTTTCAAATCATTAACACGAAAGCTGTTCTTTTTTTTTTTTTTTTTTTTTTGGCTGCATCAGGTCTTCGTTGTTGCACGCAGGCTTTCCCTAGTTGCAGCGAGCAGGGGCTACTCTTTGTTGCCGTGCGCGGGCTTCTCATTGTGGTGGCTTCTCTTATTGCAGAGCACGGGCTCTAGGCGCGCGGGCTTCAGTAGTTGTGGCTCGTGGGCTCAGTAGTTGTGGCTCGCAGGCTCTAGAGCGGAGGCTCAGTAGTTGTGGCACATGGGCTTAGTTGCTCCACGGCATGTGGGATCTTCCTGGACCAGGGCTGGAACCCATGTCTGCTGCATTGGCAGGCGGATTCTTAACCACTGTGCCACCAGGGAACTCTGTGAAAGCTGTTCTTAAGAATTTTTTATTGACTTTATTTATAAAAGAGCAAAATATAAGACCATCAGGATGAGTCTAGTGCTGGTCACTGCTCAGTCTAAGTGGGTGAGGACGTTGGTGTTTTCAGACTGAATGAGTCAGGAGGGGGCAGGTGATCATGGAGGACCCTTCGATTTTGACTCCAAGCTACATCACAGAGAGTCGACTTCAGCTATAGTTTTCATCTAATCATGAAAGAAGAGTGACTTTCACAGAAACAGGTGGGGTTTAACCACAGTCCAGAGTTTGGCTCCAAGATTCAGTAGACAAACTATCACTGAGAACTTTCCATTAGTATAGTTTTCAGCTTCATTCCTTTTCAATGGAGTCAGGCTTAGCAGGGCAGGTATTTGGTAATCAGACCTCCCTCAGGAGCCCACTCCAAGGACATTGTAGAGACTTAGAATAAGCTGGCCTCTGATCAAAATCTGTGAATTTCTTCTGGATTGTTTCATTTCATTTATACTATATGTATCAGTGAGGGTTCTCCAGAAAAATCATCTACCTATCTATCTGTCTCTCTCTCTATCTACCTATCTATCCATCCATCCATCTACCCAGCTATCTATCCATCCATCACTCTATCTATATGTGTGTATAGACACATATATGTATATAGTCTGAAATCCATAGGGCAGGCTAGAAATCAGGCAGAAATTGATGCTGTAGTCTTGAGTCAGAAGTTCTTCTTTTCCAGGAAACTTTAGTTCTTGCTCTTAAGACCTTCAGCTGATTGGATGAGGCCCACCACATTAGCAAGGGCAATCTCCTTTACACAAAGTGAACAGATTGTAGATGCTAGCCACGCCTACAAAATACCTTCCTGGTAACACCTAGATTCGTGTTTGATTCAATAACGGGGTACTACAGCGTAGTCAAGTTGACACCAAAAGCTAAGCATCACACCCAGTTTCTGCCATTTCTCAAAATCTGTGGTTCTACCAGACTTGGGGCAAGTTAGGTACAGGAAAACCTCAGTTTTTCCAGTTGCCATAAGCTCAATCTATCTGTCCAAATCAGCCACACTCTTGTTTTCTTCCCTGGTAATTTTGAGCTCAGTGTGCCCAGATGTCTTGTCACATCCATTAGGAAACACAAACCCATGAGTCATGGAGGGTCTGGCAGGATGAATTTTCAAATTCCTTGAACAGGTTTTTATGATCCGGCCATCTGATTGCCCTAAAATAAACCCAACTGCCATGCTCTGCTTCACCTCCTTCCAAATACCCCATGACCTGGAGATGACTCAGGGCCTGAGAATGAAGAAAATAGAATCCCAATCACTTCCTCTATCACATCTTCAGGGAGCCTGATTACAAAGCAGAAATTCTCCAGATGAGTGAAGAAAGTGGAAGCTGAACCCAGCAACCTTCTTTTGGACGTGAGTGAACGGTTGTAACATTCTTTCCCATCTGGGTCAAGGGAATTCAGTGTTTTTTGCTTTCAGCCTGCATTTCTCAGATGCCACATTGGCAGGTGGATAGCCCTGCTGTTTCTCGTGTGCTAGAAAATTGTATACCATTCTCAGACACAGAATGAAAAGGACAGTAAATAACAAGTTCTAAGGAGAATGTGGAGGGAGCAGCCATGAGACACTGCTGATAAGAGTAGAAACTGGTACAACCACTTTGAAAACCTGTGTGGCGACAGCTGCAAAAACTGAAAACACCTCATTCCCCCGCAGGTCCTCTCCTGAGTATACATCCAACAGAAATACACGCACTGGAATATTCACAGCAACGCTATTTAAAATGCCCCAAAGTTGGAAACAACTCAAATGTCTAGCAATGGTAGAATGAGTAAATAAACATATTCACACAATGGAACACAGCAATGAGAGTGATGATCTGTAGCTACAAGCAACCTCGGGGAAGAATGCCATAAACTTAATATGGAGCCAAAGAGACCAGACCCCAAAAAAGGGCATAGTGTGTGATTGACAGAAAGTATAAAACCAGACAGAACTAATCTATAGCATAGGAAGTCCGGAGAAAGGTTGTCACTGGAAGGAACACTGTGACTAGTAAGGGTCACCAGGAGGCTTCTGCAGTGATTGATAATGTTTGATGATCTACTGACGCCTAGTAAACTACCCCAAAAGCTTGAAACAATAACCAGTTCTTTATATCTCATGACTTTCTGGGTCAGGAATTCAAGCGCGGCTCAGCTGGGTAATTCTTTGCACCATGGGCTTTTTCCTTTTTTTTTGCCTTAGAAATGACTGCATTTTTTAAATTGAAATATAGCTGATTTACAGTGTTTCAGGTGTACAGCAAAGTGATTCAGTTATACATACTTTTTCAGGTTATTTTCCATTATAGGTTATTACAAGATATTGAATAGAGTTCCCTGTGCTATACAGTAGGTCCTTGTTGGTTATCTATTTTATATATAGTAGTGTGTATATGTTAATCCCAAACTCCTAATTTATCCCCCCTCCTCACCTTTCCCCTTTGGTTTGTTTTCTATGTCTGTGAGTCTATTTCTGTTTTGTAAATAAGTTCGTTTGTATCATTTTTTCAGATTCCACATATAGGTGATATCACATAATATTTGTCTTTCTCTATGTGACTTACTTCACTTAGTATGATAATCTCTAGATCCATCCATGTTGCTGCAAATGGCATTATTTCATTCTTTTTTCATGGCTGATTAATATTCCATTGTGTGTATATGTGTGTGTGTGTCTGAGTGTGTGTGTATACACACCACATCTTCTTTATCCATTTATCTGTCAACGGACATCTAAATTGCTTTCTGGTCCATGTGCTTTTGATGGAGGTCACTCAGTGGTCTCAGGGGGCAGATGGACTAGTGTGAGGTCCAAGAAAGCTGTCCTAACAAGTTTCGTGCTTTGGCAAGGAGCACAGGAAGTCTGGGCTCCACTGGAGCTATAGACAGGAGGGTCTATCTGTGGCCTCTCCAACATGGCAATCTCAAGGTACTTGGAGTTCTTACGTGGTGGTTCAGAGCACCCAGAAAGAGATTCCAAGAGCCGCAGGTGAAAGCCCCAAGGTTTCTTATAACCTAGCCTTAGAGTCATTTTCATTTTATTCTAGTGGTCGAAGAAGTCACTAAAGCCGGTCTAGACTCAAGGGAGAAGAAGAAGAGATTCCTCTTCTCTAGGAGAACAGCACACAAGTACACGGAGGGAAAGGATTGATGGTCACCATCTCGGAAACAAGCTATCACAGGTAATGTTCTATTTCTCGATGGTGGAAAATTTACCAAGCTGTGTACTTATTTTAACTAATTAATTAATTTATTTTTTGGCTGTGTTGGGTCTTCATTTCTGCGCGAGGGCTTTCTCTAGTTGCGGCAAGCGGGGGCCACTCTTCATCGCGGTGCGCGGGCCTCTCACTATCGCGGCCTCCCTTGTTGCGGAGCACAGGCTCCAGACGCGCAGGCTCAGTAGTTGTGGCTCAAGGGTCCAGCTGCTCTGTGGCATGTGGGATCTTCCCAGACCAGGGCTCGAACCCGTGTCCCCTGCATTGGCAGGCAGATTCTCAACCACTGCGCCACCAGGGAAGCCCCCAAGCTGTATACTTATGATATGTGCCTTTTCTATATGTATATGTGCTATAGACTGAATAAGCATTCAGTTTGTGTCCCCCTCAAAATTCACATGTTGAAACCTAATCCCCAATGTGATGCCATTTGCAGGTGGGGCCTTTGAGAGGTGATTGGGATTCGTGCCCTTATGAAAGATACCCCCAAGAGCTCCCTCACCCCTTCCTCCATGTGAGGCCATCCACGAACCAGGATGGTTCAACCAGACACCGAATCTGCCGGCACCTTGATCTTGGGCTTCCCAACCTCCAGAACCCTGAGAAATAAAATTCTGTTGTGTAAGCCACCCAGTCTATGGTATTCTGTTATAGCAGCGGCAAAGGCTATGACAACATGATTTTAATAAAAAGTTCACATTTAAAAAGAATTATCGAGTAGAATCAATGGCCTTGGGAACAGGCTAGTCCTATGTGAGCCCTTCTGCGCCACAATGGACACCCTTGTTTCATGGCGTCATGTGGCCTTTTACCAGCCCCGTGTTCTTGGGCTTTTTCCTGCAAGGTCCTCAGTTTCAATGAGGAAGAAAAGCAACAGGTACCTTCCTGGATGCCTAAGACAACCTAAGAGAAACTCCCAGCATGTCCTGATTCTTAGTTAACTTCATTTCACTGCAAACACTGCCTTGAACCCCTGACTCCTCAGCTGCAGAGGGAGTTAAGCAGCTAAGACTTCCTAGAAGACTGGTTACAGGTCCAGAGAGAACTTCCCCTCCCTCCCCACGGTCCTTGCCTTGTGAGCAGAAGAAGGGGCACATCTCAGGCACCTGCGCCCCATGGGGGCTGGGAGGGGAGCCCAGGTCTGAAGCTGATGGAAACACAGCAGGGCTGCTAAACAGGCCCAGAATCCCCAAGCAGAGTGACAAGTGAATCACCTCGACTCATGCTTAGTCACTGCAAGGTACTTTCCACATGGACACATGGAGATGGTTACCAAAGAAATGTCTGCTGGCTGCTCACACATCAGCTCAAAGAAAATGTTGTTGTAACCTTTACTTTGGAGGGGAAAATAAATAGCATCACTTTCCCTTTTCCTTTCCTTTCCTTTTTGGAGAGAGATTTGTTGGCAAAATAGTTGAAGTGGTTGTTTTTATTTATCCTGGAGAAAGTTTTTCCAGAAAGCTCTGAATCCCGAGCTCTGTGTATGTGGCAGGCCCTTCGAGTCCACAGCACTTAGTGTCTAAGTGTGTAAACAGCTCCCTCAGAGGGAACTGTCCCATCACACGCTCTGATCACCGGCGGAGTCCTCCGGGCTTCACGGAATTAGAGAGCCGGGGTTCAAATCCTCACTCTGCCCTGTACTATCAGTATAAACGGGGGCGGGGCATTCCAACTTCCTGAGCCCCTATTTCCTCATGAATAATAATGAGGATTAGTCATGCTTACCCACACAGTGGTTATAAGTAAATGAGGTGACATGTAGCAGCACCACAAAAACTGCTTAGCACCCACAAAGTAGCTGATGAGTTAAAATGAGTTCCCCCCCTCCCTCCCTCTCTCCTGACCCTCCTCCCTTCTTTATTTCCCTTTCCACCTTTCTCTTTTTAAATTCCCTCCCTTCCTCTCCCTTCCCTTCACTCCAAACTTAAACATCCCTCAAGTCTCTCCTCCCCTCTCCGCTGTCTGCTCTTTTTTTCCTGCCTTTTTTTTTTTTTTTTTTTTTTGCCTTGTTTTCAAGTCTCAAACGCCCTCTGCGCTCACAGCCATCCCTCTGGCTGGTACAGCCTCGGCATGGTAGCTGCTGAACGCCAGCCAAATTCTAGTTGAAAAACACTGCGATTTTTGGCCAGACTTTCTCTCCTTACAAATGAGGGTGATGTTTCAGGCACGGGAAGTCTTCCCATCCATTGAGGCCCCAGGCAAAAAAAAAAAATAGCAACGCCTCAGTGTGTGGCCTTAGGTGGCCAGTGATGTGAGGCTCCGGGTACTGACAGAAATAAATCTGGTGTTTCTGAAAACTGTGAAACACGCGCAGTGGATGTGTCATCCTAGCAAAAGTGAGTCAGTCCCCAGGCCTGAGCCCAAATCTGGCTGCACTGGCTTTCTAAATAGAAAGTATATTCCTGGCCAGCCTAAGATTAGCAAATTGGCGGTCAATGCGAGTGGAAAGAGGGGCAGAAGAGGAGACGTGCAAATCTATACTTCGCAAGAAATTTTACTGGAAAAATGAAGTTCTCTCTGTGATTTTTTTTTTAATTACTCCTTTTCTCTCCAACCTGCTGTCTGAGCCAAGCTTTTCCTCCCATCACTATCTTAGCACAAAGTTCTAAAGACGTCTTTGAAAATAGGACCACAACATCCATGGATGAATGGATAAAGGAAATGTGGCATATACGTATATGTATACAATGGACTATTATTCAACCATAAAAAAGGACATCTTGTCATTTGCGACAGCATAGGTGAAACTTGAAAGCGGTCTGCTAAGTGAAATAAGTCAGACAGAGAAAGACAAATGATGTATGATCTCCCTTATATGTGAAATCTAAAAAAGAAAAAAAAAACAGCTCATCGATACAGAGTACAGATTGGGGGTTGCCAGAGGTAGGGGTTAGGAGTGGGCAAAATGGGTGAAGGGGGTCAAAAGGCACAAACAGGGCTTCCCTGGTGGCGCAGTGGTTGGGAGTCCGCCTGCCGATGCAGGGGACACGGGTTCGTGCCCTGGTCCGGGAGGATCCCACATGCCGCGGAGCGGCTGGGCCCGTGAGCCATGGCCGCTGAGCCTGCGCGTCTGGAGCCTGTGCTCCGCAACGGGAGAGGCCACAACAGTGAGAGGCCCGCGTACCGCAAAATAAAAAAAGGCACAAACAATTAAGTCCTGGGGCTGTAATGTACAACATGGTGACTACAGTTAATAAAACTGTGTTGCGTGTTTGAAAGTTGCTAAGAAGTAAATCTTAGAAGTTCTCACCACTAGAAAAACAATTTATTGCTATTTATAATGACAGATGTTAACTAGACTGTGATGATCATTTCATAATATATACAAATGTCACATTGTTATGTTGTACATCTGAAACTAGTATAATGTTATATGTCAACTATACCTTGCTTAAATTTTTTTTTAATTATTGGATATTAAAGATTGTCAAAAGTTAAAAAAAAGGGAGAAGAAAAAAATAGGACCACAAAGTGGCACTGAGACAGCCTGGGATAACTGGATGCTGTAACCTTTAGAGTAAAACAGGCCTGGGTTCAAATTCTGGTCCCACCTCCAACCAGCTGTGCGGGTGGGTGTGTGAGCCAGAGAGAGACCTCGGTCAAATTTCTAACCTCTCTTGAGGCTTAGTATCACTTCACCCATGTGGGAGGACCCTGCCTCTTTCCTTGTGAAGATGTCAGCAGAGCCTGGCCCATGGTAGGAGCCCTTCATATCTGGGCACCTTTCTCTTCCCCTTCTTGGGAGGGGAAGTACCCCGATGCCAATGCCTCTTCATTCCCTGGTTCTCTGCGCACACGGGCTGCCTCTTCTGGAGGCTGTGAGCGCTGAGCCTGCATGAGCGGCGGTAACAGCAGCTGCTCCATCCGCTTTGCCTCTCTGCTCCAGACAGATTCTGAAGAAAAGAAGCCACGCCGGGCCGGGGGCCTCCCGTGCCAGCATCCCTGGCAAACACAGATGCCTGAGTCACGTGGGCTCGGTGGTGCCAGAGGAAGTGATGCAACCACCCTCTGGCTTTGGGTCAGCCAGAAGGAAAGTGTCCTGTTACAGCCTGGGCACGGCTGGCTTCAGGGCTCCAGGCCTGCACCCTGTCCCAAAGCCGCAGCAGAAGGGGCAGCAGGAGATCCTGTCTTGTGCATGCACTGCCTGCTGTTCACCCTGCTTGGTGCACAACCATCCGGGACCCTCAAAGGACCCAGGCAAGCCAAGTCAGCTCTGGCCCTTGGCTTCTCCCCTCCCCTGGCTCCAGCTTACAAGTCGCCCGGACTACAAACACCTGTTTCCTTTTGCCTGGACCCTGTGGGGTCCAGCTATTCTATTGACTTCATCTGCATAGCAGGAATATAATTGAATTCAATCATAATAACTACATTCATTAAAAACCTATGTAACGTTCATTAAGCAGCCTAGGTAATATGCCGTTAATAGCATTAACATACGAACTGTGCATTGGGTCACTAATATGCACATTATGTGTGATGTTCCATGTACGTATTAATTATAGTACATGCCAAAAACACACAGCATTCAAAGCTTGCAGGCCTGTCCCAGTTACGAGCCCTTTTGATCTCATCCAAATCCCTTTTATGGTACAGCTGTTTCATCAATTGGAATATTTGCTTTTCAGCTCTTTACACCAAGACGGGTGTTGGAGAGAAAGGCCTCTGAGAAGCTGGTTAGCGCCGGAGTTGAGGAAACCTGAGGAGTCTGTATTGGCGTTTATCCTGGAGAAGGGCCATGACCTTGAGGGCAGAGTCCAGACTTCTGGGTTCCATCCTGGCCTCTGCAGAGACTTCCCCTGCCAATCACTGGACATCCATTATCTGGGAAAGGTGCATAATAGCACAAGACATTACGGGGATTATCTCATTAGGGGGCTAACGTGCAGTGGAAATGCAGAATGGCGATAGCATTGAGCATCACTGCCAGGAAGCTCCCAATGGAAAACTTCTCCACTAAGGAAAAGTATCTGCTCCAACACACCCAGCCTGCCCTTGACACGAGTCCTCAGCTACAGCAAGCACTCAGCTACAGCAAGCCGGCATCAGTAATGGCTGCCCTCTAAGTGGGGCTCTCTCCTCGTGTCTCCTCAAAGCACATTCTTGGCGTTGCTTAGTGCCTGGCGTTACCATCTCCATTTTACAGAATTTGGAAAGTGAGGCCCTGGTAAATGAAGTGAGCTACCCAAAGTCAACTCAGAAGGCCTCCCTGGCATGAAGGAGGGGATAGAAGATGGACAGGGAGGTGTGCATCCTAATTCCTTGTGATGGTTTCTGACTCTGCACCTAGACCCATCTCCTTAGCTGAAATGAGCCAGTCCCTGAATGCTCATACCACTTCGTTCTGCTCCCTATATGTTGCTGCCTATCAGGAATGCCCTGGGAATCCCACCTGTAAAGGATCTGCCAGCCCATATTTTGTTCCCCTCCAACACTCATCTGAGTAGTTTTCGTTTAATATTTATTTATTTACTTACCTACGTATTTTGGCTGCGCCAGGTCTCAGCTGCGGCCTGCGGGATCTTAGGTGCAGCGTGCATGTGGGATCGAGTTCCTCAACCAGGGATCGAACCCGGGCCCCCTGCATTGAAAACGTGGAGTCTTACCCACTGGATACCACCAGGGAAGTCCCTCATTTGAGTATTCATTGATCACCTACTCTAAACCAGACTCTGAGCTGAGTACAAGTCATGGCCCTGCCTTCCAGGAGCTCAGTGACATGATCTTAGTTTGGGCAGTGGGTCCCTGTTCCCGGTCCACGGACCACCTACTGGATTCTTTGCTTTGAATCTCACCTCCTTCCAATCCAGCTTTCCCACAGGCATCAGCATGTGCTTTCTAAAATGCGAAGCTGGCCCTGTACTCACTCCCCTGCTTGAATCTCCCTATGGGCTACTGTCACTCACAGAAAAAAGCTGAAACCTGTGGACTTGGCACTCAAGGCTCATCAGAATGCACCTCCGCCTCTTCAGTCTCCTCTTCTCCGTCACCTGATCTATGCACCAAGATCGCTGGATTTCCCACCTAAAAAATTCTTCCCATTCCTAAAGTAGGGCTGATTTCTCTACCCCTTGAATCTCAGCTGTCCGCGTGATTGCCATCGGCTAACAGGACATTAGCAAACGTGAAGCAAATAAAGGCTTGAAAAGCGCTGTACTTTGGGTTTGCCCTTTCTTGCTGCTGGCCCTGTCGACTCTCCTGTTTACAAGCCCCATCTAGACTCCTTGAGGATAAGGCCCACATGGAAAGACATCCCAGCTGAAGACCCAGATACATGGGTAACACCATCCTAAATCATCCAGCTACAGTTAGGCTGGCTCAAACCAGAAGAATAAATCAACCCACAAATCGTCTTTTAAAGATGATAAATGTTGGTTGTTTGAAGTCACGTTTTGGGCTGGTTTGTTATACAGCCAAAGCTAACTGATACAAATTCACAAATGCACAGGCTGTTTGTGCTCCTATGCTCTACCACACGCTGTTGCCTTTGACTGGAGTGCAGCTCGTCTTCCTGTGCCTGAACATACGTCTACTCTGCTCACAGGTTGATGGGATTTTACCAGGCAGAGAAAAGGAGAGATAGCCCCATAGAAAGAAGAGGATAAATTGAAGTTTACATAGGATGCACGTGTTGCTCTCAATATTCTTAGCCTCTCTTGTACTCATTCTCCAGGGCAGCAAAGAGCTCTCAATGGCACATGTCCTTTTCTTTCTCTCAATACCTGTGAAACACTGGGTGTCTCTCAAAGCACAGACTAAAACCCACCTAACACCTGACTCATTATTCTCAGACATCATCCTCACCCCTCACCCACTTTGTCTCATTCACCTTTGTTTTTCTCACTGGCCTAAAAGAGCACTTTACCCAGTGTAGGTACTTGGCTCACCACCAAGTTTCTTGAAAAGATCCAAATGAAGGTCACCTCCTCCATGAAGCCCTCCCCAACACCCCAAGCAAAGTTGCTTCCTCTCCCCACCCAGTGTCCCCACATCCATTTGTGCTGAGGGCACTTCATAGGGGTAATTTATTTACCCATCTATCCTCCAGTGCTTTCTCTCTGAGCACGCAGTGTGACCCACCAGTGTGTCTTCTTTATTTCTGTGTCCCCAAGCAGGAGACTCATGAAGAATTGGTCAAACTCATTAACTAATTCATCACAAAGGGAGCTCAAGGGAGTCTTGCAGAAATTTGGAGTCAGACAGATCTGAACTCAATCCCTGCATTTACATTTTCAAAGTAGAGTGACCTTGGGCAAGTCACTTAGCCCTCTGAATCTTCAGTCGTGGATGAATAGGGGAGGAAGGGAGGGAGAGAGGGCCATCTAAAGTGAAGACCATAATCTTTTCTTCACAGGATGCTTTGAGGATTCATGAGATATTGTACCTAAAACCCCTGGCCCAGAGGCTGACACCTGGTAGACCCTCAAGCCAAGTTCTGGTCATCTTCTCCCTTCTCTCCAGTGACCCAATGAGTTCTCCTGGTCGCTCTGGGAAGGTGAGGTAGGGCAGGACTCCCAAGAACCAAATGGGGTCCAGATCCCGGCCACCTCTTGGATCATAGGACCGTCTCTCCCACACCATGTGGGTGTCCTGAGCTGGAAGGAAAAGCACCTCCTGTTTGCCCAGTGCCCACTTTGTCCCCGGTGTCTACAGACCTTATGTCACCGCCTTTCCCCTTTATGAAGGGAGATGAGATGGCCCTGCTGTGGTTTGTGAACTGTCAATCAAGATGCAAATGGTCTTTGTTTCCCTTCTAAGAGGGAACAAAGGCCTCAGGTAAAGAACTCAGGGCTCACCCCTATTCCCCTCACCCACCCTCCCAGAGCCTGAACCTGCAGATGGCAAAAGGCCCTGGCCAGGTTTGGTTCACACCCACACTCCCTTGAGCAAATCAGTTTATTTCTTTGAACCTCCAAAAGGGAAAGAGCAGCATTCGTGGGTCTCCTCACCAAACAGTCGGGCCATATTTTAAGCAGTTATAGCTCAGGGGTTAAGCAGGCCGGCACAGGGGTCAGACTTAGTCGACACGCTACCTGTTATTTTGGGACCACTTAACCACTTAGATCCTCGGTTTCCCCATCTGTAAAATGGGTGTGATCATGTTTCCCTTGTGGTTGTGTGCATTAAAAAGGATGATGCATGTAGAAAGATGGCACAGTGCTGGCACACAGGAAGCACACCGTCCATGACATTATTATTATTATCACTGCCTCTTTATTAATACCAATAGGATCACTGCCTGACAGTTGGGACTCTACCCAAAACGCAAGCTCATTCCTTGTTTTTGCCTAACACACTCCTAAAGGTCTCAGGCCAAACTCCGAGTCCAGGCCCCCCCAGGGCCCCCTCCCAGGGTTCCAATGCACATTTTGAGCAGGAAGGAACTGCCAAAGAAAATCCAACTGTATGGTTTCTCTATCAAAGAGAAAAATAAGAAATGCAAAACACTTGCCGGAGCCCACTGGTTTTTGTCCAGGGACTTCCTAAACGTCTGCAGGCCTTTCCTCAGCACTCGGGGCTGTGCCTGCCACAAGGATGGTTCCCCCGCAGACACCACGGGTTCCCCCAACCAGGCTCCGGGGAGAGCGCAGGGGAAGGCCCTGCCAGGCACAGACACGCCCAAGGTCATGCCGTGCCCCTCTTCCTGGTCTCGCGGCCTGCAGAGACGGCAGAGCAGGCTCAGGGCTACCTCCAGGGTTCTGAGGAAGGAGCCCATCATCTCCAGACCAGTGAAGCGCTCTTGGCCCCCTTGGCCACCTGTTGCCACTCCTGGGTATCCAGAGCATCCAGTCCTTGCCATGGCTCCTGTCCCACTCTGCTCTCCCATTCGGGCAGAGCTGAGACTTCACCCAAAGTCCCTCCTGTGCCCTGGGGAAGGGCCCCGAATCCTCATGGTGCTGACAGGGGAGGAGGCTGGACCCAGCACTGGAAGTCCCTGAGGGCAGGAGTCACTCAGCTTCACCACTGTGTGCTGGGAGCTGGCACCTGAGCACACAGTAGGCGCTCCCCAAATGGTAGATAATTAAGCGACTTAGATTCCTGCGACATGATTTCATGTAATTCTCACGCTAACCCTACAAAGCAGGTCTTCTTAGCCCCACTGTGAATACTCTGTGTAGAACTGAGGCTCAAAGAGGTTAAATAAGTTGACTGCGGTTCCAGGGATAGAAAGTGACAGTGCTGGGACTGCTCTCAAGCCCGTCTGACTCCAAGGCGCTTTCCCTCTGCAGGCCCTGCCTCTCCAAGTCAACCAGCCTTCAGCTTCCAGCCTTTGCTGCCAGACTCTGCCTGCACTGCTCCAGGCGCTGCGGGGGAGACCGAAACCCAACCACTGACATCCACAGCCCTGCATCTTGACCAGCAAGACAGCTCAGGGAGAAAATGCAGAACGGGGACGAAAGAAATGGCCTCAGTGGTGAGCTGGGGAGGGGCAGAGGCCCCACCATGAATGTGATCAGTGAGTCAGCACATAAGGGCTTTGAATGTCCAGGATCACACAAATACCAGGCACTAATTCCCCTCATCTCAGCCTTGATCAGGAAGACTCCACGTAGGAGGGGCTTCTGAAATTCAGATCCAGGGAGTAAAGCAATAACACTAAAAATGAGAGCTGCCATTTATAACTGCCTACACCTGTCCAGATACTCTGCGGCACGGTATAGACGTAACTGTGTGTAGTCCTCACAACAAATCCAAGAGGTGCGGGCTATGATCCCATTTTACAGATGAGAAAAACTGAGGCTCAGATTACACAGATGAGGGAAGGGTGGCGGGCCTCATAGGAAGTGGTGGAGTCTGGAGAGAGCCAGAGAGCTCATGCTCTATCATTTGAGAACGTGCCCCAACCGTGGTCAGATTTGAAGACAAGCGAGATGTAATTTCTACTCACGGGTGTAAATCCAATATTTAAATGTTGGGGATTAATTTTAGAAACATTTAAACACTTGGCAATCTAAACAAAGCCCGTCTGAAAGACAGATATGGCCCATGGGTCACCATTTTGCAATCTCTGTACCGCAGTGTGATTGGCAGAGTGGAAATGGGCAGGTCCCTGAGCAAGAAGAAAGTTCTAAGCAAAGGTACGGAGCCAGGAACTGTCCTCTCATCGTCACTCCCTCCAACTCCAAAACTTTCTGTGGCTCCCCATCGTCCCCTCTCCTTGGCTTTCAGGGATAGCTCTGCCCTCGAGGTTTTGGAGTTGGATTTGCACCCATTTGACATAGCGTTTTTAGTTTGTTTTAGTGTTTTATTTGGAGAAAGCGCTTCTTACAGAAGGGCAGCCGCAAAATACAGGGGCCTCTGCGACAACGTCTTGTTTTCTCTGAAAGGACGAGTGGGATCCAAGGAATCAAAGCAGTACATGGACGAATCAGGCGCCGCTCCAAGTCATCTTCAGGACGCGGAGCAACAAGAGGCAAAGCTAAAATTTCTGCTTAAGGAATCCTTTTTCTTTATAGGAATTGTTTACTATTTGATACAGTGTGATGCAGTCATCCAACTTCAGGAGTGTGCAATGGCACGAGGAAAGGCCACCCTCCATGCCTCCTGGATCTGCCTGCAGGACACCTACCTGCCCAAGCCTACCTCTCCTCCTCTCCAGGCCACTTCGCCAAACTCTCATCACACTCATAATGTAACTCCCAACCTAGGTGACCACAAAGGATGGTCACCTCTCATTTGCCTTTTCTCCCCAAAAGGTCCATAAACCCCAGCTGTTCATTGCACCCCAGCTGCATGTGGAGCTCTCTGTTGGGCATTCAGGCCATCACCATGGACCAGATATGCATTCATAGTTCATAGTTCCGTTGTCTAGTCAGTCCTGGCTGTGGAGGAGATCCTCAGCAAAGACTTGCTAAATGCCAACAAATGTTGATGAAATGGCGATAGTTTGGACCACCCCATCTCTCTCTCTCCAAGCCCCTGTACCTCCTCTGCCCCTCAAACACCCAGCCCCGGTGATTCTTCCTGAATATCTCTTACAGGCAATAGAAGAGACACAGTTGTAAAAAAAAAAAAAAAGAGCCTTGGGAACCTATAAAGAAAGTAGTCAAATGTGGCGTCTTTTCTTCCCCCTAATGTTCTCACTCCCCCATCCACCATGGCAAAGGCCCACTTCCAGATACACTCCTCCTGAAGCTGGAAGCTGGCCCTGCCTCTGCTGTGGCAGGCGGCCCTGCGTTGGCTGCCAGGGCCTGGGGGTGGAGTACAAATAGCCCCATCCCCCCTTCAAGGAGACCCAGTGCCAACAGCTCACCCCCTGGGAACCCAGCCAGGCTCCCTTCAAGCCAGGGCCTGAGCGCAGGGACCCTAATCAGCTAAAAACCCCACCCTTCCTTCTGCAAACACCCTCTCAGCCAGCCGCTGGGCGGGCCGACAGGCAGAGCTGATCTCCCGGACCTCCTCCCGTGCTTCCAACCTAAGGAGCCGGCACAGGACCCTCACTCCAGCCAACATCTACTGGGTCATCCGGGAAGGGCTGTCAGCCGCCCCAGGGTGGAGGAGAGGTGCAGGATCAAAGGAGGATGCTCCCTCTCCTGGACGTCCACCCTCGCTCCCTCCAGTTCTCTGCTTAAAGCCACCTTATCAGGGAGGTCTGCCCTCACCTCCTACTATTACACACAGCTCCCCACCCGGGCTAGGCCCTTCACCAGGCTTTCTGCTTCTTTATAGGAATTATTTACCATTTGATATAGCTTTCGTTTGTCTGTTTGTTTTACTGTTTTATTTGGGGAAAGTGCTCCTTACAAAAGGGCAGCTACAAAATACAGGGACCTCTGCAACCATGACTTGTTTACTCTGAAAGGACGAGTGGGATTCAGGGAATCCAAGCAGTAGAGGGACAAATCAGGAGGCGCTCCAAGTCATCCTCAGGACGTGGAGCAACAGAACGCAAAGCTAAACTTTCCAATCAAGGAATTCTTATTCTTTATAGGAACTGTTTACATTTGATACAGGGTGATGTCTTCACTTGCGGGAAATTCACTAGAATGAAAGCTCTGTGAGGACAGGGAACCTTTTGTTCTGTTTGCTACCATAGCCCACGTTCCTGGCTCCTTGTAGGTGCTCCACGAATGAAGAAAGAAGGGAGGAAAGAAGAAAGAAAGGGAGGGAGGGAGGGAGGGAAGAGTTTTGGAGCGGGAAGGCCCTGGTTGGCCTCCTTTTCTTCCCAGTTGGCGTCTCTCCTTCAGAACTACCCCAGGCTGCTGGCCCATGGCCTTCCTTCCAAGAGAAACGACTTGAGCTGCCACTCCTTAAACTGCCGTTTAACCCGGGCTCGCTTGGCACCAGGCAGCACGGACACGTGACCACATTCGTCTTCTCACCAGCTCTGAGGGCTGTGCCGTCGCTTTGACTTGGCTTTCTCAGCCGCGGCGCTCGTTTCGGGGCCACGTCATTCTCGGTTGTGGGCAGCTGTCCTGTGTCTCGAAGGCTGGTCAGCACCGTCCCTGGCCCCTCTCCGCCAGATGCCAGGAGTGCCCCTCCGCCCTCCCTTGTGACAACCAGAAACTGTCTCCACACATTGTTAGGTGTCCCCAGCGGGTGAGAACCTCTGTGTTCATCCTGCAAACGAGGAAACCGAGGCCCAGAGAAACTGAGTTTGCTGCCGGGTGCTGTATCAGAGGTTGGAATTCACCCCAGGTCTGTCCTGCTTGGGAGCCAGCGTTCCCTCCATCCCCTGGCAGGGCTGGCCACGCGGGGAGCTGTCACTGGGAAGACCCAGAGCCTCTGCCTAGGCCCTGCTGGTGTCCCAGCGACAGCGGAGAAGAGCCAGGCCTCTGACGTGTGGACAGAGCGTTCGCAAGCAGCCTGAAAAACACTTACTCGCTGGCCGTGCCTGGGAAGCATCATCAATGATAAATCATATCTCTTAATTATGTGTGATTTCTAGGGCCAGCCAAGATTTCCTTTTCGTGACAAATATTTTCTCTGCAATTCCTTCCCTCCTCACACTCCCCCGCTGCCCCAGAAAAGGAAGAGCAAAGCACAAGGGGAGCCTGGGGCTGCTCTCCTCTGCGGGAGCCCAGACAGCTCCGGTCAGCAGGCCAGTCCGGCCCAGCCCCTCTAGAGCTGGGTTCTTGCCTGGGCCTGCCTCTTCCCTCCATGCTTCAAGCAGTGAAATCCCCAGGTTTCTGTTTTGGTTTTTGGTTTTGGGGTTTTATTTTCTCAAAAAGGTTTCTGAATGTTCAGTTACTCAGCCGACTCCTGCTTGAAGTCACTGTCAGAGAGAGAGGAAGACAGAAAATGAAAGGAGACAGGGTCAGGGGTGAAAAGGGCAAGGTTCAAGTCACCTGAACCTGCTGCAGAAAAAGCTACTCCACCCCTCTCAGGCCCCTTTGCACTGTAAAGAGAGTCTCCAGGCTTCACAGCCTCTAAAACTTCCAGCTCTTCGCCCTCTGGGGCCTCATCTCCCCCTATTCCTCCCTATGCCCCAGTCAGGCTGAACATGATTTTGCATGTTATTGTCTTTACAGTGAATGCTTTTCTCTCTTCTCTTCTCAGAAAACTCCTATTTATGCTTTGAAACCCAATGTAAATATCCTTACCTTCTCCAACCTCCTGCCCCCAACCCAGACCAAATTCACCCCTCCCTCTCTGGGATCCCTCAGCAGCTTGTACAGACATCAGTTTAACTTGGTTTACACTCTTAGAGATATTTGTGTAACAGGATTCCAAAGGAAAAGCTGAGTCAGTAACCAGAGCAACCAGAGATTGTCAACAGAGACATGAAAGACATTCTATTTTCCTCCAGTGCCTTCCTTGCTAGCCAGCATGGTTTTCCTAACATGTATGACTCTCATGGGTGCATCTTCTGGACTAAAAGCTTCCAGAGACCCTTTCTAGTACTCAAAGACCCTCATCTATTCTGTTCTAGATTCTGAAGCAGATGACTCGGGCCACCACTTCCTAGGACGACAATCTGGATTCTGGTTGCGGTGGGTACCACTGTCATGGAGCTACGTTCATTGAAGGCACCTGACCCCAGTCACTGCCTTTCCTCTTGTTGTAAAAACGTGGAGGGCAGGGGAGTGGGGTACTTGGTCCAGGGTGACATGGAGAGCAGAAAGCTACTGCCCGCCTCAGCCAGCCTCCAGCCATAAATCCTCGCCTCCCCCTCAGGCCACCCGCAACCCTGCTGTGACGCAGGGACACCCCTCTTCTGCTCGGGTCCTGGTGGGGAAGGGAAGAGCAGGTGACAAGGTCTGCCTCGGGTGCCCAGAGCTAGCTGCCCGTCCAACAGTGACGTCCTGAAATGTCACACCCCATCCTGAGAGAGCATCCTCCACCTCCCTGAATTCGCGTGGCCAGTGATAACCACGTATGTGGTGCCCACAGAGGCTGGGTTTGCAGACCTGCAGTGTTCTGCTCAGCAGACATGTGGCTGGCATGCTGGGGAGAGCCCAGAGGGCACCCCCTACTCCTTTGTCTCCCCCAAAACCCTGAATTTACTAAACAGCAAATATATTTGGAATGTTACCCCAGCGTCATCATTCAGAAGGTGGCCCCGAGCCCCACTCAGGAGTTCCCAGGCTGTTTTGGAGTAGAAAACCCAGAAACCTGTATTCGATGGTAGAGGATGGGACTAAGGATGAGGGTGGGTGTATAACGTAGGGTCAGACGGCCTAGGTATTGAAGGACCAGTGCAGGAGTTTGGCTGTAATTCTTCAAAGAGTTTGCAGCCAGAGGAGTGGCATGAGTCTAATCTGGTCTTAGAAAACCCAAAGGGGCTCTGCCGGAAGCCAAGAAACCAGACAGCGGTCGCAGCTGCCAAAGGAAGAATTGCTGAGGACCTGGACCAGTGCAGAAGCTCTGGAAATGAGGAGGAAGGGGCACATTTGAAAAGTATAAAATCAATCACATCAGCAGGACTTGGTAATTTCTTGGATCAGGTGGTTGAAGAGGGGAGTCAGTCATCAAGATGAGTGCCCTGAGTCAGGCAGCTAGGTGACTGGTGGTGCTATTAACCAAGACAAGGACCAGAGCAGGAAGGACTGAATGCGGGAGGCTGGGAAGGTGGGGAGGATGGGGGAAGTGGTGGACTTTGGTGTGGATTTATTGAGTTAGAAGTACCTGGGCAACAACCAAGTGAATGTGGCTATGTGAGCCTCAACCTCAGGGCAGAAGTCAAAGCTGGAAATGCAGCATAGAAATTGTTGCTACATCCATAGAAGGGACTTCCCTGGTGGCGCAGTGGTTAAGAATCCTCCTGCCAATGCAGGGGACACGGGTTCAAGCCCTGCCCTGGGAAGATCCCAACATGCGCGGAGCAACTAAGCCCGTGCGCCACGACTACTGAGCCTCTGCTCTAGAGCCCGCGAGCCACAACTACTAAAGCCCGCACGCCTAGAGCCCGTGCTCTGCAACAAGAGTAGCCACCGCAACGAGAAACCCACACACCACAACAAAGAGTAGCCCCCGCTCGCTGCAACTAGAGAAAGCCTGCGTGCAGCAACGAAGGCCCAATGCAACCAAAAATAAATAAATAAAATTTTTTTAAAAAATCCATAGAAAACGATGCAACTGCCCAGAGGGAGAGGAGAAAGAAAAGAAGAGGCTTGGAGCAGAGCCCTGCGACTTGAAGCCTGTGAGGGGACGTCAAGAGAAAAGAGATTTGTGTAAAAAAACAAGAGGACTCAGCAAGGTAAGAGAGCTAGCAGATGAGAGTGAGAGCAGCGTGAGAACGTCATGAGGGGCACAGCACCTGGCCCCTAGAAGGCGTCCTCAGGATTGGCAATTTTCTACCCACTGGCAGTCACGCAAATGATAATAACTCTTACCAGACCAAACGCGAAGCACTTTCCCTAGAGGCTCACGCATTCTTCGCAGCCACTGGGAAGTTGGTACTATTATCATCTCCATTTTAAAGATGAGGGGGATGAAGCACAAAGAGATTAATAAGAGCGGGTAATACCCTAGTTTATAGATGGAGAATCTGAGCGCAGGATGACAAGACAGAGGCCATCTTAGGAAAGCAGGTACTTGAGCCATCAGCAAAGAAGTTAACCTGGTCCCCGGGCCCAAATCCCTATTCCACACCTACCAACTGCCGCTCCCTGCTGCGAAGACTGTCGCTTGCCTGATGGGGGGTCCAGAGCGCTCTGCAGCAGACAGCACAGAACATCTTGACTCCAAGTCTGAAAAAAGTCTCCAAGGCTGAAAAAAGTCTCCGGGGTCCCCTGGCTGCCAGACTGTGATTGCAAAATGACTTCTGATGATTTAACTGTAAATGAATCTGAAACATACAGACTGAATTTCCCTTGAACTACATATTAAAATTTTCATTTAATAATAGTAATAAAAGCTCTGATGAAAAATTGTAAAGAAGGAAAACAAGGTAGTAATTATGAGGGGGTCAAAGGGTATGGAAAGCGAGGAGCTGGTAGAGAGAGAACACTTTTCACATCCCCCTCGGGCAAAGCAAGTGAGAGATTTTACAGAGGGCTGTGAATTGCTTCTGCCTCTCAGGCGGGGGACTGGCCTCCTGAAACTGACAGCCAGGGTCTGGGTGTCCAATGACTGCTGAGGAGCTCGGGAAAGAGGGAACCACGCAGGCAAGGTGGGCTGGACGTGTCTGTGTGTGTGTGTGTGTGTGTGTGTGTGTGTGTGTGTGTACAAGTAAGTACTTGAAAAGAAGGGATATATATATATATAACACATATATACATATAAGTATATGAACCACCTTCTCTTTATATAGTTATAAATATATATAATTTAAATGATTTAAAGAATCATTCTATACATAAAATTAAAAGTTAATTTATGTGTATGTATATATATATACTATTTAAATTTTATATAGAGAATGTGTTCTTCTCAAGCACTTATTTGGAGGTATATATATATACACTTATAGGTATATAAAGAGAAGATAGTTCATATACATATATATGCGTGTGCTTGTGTATGTATACACACATATATACGTGTATATATACATATATAAATACATATATGTACATATTATATACAAGTAAGGTAAAACTTTAATGTATCAGATATGCACTAAATAGACATATTCTAAATCTATGTATTTTAAATACGTATATTCTATCAATCAATATATATATTTTAAAATATTTATAGTGTAAACATGTATATTCTAGAACAAAACACAGAAGGAACAGAATCTCGTAGGAGAGCAGTAGAAGCTTAATAAGCCTGACCAGCTCCCAATCTCAATCCGTGGGTGTTGGAAGTGTCAGGGACAGCTACTGGGATTTTAGGAGCTGAGCTTCTGGTGGCCTCTGAGCCAGTTGATTTAACTCAAGATCATATGAGAAGTGGGTTCCGTCATCAGCGCTGAGCTAGACAAGTGGGCAGGGAGCTGATTACCGTGCAGAATGAGGTGCTTCTCCCCTGGGACCCAGAAGTCTTCCACATCTTCACACCTGGCTTCTTCTATGACTGGATATTTCCAAACCATCCACTGTGTACAGCTTCATCTCCTGGATGTCACAATTATTGGCTGAAACTTCCAACGAGGTGAAGACAATTTCCCTTACCTAAAGAAAAACAAAAATCACCGTTGCCAGTGAAAGGCCACCAGCTCAGAAACTCTGGTTTCAAATTATGAAGAACCCAGCTACAGTCCAGGCTTTTTAGTGGTGGCAGTGGTTTAGTGTGTGTTTTTCCTCCCCAGTGAATTCTACAGTCCTCTTCTCTCCTCTCCGAACCCCTCAGTGCTGTTAAGAAATAATTTGGGGAAACACTTGTCCAGAACACAACAGCAGAAAGTGGGTTAGCAGCCAATACATTTTTCAAGAGAACTGTTTGGCAGCCCTGAAACAGATTACCACGCTGGTACAAACCTCGGCTGCAGGGTTGCAGATGTCAGAAGTGTGGGTATCCAGAAATACGCACAACAAATGGAGTCTCCATCATAACGCCTGACCCTACCAACATTGCAAAATGCTGGCAAAGAGGAGGAAGACCATTCGTTCACAGGCTTTTCCCTGAGTGGAGGTGGGGCTCTGCAAGCTGCAATTCAGTTGTCAATAAGGACTGGAAATTCCTTGACTCAACCCAAATAAACTGGACCTTTCCATGAGTGTCTCTGTTGAAAACAACTTTCTTTTAGGAGAGCCCTGTCAACAAAAGGGTATGGGAAGCTTTGCCAAGGCTGTGATGGGATGGACAGAAACTCTGCCAGGAATCTGCCAGTTCTTCTTCTGGCACAAGGCAAGAGTTAACCCTTGACAGGGTGCAGAAAGTGAGACAATCCACTGCTGCCGTTAAGAGCTCTGACTCAGGAGCCAGATTACATCTATTCAAACCTCAGGTCTAAAACTTACTTGTTATGGCGCTTTGAACAAGTGATTTAACCTCTCAGCCTCAGTTGCCCCACCTGTAAAATGGGCATGATAATAACTGTAACTATATTTAAGGACAGCATGAGAATTAAATGTAATAAACATGACAAACAATTTAATGATGCATAGTAGTTCTCAAAAGATGGTAGTTATTTTTGTTTCTTTGTTGTTATTAGTTTCAACTCACTAAAATTAAAAAGAAGGAAAAATCTGCTTTACCTAAATTGGCACTAGCAAAAATTTACTAAGAACTATGTATGTGAACGCCTTCTATTAAGCACCATGAGGATATTTCTTACCTATGGAGACTACGCCCAAAATCACACTATACTTATTTCATCTAATTACTAATTGATTGATTCATTCCTACCTCATTTAACATTAGCACTGAGGGACATTCATTTGAATAAGATGTGGCTCCTACTGTAATAGGATTCATAGCCTGGTTAAAAGATAAGCATGGGGCTTCCCTGGTGGCGCAGCGGTTGAGAATCCGCCTGCCAATGCAGGGGACGCAGGTTCGAGCCCCTGTCCAGGAAGATCCCACATGCCGTGGAGCAGCTAAGCCTGTGTGCCACAACTACTCAGACTGTGCTCTAGAGCCCATGAGCCACAGCTACTGATCCCGCGTGCCGCAACTCCTGAAGCCCGTGCGCCTAGACCCCGTGCTGCACAATGAGAGAAGCCACCGCAATGAGAAGCCCGTGCACCGCAGCGAAGCGCAGCCCCCACTCACCGCAACTAGAGAGAGTCTGCAAGCAGCAACGAAGACCCAACACAGCCAAAAATAAATAAAGTAAGTAAATAAATTACAAGAGAAAAGTTTTTTAATAATAAATTAATTTTTTAAAAAATAGGTAAGCATGGACAGAATGATGATACAAGGCACAGCCACCCCCATTCTGAATAGGAGGGTCCACATAGGCAGAGGGAGGAGCACTGCATTCTGACCTGAGGACTCTGGGAAGGCTTCATGGCGGCTGGATTGAGTTTAGGCTTGGAGATGAGCAAGAGATCCATAACTATAGAGAAAAAGCACTTCACGCAAGGAAAGCGATCAGAATAGAGGCTGGGAGGCGTAAGAGAGTCTCACGACCTTAGCAGAGAGCAAGTCTTCAGGGGATGCTTGGACCGTGGTGTTTGTCACGAGCCACATGAGACTGGACATGGAAACAGGAGACAGATAATAGAAGAGTCGAATGTCCTGCTCAGGGGGCCTTCAGGACAAAAGAGGGAAGAAATACAGGTCAACTTGATTCCTACTTGTTGATTTTGGCTCAGCTCAAACATCACCTGTCACAGGGCACCGTCCTGGACCCCTCCTCTCACCCTCAGCCTGTGATGCCCCTTCTTTGCTTTGGTACTCACAGCACTCAGGTGGGTCATCAGCCACCCTCCCTTCTCCTCTAGATCGGGCTCCTTGAAGGCAGGGTTGACACCAGTCTTGAACATCATTTTACTCCCAGTGCTAGCATACGACTGTCATTCAGAGCATGAATACGGCAATGGATGAGAGAGTGAAGGAATGAATGAATCAATCCGTCCATCCATCGGCAAGGGAAGGTGAACTGAAGATGATAATTCTGAATTACCAGCAAGAGACCTGTTGGGAGGCAGCAGGACTGGCCTGGGTAATTTCCTTGAACAATACTATCTAAATGGCCGAAAGACCTCAGCAGAGAAACAACTGTCTAAGCATATAATCAGTCTGTGTTCATCATGAAGATATGTGTCAGTGCTGAGATCTGAGGCTCCCCGGGGTGAAATAGCACTATTTTTGCCAGAGATCCATGGAGCTAGAGGTCAACTTGTACCATGTCAGAGTGACAAGAATATTGATGTGGTAACATAGTGTCAATTACCCATGGAAACGGGCCATGAGGAAACTTGCATAAGCAAAGCCCATGGAAAGTAACCTCTTAGTCTTGTTTTTAGACCTCAACCTTTCAACAAGCAAGGACCCAAAACAGAACAGAAAGGGAAAGGAAGGCTGATTAGAATCCCATGATATTCCAGGGACTGTGCTAAGTCCTTTGCACAAAGCCTTAGAAGATAGGCAGTTGTATCTCCATTTTGCAACTAAGGCTCCTAGGCTCAGAGAGGGCAAGCAATTTGCCCAAGCCACACAGCTAGTAAGAGTCAAGGATGGGAATTAAACCCCGTTTGCTGCCTCCAAAGCCCGTGCTCTTGCTTTTAAATCACACTGTCCCTCTTCTCTTTCATGCTGCCGTGGGATCACTCCAACTCCCATCAAACGCCCATTTATTTCTCAAAGGAAACCTTACATTTTTTTTCACTATCATTTGGCAACTGCACACAGTTCTTCAGGGAAATCAGGGAGCTCAGGATGAAAATCCTCGCCACGGATTAGCTGAAATTGCTTGCGTTTCCTTGAAAAATGCCTGGCACTGCCAACAACTCTGGTCTGGTTTCCAGCGGTGGCCAGGGCATTGTCCAACCAAGAGGCTCTGAGAATCAGTTGGCTGTGGTCTCACTGACACTGACGCCAACAGATGCTATAACTCAGAAGTTACCATCTGTCCATGACACTCAGCTTCAAGGGGGCTTCCAGAGCTCCCCAGCCTAAAGAATCAGCCCCAGACCCATTGGGGCACTGCCATGGCAAATCCCAGGCACCAGTAGAATGCTAGCTTTCTAGTAGGAAAACCTCATTGGGCTTTGGGGTCCAGGGTGTTCTCCACCACAGCATGGAAGATAAAGGGGGTGCAACACTCTTCTGGAGACCAAAGGCATGGCCACCCACAAAAGACAATAATGGTGTGGGAGAAGGGGGAATACGCAGGTTGGTCGAAGGAGAGTAGTAGTGGGGATAACGTCAGCCTTGACGTCACTCGCAAGAACAGGGAGATGGGGATGCCATGGCCCAAGTACACTGTGCCACCCCTGGAGTAGAAAGGTCACTGGGTTTGGGATTGGGAACCTAGGTTCACCCCCGCTGCCTCACCAAGTACGAGTTGGATTACCCTAGGCGATCACATACCCTCCTCCTCTGCCCTTCCCGCCGTCACTCACACTCACCACCCCCCATCACCATGGCATAGTACAGCTATCTGTTGGTGCCTCTACCTCCCAACTAGACTGTGAACTCTGTAAGGGCGAAGAGATCGTGCCTATCCACGCCTGCGTCCCCAGTGCCCAGCACTGTGCCTGAGACATACCTGGCATTCTGCGAGTATTAGCTGAATTGTGGAAAGAGAGCAAAAGATGTGATTTACCAACACTGCGTGGAATGGAGTCCACAGTCATGGACCCTCCATTCTGAGACTTTTTCAGAATAACCTCAGGAATAACTTCTTTTGATGGAAGACTCTGAAAAGGTGTCTTACAAAAGAAATAGGGAGAAGCAAGGAGGATGCCGGGAGGGACCACTAGCTGGAGGGCACAGAGGATGATCTCGAGCCGATGGCTGAAGGACCCCATGAGTATCAGGGGATCTGCCTCACCCGGTGGGGAGAGATAAAGCCAACTGGAAGGTCACAGGAGGAACTAGCTCTGTTGGAGACTATGCAGAAGTTCCCAACACCACCGCTGCCAGGGGAAGTAAGAAGGATGCTGTATCACTCCCCTAAACAGGAGCGTGAAGATGTGAATCTCAGTCCACACACCCAGATGAGAAAGAAAGAGCACGATACTGTACACAAATCAACTTAGCTTTGATGCTGAGCTCCCTCCTACCGGGATGAAAGAAATTCCGCCCATCTTTCTTCACTCCATTTCCTGAGGCTGTATCAGTGACTCGAAGGCCTCACTTAGTACCCAGGCATGATGGAGGTCCTTCTGCGGTTATAAATGGTTTGTCCAGAGCACCCCCTCCTGAAACCAACCCCCATCGTCTAGCCCGCGTTGTCCCACGGGTCTAAACCCCTGCCATGTGTCATCAGGCTCTCTGGTTGGGGAGCCCCACGTGTACTGCCTGGTGAACCACAAAGCTCTTCCCTCTGAGGTCTTGCCATACTCTTGGGATATTCAGGGATTCTGCTCAAAGAATCCACAGACACGTCCCTCTCTGCCCACAGCCTGGGGGAATCTCTCTTTCATCGGGGGGAATCCTTCTCCCCCCAGACCCTGTACCCCATGGCTATACCAGAGGCCTGCCTTCAACGGTCAGGATGGCTCTTATCCAGCAGAATGTAGATGGGCACCTGTCTTAAAAAACTAAATTGAATTCATTGAGATTCAGAATTGTCTCTTCTTCAGAAAAGTGAGAAGATCGGGCATCTCTCAGGCCAGAGCTGGTAGCTGATCCCTTCTGAGTGACTAAGCCCTCTTCACTGCGTCTGAGTCCTCCACGACTACTAATTATATTTCCACCCAGCCTGTTTCCTCCTTGTTTTGCTTTTGTCTCATCTACCCGAACCCTGCAAGAGTCTGGTTTTGCAACACGGAGCTTAGCCACGAACCTCCAGCTATAACCCTCTGAGATAGAGAAGCACAGGCTTTCTACCTGCTTGAATGGGGGAAAGCGAAAGAGACAGAAGAGGAAAATCCTCTTTAAACAAATAAAAACAAATTAAGACTTTAAATGACCCTGCCAGGGAAGTATGAACTAAGATCGTGCTAGGGGCCCCAAAAACATCTCTCTGGGCTTCTCAAATCTCTCAAAGGCCATTGAGGGAGCTAGAAAAACATTCATACCCCTGCCACTCAATATGACAAAAGGGCTGACCACCTAACAGTGCCTGGGAAGCCACTTACTGCTGTGAGGGCGTGTGGGAGTAGGTGATCTCGGTGTCTATAAAGTGCTAGGAGAGGGCCTGGCACTCGCTGGGCAGCCAGTCAGTCAGTACGAGTCTTCATTACATTAAAAGTCAAAACAGCAGAGCCTTATTTAATTCTCACCATAACCCTGCAGGACCAACAGAGATATCCCCGTGTTACAGGGGGAAAAACCAAGGCTTCAGGAGACAAAGTTAACTTGTTCCAGGTCCCAAAGCTCGTTGGGAGTGGGGACAGGACGGGGTGCAGAGAGAGGATTTAGATCGCAGAGTCTAGTTGGAACTCTGCCTTATTTCCATCAAGTTAAAGAACCAATGACTCCAGTGGGCTTGGGGGTCCCAGATATTCTTGAGCAGGGGGAGGGGAGTTTTGGCACCAGCCGGGGAGCCCCGGATGAGGAGAAGCAGCTGGCGTGCAGCCCAGAGTGGAAGTTTGGAGCACAGACTCGAGCTGGAGGGCTTGGGTCTAAATCCCTGTTCTGCTTCTTTTTACCTGTGTGACGTGGGGCAAGTTATTTCACTTCTACCTGCCTCAGTTTCTCCGTCTGTGAAATGGGGGCAGCCACAGTACCATCCTCACAGAGGTGCTGAGTGTTTGGAAGGAGGTGGAATTTGTGGTGCACGCAGGATAGTGCCCAGCATGTAGTAAGGGCTACCCTCGTGCATGCTGGCTGTGTGTTCCCGTGTCGCGGCAACAGGCAAGGCCACACCTTGCACCTGGGGAACATGGCTCAGCGCAGTTCTGGTGGCCTCCCGCGGGTCCTGGGCCTAGAATGCTCCTCGGGACAGAGGCCGTCTCTGGAGCGCTTCCCCCTGCAGGCCCCTCTGATGTGGCCAGGACTCACCTATATCTTTCCCCACTCTCAGAAGTGCCAAGCCTCCAAGGGCAGACGCACCACAGGGACCAATCCTTGTTATTAATGCCCACAGAGCATTCAGTTCCAATGACTCCTTTTCAGCTTTCATGGAGCAGGATGGCCTGAAGCAAAGGAGAAACACAGATAGGGTTTTTGAGGTGTGTGAAATTCAGCAGCTAGAGAGGCAGTGGGAGAGGCTGGGGGGGCAGGGGAGAAGGACAATGCTTAGGGGAGGTAGATGCGGGGCATCCTCGCAGGCAGGTATCAAGGGAGGAGGGGATGGGTTTGCAGCAGGAGCAGACAGCGGGCATTGGCATGGGGTTGGCGGGCATGACCAGGGAGCAAAACCTTCTGGAAGCAGGTAAACCGCTATGGAGCAAATGACTCTGCAGAAAGCCTAGGAGACGGGTAAGCCGGGCTGCAGGAGCTAACTTACTCGCCAGGGTAGACTTGGAGGGGGATGGGAGGGGGCAACCACCGGGGGCAGGCGGGCATAAACGGCCCTCTCTGCCCGTCCCTAATCTTCCCGTCTACCCAGATGCTCTGGTGGTTTAGACTTTAGAACACAGTTTTAGGCATCAAGTTCACTGATAACTGAGACTCAGATCTTCCGTGTGCTAGCTGTGTGACCTTGAGTAGGTAATCCCTGCCTTATAAGGTTGCTGAAAAAATTCAGTCAATTAATCTAAATTAAGCTCTTGCCAGCAAAGAGCAAATTATGCATAGAATATTACAGTTATTATGTAAGCGGATAAGGTAGGGGCTCCCCGGAGCAGAACCAGGCATGGCTTTCTTGACATAAGAGAAGCCATTTTTGGCCTAAGCCACTTTGTGATCTAAGTCTGGCCACAATGCTTGTCCTTGAACCGATTTCAGTCATCATGATCTTAAGGGAACAAAAGGAGAAACAGTTATCAAGCAAGAGAAGTAACAATAGCAAAGATAACAATTCAGTGGTGAAGACTCCCAGTTCCCTTTCAATGGTAAAGACTAGCCCGAAGCACTTTCCTGAGCTGTTTTACAGAATTTTAACCCCCCAGGCGCTCAGCCCTCAGATCTACTGGAACCTAAGGATGAAGATGTTGACCTTTTCTGACCCTTGTGACTTCAGTCGACACCTAAACCCCTTCATGACTATGCATGTACCCTTAGCTTAAAAATTCCTCGCTTTCTCGGGGATACACTGCTTTGGGAAAGATCCCCGGTGGTCTCCTCATTTGCTGCAAGTGATAAATCCTTCCTTCTTCCGCTCTTTGACTCGGTTGTGTCTTTTGACTCTGCACCCACCCAGAGGCGAACCCAGATTTCAGGTAACAGTTACACACGCAAGGGCCCCCAATGTGGGGCTCACCTTCTGATTCCTTGACCTCGATCGCTGACCTCCCTGACTCCAGTTTTCTCTCCTTCCAGTGGTTTCTCTGGGCTGCAGACTGGCTGCCTTGTCTCACTGGTCCTAGGACTCCTCTGCCTGAGATCTTCCAATGGCTTCCCAAAGGCACTGCATCTTGGCAAGACTTGGTGCCCTCTGTTCTCTCAGCAGGGAACACCTTCCTTAGCTGGCAGCCCAAAGACTTCCTGAGGAATCCGGACTCATCCTTCTGAGCCACTTCTGAGTTCTCTGCCTCCGTCAGATCTCCAGTGATAGTCCTTTGTGGAGTCCTGCTGGCTCAGAGCGTGCCTCACTTAATGCATTTAACATACTCCTTCCAGGGTGGTTCCTACATCATAATCTCCCTCCAGGAGGAAGCTATGCCCTGGGGACTTCTTATCCACAGCAGCACGCAGTAAATGCTCTGTGAATAACAGTTAAATGAATGCATGAATGAGTGAATGAATGAATGAGTGCATGGGTGAATGAATGAATGAATGCATAAATGAAAGGCTTACTACTCGACTTCTCCCTAAACTCAGCCACATTTCTGGCTTCACAAGGACTCCTGAATGTCCCTACAGCCAGAACACAGGACTTGACTTTCTGGGGTCTTGGCTGTGCCTGACCCTAAGGTGGGGGGGCGGGGGTGTGTCAAAACGGATAGTATTGGAGAACATGGTATCTAATTTCGTTGTGATTAGAGAGGAGGGCGGGTTGTTTTTTAAAAGTCAGAAATGACTTTTAGACATTAAAAGAAGGTCCCCTAGTGTATGCCTTCCTAGTGCCCAAAGGCAGTTCTCCCCCTCCCCTGTACCATGCTGCAGCCGCTGTTTCTCTATAGCCCAACACAGCAGCTGCAAACCTTTGATTGTCTTTGCAAACTGCAAAGCCCAGTGCTTGAACCTGCGTCACATAGATTTGGAGCCTTGGGTCCCTGGCCTGGCCGGGGAGGTCGTCTCTTCTCCAGGATGGAGCTGTGGCTGGTACGGGAATACAAGCAATAGAAGCAAAAGCAAAGGAGACTCAACTCCTGGGCACCTGAGCCCTTACTACGTGCCAGTCACTTTGTATACATGATCTTATTTTACCTTCACAAGTGGAAGGGCAACCTGATAAGACAAAGGGTCCGATCCCCACGTACCAGAAGAGAAAACCACGGCTCCGTAGGGACTCGCCTCAGGTCTCATCGCTAGTGACGAGTGGACACACAATTTGAAACCACACAGTGTAGCTCTGAATCCTATGTTCTAGGCTCTTTCCTTGCAGTCTCTGGAGAATTTGATGAGCGCTGTGTATCTGAAAAGTCTCAGCTATGTATTGCCTCTTTTTCCATTTTGAGTATCAAATGTGGATTGAGCATTTCTGTGCCAAGCACTATTCTCAAATCACCCCAGGGGAAGTGGACTGTACCACTCGGTTTTACAGGAGAGAAAACCAACCAGCCAGGTGATAGACGTCGTCTCCTTGGCGAAGACCTCTGCCGGTCTGGACCACAAGCGAAACCACAGCCCCAAGGAAGGAGGTGGAACAGCAAGGACTGAGTTAATCTACAACACACGCGTTTGCACTCTTTCCCTCCAGCTACTGGCGTCCTGTGTGTGGACGGAAGCGCATTGGAGACAGCTTTCGGCTGCCTTCTTCAAATCCTCCACACCCCAAGAAGTTACATGCTCTTCTCCCATCTTCCCAGATAGAGAAACTGAGAGGGTGAGTGGGAGACCACACAGGAAGCAAAGCCCACGGCTTCCAAAAAGGGGCCCGCAATTCCAGGCTGAGGGACCTCCTCGCAAGCTTGTGTGTCCGCCGCCACTCAGGCTCCTCCTGCGACAGACCCCACTGCCCACGAGAAAGGCAAGTAGGCACTTTTGCTTACCACACTGAGAGGTGTGGACACAGCCTCAGTGAAGCAGCTGGGGGCCCTTCGCTGTGGACAGTTGAGGTGATCATCTAGAGCTGAGTCAGATAAGATGGAAGTTGAGACCAGGGAGGCCCGGGAAGGTTGCTGAGCCAGGAGGGGCTCCTTTTTCTCCACCCAAGGAAAGATGTAGACCTTCATACATGCAGCTCCTTATCTGGCAAAAGTGAACCCTCAAACTCCAAATGTAACCAAGCAACTCCTTTCCTTAAGATCTTCGAAGGCTCCAACTCCAGTGACCACCAGGATTCTGTCCAAGCAGCTTAGCCAGACGTCAGGAGCTGGCCTCAGCCGGCCTCTTCAGCCTCCCTCCCTCCACTCCTCCATGTGAGCACTGTGTTTCCACCAGGACCAATGGCTCTCCTATCCCCAAACCCTCCCTGCTGCACAGTGACGCAGTCTTTTTGCTCTTGTTTTTCTCCATCTTGGGAATTCATAACCTTTCTTCTATAAACAGAGACCATGTCCTCAAGCCTCAAGACTGACGCCAGAGCATCCCTCAATCCCCTGACACCATCCCTAACGTGCCACCCAACCACCGTCATTGCGACTCCGCGAAATCCACGCCCATTGCCCTGGATCCTCCCCTGCCTCCCACTGGTCTCTCCACTCTGGCATTTCACGCTGTAGTTTTTCTTCACTTGCCTATCTCCCCACCAGACTGTGAGCCCTCAGGGCCAGGGACTGGGTCCAATCAGACTCCAGTTTCCCAACTGTTTGGGCCAATAGCATTTTTCTCATGGATAGACTGAGATCAAGGGTATGTTCGTCTCTACTGAACCTGCAGGATGTGTGCTGAGAAGGGCGGGGGCGGGGAGAGAAGCAAGCAAAGAGCCTTGGATACAGTGGTCCTTTCACTTGGAATAAGATTCCTGATGTCTAGCACTACACTGTGATGTCCCGGTTGAAAATAAGTGACTCAATGTTAGCACTGTCTAAAACATCCCCTTCTCTTGTCTGCTCTCACGCCCACCCATGTCCAATCTTGCATCGAGTCCTGTGGGGTCCACGGATACAAATACATCTTGAACCCAAATACTTCTCACTCTTCCCGGCACTGCCACACTGGTCCAGGCCACGCTGTCTTTCATGTGGTTTGCTGCAGTAGCCACCAAATTGTTCCCCCTGCTCTTGGCTTTGCCCTCCTACGGCCCATCCTCCACCCAGCAGCCAGAGGGTGGTTTTTTACAAACTGAAAATCAGATCATGTTTTTCTCTGGCTCAAAACCTTCCAGTGGCTTCTACTCCCATTTAGAATAAGATCCAAACTCTTTCCCACGGCCTGCAAGGCCCTTGTAATCCAGCTCCAGGCCCCTCTCTGACCTCACGTCCCCCGCTCTCTCCCTGCCCCACTCTGCTCCAGGCCCCTCTCTGACCTCAGGTCCCCTGCTCTCTCCCTGCCCCGCTCTGCTCCAGACACACTGGCTGCCTTGACATCCAAAACATGCCCCAGTCATTCCCGACATGGCCCCTCTGTGATTGCCCTCCTCCTTTCGCCTAGAAATCCAATGTCCCCTACTCCTCATTGGTCAAGACTGCTCTCGAAGTTCCCTTCCTGACAGCAGCCTTCTCGGTCACCTTACCCCAGACGGTAGAGCCCATCCTTCCGCCCCCTTCCTCGGTTGTTCTTCAGAGCAATTGTCCTCACCTGAAATTACACATTGGGTTTTCACATCCGTGGTCTGACTCACACTTGAATGAATGACAGCTTCACGAGAAGCAGGGACTTGGTCATATTTTTACTGAAGAAATCCTAGTCCCTAGACGAGTGCTTAGAACCTAGCAGACATTCAATAAATATTTGTTGAATGAATGAACAAATGAGAAATTAAGAAAATGAAAGTGATGTACGTTTTTGGACAAACTTCTGAATCAAAACATCACTGCTGGGGCTTCCCTGGTGGCGCAGTGGTTGGGAGTCCGCCTGCCGATGCAGGGGACATGGGTTCGTGCCCCGGTCCGGGAAGATCCCACATGCCGCGGAGCGGCTGGGCCCGTGAGCCATGGCCGCTGGGCCTGCGCGTCCGGAGCCTGTGCTCCGCAACGGGGGAGGCCACGGCAGTGGGAGGCCCGCATACCGCAAAAAAACAAAAACAAACAAACAAAAAAAAAAACAAAAAAAAAACATCACTGCTTACTGATCCAATGACACGTCACAGATGACATAACTCTCTGAGACTTAGTTGCCTCACGTGGATATTTTGAGGATTGAGAAAGGGTACTAGGGGGAGGGTGTGGTTATAAAGGGGCAACGAGAGCTATCCTTGTGGTGTTGGCTCCGTTGTGTATCATGAAAACAGCGGCAGATACACAAACTACACGTGTGATAAAATTGCATAGAACCATATACACTCAGATGAGTCCATGGTATCAATGACATTCTATATATGTGTATGTATAACTGATTCACTTTGCTGTACAGCAGAAACTAACACAACATTGTAAACCAACTATACTCCAATAAAACATTTTTTTAAAGAAAGAGAGAGAGACAATATCCTAGTTGTGATATCACACTACAGGTTTGTAAGATGATACCATTGGGGGAAACTGAGTATACAGGATGTCTCTGTATTTTTCTTTTACAACTATATATAAATCTACAATTATCTCAAATTTTTCAATTAAATATTAATTAAAGTGGTGTGCGGCTGTGTATTGAAGCATTCAGCTCACAGCCTGGCACATAGAATTCACTAATAGTGAGGCCCCCGCTCCTGAATACTTATTTTACCTTCTGTTGGCTTCTTCCATGTTCTATCACTAAGTGATTTATGTCTAGCTGTTAGAGCTTGCTGGCCCAACCCATAGCCCTGACTGTGGGTATAGCTTCAGGCTTCACCTTGCCCTGGTGGATCATTTCTCATAAAGATGCACATTCCAACAGTAGGACTGCTGTTGCGTGTGTGTGTGTGTGTGTGTGTGTGTGTGTGTGTGTGTGTGAGAGAGAGAGAGAGAGAGAGAGAGAGAGAGGGAGAGAGAGAGAAAGAGGGAGTTTGAGAGGTATATTGAGATATTGAGCTAGGTGGAGAATTAGGGATTAGTAACAGCTGAACAATTAGTGACACCTGGCCACCCCTGTGCTTTTTCTTAACCATTTCCTTTTTTTCTTTTTAATTTTTATTGGTGTATAGTTGATTTACAATGTTGTGTTAGTTTCAGGTGTACAGCAAAGTGAATCAGTTATACATATACATATATCCCCATTTTTTTTAAGATTTTTTTTCCCATACAGGCCATTACAGAGTATTGAGTAGAGTTCCCTCAATACAGCAGGTTCTTATTAGTTATCTATTTTCTATATAGTAGTGTGCATACGTCAGTCCCAATCTCCCAATGTATCCCTCCCCGCCTTCTCCCCTGGTAACTATAAGTTTGTTTTCTACATCCGTGACTCTACTTCTGTTTTGTAAATAAGTTCATTTGTACCCATTTGTTTTTAGATTCCACATATAAGTGATATCATATGATATTTGTCTTTCTGTGTCTGACTTACTTCACTCAGCATGACAATCTCTAGGTCCTTCCATGTTGCTGCAAATGGCATTATTTTGTTCTTTTTTATGGCTGAGTAATACTCCATTGTATATATGTGCCACATCTTCTTTCTCCATTCCTCTGTTGATGGGCATTTAGGTTGCTTCCATGACCTGGCTATCGTAAATAGTGCTGCAGTGAACATTGGGGTTCATGCATCGTTTTGGATTACGGTTTTCTCCAGGTATGTGCCCAGGAGTGGGACTGCTGGGTCGTATGGTAGCTCTATTTTTACCATGACCATTTCAAGAGACTTTTATCTCACATTTTCTGCTTTGCAGTGGGAATCTTGGTACAGAAGCCACCACGGTTAGCCCGGCCCTGCTGTCCTGCAAAGCCCTGACATATTCCTCCTCCAGAAACAAAAGTCCCTTTCCCGCAACACAGTCTGGACCCCACACCCAGAGTCTTGACCTGACCTCTCCTTCCCCACCCAAACCTAAGACCCTTGAATCTAGGCAGCACATCCCCCCTGGGAAGCTTGAATCAAGTTTGCATTTACCAGTGTCCATTTCACCTGCATTGTACTCAGTTTGGCCCTGGGGCTGGGGAGCACTGTATCCCACAGTGAGGGCCCATCAGAAAGGCTGGTGAGTTCCCTCCTGCTGTTTCTACCTGCTTCTATCTCTTCTCCTTCCCCGCCGTCCTGCCTGAGATTCCAACCTGCCCTGAGGTTAAAGTCCCAAAGGTTTCCCGTTGAGTCAGGCTATCTGATAAGTGCTGGGTGTTCAGAGAACAATAAAACACATTTCCTCCCTTGAGGCTCCTACAGCCTCATGCAGAAGAGGGAGGAGAGACAGACGACTCCAAAAACTGGATATGGCAGTGTTACAAGATGCTATGGGATCTAAAAGAAGGAAGGAGAATCTAACTCTGACTAAAGATGTCAGGGGAAGGGAGTCTTTGAGCTGAGACCTGTGAGATGTCCAAGGACTAGGCAAGGAGACGAGGTGAGGAAGGGCTTTTTAAAGAAAGGGATCAGGACTTCCCTGATGGTCCAGTGGTTAAGATCCCAGGCTTCCAATGCAGGGGGCATGATTCGATCCCTGGGCGGGGAACTAAGATCCCACATGCCAGTGGCGCGGCCAAAAAAATTTTTTTTTAATTAAGGAAAGGGATCAACGAGAGCAAAGGCCTGGATCGGCACGGCTGCTTCTGGAAACGCCAGGATGTTGGTACAGCTGGAGCATGAATTGCAAAGGATAAGTGTCGAGATAAGCTTGAGAGAAAGACAGGTCAAATCATGGACAACACAGAGGTGCCTTTAACAACACCTTAGATGTGTAACTTGAAAACCAGTGAGGAAGAGGCATTAGTAGTGTAACTCTTAGACTGAAAGGAAAAAAAAAAAAACTTGGACGCAGATCGTCTGGAGATATTAGTAAGTCAATCTACATGATCCCATAAACAGCTGAATTGTACCTGGGTGCTGATTAACCAGGGTCACATGACTTCCCGCAGGTTCCATATGTCCCCGGAGGATACTGCTTAACAGAATTGCTCTCCTGGGTTGCTAGGGCATAGAAAGCAGGAGCCACAGGTGAATCTCTACGGCTCCTTAGCTGAATTCTCACAAAGAGAACAACAAAGTGGCTCGTGGTGAAAGCACTTTGGCCATGGAGTACTTTCTCGAGATTGCCACACCACCAAGAAAAAGCCATAGTCCCATGGCATTTGGCCAGTGTACCCAGGCATCTGCTCAGCAAATGCTCTTCCCTCAGACTGCATGCAACTGGCTTCATTGCTTCCTGGTTCACTGTGTGTAGAAAAGAAGACCCAGTGCAGGCCTTGGGGTCGGGCACACCTGTGTTCACATCTCAAGCCTACCACAGACCAACTCTTCCAACAGGGGCAAAGGATTCCCAAGCCTCAGTTTCTCCATCTGTAACACAGAAATAATCATCCTTGCCTCACAGTCTTGCTAAATAATAGAAAACAAGGAAAGCACTTGAAAAAGAAGAGATTCTCAAAGACAGAGATAGGTATGATGACTCTTGGAGGTCAAGTTCTGTTTTCAGCCTAGAGCTGGAGAGCAAGGCACTGAGGACCTCTGAGAGCCAAGCTTTCTCCCAGCCACGTGGCTATACCTCATTCCAGGACACACAGGGACTCAGTCAAGGGGGAGCTGGCACGTGGCTGGTCTTCCTGGCATGAGCATCTGTCTTCCTCTGGCTGTTTGCCTCACCATTCAGCAATGGGGATGACGGCCCATCCCCTGGACGACACTTTTATCACTGCCAAGGAGCTTGACAAGGGACCTGAGGTTGGAGGATTGAAGGGCAATCCTGGGAAGAAAATATTTGCCCAAATCCATTTAGAAGTCTGAAGCTCCAACCCTGACACTTCAGTGACAGACAGAAGCAAATATCTCCCAAGTCCATTGCCAATGGGCTCAATCCAGCAGGAAAAAGCAGGGAATGGCAATGAAGCGGCTGCTATATGTCAGTGTCTTGGGCCGGGATTGACTAAACAGCATTAGTCCTAAATTAATTTTAAGCCCAGGTGTCAGGGAATGTTAAGTTCATTACACAGGAAGTGTAGTAGGACTGCAACGGTGTCCTGCTCACACCTCAGTGGGGAGTGAGGCTTCCTGCCGACTGGGACTCACATGCTCTTCCTAGGGTCACAGCAGAGAACAGTCACGCTGAAGCAGGACATATTCTCCCAGAAAGAGTGTAGACCAGAGTGTTCAAATTAGACAAAGGCAGCTCCTCACATCACTGGTCAGCAAGCAGAGGACATAGGCAGTGTTGGAGAGAGGACACGAGAGGGGAAATTCAGCTTCCATCAAAATCAAGTGATAAACAGGAAGGGCTTTTAGACTCTCCTTTGAGTAAGTCCTCCGCTGAAGACTGAGGACCGTCTAGGACTAGCGAGAAAGACTGAAGAAAGAAGCAGGCGTCTCGGCACTCACTGACTGGGATAGGATGGCATGGAACACACCAGGGGCCCCTGGGAGGAGAAGAATCAACATGGGATCAGAGCTGACTCCTCACCCACACTGGGTAAGCTCCAGTTCTGGAGGACCAAGAGAGAACCTACTATCAGTGCCGAATGCACAGCCCTTATGATTAGTTGACACTCCATTTATAGACTCTACATTACATTCATAATTATCATTATTGTTGCTGCTGCAGCTGTTGTTATTAACATTAACGCTATAGAGTATGGATTCAATCACCAAGCCATTCTTAAAAAATCCTCTTTCACCTTCATAAAGTCCTAAGTCAAAGAACTACCCTAGGCACTAGTATGAAAAGATTCCTAGCTTAGAAAGACCTGACCTGACTCTTACAATCAAGATTCTAGTGCTTGGGGTGAATAAGACCAGATAAGCGATTCTTCAGAGACATGGGTGGTGGCCATGCTTGTTTCTCGCTAGGTGTGTTGCAGTTACACCAAGACCGTGCTCACCCTTCTCAAACTGGGACAGATGTGGAGGCACACTGCTCAGATCTCCCTTCAAGAAAGAACTCAGCAGTCAGCTGCAAGGAACGAAGGTAGCTGGCGGCAGCTTCCAGCCGTAACACTTTCAGGTTGTACCTCAGCTTTCAACACAAGCCCACGGTCTTTCTGGGCACCCTCTAGCCAATGATCGAGTGTGATGGGGGCATTTCTACCCAACATGGGATTCCTTTGACAGGTAATCTTTGCTCTAGAGCAACCAATTGAGTTGGCAGACACTTAGTGCAATCTGAATTGTGGTCCGAGGTTTTCCTTATCTCGCTGTCCTTTCACGCGTGTCAGATTTGCATCACAGTCTGAAGGTTTTTTCTGCCCAACTCTGCTTCCTACCCCTGTTATCTGTCACAAGCAATAACTCCCACCCCGACCAATAAACAACTTTACTCCTAATGCCATCTCATGGCTGCTTCCCAGAAAATCCAGTTGAAAAATCTGTTACCTTCTTTAATTACTATCACCTCACAAAGTAGGTGGTAATATCGCTATTTTACAGATTAGAAGGGTGAGGGTCAGAGAGGTAGATGGGGGAGCGGTCATTCAAACCCAAGGCTGCTTCACTAGGAAGGAGAAAAAACTAGGAGGCAACATTTGCTATTCAAATTGTCAGTCAAAAGGAAAGCATCACTAGTGTTAACTTAGTCTCAGTGAAGAAAACACAAGAACCCAAAGTTGAGGTGAGGGTTCTTTTGCCCCTCGAGAGATCTGTCTGGGCAAAGTGGGGATCCGGGCAGAGCTCTGGCCCCTGAGGCTTCTGGGGAGGAGCTGCTACCATCATGACGAGCATGGATTTCTGTACATGAGCCCCTTTGGCAAACTGGTGACACCTACAGACCTCTTCTCAGAGTAGTATTTTTTTTTTTTTCCGGTACGCGGGCCTCTCACCGCTGTGGCCTCTCCCGCTGCGGAGCACAGGCTCCAGACACGCAGGCCCAGTGGCCATGGCTCATGGACCCAGCCGCTCCGCGGCATGTGGGATCTTCCCGGACCGGGGCACGAAACCGCGTCCCCTGCATCGGCAGGCGGACTCCCAACCACTGCGCCACCAGGGAAGCCCTCAGAGTAGTATTTTTAAATGCATCAAATGAAATATGTCAGATTGCAAGGGAGGCCAATTATATTAAAATAAAGCTGCTAGAATATTTTTTAAACCTGCAATATGGTAATATACGTGCTTCTTTAATAATGCATTACATAACAAGATCTAGCAGCAGGTCTTATAAGTACCATAATTTTGAAGTAGTTTTGAACTTGAAAGATATTTTGACATGTCTACAATGACTCCAACGTGATGTGAAAAACCCATGGTTTGTATTGGCAACAAAGCCAAGGTCATGCTAATATTACTGTGATTTGCTGCTTACATTACAATTGGAAAACTTGCCAAATTTCAGTTAGAGATTAGTGAAAATAAAGATGTAATTTATTCCCATGCAAGTTCACAAACCCTAGATTAAGAAGCCCTTCAGGGGCTTCCCTGGTGGTGCAGTGGTTGAGAATCTGCCTGCCAATGCGGGGGACGCGGGTTCGAGCCCTGGTCTGGGGGGATCCCGCATGCTGCGGAGCGGCTGGGCCCGTGCACCACAGCCACTGAGCCTGCGCGTCTGGAGCCTGTGCTCCGCAGCAAGAGAGGCCGCGATAGTGAGAGGCCCGTGCACCGTGATGAAGAGTGGCCCCTGTTTGCCACAACTGGAGAAAGCCCTCCACAGAAAGGGGGACCTAACACAGCCATAAATAAATAAATTTAAACAAAATCATATCTTTAAAAAAAAAAAAAAAGAAGCCCTTCAGTAAATTCTGATTGTACCTGACAAACTGTGTGGCAAATTCTAACTCACTCAAAACTATAATCGTTCCCAAATAGGTAGTATGTAGACCCTTAGAGAGGGACCAATGAGCTCTAGGAGCCAGTAAGGGATTCCCAAGAATAAATTATAGCAAGTAATCCTATTTGGTTTTTGTGATAGAATCAGAGACTAATAGGTTGGGAAGGCCTGTGGGTGACCATATTATGCCTGAAAGGCCTTTGACCCAAACCCTCATGATATCTTTTCAATTGAGATAAAGAGATGTCAGGTGGACAATAACGCAGTTGGTTGACTGCCTAGCGAGTTCAGTCAGTCTCCAAAGGGTCAAAGCCAAGCTGGAGAGTGTGTTCCAATAGCATCCTAGAGGACTCAGGCCTAAGCCCTGGCTGACCCAACAGTTTCTTGCAGAGACTTGGATGAGAACCTAGAAAAACAGCTGAGCTGATTCTCAAAAGACATGAAGCCCCGAGGCTTGGTAAATACTCTGGATAGCAGAGTCCAAATCCAAAGCGATGCTAGGAAGCCAGAAATAAAAATGAACAGAATTTCTCAAGAAGGAATTTAATAAAGATGGCCGCATTGGGATTGACATATATACACTATTGATACTATGTATAAAATCGATAACTAACGAGAACGTACTGTATAGCCCAGGGAACTACTTAATGCACTGTGGTGACCTACCTGGGAAGGAAATCCGAAAAAAAGTGGATATATGTATACATAGAGCTGATTCACTTTGCTGTACGGTACAAACTAACACAACGTTGTAAAGCAACTATACTCCAATAAAAATTAATTTAAATAAATAAATAAAACCAGTATTGGAAAGTAAAAAAATAACAATAATAAAACAATGTTGGGACAATTGATGAAACATTGGTGAAAAGTGAAATTAGACCTCTATCTCACAAGGTATATTAAAAGAAACTCCAATTATATTTTTAAAAAAAAGATGGATGCAAAGTCAGATCTGGAAATTTACAAGTATCAATATAACTGCAGGTGCAGAGGATGAGGGCAAGGAGCTTACGAGCAGTACATGTGGTGCCAAAGACCTAGGGATGCTACGTCTGTCACAGACGTGAGCACGTAAGCACAGCACGTAAGCCTGTGCTACCCTAGACTGAAAGCTGTTGTCCAGAGTAAGGGAGGTGAGACTCCTCCTCTTCTCAAAGCTGAATGGCCCAAATCTGGGTATGGGGGTGGGGTGGGGATGTGTGCTGCGCTAGGAGTCATACTCAAAGGACTTGTAATGAACAGGATTGCACTCAGAGGAGAGCTGGAAAATCCAAACTGTACGACATAGAAACAGTGGTTGAAGCCACCGACAGCATTTGGTCTGATAAAAAGCACTTTGGGAAGGAAAGGAACAAGGAGATAAGATCATTTTTCTCAAAGGCCATTATGTATAACCGGGATCTACAAACATTTTCTGTAACGGGCCAGATAGTAACTATTTTCTGCTTTGCGAACCTGTGGCACATCTGATTTCTGTCACAGCTACACACTCTGTCATTGGACGCAAAAGCAGCCATAGACAATATAGAAATGAATGGGTGTGGCTGTGTTCTAATAAAACTTTATTTACAAACACTGGTGGAGGGTCAGATTTAGCCTGGGAGACATAGTTTGCCGACCCCTGTTGTAAAAGGAGGAAAGTAACATTTCCTTAGAGGCTACCCTGTGCCAAACATCTGCACATTATCTCATTGATTCGTCATAGAACTCATAGAACTAAAGTAGGTACTATCTCCCCATTTTAACATATGGGAAAACTGAGACTCCATATATGCCTATACTTGTATACTTCTATATGCGTTATTAAGCAAATATGCCCCAAACCCCACTAGCATGAGATGGCCCTAGAATTCTAATGAGTTTCCATCACAGCACTCACTCCCTGGAGAATTGGTGCCTGGCCATGGTGGGATCTACATGTGGAGTGAGTCATCACCCAAGTGATGGCAAATAATACATCTGGAAGGGCCACCAAGTCCCAGAAACATCCTGAGAAATGCAAAGACCGTGATTCCAGTCACGAGGAGGAGACCTGGGCCACTGAGTTGAAAGCTGTGATGAAGTGACCTATGGTAGCCACTCTTTTTTTTTTTTGCGGTACGCGGGCCTCTCACTGTTGTGGCCTCTCCCGTTGCGGAGCACAGGCTCCGGAGGCGCAGGCTCAGCGGCCATGGCTCACGGGCCCAGCTGCTCCGCGGCATGTGGGATCTTCCCAGACCGGGGCACGAACCCGTGTCCCCTGCATCGGCAGGCAGACTCTCAACCACTGCGCCACCAGGGAAGCCCGGTAGCCACTCTTGATGGGAACAAATCAGCTAAAGGTTTTCTCATTGTTTTCAGTATTTTTTAAAATTAGATGATTCATTAGCCACAGAGGTATTTTCCATAGCACCACTTACCACAGCGCTTCCTGCCAAGAACAAGGTCAGAGGCAAGGGTCTCTGAAAAGCTGCAGCATCAGGGTTAGAGCGAGGCACTAACATCTCCTCCCTGTGTGGCCAAAAGTATCGCCTTCCCCCTCACCCCTCTCCCTTCTCTCCTCACAATACAGCCCTTGGAAGCCTCCAGCCAACCCCTAGGCAATCACTCCCTGATCTGCACTCTCTCCACACCTCCATCAACACACCTACCATCACTCTTATTTCTCAGAAAGACCAACAAAATGGCACAAGCTGCAAGTTACGTGTCACCGAACCCCAGTGCTCAGAGGGTGTCTGATACATAGACTCACTCAATAAAAGTCTGTTTTATTAAACTTCACTTGAACAGGTCTCAAGCAAATGCACTCGCCTACATCTCCCATTTAACTTCCATGGCAATCACTTAACAAATCACCCTCTGTCTTACTTGATAGATGAAACAATAACAGGCCCCTAGATGGAGGCAGAAAGAACTGCTGGTGCCCGTTGGAAGCCAAACCTGCTCCTGCTGTGCTCCCTGAGTTCTGTGTCACTCCTCTACCTCAGGCCAGGAAGAACATTCACAAGGATGCCAACCTGCATGGCTTTTCTTTAGTGATTACTGGAGGACATTGATTTTTTTTCTAGTTCAAATCAACTTCTATAGCCCACTTCTAGAGCAAACTGAGCGTAAACTAACCGGACAAGCCAGTCCTGCCCCGGACCCACTCTGCTATTTTATTGCAAGAATCACCTTCCTCATGAGTGTTCATTGATCTGTGTCTACATAGACCCAATACAGTATAAAGAATAAAGCAAGGCTCCAACATCAGACAGACCTGAGATTAAATCCTGTTTCCGCCATTGATCGGCTCTGTGGCCTTAAGCATATTGCTTAATCTCCCAGGGCCTTGGTGTCCTCATCTGTAAAATGGGGTTAAGAATGCCTACTTTGTAGGCTTGTGAGATTAAGAGAAATAATGGGCCAGAAAAAGCATTTGTAAAGTGTTGATATAGATGAGATAGTTCAATGGTAGATTGATAGCAAGGTAGCAGCAGGTAAGCTTATTTTGTAACAAGAGAAATTGAGTGTTAAGGGTTTAGGAAAAGGAGTAACGATACCCTCATAAACACCTATCCTCTTTCTGGATGAGGGATCTGAGACTCAGAGATATGAGATAACTTGCCTAGTGGCACACTGCTAATAATTGACCTGGCCTCATCACACATCCTGCACTTGGACGGTGTTCGGCATGCACTAGGCACTCAGTGAGCATTTGCAGACTAATTAACTGAAGGAATGATAGGATATGGTCTAAAAACACGAGCAGCGTAATCCAGGAGGACAGTGCTCTGGTCTCCTTCAGGCAGGGCCATTCTGGTTGCTTTTTTTTTTTTTTTTTCTTTTTCTTTGGCTGCATTGGGTCTTCATTGCTGCACACAGACTTTCTCAAGTTGCAGCAAGCCGGGGCTACTCTTCGTTGCAGTGCGCGGGCTTCTCAGTGCGGTGGCTTCTCTTGTTGTGGAGCATGGGCTCTAGGCGCGCGGGCTTCAGTAGTTGTGGCACATGGGCTCAGCAGTTGTGGCTCACGGGCTCTAGAGCGCAGGCTCAGTAGTTGTGGCACAGGGGCTTAGTTGCTCCGCAGCATGTGGGATCTTCCCAAACCAGGGCTCGAACCTGCGTCCCCTGCATTGGCAGGTGGATTCTTAACCACTGTACCGCCAGGGAAGTCCTCTTGTTGCATCGTTTTGGGATGAATAGTCCTACACGAGTCCTAGTGTGTCCAATGGGTATGACCACCATAGCCTCGAGAACTAACTTAACTCATTGTCGACAACCTTCTAAGGAAGAGAAGCTGGGGTTCAAGAACACAGGAATTTTAACTGCTCATATCTAATGTTTATGATTAGTCTTAAGCAAATAAGGTCAAGTTCTCTTGCCCTCAGACTATTACAGAATTCAGTTTACTGATATTCAATGGACCATCAGTTCCCAGTTCTCTTAATATTATAGAATGAGGCTGAGTTCTATAAACATAGAGTCACGGTGGTATAATGGAAAGAGCACTGGACTAAATGTAAGGCGACATGGGTTCAAATCTCGGTCCCTATGAACTCTAGGCATGAATCTTAGCCTCTTTGGCTCTGATTCTTCATCTATAAAATGGGAAAATAATACTAGCCCCTCTTCATTATAATAGTGAGGATTAAGTGGGATCATGTATGTTAAAGTGTCTGTCTTGATGTTTAGCACATAGAAAGTGCTTAATAAATATTTATCCATTTGACGGAATGCACATGTGGTATCTGGCATACTAAACACTCATAATGAGAGGCTATTTAGTCAGTTCATTTTTAGCATTAGACCTGGGTCCCTAGAAGGCACTTAGTAAATGCTCTTTCGCTCAGTGGAATACTTGCCCAATGACGGGCATAGTAGTTGCTTAATGAATGTTCATTCATTCAGTGGAATCTTAGCACAGTGCATAGCACACAGACAACATTCCACAAATGTTGGTCAAATCCAAGTAGGGAAAGTGAACTTCATTCATTTAATGAGATTTTGCAACCCCATAAATATTGTATGTGGTTGCCGGTGCTTTACGAAGCAAATCAACCATTGCTGAAATGTTCTCAGCTTGCGCTGGTTAACAAACAGTTGTAAACTATTTTCCAAACATACAGCATTCCATGAATGCGCCGTAATAACACTGGTAAGCACCCGAGATCCTAAACAAGTGGTGGGAGAGTGCGACGTACGGATTAATTCAAAAGTCAACAAAGGATCCGTCTTCACAGAGACAAGCACAGCTACACAACCCTTCCTAAGCTCGCCCAGAGCTCAGCTTGACAATCATTCTGACAGATCCTAGAGACACTGAACCCCAAGGAAAAATTCCCAAGTGTAGGCAGAGTCTGTCAGGAAGTAGAAATGCACATATGCAAATGTGGGCCTATAGGAGAGTATGTGTATATATAAAATCTTCTTTTAAAGGATTCATCTTTGAAAGATTTGCTGTATTTAAGTACTCTGCAACATTAAAGCATTTTGTTCCTTGGGGAAAAGGCGAGTGACGTTTAATGGTGTAATTTCTCCTTTTAGAGACCACATTCTCTAGAAAGACCATCAAGGAAAGACTTTTAAGAAAGGAGGGAGAGATGCCTTCAACAGACACTTGGTTTTCCCAATCAGAAGTTCAAGAGGGAGAGACAAACTCTATATAATTCCTGCACAGAGTAGGTGAGTGACACTGAAGTTTAGTTCTGAAGAATGTACATGAATTCTTTAGGCATGAGAGGTGGAGGAAGAACATTCCAGTTCTGAAAGGGAAAGTGACATTTAAGGTATGGCAATGAGTTCGACATGGCTGGCGATGAAGCGTGTGGGGTCCAGGGGTTAGTAGCAGTAAGTGATGCTAAAGAGGTGGGCCAGGCTGGGAGACCTTTAAGCCATGGTCCATGACCTGTGAAGAATGTTACACTTGCCTCTCTTTCATAACACTTATCTCCATCTGTCTTATTTTGAAGTTGGTTGTTTATTAAGGGTTTTTTCTCTATTTCCTTCTTCCAGTCTGGAATTCCTGGAGACCAGGATTGCATGTTTGTTACCTTTATTCACATCTGCAAGTCTAGCTTAGCACACTGCCCCTAATATGTACAAAACAAGTTTCAAAGTAAATAAAAAGTAAAGACACCTTTCCAGAAGTTAATATCTGTTGCCTACTGTCTAATCTTCCTTCATATACAAGGCCAGTGTGCCAGTTAGGAGTTAATACAGGAAAAAGAAGTCCCTCCAGGTATTTTAAACAGAAGGGCATTTAATACAGGGGATGAGGTGCTTATATAATCCTTGGAGGGCTAGAGGAGCCAATCTGGGGGGCTCCTGGCTCAAGTGCACAGCTCCAAAGCTGAGATGCAGAGGTCAGTGAACCTCTGCTGCAGCTGCTTCTGACTTCAACTGCCAATATCTCTCATTCTCTAAAAGCTGGTAACTGCATTACATGCCTTAAACCTGAGTCGGTCCACAGACATGCGTGTGTCTATCACCTCACTGGCCAGCAGCAATGACAAGACTGTGGCTTCCAACTCACTGTAAACTTCCAAGTCTCTTGGAATTTCATCTCATTGGTGGAATCTAATTTGCTTCCAGAACCCCAACTGCAAGGGAATCAGGGAAATGTAGTTTCTAGCCTTCCCACCCCTGGGATAAAGAAAGATCCCTAAGAAGCGGGTAGGGATGGATGCCTGATTCTAATCAAAGATATCCCCACAGTCAAGAATAATTCTAATTGCCTGCTGAATACTTGAAGTATGGGCTCTTTTAAAAAACAAACAAACAAACAAAAAACCTTTTTATAGCCTGGATAACATTTCCTAAGAAGTGAAGAATTTTTTCTAGTGCCCCCTTTTTTTTTGGCAGTGCCACATGGCATGTGGTATCTTAGTTCCCCAACCAGGGATCGAATCTGCGCCCCCTGCATTGGAAGGGCAGAGTCTTAACCACTGGATCAACAGGGAAGTCCCTAGCAGTCTTATTTCTTAACTAAAATCAGAAGCACCTCCTTTTTCCCAGTCCCTTTCCTCTTCCTCTTTCTTTCTCTTCCTTTTTCTTTCTGAACAATTCTGTCCTGAATGGTGGACAAGTGGATCCAGCTGGAGGTGGGAAGGCCATGGAGGTTAAGAGTAGGGTGTCAGGGCTTCCCTGGTGGCGCAGTGGTTGAGAGTCTGCCTGCCGATGCAGGGGACATGGGTTCGTGCCCCGGTCCGGGAAGATCCCGCATGCCACGGAGCGGCTAGGCCGGTGAGCCATGGCCGCTGAGCCTGTGCGTCCGGAGCCTGTGCTCCGCAACGGGAGAGGTCACAGCAGTGAGAGGCCCGCGTACCGCAAAAAAAAAAACAAAAAAAAACAAAAAACCAGGAACCAGGGCTCCTTGGAGAAACGGCTGATTCCAGGACTAGGGCAGGGAAAGTACAAGATGAGCCTGGAACATCTTGTGCCATAAAGTAAGGAAGGACTCAGAGAATGATGGGGACAAGTCAAGAGGACACAGAATCCAGATTGAAAGGATTCCCACTGGCCAAATCTAGGACACTATGAACATCAAAATAAATAATAACAGCAAAGGATGATAACTTATCAAATAAAATAGGAAGCCACGAGTGCAACTGACAAACTACTTAAAAAGCGAAAATTTGATCAAAACCAAGATATTTAGATAGTTTCAAAGTACATGCCCATAAAATTACAGAGGGAGTACCACAGTGTTCATTGCAGCTCTATTCACAATAGCCAGGACATGGAAGCAACCTGTGTCCATCAAGAGATGAATGGATAAAGAAGATGTGGCACATACATTCAATGGAATATTACTCAGCCATAAAAAGAAATGAAATTGAGTTATTTGTAGTGAGGTGGATGGACCTAGAGTCTGTCGTACAGAGTGAAGTAAGACAGAAAGAGAAAAACAAATACCGTATGCTAACACACATATATGGAACCTAAAAAAAAAAAAAAAGGTCATGAAGAACCTAGGGGCAAGATGGGAATAAAGACACAGACCTACTAGAGAATGGACTTCAGGACACAGGGAGGGGGAAGGGTAAGCTGTGACAAAGTGAGAGCGTGGCATGGACATATATATACTACCAGATGTGAAATAGGTAGCTAGAGGGAAGCAGCCACATAGCACAGGGAGATCAGCTCGGTGCTTTGTGACCACCTAGAGGGGTGGGATAGGGAGGGTGGGAGGGAGGGAGACGCAAGAGGGAAGAGATATGGGAACATATGTATATGTATAACTGATTCACTTTGTTATAAAGCAGAAACTAACACACCATTGTAAAGCTATTATACTCCAATAAAGATGTTAAAAAAAAATTACAGAGGGAAAAGAGAGTGTAACGTTACAGTGAGAAGCCTGGCAGATGCCACCTTAGGAACTGAACATCGTCAGTGATGGAACAAACTGGAATTTCACACCTCGTGCCAGGATGCAATGAGAAGAACAGCATCGCTTCTGGGGTAGTCCTGCCAGAGCAGCACAACTGGGATAATGTCATGAAGAAACATCAGACAAACACAACTGAACTGATGTTCTACGAAATAACTAGCCTGTAATCTTCAAAAGTGTCAAGGTCGTGAATAACGAAAGACTGAGAAACTGTCCCATGCTGAAGGAGACTAAAGAGCATTGACAACTGAGAACAATGATTCTAGAGTGGAGTCTTCCAGCAGGACTAACAGCACATTATTGGGACCATGCATGAAATGTGAATGGAGCCTGAGGATTACATGATAGTATTGGATAGACGTTAATATCCTGAGTTTGATGGTTGCATTGTGGTTATATAGGAGCATATCCTTGTTTATAGGAAATACCGACTTCACTATTTGGATGTCACAGGACATCAGATTGGTAACTTATTTTCAAATAATTCAGAAGGAAAAAAAGTTATTTGCATTGTACTTGCCACTCTTTTTTAAGTATGTGAATATTCCGAAATAAAATTTATTTGTAAAAAGTGATAAGTACCCAAGCTCCAGGGGAACGCAGATTTATTAAATCAATAACCAAAAACCTCACCTGTCTTACAGCTTCAAAAAACTCGATTTCACCTTTCCAAACAGATGAGAGTCCTTCTTTTTTTTCACATTGGATCTGGGAAATATAAACTGAAACTGTACAAGGTTTCTGGAACAAGCAGTATTCCTGGAGGCTTCGTTGGATATATGCCCACCTCCAACCTTCCAATGTCTATCATAATGTGTGGAAAGAAAACTTGGTGAAGAATAAGAAGACCGGTTCTGAATGTCATTGTCACCACTTCCTAAATATGCTACTTTGGGCAACTGCTTACCCTCCCTAAGCCTGTGTTTCCTTAACTGTAAAATGGAGATACTAATATTTAGTTCACAGTATTGTTGGAAGAGTTAAATACAATAATGGGTGTGAACCTGCCTAAATAATGATTGGCATAGGAGCATAAGGGTTTTGTTTTTTTAACATCTCTATTGGAGTATAATTGCTTTACAATGGTGTGTTAGTTTCTGCTTTATAACAAAGTGAATCAGTTATACATATACGTATGTTCCTATATCTCTTCCCTCTTGCATCTAAGGGTTTTGTTTTTAATTGCACAACAACTTAATTTTATATAACCCAAAAAGTTCCTTTGACTTTGCCATTTACTCACTCATTCTCACTCATTTATACACTTAATGTTTGACAAATACTTACCAAGAATCTACTATACACGGTTCTATGGTCCAAGTCAGAAATAATAAACCGCAAGTTACCCTTTTTTTTCCTACAAAGAAGAAGATGCAATGGAAAACAATGCTTTATATCCAGCTGTGAATTATGAATTTAAAGCAGTTTAATAATCCAACCAAGGATGTGTTTGCATTTCATTCCCTCTCTCTTATCATAGCTATTGAATCCACCCACGTCTCCATCACATACATCTTTATTTTCCAATGAGTTCTGAAAGATTTCCAAGGTAGAGCAAGACACAGGGAATGCACCTGACGTCTGCCTCCCCCTGGGAATTATGTCACTCCATTTAATTCCTCCTGACATTTTCCCCATTGTACTTTCTGCTCCTCCTCAAAATACATCCTTCTCAGAAAAGAAATGTACTTATTGACTACCCAGGACAATCTTGGAAACAGTTGCAATTGATGGTGTGTAGAGTTCAAAAAAGAAAAAAAATAATAACCGACAAACCAAATGCAGAAACCTGTTCCATAAGGTCTCCAAAGCACTAACAGGTTGTTTGGGACATCAAGAGTCCCAGGGGTTTCTCTGTAAACCCCACTTAGGCAGGCAGAGAGATTTCTTTTCCAATTTTAGGCCATTGGCAATTTCGTTTGCTTAGGCTTAATTGTTCCCGGATATTGAGAGGGTACAGAAGGTAATTGTATGTTGATTTTAATGACTCTTTTGGCCTCGATTTAACAATCCTCGCTGAAAAAATCACCAACGAACCCACACGCACACGGGGTTTTTTGTTTGTTTTTCGGTTTTCTTTTTCCTTAAGAAATTCGCCTGAAGGTGAAATACAGATAAAATCCAGCTGCGCAGCCCCGTGCCGTTCCTGTGAGTGGACGGGTCTCCGTCACTCAGAGCATCACAAGCAAGAGGCTAGAACGGGCCCGGTTTCTGTGTCAGAGCCGGGCTGACAGTAGCTGTGCCCTCAGCCAGCCAGGGGAGAGTCCACACCCGTACTCTCGCATCTCCCTCTGGCCCAGCAGCCCTCTGCAATCCGAACTTCTAAAACTGCTCTGGCTAAGTGGCGTCGTACTGGGGGCACCCATCTCGCCGACTGCCCAAAGAACAATTTTAACTGCCAGGAATGCGGCAGAACTTTCGGAAGTGCGTGAAATCAGCTACGTAAATTGTGAAAAAGCTGTTGTGTGACAGCATCAAATTGTGCAGTCGAGGTCGCCTTGCGGAGAGGAGGTGACCCCACCTCCATCCCCCCCGAGCGCCGGCCTTGCCATCTAGTCTGAGTACCGCGCGCACCCAGAGCCCGCCCAGCCCCGGGACCAAACGCCTCGCCGAGGTCCTCTCCGCAGTACCTGGCACAGCTGGCCGCCCCCAGAAAACTCCTCCTCCCTGACTCCCCCTGTCCTCTGCCCCCTCCCACCCGCGCCTCTTTAGCCCCGCCCCCTTCCTTTCCCCTCCCACCCCACCCCACCCCGGCGCCTCGCCGGCCCCGCCCCCTCCCGTGTTTTCCCTTCAGTCTCCTCTTTCCCAGTTCTCCCTTTAAAAATTGGTGTAACCCAGGCCTGGGGAGGAGAGGGGAAAGCAAAATGCCAGCCATATCAGAACCGCTAAGATAGGGTAAATAAATTTTGAAAAAGCATATTTAATAGTGTAACTTAATATTTAATAAAAGCAAGAGATGTCTGAGCGTTTTTTTTTTAATGTATGGGTTTATATAACACTATGTAAGTTTCACGTGTACAGTATTGTATTTCGACTTCTGCGTACCAGAAAGAGTGCTCACCACCAAAAAGCGTAGTTTCCACCCCTCACCATACAGTTGACCCCCTTTACCCATTTCGACCCCCCACCCCTTCCCCTCCGTTAACCACTACTCTGTTCTTTGTATCTACCTGTTTGTTTTGAGATGTCTATTTTTTAATACAAATCTCTGAAGGTTAAGCTCAGCAAAATCTCCTTGGTGATGAACCACCATGCAGTGATTCTTAGCTGTACCCACGGAGTTCTATCAGTTTGTTTTTCTAGGTTTTTTTGGAGGTAGGGGGTGTATGTTTACCAAGACAGTACGTTCCCTTTGTTTAAGGTTGAGAAACGCTGTTCACAATAACCTCATCCACTCCTTCGGGGCTTCGATTATACCTCGAAGCAGACAGCTCCCAATGCTCTATCTCTAGCTCAGATCTTCCCCTTGGAGCGTGTGATCCCGCAGGGACTGCTTACTGGATGTTTCCAACTGCGAGGCTCAAACCTAACAGGTCCACAGGTGAGCTCACGGTCTTCCCCACGCCCTGCTCCCTGTCTCTGCCCTGTGACCCGGGCCAGGCACTGGGGATGCCCCAACACCCGTGGTCGACCCATGTTAGAGTCAGCTCTAAACTATCTCATACACCCATCTTCTCCTCTCCTTTACTGCAGACACTGCCTCAGCTCAGCCCTCCCTCCAGGGTTTTTTAGGAGATAACAGCCTCCCAACTGCGTTCCTTGGCTTTGAATTCTCCTCCCTCCACGCTGTTGGAAAATGACCCATCTAAAATATTCTAGTGGCTCCTTATTGCTTGTAGAATAAATTTTAATGTTCTCAGAACAACCACGGAAATCTCGTCACAGTAGGACTCCATCCTACCTTCCCTGTTTCTTTTCTTGACAGCCCTCCTTCCAATTCCACTTTCCAGCCACCTGATTCCCCCAACCCTCCAGACTCCTTCCCACCTGCTGACTTTTCTGCACACCGTTCCCTCTGCCTAGAATTCCACCTCCCTGCTTGGCTACCTAGTGAACTGCTATTCTTCCTACGGAGCCCAACTGAGTGACACTTTCTACGTAGAGCTTTTCCACACTCCTCCAGGTATAAATAATTGTTCCCTTCATTGTTTTCCTGCCTCACTTCCTACGGTCTCCTTTAAGCCCTTATCACTTTGTAAATTTAGTTATTGGTTAGAGTCTATCTTCTCCTGTATGTTATGATCTCTTTGAGTATAGAAGCTGAAGCAGCATCCACATCTGTGTTTCCCCAGAATCTTACACAGAGCCTGATACAGAGTAGGTACTGAATGAATGAATGATGACCCATGGTGCCTGCTGGCTTTTCCCAGCATTACTGTGCTCTCAAGTCCTCTGTGACATAATAGGACCATCAGGACAGTAAAGGATTGCAATATCTTTACATTAGTTCCCTAATGCTGCATAGCAAATTACCCCAAACTTAGTGGCCTAAAAACTCAGTCATCACTTGTGATCTCTCTCTGGGTAGGGCATTTCGACACTAATTCCTCCCTCATGATGTCTGAGGCCTCAAGTGGAAGATTCAAAGGCCAGGGGCCAGAACTATCTGAACCCTCATTTACTCACATGTTGACATTGACTGTCAGCTGGGGTTTTAGCTAAGTGTCAGCCAAAACACTTCCATGTGGCTTCTTCGTGTGGCCTGAGCTTCCTCACAACACGGTGTATGGATTTCAAGGACAAGTGTCCTAAGAGTGAGAAAAAACAGGTGAGACCATATTGACTTTTTTTTTTTGGCATTATAATTATTATTTTTTTAACATCTTTATTGGAGTATAATAGCTTTACAATGGTGTGTTAGTTTCTGCTTTATAACAAAGTGAATCAGTTATACATATACATATGTTCCCATATCTCTTCCCTCTTGCGTCTCCCTCCCTCCCACCCTCCCTATCCCACCCCTCTAGGTGGTCACAAAGCACCGAGCTGATCTCCCTGTGCTATACGGCTGCTTCCCACGTATCTACCTTACGTTTGGTAGTGTATATATGTCCATGCCTCTCTCGTGCTTTGTCACAGCTCACCCTTCCCCCTCCCCATATCCTCAAGTCTGTTCTCTAGTAGGTCTGTGTCTTTATTCCTGTCTTACCCCTAGGTTCTTCATGACATTTTTTTTTCTTAAATTCCATATATATGTGTTAGCCTACGGTATTTGTCTTTCTCTTTCTGACTTACTTCACTCTGTATGACAGACTCTAGGTCTATCCACCTCATTACAAATAGCTCAATTTCGTTTCTTTTTATGGCTGGGTAATATTCCATTGTATACATATTGACTGTTATGACCTCGCCTTGGGGGTCGTGCAGCCTCACTTCTGCCACATTCTGTTGATGGAGGCAGTTACAAAGGTCCATCCAGGTCCAAGGGGAGGGAACATAAAGCCCACGTTTTGATGGAAAAGTGTTCATATCACATTGTAATAAGAACATGTGGGATGGCATATATATTGATACATTGGTGTGGCTGTATTTGGAAATTATCTGCTATGATCTTCAAGGAACACCGCCCTCTGCTACTGTGGGGACACTAACCTCGTGAAGCATTGGGAGCACATTAGACAAATAACCCTAAATGGCTACCTAACTTGGTCATGAACCTTTGTTATGAATCTCAGATGGAAGCTTTCCATCCAATTAGCAAGAGCCCCAAACTGTCAGGGACATACAACTGCATGAAAAGGATGAAGGAAATTATTTAGGATCTGTTTATTGAACTAACTCACCAAAGACTGACTACTCTGTACCAGGCCCTACAGATGAGCCAGATACATCCCCTGCCTACCAGAAACAAATATGCTCAAAACCGCTTTTCCTTGCTACACTGAACCAACATCCTTGAACCAAGTTAGTACACTTCCATTTTCTGTTCCCTTGAGATAGAACCTTGGTTCCCTATGCAAAATGGACTCTGAGGATATGCCCAGTCATACCTGAGTACAGGGACAAAGAAAATTTAGGCTTCCAAGCTGAGTCTCTCTATCGCACAAGGAAGAATTAAATACCCACCATAAAGGTAAAACAGATTAAATATTATTAGTGACTAGAACGTATAGATATTATAAGACTCAGTCTCCTTGTGTGGGAAAACTACAACCCAGGAGCCAAATCCTGCCAGCAGCCTGTTTGTTTGTTTTCCTTAATTTATTTTTTATTTTATTTTTGGCCGCGTTGGGTCTTTGTTGCTGTGCGCAGGCTTTCCCTGGTTGTGGCGAGCGGGGGCTACTCTTTGTTGCAGTGCACAGGCTTCTCATTGCAGTGGCTTCTCTTGTTGCGGAGCATGGGCTCTAGGTACGTGGGCTTCAGTAGTTGTGGAAAGTAGGCTCAGTAGTTGTGGTACGTGAGCTCTAGAGCGCAGGCTCAGTAGCTGTGACGCACGGGCTTAGTTGCTCCACAGCATGGGGGAATCTTCCCAGGCCAGGGCTCGAACCATGTCCCCTGCATTGGCAGGTGGATCCTTAACCACTGTGCCACCAGGGAAGCCCCCAGCAGCCTGTTTTTATAAATAAAGTTTTATCAGAACACAGCTCTGCTCATTGATTTAAGAATGGTCTGTGACCACTTTCATGTGGCAGAGTTGAGTAGTTGCCACAGTGACTGTCTGGTCCCATAGACCCTCAAATATTTATTGTCTGGCCCTTTACAGACAAAGTTTGCTGCCCTTCCTCTAAATCTTTTTGCTTGCTTGCATCAATCATAGTGCTGCCTTCTATCATGCTTCACCTAGGCACCAGGCTCTATGCTAGGAATCCCTGTATGAATTACTTTCAACTTTACCTGGAACCATCAGGGAAATATTATCCTCATCTTGCAGATGCAGCAAATCAAGATTTTAAGAGGTGAAAGGTTTGCACAGAGCCACAACCCGTCAGTGGTGGAATTCAAACCCAGGTCAGTATAATTCCAAAGGCCACGCTCTTATCTTCACACCTGTCAGTAAAAGCATGGGGTATAGACACTTCTGCCTTCTGGCTGTCTGGGTGAGAAACAACTGGAATCCAGGAGCTGCCGGACATGATTATGAGCCTAAGGAATCTGCACTCGAGCACAACCACTTTCCCCAAATGATTGATTGTAATGGAGATGATTCATCATCCAGGAGGCGGGGATCACGGAGGTTGTCCCTAGAAGCCAACAGAATGAACAGAGGGGGTTGGGCCACCAAAGCCCTCAGCACACACAGCTGAGACCTGGGGCTTGGAGCTACAGACACAGAACCACGGAGACTCCACCACCTTCCTCAGAGCTCCTCAATCTGGAGCGTTGCCCAGGCCATCTGGAGGATCAGGAAGAGTCCAGTCGTGACAGGTAGCTTTTATCTGGACAGCAGTCACTGCTGTAATGAAACTCCCCTTAGCACTTGCCGAATTCCGTGCATCTCTGGTTCAGCTGGGAGCTGGTACCCCTCTGTGTAAGCCTGCATTCGCCGGCCCCAGACTGTTAGCACCCTTAAGAGACAGGAGGCAGAGATGTTTGTGGGCACAGGACACTTGGGACCACAAGGAATCTACCCAGACATTCCCTGAGAACTCACCTATCACAGCCTTGTTGGTGCTGGGACCCAAGTCTGAGCTCTGCTAAGAAAAAGGAGGGCATTGCCCAGAGCGTACTGAGGGTTTTTTTTTTTTTAATTTATTTATTAACTTATTAACATTTATTTTTGGCCGCGTTGGGTCCTCGCTACCGCACGCGGGCCTTCCCTAGCCGCGGCAAGCGGCGGCCACACCTCGCCGCGCCGCGCGGGCCTCTCATCGCGGTAGCCTCCCCCGCCGCAGTGCACAGGCTCCAGGCGCGTGGGCCTCAGCAGCTGTGGTACGCGGGCTCAGTAGTTGTGGTGCACGGGCCCAGCCGCTCCGCAGCACGTGGGATCCTCCCGGACCAGGGCTCGAACCCGTGTCCCCTGCACTGGCAGGCAGACTCCCAACCACTGCGCCACCAGGGAAGTCCCCTGAGGTATTTTTTGATCGTTGCTGTTTTGTTTTTAAATTCTCTCACATTCATTACACATGTTTTTATCGAGCATCCACCATGCTCGATAAATAAATGAAAGAAAATTCCCTGCCATCAATAATAATTAATGAGTGCTTACTCCATACCAGGAATTTCTCTAAAAGCTGTGCAGGCAGAAAGACATTTAAAACTCATAGCAACACTGCAAGGTAGGTACCAGCCTTGTCTCATTTCACAAAAGAAGAAACTGAGGCACAAGAAAGTTCATTCATTCAACAAATGCATCACACACACACACACACACACACACACACACACACACACGTATATATATAAAGAGAGAGCAAACTTTCTATGCTAATACTCCCAATAACTAGCATACTTACAATTGGAGCCCTAAAGTTTAAAAAAAAAATCCTAACCATACACATTTACATATATTTCTCCTCATTGTACCATCCCCGCTAAGAAAGCCATTTTTTAGATGGTGAAATCTCAGAGACGTTTAAGGGATTTGCACAAGATCACACAGCCAGTCGTGGCCTGCCTATCAGGGAAATGCTTTCTATAGAAGGACCAGAACAAGATCCTCAAGGTACCTTTCAGCTTTAGAACCCAAGGGATCAATTGCAGGGGGCTCTCCTCTCCCACCCTGGCCCCTTGTGCCCTCATTGGGAGTCTACCCGTCACTCCCAGGTCCCTTCTAGCAAAAATCAAGTATTTGAAGCCCCATCACAGAGTTATTTAAACTCTTTCTGCCTCAGTTCCTTGTCTGTAAAATGGAAATAAAACCAGTTCTTTCCTTAGAAGTGTGTTGTGAGGATTAAATGTTAATCTATATATAGTACTTAGAGCAGCACCCGGCTCATCCTGAGCGCCATTGGAGAGTTGTAATTATTAAATTACATCACTACGGGGCTTCCCTGGTGGCGCAGTCGTTGAGAATCTGCCTGCTAATGCAGGGGACACGGGTTCGAGCCCTGGTCTGGGAGGATCCCACATGCCGCATTGCAGTTGGGCCCGTGAGCCACAACTACTGAGCCTGCGCGTCTGGAGCCTGTGCTCCGCAACAAGAAAGGCCGCGATAGTGAGAGGCCCACACACCGCGATGAACAGCGGCCCCCGCTTGCCACAGCTAGAGAAAACCCTCGCACAGAAACGAAGACCCAACACAGCAATAATTAATTAATTAATTAATAAAAGTGAAGGCATTCCATTTGTTTAAAAAAAAAAATGTTCACTATGCTTGATGGACCTAGAGATTGTCATACAGAGTGAAGTAAGTCAGAAAGAGAAAAACAAATATCATATAATATCGCTTATATGTGGAATCTAGAAAAACGGTACAGATGAACTTACTGGCAAAGCAGAAATAGAGTCACAGATGTAGAGAACAAACCTGTGGTTACCAACGGGGAGTGGGACAAATTGGGAGATTGGGATTGACATATATACACTACTATGTATAAAATAGATAGATAACTAATGAGAACCTTCTGTTCGGCAGAGGGGACCTGACTCAATGATCTGTGGTGACCTAAATGGGAAGGAAATCAAAAAAAGTGGATATGTGTATACGTATAACTGATTCACTTTGCTGTACAGCAGAAACACAACACTGTAAAGCAACTATACTCCAATAAAAATTTTTTTTTAAATGTTCACTATGCACTAGGTCCTGTTCTAAGTTTTACATGAATCCATACCTACATGGTTGGGACTCTTGCCAGCCCTATTTTATCAGTGCACAAGGAGGCACAAGGAGGTTGTGGGAGGTTACATAGCTTATAAGCGCTGGGGCCAGGATTTGAACCCAAGCAGTCAGGCACCCAACTCTATGCGCTCGACCTAATACAATTCTGCCTCAGGACCCCACCATGCTGACCCAGCACGGGAAGGGGACAGTTGAGTGGGAAGTCATTCCAGAAGACATAACATTGGAGCTGGTCTTTGGTGACAATTGGTATTTGTAAGGAGTTAGGGAGGTGGAATAGAGGTGTGTCACTTGACGTAGGGTTCAAGGGCATTGATTTGGGAGTTAGAATCCCCACTACACCATTTGCCAGCAGTATAACCTCCAGTGAATTGCTAAGTATCTATGCCTCAGTTTTCTCATGTGTAAAACAGGAATCACTATTCCTACCTTGAGAGGCTGTTGTACAGATGAAATGAACTCAAGCACTTAGGATGTTCTCTGGCACATAACAAGTGTGCAGGAAATGGAGGGTATTTCCTCCCAGCTTCACTCATCTCCTGCTGCCTTGCATCCCTCTTATTTTCATCCTTTCTCCCTCCTGCCCCCGATGACCCACCCCCATTCTCTTTATGGAACATTGGTAGGTAGTTTCACTTTGTCTGGCTTACTTTGTTCAGCAAATACTCTCTTAGTTTTCCTCATCCCCTCTGGAACCTCTTTCACCATTTCCTTTCCAAGCACCTCTTCCCATGTCCATTCTGAAACACTGATGTTTCTGTGGGTACCACTGTTGGTCATCTCCTCCCTTCCCACTCTACATACCTGGGTAATCTGTGCAGCCATATACTGACAAATCCCAAGTCTGTATGTCTGGAGCAGATCACTCTTTTGAGCTCCAGACCCACATTTCTAGCTACAACCTCTGCTGGGATGTCACAGTGCTACGTGTCTAAATTAGAACCATCCTTTTTATCCCCCAAAGTGCTCTACCTCCTGACAACTCAATCTTAGCAACTGGCACCACCACCCATCCAGTTGCCCAAGCTAGAAACTGGGAGTTGTTTTGGAATCCTCTTACCATTCCACCTCCACATCTAATTAGTCACCAAGTCTTGTTGACTTCACCTCCTTTGACACCTTCCCCTTCTCTCCAGCTCCACTGCTCCTGCCTAGTCCAGGCTCAGCCCACATCTTTTATAGTCTTGGCAGGGCTTCCTAACGAAACTCCTTCTCACCAGCCTTTGCCCTCCTTTAATCCATCCTCTGCATCACGGTTGACAAACTTTTTCTGTAAAGGACCAGATAGTAAATATCTTAGGCTTTGTGGCCATAGGATCTCTAGCACAACTAAGGAATTCCGCCATTGTATGCAAAAGCAGCGGCAGACAATGCATAAATGAATGGGTATGACTCTGTTCCAATAAAATTTCATTTAGAAAAACAGGAGCTGCATGGATTTGGCTCATGAGCCATAATTTGCCAGCTCTTGTCCTATATTGTGACCAAAGTGGCACATGTCATTCCTCTGTTGAAAATCTTTCATTGATCGCCAGATGCTGTCAAGATAAAGTCTAAGACCCTTAATAAGTCTATTATGTCCTCTGTGATCTGGTCTCTTCTTCCTCTTCCTCTTCTTCTCCTTCTCCTTCTCCTTCTCCTTCTCCTCCTCCTCCTGCTCCTCCTCCTCCTCCTTCTTCTTCTCCTTCTTCTTCTTCTTCTTCTCCTCCTCCTCCTCCTCCTCCTCCACCTCCTCCTCCTCCTCCTTCTTCTTCTTCTCCTCCTCCTCCTCCTCCCCCTCCTCCCCCTCCTCCCCCTCCTCCTCCTCCTCCCCCTCCTCCTCCTCCTCCTCCTTCTTCTCCATCTCCTTCTCCTTCTCCTCCTCCTCCTCCTTCTTCTTCTTCTCCTCCTCCTCCTCCCCCTCCTCCTCCTCCTCCTCCTTCTTCTTCTTCTTCTTCTCCTCCTCCTCCTCCACCTCCTCCTCCTCCACCTCCTCCTCCTCCTCCACCTCCTCCTCCTCCTTCTCCTTCTTTTCCTCCTTCTCCTTCTTCTTCTCCTATTTACCACATTACCCATGCTTCAACTTTTTCCAACAGCTACAGATCCTAGAGTATATTGTGAATTTTTTCCATCTCTGTGCTTTAAAGTTGCTGTTCTTTCTGCCCCCAAATGTCCCTTCCCTTCATTTATTTAGCACACTGGCATTCATCCCCCCCAAATTCAAGTTAAGTCTCATCACCTGTTTGAAGTCTCCTATTCCACAACTGGAGAGAAAGAGTACTTCTTGTGAAATGTATTTCACTGACAAATTGGGAGGTCTTTGATGATAGAAACTATGTCTCATTCATTTCACATTTTTGATGGCTAAAGGAACCCTCATTTTCACTGTACATAGGAAGAAACTGAGGCACAGGAAACCCATGTTACAAACTCAAGGTCACATAGCAAAGAAGGCTCTATACTGGAATTGAAACCTGGAAAACATGGATCCTGAGTCCAAAACCTATGCTCTCTCTACTTAACTTTAAAAGTCAGAAAGAAAGATCTTTGTCCAGTGTCTACTTATTTCATAGCCTGGAAATAATATCACTAGATTTTCTCCATATCCATGAAAGCCTTTAGCAGTTGAACAGGAGAAACAGGATTCTGTATGGCTCCTTCAGAATAAACTATGTGACCTTTCTCTTTTCTCTTACTTTCAAGTCTCTGGGCAAGCTGATGAATGCAACCTATAGGTTCCAAGTGTTGCTGCTGCCTCAACACTCTAAAGAGACTTCTTGGAGTTCTCTAACTAGTTGGGTGGGTCCTCTCCTCCTGTTGGCTCACTTTTCTGATCCCTTCTGTGAGCATCCTTCACCAAGTAAGTCATTCTGCAAATAAATGAGTTTTCCCACCCTATCAGGTGTGCTCACAACACAATGGACAATGAAGTTCATGGTCTGCATGGTGATCCATTCTCATGTCTCATGCATTACTGTACAAGGAGTGCATACTGCACTTTGTGGTAAGGGTATGGAGTAATGTAAAAAGACTAAAAATGGAAACACAGAACTCAAATTTACCATTTCTTTCTGAAGAAATAACCCAGAACTGACTTGATTGCCATTCAGCAATGGGATAAATGCTTTTTAAAAACTCCTTCATGTTCTGATGCATTTGCAAGAAGGAAGGCAACATCGTACTTTCAGGCACTTTATTCTTAAATTCAAGACTTCAAGGATGTGTGAGAACTGACCTTGACCTCTAGGCCTGTGGTTTTCTATCTGAGCTCTGCAGAGTTCTAGGATTGCCCTGAGATCTCCAGGAGTTCTACAGTGAAGTATTCTCCACTAATTGTTGAAGGTTTACACTATGTCCTCTTGAGTTCTATGTTGGATTCCAGATAAAATTTCTGTGTTAAAAAGTCATTCTGTCTTTGATCTCAGCAGCAGAAGTGAGATGATGAAGGGAACGTCATCATTTGGAAAGCGTCAGAATAAGACGCATGCGTTGTGCCACTGCTGTGGCTCTAAGGCCTACCACCTTCAGAAGTCGACCTACGGCAAATGTGGCTACCCTGCCAAGAGAAAGAGAGAGCATAACTGGAGTGCTAAAGCTAAAAGCCGAAATACCACTGGGAATGGTCGAATGAGGCACCTAAAAATTGTACACCGCACATTCAGGCATGGATTCTGTGAAGGAACCACACCTAAACCCAAGAGGGCAGCTGCTGCAGCAGCCAGTTCATCTTAACGATTAGTCATGCAATAAATGTTCTGGTTTAAAAATCAAACAAACAAAAAAGTCGTTCTACTGCTTATTAGAAAAAATTAAAACTATAATATTCAAATTGACAGTTTAAATTAATGGCTCTGGAATGTACTTAGGGACCAATTTGTAATAGATCTGCTGATCGCTAGTTTCGTCAAGAAATAACTGTGGAAGCAAATAAAAATCTGGAAATATTTGCAAGATGATTGAGCAACAAACACGCTTTTAGCTTTCTACGCCATCCATCAGGAGCCTCAGCACTTTCCTCTTGGTCACCTCCTTGGTTCCGGACCCCTTGGCTTCACTCATCCTGGCACTCTGCTCCACCCTCCCACTTCTCCCCTTTCTGCCTCTCGATGCTTACTCACATTTGAGAGTTGACATTTACACTTGATCTTTATACTCAGCTTAGTCTTCCCAGAGCCACAGCTTTGGCTCCCCTTAAACATGATGCAGGCTTTCTTGGCTGCCTCAGGCTGCCTTGGGTGACATGTATTTCGGGTCCACTTAACCCGTAAACTTTACCCTATAAGTTAACACTGGAGAGGTCCCATTCAGCATAGCAGCTCATGAGGAATAGTAGCCGAAATATAAATAAATCTCAAAACACATGACACCAAGCTCCTACTAAAGAGGGTTATGGAGTTAAAGTTATTAATTCAACAAAGATTAACTGTGTGCCTGTTACATGCCACACAATGAGCTGGGTCCTGAAGATTTAGAAGCTATGGCCTCTGCCCACAAGATGCTCACAGTGTAGTAGAAGAGACAGCATAGGGCATAACTATCCGTGAGACACACTGAAATGGGACAAAACAAGCCTTACAGAGATACGGTCCAAACAGTTTGCAGTAATTGTAGAGAAACATTCACAGTCTCCTAACCTTATTTCTTCTCTCCTTCCCAGTGCTTCCTGAGCTCTAGCCACACAAAAATCCCTCCCTTTCCATGACCTTTCACAAGTCTATGCATTTGCCCAGGTTCCTTTCTCTGCTGCAATTGCTTTCTCTGCCTCCTTCCTCACTGCCAAGTTCTCTCTCGCCCATCATGTAACTCATAGGTGAATGTCTCTGACAGCTAGCAAGTCCTTAATAAATCTGAACAAATAAATTAAAGGCCCAACTCAATTGTCTACCTTTCCGTGAAGCCCCCCTGATTTTCAGAATTAGTGTGTCACCTTCTCCATAATCCCACAACCCTTTGTTCACATCTTCATCAAATCTTTTAATAAGCTGTACTAAAGTTATTGATTTCTGTGTCTCATGTCCCAGCCAGCAGTTCCTTAAGAGTAAAGATAAAGTCTTAGATGTCTTTGTATAGATCACTCACTTCCCTAACACCCTTACCCCTTCCCTGGAATTATCACTGCCTGATAATGTATTTTCTGCTCAATAACTGATTGATAAGGCAATAAATATAAAAATGAATGAATGAGTCATGGGTATAAAATATCATGCAGGCACAAAGAAGAAAGGATTCATTCTTACTATGGATATCAGAAAAGGCTACCTAGAAAAGATGGCATAAAAATTGAGCCTTGAGAAATTATTAGAAGTGTTCCTAAAAAGCAAGAGAGAGGAGGACACTCCTAGGGAGGAAAGGGTGTGGGCAAAGGTAGGGAGGAAGGAAAGAATGTGACAAATTTGGGGAATGATGACTACATTGATCTGGCTGATGGCCCCTCTGAGAAGTATAGATTTTTTCATGGGTCAATGGAGAGCCACCGCAGGGGAGTGACACAGTCAGACGTGCATTCTAGGAAGATAAGTGTGGACTAATAATAGGTGAGAGATTGGAAGCCAGGTGACCCTTCGGAGGCTGTTGCACTTATCCTTGTCTAGAGGAAGGATGGAGAAGATCTGGACTAAGACCGTGGATGTGGAGGTGGAGAGGAAGAATGGTTTAATAGATCTTTAGGAAATGACTCAACAGGAGCTCTAATTTTGCAGAAGAAAGGAAGAAGCCCAGACACAGAGAGAAAGGAACTGATGAGAATGTGAATTAGAAGAAGCAGAATCGGATCATCAAGTGACCTGAATGGCCAAGGCAGCAGCCTTCCCAAAGGAAATGGTACAAACTCAGAAGTCAAGGAAATGTTGTCGTGAGCAGGGAACCCAACCAAGGGAAAATTCACTCCACATTTTACAGGAGTTACAAGACTGGTGAGGAAAGCTGGGTTCTTGGCTGACGTTTGTATTGAGCTGATCACCAAGAGCAACACGTGCATGACTAACAACCCCATAATAGGCCCTTCCTTAGGAGCTGTAATGGGAGCTGTGCTGACAGATGTGACGGGTGTTCTCAGCAATCCTTGGGGAGCGACAACTGCAGAGCTCACACACAGAAACAGGTGAGACTCACTCTTGAAACATCCTAGCTGTTGGTGTGCAAGCAGGCTGGGTTCCTCAAGCATCCTGAACGTTTTTTTTGCCCGTTTGGAAGGGTTATCCTAATATCTTCTTAGCTGTGAGATCTTGTGAGAGCCTGACCTCCCTGCTGGGGCTCACTTTCCTTATCTGTAAAAGAGGGATAACAGTACAAGCTCCTTTGAAAGGTGATAGTGAGAAATTGATGAGAAGCTAGGCTTCTCAGTAAGCTAAGAAGCACGAATAAATGTTCGGGCTTAGTAACACGAGCCAAGAACTGTACCTGGAATTTATTTCTCCATATTTCTGAGAAAAATTGTGGTCTGTTTCTGTATGATCTGTGCAAACCATCCAAAGGGTTAGCAAAAAAGTGTTTTTCCTGATAGAGAATAATTTCTTCTTTTAAAAGGGAAGTGATGCTCTGCTAACGGCAAATACATCAAAAAAGTTGAGTGTGGTCTTCCTGATGCCACTCAGAGACAAAGGAGAGCCACCAGCATCTGTGATGGCTCTGAATCAGTGGAAGGCAAATGGAGCTGACCGTGAGGCAAGGAGAGAAGGCTTCTGGAGCACATCCCCTCTCCACAGGTCCCAAAGGAATCCACCAATGGCTAGCCACATCTCTGCAAGAGCTCAGAAACGAAGATGGGAAAGAACAGCTCAGTGTCTCAAAATGTGCCACCTCTGATTAAAAATTGATACCTATGGGGAAGAATTCCAAAAATGTAGACTAGAGAGAGCTGCAGACTTTTTAAAAAATTGTTCCCCAAGTTGTTTTTTCTTTGTGACAGTATCTTACGTTTAAAGTTTTGTTTAGAAAACACTTTCACTCTCCTTGTTCTATTTAGTCCTCACACTAAGCTGTGGGGATGGATATTATCGATAGTGTTATTATACCCATGTAAGAGCTGAAGAAACGGAAGCTCGGAGTGACACACAGTCACTAGCAGGACCGTGACACCTGACTCTCAGCTCACCCTCTCCGTGTACACAACCTAACAGCAAGCTCCCCGAGTGCAGAACCATGGCCTCTATTTCCCTTAGTGCCTAACCTACTGCTCCATGTAGGAGCACTCATGAGTGCTTCCTGATTAAACTACCTTATTTGTTCATATATGTAGTCATTCCATGCATATGTAGTGGGCCCCAAATAACGCTGCTGTGGATAATGAATAACTCGTATGCAAACTAAACTCTGCTTGAAACCTGGTGGGGGGTGGGCATGAGGAGAAGAAAAAGCAAGAGCCCACAACCACTTTGGATTGAACCTATAGGAAGAAACAGAAAACAGTATTTGAAGAGACTGGCCTAGTAGCCAGTGAAGGAAGAATGTTTTGGGGATAACAGAGGGGGCCTTAATCCCCTTCCTCTAAGCCAGTGTTTCCCAAACTGGTTTGTAGCAGAATCGCCTGGAGAGTGACTGAAAAATTCAGAGGCCCAGGGTCCTTGAAGTAGGATCAGGCCTGGGCCTTGATATTTTACCAGAGTTCTCCAGGTGATTCTGACACTGGCCAAAGTTTGAGGACCACTGTTTTAAACAGACTTTTCTTAGCGATGAAGCTCAATAGCCGTGACTCTGAATTTTCTCTGCTTCTTCCCTTGTGTGAAAAAGAGGATGAGGTTTCCGCTGGAGGTCAGTGGTTGACCTCTGCCCAGTAGGGGTAATGCCTATGTATGAATTCACAGGACTTAGTCAAGGTTGCCAGTCTCTAGTTACGACTTGAAGAGGAGAAGATGGCATGGGGTGAAGCTCTCTGGTACCCCATCACCAGTGGGAAGGATATTGGTCCAGCTACATGCTCATGACGCCTTCCCCAACACACACTTTTGCCCTTTAAACAAAGATTCATTCAATGAACACTGACAAAGCCACTACCATGTCCCAAGAACTGGGTCAGTCCCAGAGGGCAAGCAGGCAAGTTCCTACTTTCAAGGGCCTCCCAGGCTGATGGGAGAGACCAGAGCCCTGTGGAAGAACATGGTAAACGCTGTAAGAAAGGTGAGAGCCTGTGGAGGGAAGGCTAACTGAGATGGGGCCAGGAAAAGTTCCCAGAGGAAGTGACATTTGAAAAGTACAAGTACACCAGGCGGGGAAGGGGAAGCAGGCTCTCAGGAGAGAAACCAGCTGGTGGCAAGGCCAGAGGGCTGCCCCAGGCCAAGCAGGGCTAACGGACTGGGTGGCTGAGAGGCAGGGTGTGGAGGACAGAGAGGAGGAGAGGGGGGCCAGATGTGAAGGGCCTGGAAGGCCAAGCAAAAGAGTGGAGGCTTCATCTCAACAATCAAGAGCCTGCCCTCTTTGTTACCTTCCCCTCCCACTGGTTCTGTCTGCCTTATGTCTCCCCTTTAGGAGGCTAGAGAAGAGGGAAAAGCAAAGGAGGAAGGGAGGGGGTGCAAAGGGAAAAAGGAGAAAGGAGGAGAGGAAGAGAGGCATTCCAGTTCCTTTTTGTTGACCCCACGTTGAAATGCTGTGGCTTGTGTCTTATGAAGAACTAGAAATTTAATGATTTCTGGCTTCACAAGAGATGTAGTGGTGAACTCAACCCAGGAGGGCTGGGCTCAGCTCTGGGTGGCGTAGCTCAGGTAGAACCAGTAGGGCCTAGAGTAGTGGTTCCCAAACTCTTGACCTCAAGGGTCATCCCTTGCCCGCCATGGTTTTATATAGGCTTGGAGCATCTGTTGATGGAGAAAATATAAAAGGAAAAAGAAAAATCTGTTAATTCAGGAGAACTCTAAGGTAAATTTGTATTCATTCTATACAATAGCACCCACACACTTGAGAGTTCATTAATGCACAATAACCTACAACAAAAGGCAAATAACACACATAGAGAAATATCTGTAACATATATGATAGGCCAAGGGTTAATGCCTTAATATGTAAAGAGTTCTTACAAATTAATAAGAAAAAGACCAACAACCCAATAGGAAAAAAAAAATGGATAGCAAAGGACATTTGCACTGGTGTTTGCAGAAAAAGAAATACAACTACCTTAGGGGACTTCCCTGGCAGTCTGGTGGTTAAGACTTCACCTTCCAATGGAGGGGGTGTGGGTTCGATCTCTGGTCAAGGAGCTAAGATCCCACATGCCTCGCGGCCAAAAACCCAAAACATAAAACAGAAGCAGTATTGTAACAAATTCAATAAAGACTTTAAAAATGGTCCACATCAAAAAGAAAAAAATCTTTAAAGATAAAAAAAAGAAATACAACCTTAATCTCTCTCATAATGAAAATATCTCTATATGAAATGCCATTTTTTTTTAACCTGGTAGAGTAGCAAAGACTAAAATGTTTGATACTTATAGAGTAGAAAGGATGTGTTGAGAAAACACAACTTTCATTCATCACTGGGAAAATGTAAATGGGAACAAATTATTTGGAGGACAATTTGACTATATCTATCAAAATTTAAAATATACTCTTGTACAGAAATTCCACTTGTAGAAATGTATACTACATATAAAATCACACATGTTCACAAAGTACATCAAATGAGCTGGACTTGATAAAGTGCAGTGAGAATGCAGCTTTATCTTTCTCACCCTGAGAATTCATTTACCTGGTCCTTTCATTCACAGAAAGTCTCTGTCATTTCAAAGCACACTCCAGTGTGTTTATCAGAACTTTAATAAATTTCATTTCAAATCCGTTGGCTCAGACCCTTCCTAAGCTCAGGTCTGTTTCTACTGTGGATGCCACTTGTAGGGGAGAAAAGCAAGGTCACCTTTTGTCTTCCACCTTACTCCCTCCCCTCACCTCACTGCCTCCTCCGGATGGACCAGATAAAGAGGAAATAGGTAAGGGAGACCAGGCGCAACCAAATAAATAAGTAAATATTTTTTAAAAAAGAAACTGAGAGCCTAAAAGAGCCTCATTTTACCATATTGTTATATGTATATACCACATATATAATTTACAAAAATAACCTAAATTTCTGGTAAGTAAATCATGGAACAACCATATGATAATCTGCATATGTCATTATAGGAAAAATTCTACTAAGTTAAAAAAAACAAAACCAAACAGTGCAGAACACTGTAGGCTCCCATTTGTATGTGAGTGGTTTTAAAGGGACATGTTGGCATATACACAGTTGTATCTGCACAGAAATTCTGGGGAGTAGGGTGGTGAGCAGACCTACTATTCATTGTATAATATTTTATACTTTTTAAGTTTTTACAATAATGTATTAGTTTTATAATTTTAAAATCTACTCTTAAGAAAAAAAATAAAGGCAAACGCAGTACATAGGGTTCATTTTAGAAAGCTCTGGTATTTTTTACAAAAGCAATCCTCTTTCATTCAAACAATATAGAAACACACGAAGAAAAAAAAAGAAGAGATCTACAGAAAACATCTAGAAGGAAAAAAATGGAAAATATATACCCCACAAAATTTTTTAAAAATCCGTCTCCCACCCTCTCTCTGCTCTGCAAGGTTAGCATTTTTAACAGTTAAGTGTACATCTTCTTCTAGGTGTTTCTTGATGACTCTACAACATATGTAGTTTTCTTTACACCAAAAATGGAATTGCACTCTACAGAATGTTCTTAAGCCTGATTTTTGTTTTCACTTTAAAGTATACCTTGGACCACCTTCCAAGACAGTGCACAGAGACCTACCCCACTCTTCCCAGCCTTCAAAACAATATACCTCTGTGTGTCCCCAACACACACATAGCTACTTGACCATGACTTGAGACTGCTGCTCTTTTAGCAGCTGTAGTGATGGCTCTTCCACAGGTCTGTGTGCTGTAACACCATCCCCACCCATCAGATCCCTTAGGTAGGGTTGCTGGGACTACAGTGTTGACAGACACAGCCAAAATTCCATACAACTACCCTCCTTGCCAGTCCCTCACCACGCTCCCCCTCTTTGACAGCAGCTGTATGTGAGCCACCTTTCTTTTTTTTTTTTATAAATTTATTTATTATTTTTGGCTGTGTTGGGTCTTTGTTGCTGCACGCGGGCTTTCTCCAGTTGCGGCGAGAAACGTCTACTCTTCATTGCCGTGCGTGGGCTTCTCATCGCAGTGGCTTGTCTTTGTTGTGGAGCATGGGCTCTAGGCACGCGGACTTCAGTAGTTGTGGCACGCAGGCTCAGTAGTTGTGGCTCACAGACTTAGTTGCTCCATGGCATGTGGGATCTTCCTGCACCAGGGCTCGAACCCATGTCTCCTGCATTGGAAGGCGGATTCTTAACCACTGCGCCACCAGGGAAGTCCCTGAGTTGCCTTCTTGACAGAATTATAAACCACACTGAGAGACTCAAGACCTACAGACTGGGACCCACAGACCTCATTAAAGCTTCTCCACTGGGGCCTGATAATCCCTACAGCTATGTGGCAGAGAAAAATGGGAGAATGAAGAGGACTATTGTATTTACATTACACAACCATAGCTTAAACTTGGTATAGAAGGCAAAGTCAGCCTCATCATTATTAGATAAAACAGAACTCATCTATGACATGTCTTTCTTGCACCCAGCAGCTTTGAGCTGGGCCTCAAACCCCTTGTAGAATCCATGTCTATTCTCTTCTGCCCTTAGATAACCCTATTAAAATTCTCCAATCTTATGGAAAAGCAAAATCAGTAACTGGGTCCATGGAGATTTTGGACACCGTGTGAGAAAATAGTGAAAGCCACTTGGTCTGGAGAAGAAAACGGCCTGGGAGTGATGACGGTCGTCCCCAAAACTCTTGAAGGGCTGGTCCAAGGATGGAGGGCCAGATAAGTGCAGAACAGGAGCAAAAGTTTGGAGCAAAAGGCAGGCAGGTTTTCAAGTTAGACCAGAGAGTTTTTTCTAACCATCAAAACTGTCCAGAGTTTTCAGGGGAAGCGGTAGCCAGGACTAGAGTCAGTGACTCTCTAGAAGCCAAGGGGAAGCTTCCAGAGGGCAACGTGCATGGTGCGTCAGCAGTATTGCTGAACAAGTCCAACTGGCTGTCATCAATGAGCCACACAGTCTACATTTATTTTATTATTTTTGTGAAATCTGCCTATATGTCAAGATTTGTCTATGCTTTTCCATCTCAGAAACCTGATTTTTTTTAATGTTTGAATCAATTTCTTTTTTAAATTTTTATTTTATATTGGAGTATAGTTGATTTACAATACTGTGTTAGTTTCAGGTGTACAGCAAATGATTCAGTTATACATACACATATATCTATTCTTTTTCAGATTCTTTTCCCATATAGGTTATTTCAGAATATTGAGTAGAGTTCCCTGTGCTATACCGTAGGTCCTTGTTGATTATCTATTTTATATATAGTAGTGTGTATATGTTAATCCCAACCTCCTAATTTATCCCTCCTCCCACCTTTCCTCTTTGTAACCATAAGTTTGTTTTCTGTGTCTGTGAGTCTATTTCAGTTACGTAAATAAGTTCATTTGTATCATTTTTTTGGATTCCACATATAAGTGATATCATATACTTGTCTTTCTCTGTCTGACTTACTTCACTTAGTGTGATAATCTCTAGGTCCATTGATGTTGCTGCAATCAGAAACCTGATTTGATTAGAACAGAAAGAATAGATTAGTGTCTCACAGAAGATTCATATCAACCAAACACAAAGAGATGGATGTGTAAACTGGAGTAACAGTGCATTCATTTACAAGGAGAGACAGCCATCAGGTCGACCAGAAACTCAAGTCATCCTCATCAGACATCTTTTCTCCTTGGCAGATGGACTCAGTGGGGATAGTTGTGTCCATGGAGCTGTAATTCTCAAGGTCTGTCACCCGAGACTCTGGCTTGGATGATACCAGGATGAGCTCTGCCCAGTCACTGTGTGATTTCCTTTAATCCTCACAAACATAGATTGTGAAACCACCGTCATAGTGTTTCACTCCATCCTCTGATACATAGTTACCTCAATCCTGTCATTGACAAGTCCCGCTGTTCGGGAAGACTCTTTTTAAAGTGACTTTATGGATTTCCACTCTGGTTCATCATATTTGAATTTCATATCTCAATTCGCATAGGACAGATCCTGTTCTGGTAAGAGAACATCACTTGCATCAGGAAAGTAGAGGCTTACTGTGTCCTGTAGTGAGAGGCAGTGTGGAGTCCTGGTTAAGAATACAGACTCACCGGATTGAATCCCAGTTCACTTACTATATACATGACCTTGGGCAAGTTACATAATCTCCCTCTTCAGTTTCCTCTTCTGCAAAGTGGAGATAACGATAGTATCTGCTCCTAGGGTTTGTGGTGAGGATGAAGTGAGTTAATAAACAAAGTCTGCAGCACCAGGCTCTGATATAAACCTTGCCTCCTAGTCCTCAGCATAAGACAAGCCATATTCTTGTCTCCACTTCACCAAGGAGAAAGCAGAAGCTCAGCAAGTTCAGACTGAGAGCTGGAATTGAAACCCAGGTCTCTCTGACCATGAAGCCAAGATCTATTCTGTCACCCACATCTCACTGGATCCCTCCCACAGACATGGTGGAATCACTTCTCTTCTCTTCCCTGGGTTGGGGCGGGGTGGAAGAAAGTCTATTTTCATCACCCCAGCTCATCCTTGAGCAAGAAAAGTGATGGTGTCTGCTGCCTATGGTCAGGCCAGAGCTAGCGGGTGAGAATCACAATTGCGTAACACGCACAGCTGCTTGGGCAGATGTGTCCACAGCTAAACATGGCAGAAGTTTCATTTCCAGAGTCAAAAAAGAATACCTATCCCAAAACATCCTCTACAACTTTACCAGAGGTGGAGGGGGTATGACCAACGGGCAGGATTGGGCACTCCTACAGGCAGACTTCATTCTTTCTCTGCTGTAATAACTGTTAAAAGTACAACTCTGCCAGGTCCCGATCCAGCCATTGGCTCCAATCACAAGGGTCCCCAGACCCTCTATGTTAACTGAACATCCAACCATGGCACATAGAACAGTCACCTATGAAAAAGAAAACAATAAGAGAAGGAGAGAGCTAGTGACCCTGAGATTGAAGAAGGTTCTGGAAGAAACTTTCATTCATTCTAAGCACTTACTACGGGGGAAGCCTGGTTAGCTGGACAGGCCTGGGTTTTAAGCTGTCCACACTAGTTTTATGACTTAGATTTAGCCACTCAACCACTCCGTCTTCAATGTGCTCTGTTTCAAAGTGGAAGAATATTCCTACCTTGAGGTTTTGCTGTGAGGAAGAGCAAACATATGTAAAATGCTGGAACTATCATTATGGAGATGCCAAGAGCCACCATTAACCTAGGACAACCAAAATATAGGATGGATGGAAATCTTTTTTAAGAGACCAACAAAACAAAATATTTACTTTTTTATATAAGTAAATCAATTGCAAAGGGAAGAGAGAAAAGGAACAAATATTTTTAGTACCTACTATAGGCCAGATCTTATCAGGCCCTTTACCTGCATGGAATCTCACATATTCCATGTGACAAGTTTTATTACCTTTATTTTACAAATAATGAAACAGTTCATAGGAGAGGCTTTACAAGACCATGTAGCTAGCCTGTGGCATGGTGAGGCCAAGAGCCAAGGGCTTTCAGACGCCATCCACAACTCTCTCTGACGCATCATTCCACTTCTGCCTCCAAAGTGAAAATGCTAAAAACTCCTTGGAAAAAAATAGTGCAGAACATTTATAGAGTACCCCAGAGCAGTGCTTCTCAAAGTGTCTTTGGGGGTAACCCATTGTGTTTTATTTTGTTTTAATTCACCACTCTACCACAGACTGTGACATTTGTAAAATATAATGAAAACAAATTACTAGAAATGTAAAAATTTAAATGACATACAAACTCAACTTTTTTATTAGATTCCACACATACAGCATTAGTCTGTCAAATTGTTATAAATATTTCCAAGTGTTTGCTCTCAGTGTTTGCATTTATCTCATCATGGACCAGCCTGTGGACCAGACTTTGGGTAGCATTGCCCGAGGGTTAAAGCGATCCTCATATCATGGAGAAAGATCTCAAAAAGTCATCTAAGTTTGCCTCCTGTTTCCAGGCAAAGATAGTGTGAAATTCCCAAGGCTGGGCTCTTTCCTTCTTCCTGAGAGCATCTCTCCAGAGCCTCACACCCAGCAGATAGAGATCATCCCCATCTCCTAGTAGCCTCTGCCCAGACCAAACCAGAACATTTGCTTCCAAAGTTTATTTGAAGCTTTCCGGTTCAGCCCTTATCCCTTCTCCCCTCATACCCACATCTCCCCATCTTTGGGTTCTCCTTCTCTCCTCTGTAGACACCTGGCCATCTACAAGTCCCATCTAGCCATGCAGATGCAGAAGGTAGAGCTTCTTTGAGCAGGTTGGAGAGGTAGGCAGGTGGGGAAGAAAACCCCAGAGTCATGACTTATTGGTGCCAGCCCTGTACAGGTGCCAGCTTTGCATATATTATCTCTCTTTATCTTCACAACTACCCTACAAGGCTGGTATTATGGTCCCAATTTTATAGATGAAGAGATTGAAGAACAAAGAAATATCAGACCCTGAATAGCCAAAGCAATATTGAGAAAGAAAAACGGAGCTGGAGGAATCAGACTCCCAGACTTCAGACTATACTACAAAGCTACGGTAATCAAGACAGTATGGTACTGGCACAAAAACAGAAATATAGATCAATGGAACAGGACAGAAAGCCAGAGATAAACCCACGCATGTATGGTCACCTTATCTTTGATAAAGGAGGCAAGAATATACAGTGGAGAAAAGACAGCCTCTTCAATAAGTGGTGCTGGGAAAACTGGACAGCTACATGTAAAAGAATGAAATTAACACTCCCTAACACCATACACAAAAATAAACTCAAAATGGATTAAAGACCTAATGTAAGGCCAGACGCTATTAAACTCTTAGAGGAAAACATAGGCAGAACACTCCATGACATAAATCACAGCAAGATCCTTTTTGACCCACCTCCTCAAGAAATGGAAATAAAAACAAAAATAAACAAATGGGACCTAATGAAACTTAAAAGATTTTGCACAGCAAAGGAAACCATAAACATGACCAAAAGACAACCCTCAGAATGGGAGAAAATATTTGCCAATGAAGCAACTGACAAAGGATTAATCTCCAAAATTTACAAGCAGCTCATGCAGCTCAATAAAAAAAAAACAAACAACCCAAACCAAAAATGGGCAGAAGACCTTAATAGACATTTCTCCAAAGAAGATATACAGATTGCCAACAAACACATGAAAGAATGCTCAACATCATTAATCATTAGAGAAATGCAAATCAAAACTACAGTGAGATATCATCTCATACCGGTCAGAATGGCCATCTCAAAAAATCTACAAACAACAAATGCTCGAGAGGGTGTGGAGAAAAGGGAACCCTCCTGCACTGTTGGTGGGAATGTAAATTGGTGCAGCCACTATGGAGAACAGTATGGAGGTTCCTTAAAAAACTACAAATAGAACTACCATATGACCCAGCAATCCCACTACTGGGCATATACCCTGAGAAAACCATAATTCAAAAAGAGTCATGTACCACAATGTTCATTGCAGCTCTGTTTACAATAGCCAGGAGATGGAAGCAACTTAAGTGTCTATCATTGGATGAATGGATAAAGAAGATGTGACACATATATACAATGGAATATTATTCAGCCATAAAAGGAAACGAAATTGAGTTATTTGTAGTGAGGTGGATGGACCTAGAGTCTGTCATACAGAGTGAAGTAAGTCACAAAGAGAAAGACAAATACTGTATGCTAACACATATATATGGAATCTAAGAAAAAAAAATGTCATGAAGAATCTAGGGTTAAGACGGGAATAAAGACACAGACCTACTGGAGAATGGACTTGAGGATACGGGGAGGGGGAAGGGTAAGCTGTGACAAAGTGAGAGAGTGGCATGAACATATATACACTACCAAACGTAAAATAGGTAGCTGGGGGAAGCAGCCACATAGCACAGGGAGATCAGCTCGGTGCTTTGTGACCACCTAGAGGGGTAGGATAGGGAGGGTGGGAGGGAGGGAGACACAAGAGGGAAGAGATATGGGAACATATGTATATGTAAAACTGATTCACTTTGTTATAAAGCAGAAACTAACACACCATTGTAAAGCAGTTATACTCCAATAAAGTTGTTAAAAAAAAAAAAAAAGAAACACTGATCATAACCTGTGGCCCCACATACAGACACAGCCACGAACTGTAATGTTGGAAAAAATTTTCAATTAATGTGAATGATGGACAAGCCCAGTTACAACTCAACATCTGGGCCTTTCAGCAGGGGTTCTTTTTTTTTTTTTTTCTTTTTGGTAGTTGAAAAAACATCTCTTTTTTTATTTTTTATTTTTTTAACATCTTTATTGGAGTATAATTGCTTTACAATGGTGTGTTAGTTTCTGCTCTATAACAAAGTGAATCAGTTATACATATACATATATCCCCATATCTCTTCAGCAGAGTTTTAAATGTCCCTCATGAAGCCATTGGCTATTTCTAATAGATTCTAATTTAATCAATAAATAATTATGAAGAACCAAAAAAAAAAGAAATGTCAGAGCAAGGACTGGGACACAAATCTGTCTGAGATTCCCGACCTAAGCCCTCAACTCCTACTTTGCAATCCTACTGGGAAGAACCCAAAGGCCCAAAGTCACTTCCACGGCCAACCTCAAGTTCCCTCTCCCGCGGTGAGAAAGTCAAACCTGCAAGGCCTGTGGTGCTCATTCCTTCTTCCATGGCCAGATGGCAACAGATCTGCCAGTAGCACTTTCTCCCTGCCATCCCCTGCCGTCCCAGTGGGAAACGTGTCTTCCTGATGCTCCGTATTGTATAACTAAAGCAGAGGCTCAGAGGACTCTTTGCAAGTCTCCCCCTTTGCCTGCTTACCCCAGCTTTCCCAGGCTCCTCAGCCCCATACAGACACCACCCTGACCTCTTTTCCTCAGGCTGGACAGGGCATCCTCCTCAGTAACAATGACTGCTACCATTTGCTGGGGACCTGCTCTGGGCCAGACTCTTATATGGACCTTATCTCGCTTCATGTTTACAACAGCGCTTTAAGGAGGTATCATTACCCACATTGTCTACGGGAGATAACTGAGGCTCAGAGAAGTTAGTAACATAAACAAAATCAAAGAGCTAGTAAAGAAGAGAGATGGGATCTGAGCCCGGAGGTGGGGGGGGGGGCGTCTCTGTCACTGGGCACTGCCTCCCATCATGATACATTTGCAAAAGATTCAGCACAGGGAAAGTACTCAATAAATAAATTCCTGACACCAAACACAGTCAGAAGCAATGGGTGACATAGGAAATGGGTTAAATTTTAACGGTATGTACATATAATGAAATACTGCTCAACCAGGAAAATAACATTACAGAAGAGCAGCTACTGCCGTGGACAGATGTTCATTTTTTAATTTTATTTTTTTTTATTTTTGGCTGTGTTGGGTCTTCGTTGCTGCATGCGGGCTTTCTCCAGTTGTGGCAGGTGGGGGCTCCTCTTCCTTGTGGTGCGCAGGCTTCTCATTGCTTTGGCTTCTCTTGCTGCAGAGCGCGGGCTCTAGGCATACAGGCTTCAGTAGTTGTGGCACGTGGGCTTCAGTAGTTGTGGTGCACGGGCTTACTTGCTCCACAGCATGTGGGATCTTCCTGGACCAGGGCTCGAACCCGTGTCCCCTGCATTGGCAGGAGGATTCTTCACCACTGTGCCACCAGGGAAGTCCCGACAGAGATTCCTGATGTTGACTAAGGCAAGCTACAGAGTATGTGCAGGATAATCCTATTTAACTGTATTTATTATCTTGTAGGTATGTGTACACACGAACACTTACACCCTTTAAAGAAAAATACGCCAAAAATGTCAACAAAAGATAAGTCTTCGTGATGAGATTGAGTGGCCTTTGTGTTACTATTTTTGTATATCTGTGTTTTCTGAAGTTTTTATAGTAACTATGGCCTCCCTGGCCTTGAAAGTTCAAACCTGAACACGGAGGGACCACCTGGGGAGAGGGTTTGTGACAACAACTAAAAAGGGTTGTTTTATTTTGCCTTTTTTTTTTTAATGTCCTGTGAGTGACGTAAGTGTATCTCAGTCTTTTGTCACCACCAGTCCAGAACTCTATTTGTTCCAAAAGGGCCTAATGGTTGAAATGTGGAAGGCATCAGGGCCTCCCAGAGCCAGGATTTGGCGTCATCCAGATCGGATTTGCTCAGTGTCAGTTACTGCTTATTTCTGTTGGCTGCTCCAAGGGCCTGCTTATTCATGGTGAATCTGTTTTCCTGATCAGCTGAGAATGTGAGGAAAGCAGAGAAATCAGCCACGAGCTCTGTGCGTTTTTATTATCCTTGATGCCACTACCTTGAAAGGCTTTGGGGTCCAGAGGTGCTCAGACCCCAAGTGAAAGCAAAGAAAGTTATTCATTGAGTGTAAGAGACCCCCTGAGGTTGCGTAGTTGACCTCCCTGCCGTTAGCACCAGGGGAGGACTTGCGGGAGGGCTCTTGCTAAGCTTCCTGAGATCTTTACCTGGTAACTGTGTTTTCTAAACCCCAAACTGGCAACCAGGGAAGCAGACTATGAGAAAGGACACAGCCACTGGTGTCAGAAACACAGACTCACATTCCACTCTCGCTTTCTAGCTGTGTGACTCTAGACTAGCTTGTTGTCCTCTTCTGACTTTGCTGTTCTCTCTGTAGGACGGGGACAATGTTGGCGGTTGAGACCGCTGATTGAATGAACCGATCGATGTAAGCTGCTTCAGTCTCCCCGGCAGCAGCCTGATGTCAGGAGGTTTGCAATATGCATAAGCTGTTGTTAGATGAGCTAAATTAGAAATGCTTTTGGGATTCTTATTAACTGGGTTATAGTTATGGTGAAGATGCTGGAGCTTATCCCAGAGTTCAGGGACAATTCACAAAACTGATGCCAGTTTTGAAATTTTATATATATATATATATATATATATATATATATATATATATGTGTGTGTGTGTGTATATGTATATATCTTCCACTTCCTTGTTAACCAAGTAAAACATAGTTATATAAAAACTATGTGGCTAGGGGCTTCCCTGGTGGCTCAGTGGTTGAGAATCCGCCTGCCGTTGCAGGGGACACGGGTTCGTGCCCCGGTCTGGGAAGATCCCACATGCTGTGGAGCGGCTGGGCCAGAGCCTGTGCTCCGCAACGGGAGAGGCCACAACAGTGAGAGGCCCGCGTACCGCAAAAAAAAAAAAACCTATGTGGCTAGACAAGAGAAACTTTCAACTTTTGTACCCTGCTTTATTCAGTCAACGTGAAGAACATCTTTCCATGCTGGTACCATCTCTTCTACGACACGGATCTGCCATATTTATCATCACACCCTCTCTCCACGCAACCCCTCTGATCGTGTTCAGGTGGAACCTTCCAAGCCTGGATGCATGGGAAGGTGGGCGTGCACAAACACCCCGAGAAAACACCTGCCCAGCTGCACACCCACCCCGCAGCCTCAGTCCTTCCTGGGGTCAAATCCTGAACCGCGCAGAGGGCTTTGGCCAAAGTTAGAGCGGCCGCCTGGGACCCTCCGGAGAAGGAGGCCGCGGGGTGCAGTGCAATCAGGTTCTCAGATACAGATGGTGTGTAGGGACCGCCCCGGGCAGGGTGGGGGCAGGGAGATGGGCTGGTCAGGAAATGCCAGTTTAAAGTTAGCTCTGACCTATTAATCAGCAGCGGAGACAATGATGCTGGAGGGGCGGGAAGGCCGGACATGTGCTCGCGCCAGATTTATGGGCCTAGAACAAAGGGTGGCCTGCTCGTTTAGAGAGTCTCTTTCCCTTTTCCTCTGGCAAAACGAGGACATTGTTTGAAAAGCCAAAAAGAACAAATATTCTAAAGACTGAGGTCATTTCCAGATATGCAACAGGTCCTGAAGGGGATCCGTAGGCAGGCGACGGGAAACAGGACTAGGCAGGGCTGCTCTGAGCAGAGTGGAAGGATAGGGGCAGGGCTGGGGGCGGGAGTGGGGAGAGAGGCACATGTCATGAAGCGGAGACCACAGATCCCTTCCCTGTGCCCTTGGAGGAGCTGGGACCCTGCTGCCTGGTGCCACTGTGAAGGCATCTGACAAGCCCACCTGAAGCCTCTCGAGATAAATCCGGAAGTCTTAGGGAGGCCTTCCATGCAAGCTGAAAACGAGCTGTCTCCTTCTGTGCTCTGCAGGCTTTTCTGGGAAGGTCTTCCCGGGGGTGGGATGCCTAGGATGGCACTGGTTTCAGTTTCCTTCACGTCCGGAAGGGAGTCTTGTCTCACCACACTGCCTCAGTTTCATCAGACCAGGAGAGACGGGGGAAGTGAGAAGAGTAGGAAGGGGAGAAAGGAGAACACTGTCTTCCAAAAAAGCCAACCTGCTGGAGAGGAGAGGATGACTCTGACTCTCCCATCTTTCAGTGTTTGGGGACCAACCAGCTGTGTCTTTACAGCTGCATCTTCCGCTGCTTTCAGTCAGGTGCTGGTTGCCCCTTACCTGGAGCCTCTAGAAGGGTCTCCTTTCCTCTCTTCTAACCTCCACCCAGGTGGTGGGATGAACTTTCTAGATTATATATCTGACCATCTCTTTCCTGGCTGAAAAGCATCTGGATGACTGCATTTTCTGCAGAAAAAGGGTTCAGAAACCTCAGCCTGGTGACAGGATCCTTCATGTTATGGCCCTGCCTTCCTTTCCAGCTCATCTGACATCTCTCTCCAACCCCACCGCGTCCTTTAGTCTCATAGAATTATTATCTCTTCCTGGAACGTGGCATGGTCTCCAGGAAAAAAATCTAGCCATTCTTTCGGACCTAAGCTTCAATGCTATCTCCTCCAGGAAGGAAATCTCCCTTGTGTTGAGACCCTACACCACGTGCTGGCTGAAAGAACCACTGCTTTGCCTGGGTTCCCGTGCATATGTTCATAGTGCTAATAATAATTATGACAATTATGATAATAAAATAGCATAGCACTTTTCATAGAGACTATACTACTTCACTTGAAGGCATGAACTCCATTGAATAACTGCTTGAATGAACGAATGATGACCTTTCTAGAAAGGGTTACCCCTAGGACATGCGGAGGCCCATGCAAATATTTCTGTGGGTCCTCTGTATATATAAATAATGTAAGTCACCCCAAATCAGTGTTTCAGCATCATTCTGACAGCCCAATTTCATGTGATCCTACAAAAGAAATACTTTCTGACCATCAGGAAAGATCTGTTCACCAGGCAGCCCTCCTAGAACTGGGGCCTGGTCACAGGTCCTTGAGACAACTACTTAGGTACAAGGTCTGAAGCTCCGCTGGGGCATCAGTCAGTGCCATGCACTAGGTAGAAGATTGGTGGGTATGCCAAAGGGGAGAAATGGGGACCAGGGCCAAAGTGGGTTCAAGGTGGGCCCAGAGCACCCTGTCTGGATAGCATTTCTGGTCCTGGCCAATCCTCATCAATGGGGTCCTTAGAAAATGTTGGGGATGGCTTTCCAAAATTCAGGGGGCTCTGAAGCCCAGGACCCAGGCAAACTCCCTGTTTGCCCAGGTGGTACTGCTCTAAGGTACCCATGTGGTTAGACATTCTGTCATTCAACAAACGTTTACTGAGCACATTCTACCCACCAGGCACTGCATTAGAAGCTGAAGTTACATATTCGTTGGTCTTTATTACTATAAGTTAGCAAGCAATCTCTGCCAGGAAGGGAACTTAACAATAACGCAGCAAGACCTGCAGAGTGTGGGAGCAGGAGTATCCTCTCGCACATCAGGAAACTGGGCCGGAGAGGAGCTGTCACATGTTCCCTTAAAGGTCCCACCATGGCCTCTACTCTTGGGCATGATTAGAAACACAGCAGAGAGTTTCCTGAAAGAAAGCAAATGGCATCACTTCCAAAAATAAACCAAAATGTGAGGAGAGAGAGAATGATGACTGAGAGCCTATTCTGAGGTTCAACAGATCATGGAAATAATGACGAAAATACATTCAAATGGCTCCATACTGTGCTTTCAGAAATTCAGCAGCTAAGCCAGCTGGTCAAGCCCCTCGGAGCAGAGTGATGGCAAGTCTGGGGCCCTGAGGGCCAGTGTTGGGGGGGGAACCTGGTGTCCACTTCTCTCCCTGAGCTCCAGTCTCTTCATCTGCAGATCGGGAATCAGGACCCTCACGGGTTGTTGCAAGATTCAAATGAGACCAAAGGTCATGAACAACCTGTGTGCACTGAAAGCACCACCCCTGAGTTGTCCATTGTTAATTAAGAGGCAGAGGGGTGGTTTTCTCAGCTCACGAAACAAAAACACAAAAAGTGGGGAGTTTCCACATTGTGGCTCTTATTATTCCACAATGAGGTAATCAAGGGAAGAAACAGATCGCTCCTCAGATGAACCCTGAAAAGCCCTCAAGTGTGTAACTCCATGCTGTGCACACCACACACACATACGCACACATACACCAACACACATACATGCACATACACACACACACACAGACACACACTCCATAGTCTGACGTTTGAACATCCCTTCTCCCAAGTCTTTGTTCTCAACCTAGGGAAATTTTGCCCCACGTGGAACATTTGGCAAAGTCTGGAAACATTAGGTCATCACGGCTCAGGTGGGGAGAGGGTGGCTTGTTACTGGCATCTAATGTGTAGAGACCAGGGGTGCTGTTAAACACCCTGCGATACGCTGGACAGTCCTCACAACAAAGAAATCCCCAGTCAAAAATGTCAGTCGTGGGCTTCTCTGGTGGCGCAGTGGTTGAGAGTCCGCCTGCCAATGCAGGGGACGCGGGTTCATGCCCTGGTCCGCGAAGATCCCACATGCCGCAGAGCGGCTGGGCCCGTGAGCCATGGCTGCTGAGCCTGCATGTCCGGAGCCTGTGCTCCGCAACGGGAGAGGCCACAAGAGTGAGAGGTCCGCGTGCCGCAAAAAAAAAATGTCAGTCGTGCCAAGGTTAAGAAATAGCTCTGAGCCTTTATTTATGCTGTTCCTTCCATTGTAAGTGTTCCTTTTCCTCTTTTCTCCTTACTTAAATCTTACCTCTCCAGAGAGAAGAAAGTTCCCATCACATGTTGCTGGAGGTTTTGAACCAAGAAAAGCTTTTAGGCAATATGGTCAAAACTAAGAGAATTGTAAGTACCCATACTCTTAGCACAAGCCATTCATTGCTCACTCCCACAAAGTCCTGTACACGAGGATGTTTATTACAGCATTGTTAGTGATAAGGAAAAACTAAACACAACCTAACTGATCTCTTCAGGAGAGATCAGTAGCTTTCAATTATACATTATAAACTATAAATTGCTTTCAATACAAAGCAATCATCCGCAGCCCTTAAAAGGAATGAGGTCATTTCCAAAGAAGCTGATGGAAAATGTCATTGAGACACATTGTTAAATAAGACATCAACGTCCAGGACAGCCTTTTTAATATGTTCCTTTTGTTAAATAGCTAAAAGGACACATAATACATTGATGCAGTTGTTCCCTGCGCAACCAGGGAAGCCCAACAAACACTTCTTTAAACGAGCAAAAGACTTGTACAGGCACTTCACAAAAAGGATATTCAAATGGCTAATAATCATACGAAAAGAAGTTCAAAATCATTAGTCATTAGGAAAGTGCAAAATAAAACCACAATGAAATAGCACTGCTCTCCCACCAGAGATGCTAAAATTTAAAAGACTGACAAGGGCTTCCCTGGTGGCGCCGTGGTCAAGAATCCGCCTGCCAATGCAGGGGACCATGGGTTCCAGCCCTGCTCCGGGAAGATCCCACATGCTGCGGAGCAACTAAGCCCATGTGCCACCACTACTAAGCCTGCGCTCTAGAGCCTGCGAGCCACAACTACTGAGCCTACGTGCCACAACTACTGAAGCCCGTGTGCCTAGAGCCCGTGCTCCGCGACAAGAGAAGCCACCGCAACAAGAAGCCCGCGCACCACAACAAAGAGTAGCCCCGCTCACCGCAACTAGAGAAAGCCTACGCGCAGCAACGAAGACCCAACACAGCCAAAATAAACAAATAAAATAAATTTATTTTAAAAATAATAATAAATAAAAGACTGACAATATCCAGCAAGGGTGTAGAATAACTGGATTTCTCATACATCACTGGTGGGAGTGTAAAATGGTGCAACCACTTTGAAAGTTCTTTGGCAGCATCTATGAAAGTGGAACATTCCAGACTTACCTCTATAAATCCAACCTGATCTACACAAATTTTCCTAGATAAGCCTTCTGATCTATACCATGTGTTTACTACCCTTTAAATTCTGCCCTAAGTTCTCAAAATTTCTTTGGTTCTTTTAGCTAGTATTCACTGAACACCTCCTCAGTGAGGCACTTGGGAATCTTATCATTGGGAATAAGGAGATGACCTATTTTATAGATACTATTCTATAGGCCCCGCAGGGGCTCATGGACCAGATGGAGGTGGAGACAGACAGACATTGTAGAAGACAGACACCACTTTAGACTAGCCTTCTGTTCCTCACAAAATTCCGAGTTCAGATCTCTGCCTCATACTGCTTTCATCTTCTCATAGCGCCTGAATCCACAATGACCCGAAGCAGGAACTAGGAAAGTGAAAGCCTGCTGAGTTCATCTAGTCGATGTGTGTCCACAGGCAACAAGAAAGATTTGGGCTTGGGAAAAGAAATAGATTTGGGTCACTGACAATTTCAGTAAGAGGCTATAGGATATTTAAAATCTAGTCCCATGCTGGACAATTTTATATTAGCTCATCCTCAGAATTATTCTCAGCATAAACCTGGGAAGTAGGTTTCATTATCACCATTCGGCAGATGAGAAAACTGAAGTTAAGATAGATTAGTTGCCACAGTCATATAGCCAGAAATTGGCAGGGCTGAGAGCCAAACACCTGATCCCTTATTTTAAATTTTGGTTCTCTCCATTACATTACATTCATCGGAAGCATCCCTATACAACTCTGGAGACGTGTACATTTAAATTTCTCTCTGGTTTTGGTCCCTTACACAAGCTTGTCTTTTCGCTGAAACAATTAGGTGCCCATCATCTTTCTTCTCTCCTCTGATCCTTCCTCCTCATGGCCAACTCCTCCTTCTTTAAGTCTCTACTTTAATTTTGGTCTCCCCAGAAGGCCTTTGCTGATCTCCTGGACAAGTTCCAATGCTGTGGCCATGAGCAACCAAAGCACCCAGTGCATCAGACCTTTTATCACCCTACGTTGTCATTAATGGTTTATGGTTGTCTTTTCCTCTAGGCTGTGAGCTGCTATCTTTCCTGTTTATTGCTGAATTCCCAATACCTTGCACGTGGTAGGGGCTCATTATAGACTGTTGAATGAATAAATGAGAAGTGAGAGCATTCTTCCAGGTCTAAGTTTTTTGTTTTTTCTTTTGCGGTACGCAGGCTTCTCACTGTTGTGGCCTCTCCCGTTGCGGAGCACAGGCTCCGGACGCGCAGGCTCAGCGGCCATGGCTCACGGGCCCAGCTGCTCCGCAGCATGTAGGATCTTCCCAGACCGGGACACAAACCCGTGTCCCCTGCATCGGCAGGCGGACCCTCAACCACTGCGCCACCAGGGAAGTCCCAGGTCTAAGTTTAACACTAACCCTTCCCCACCAATTCTGTCTACCAGATAACAGTAACCCAAAATCAACAAGCAAAGACCACACGGTCAGATGGATCAGGAAGCACAGATTCTCACTCTGGTCAAAGACTTATTTGCTGGGATATTCCCTCCCCTTCCTGTAACTCAGTTTCACCACTTATACAGTAGCAGCATCACACCAGATTGCTTCTATAACCCTGCCCGCCACCACCTTGCCCTGATGCTATCATAGGACGTAGCAAGGCCCGGGCTTGACCTGTGCTAGGAAGTCAGCTCTGCCTAAACCCATCTGCCTTCCCAGCTGTGGGAGATCAGCTCCTACGGGCTTCATATGGTTTCATGAAAATTTCTGTGGCTGCAAGGTGATGCGTGGTGATGAGAGCAAAACTCACGACTGACAACCACGTGACCCCTACCAGTCTCCTGGTATGCTTTCTTATAATAATCAGTGGTTCAGAGCTATTCCAACTTAGTGTTGCCAGCTCTACCATATCAACTTTTGTCCAGTTGGCTCCTGGAAAGCCTGAATTTTAGATGGTGTTACAGTTTTGGAAAAAAGTTCTCTGGGAAAAATGAGTAGAATTAAATTATTGTCATCCCATTAAAAAATCTGCCTTATAGATAATTAAGGACACCAGAAGCCATCTGGCCTCATCCTGTACAGCATCACTGAGAGGCGGTCCTGGAATTCGTGCTTGAGATCTCCTAATCTGGGGAGATCTCACTACATTTGGGCAGTGCATTCCACATTTGATAGTTCTCATTGGAAGAAAGTTGTTTATTATGTTTAGCTGAAGTCTGCCATGCTGCAACTTTTCTCCTGTTAGACTGGTCCTGTCTTCTTCATACCCTGAGTAAATGTCTAATCCACTTCCATATGACAATCATTAAACATACTGAAGGATGGAATAAAGGAATAGAACTGGCTACATAAAAATTGAAAACTTTAGTAAGCAAAAACAATCAACCAGAACCAACAGGCCACCATAAAGAACTTTAATTGGCACATTCAGGGGAAAATGTGTGTGTAACATGTATGAGAGATAAAATGTTATTATACCTACCAAGAATTCATACAAATTTATTCCCAAAAAATGAGCAAAGGATATTAACTGGCAATTCATAAAGTAAGAAATGTAATGGTACTAAACCTATGAAAGAATATTCAAATTTGCCAAAGTAACCTAAGAAATGTAAATAAAAACAAGATCATCGCAGAGTGTAAATTGGTTCAATCTTTCTGGAAGACAATTTAATAATATCAAAATGTTAACTGTGCAAACATAGCACAGGGAGATCAGCTCGGTGCTTTGCGTCCACCTAGAGGGGTGGGAGGGAGACGTAAGAGGGAGGAGATATGGGAATATATGTATATGTATAGCTGATTCACTTTGTGATACAGCAGAAACTAACACACCATTGTAAAGCAATTATACCCCAATAAAGATGTTAAAAAAAAAACAAAAACAAACAAACAAAAATTTTAACTGTGCAAATATTCTGACCCATAATTTTTACTTCCAGGAATTTATCCTAAGAAGATAATTAGCCATATGGACAAAAGTCAAGAATATTGATTAAAATGTGTGCTTACAGCAGCAAAACTATTAACTAAAATCCTATCAATAGGAAATTGGTTATATAAATTATGGTAGACATATACAATGAAATTCTAAATAGCCATTAAATATGATGACCTAGCTGACAACAGATATATGTATATTAAAATAGTGTTGAGTGAGAAAAAGATTAGTTTGATAACTTTCATGTAAAATTGTGTACATATTGCATGTGTATGGATTTGCAAAGTGCTGTTGAGAAGCTTGTTCATCAAGATATTAATGACATTCCTCTTGGATAATACAATTCAGGGTGATTTTCCTTTCTTCTTTACCCTTTTTGGTTGTGTTCATTTTTTGTATTGAGAATATATGATTTTTAAAATAATAATAAAATAAAATAATATATGAATATTTACTTTGAAAACACAAATATTGAAAAACAATTCTAATGTCCCTCCTCTCTTCTTTTCTACGCTAAGCCTTCCCGACTCTTTCAGAATTTCTTCATCTGAAATGAACTGGAATCCCTTGCCATCCTGGTTTCCATTTTCAGAAGTCCCTACCTCAACAAGACCTAGATCCCTGGAAAATCCAGCAGTCAGAATGAAATGCAGTGATATGGATATGATCTCTCCCGCCCAGAGTAGAATGACATTCACCTCCAGAAACCATGCAGCCAATGGTGAGATTAGCTTTGGCAGTACCACACCTCACTGCTGATCTACTTTGAGCTCCCTGGTCTCTTTCACACACGGGAGGCTGTGAATTCACTGGGTCCCCACCATGTATTAATACTATTGCTTACTTGAGCCCAGATGAGGGACTTGACATCTATCTTTATTGACATTTCATCAGCCTAGACTTGGCTCGTTATTTTAGCCTGTAAAGAGCTCTACTGAGTCCGAGTCATCCAAAAAGCACCTTTGCTATCCCCCTGCACAATTGAGAACTTTGAATGACACGGTCATTTTCTCCCAAGGTTACCCCAGTTCCTCCTTGTAGAACAAATGTAGATATATTCCTCTAGCTGCTTCCTCTATGCTCTAGTAGATGAAATGGTCTACTTTGCAAGTCAAAAGCACGTATTTTCTCTAATCCATTATTGGCAAGGGTGTAAGTTGGTTCTGAGTTTCTGAAAAGCAACTGGAGGATGTTTATGTAAACATTAAATGTGGATAAACTTTGACCCAAAATTACACTTCTATAAAAGTTTCTTTATATACTATCTCAAGGATGAGTGCCTAGAAGTGTCTTATACACATATATATGTTCATCATTAATCACAGCAGTGTCTAAAATGCTGAAAAATTGGAGGTAAACTAAATATTAAAACAATGAGAAATCGGGTGTTAATATATGATAGACTTTATACAATTAAATACAATGTAGACATTGACAATAAAGATGTAGTACCATAATTATTATCATACAATTATGATATTAATATATGCTATCAATATGTTGTATAATATAACATTCACAACATATTAAGTGAAAAAAGTATGATTACTTCTATTTCTTTTCAAGAAAAAAGATATATAGGGAAAGAGAAATGTTTGGAAGGATGTGCTCCAAAGCTGCAAGAAGGTTGTCTCTGAATGGTGAATGTATGTGTGACTTTCACTCTCTTTTCCATAGTGCCTAAATTTTTTTATAGTGAGCATGTGTCATTTTTTAACAGCTTGAAAATCAATAATATTCATTTAGGAATTCTTAAAATATGTACTTCTCTGCTTCTATTTGAGTGAAGTTTTATACTTGAAGCCCCATGTATTGCTACAGCCTACATCAAATTTTTCTGTAAAGGGCCAAATAGTAAATATCTTAGCCTTTGCAGGCCAGACAGTCTTTGCTTCAGCTACTTAACTCTGCTATTGCAGAGCGAAAGTAGCTATAGATACTATGTAAACAAATGAGTTTGGGTGTGTTCTATTAAAACTTGATTTACCAAAATAGGTGGAGGACTGAATTTGGCTCATGGGCAGTAGCTTGGCAACCCCTGTTCTATACCCACATCAAAAGTGCATTTTCATTTTCCCACTTGGTGTTTGCAAACTGTTGCATATACCTTGTATGAGTCAGCTTTTGCTGCATAACAAATCATTCTAAAACTTAGCAGCTCAAAACAACAACCATTTATTTGCTCATGAATCTAAGGGTCAAAAGTTTGGGCTGAGACCAGCTGGGACAACTCATCTCTGCTCCATCTGGGATCAACTAGGCCCACTCATTTGTCTGAGGTTCCCTAGCCATCAACAGCTTCACACATGTCTGGCTGGCTGTAGGGAGGGATGGAAGTAACTGGACCATGTGTCTCTCATCATCCAGCAGGTGGCCTAGGCTTATTCACATCGTGGTAGTCACAGTGTAACCAAGAACAGTAGGAAGGGCTATCCCTATCTGAAGAATTTTTCCAGCCTCTGTCTGCATCACATTTGCTAGTATCTCACTGACCAATCAAGAAGTCACACGGTCAAGTGCAGATTCCAGGGTTAGAGATCCCACCTCCTGATGAGAGAACCTGCAGTCACATGCAAAGGGATAGGCATACAGGGTGGGGAATAATTCATGGCTGTTTTTTACAATCTGACAAACTTCCTCAACAATCTCACCTCTTGTCCTTATCTCCTTCCAGAAGCTCTTCCACTTCTCTTTGAGCAAAGCCGTTGTATCTTCTGGCCAAGAAGCACAATCTCAAAGCATCTTTTCCAGATACAGGACCCTAATTCTTCTTCTCACCTGCAGTCCATTGTTACTCACCCAGGAAAAGTGAGTTGAGCAGCTATTTACAAATTGACTCAAAATATTTCTCCACGCTCAGATTCCCCTCTTCCAAACTTGTATTTAAATCATTAGCCTGCATCACTTCCCATTCACTGAATCTTCCCTGCTTTCCATGTGTTCATATTCAGCCCTTTGAAAACTGAAGATTAGCAAACTGGGACAGTTCCCATGGTGACACATGGGTCTCTTTGATCCTCTTTACTTTCACATGGCGAGGGAACCACCCAGCCAGCTGAAGCTCGTTATAATCTTTTCTGTGAAGAGGGATCACGCCTTCTTCATTCACCCTCCTTCCCCCAAAAGCATATAAAACGCTGCTGGCAACCTTTAAAAGAAAAGACTTTTAAATCTTGCTCAACAGCCATCACTGATGGAGACATTGAGTGACAGCTGAGCGGTAGAGGAAAGAGCATCATATATGGAGTCAGAAGGTCCGAGTGGGTTCAGAGTCAGCCTCCACCACTATTGGTGTGATCTGGGACAAGTAATTTTCATTTTTCTCATGTGAAAGCATCCAGCATAATACAGAGCAAACAGAGTCCTCAGTAAATGTCTGCTCGTTATGTTTGCTTGCAGTTGTGTGCAAAGCACTATGGGAAGGGGCCACAGAGGGTCCAGAGACCAGTAAGACCCAGCGTGCCAGCAGGGAGCTCATAATATGGTGGTAAGTGAAAGCTCACAGCCCAAAGCTGCTTCTTTTTTTTTTTAATTCACCATAAAAGGATGATGTAGGAAGAAAACTCTTAAACATTTGTCACCTTCTGGGTTTAATAGGGAGAAAATGCATAATAATGATAATGACATTCAGACTCATTTTGTCACCCCGGTCATCCCATATTCAGCTCCAAGCCCTGAATTGTTTCCTATGGAAGTAACCCTCCAGTGTCAGCCCACTGCTGGTGCGGCTTCCCACATCCCATCCTTGAGAGGTGACATCTCAAAAAGAGTTTGGAAAGCTCAGTTCATCCAGAGAACTAGATAATGAGGTTAGAGAGCCACAAATGACAATTGATTTGGCAGGAGACTCTCCGGATAGAGGAGAATAACAGTGAAGACCAAAGGCAGCTATCTTTTTACAAGAAATAAAGGCGATTTCCTTTTGGCTTATATCACTGGGTTATTTTCATTCTTAAAAAAGGACAAGAGAAAATCCAAAATAATGAGTCAGTTTAAATTAGAGCTGATTGCAAACCCAATCTGTTCTTTGGGTGACCGTGAGAAAATTACTTTAAACTCTCTGAACCTGAGAATATTCATCTATAAAGCAAGGATAATTATCCTTATAATCTCTAATAACATATCAACATTCAGTAGAGAGTACTCCAAAAATAAATAAATGACAAATATACTCTACACTATTTGGTCTTTGGTATACCCGAAGTGGTCTTTAGGGGAGAGATCCCAGAGCTATTATGTGGCAGGTGATGCTGACTCCAAACCTAATACACCTCGTCAGCCATTGTCCAAATCGTGGTAACCGCAGCCACAAGCTAGAACAGAGTGTGGCCTTGGCACCCCATGGAAAGGCTTCTCCTGCAGAGACTCGGGTTGGCGCTTGGCCAGGAGTCCCCAGGGAAGGTGATCTGGCCTGGCTGGTGGCAGTGTCTGGCGGGCACCCTGGGGAGCCATGCTGGGGCTGGCCTCACGCACAGTCTGCCACAATGAGCAGGAAGAGGGCGTAGCTCTGGCTCTAATGAAGTTCGCAGATGCTGGAGACGTGTAAACACCAGTGGGCGTGGGCGATCCGCAGGGTGGAGAAGCGAGCACGTGCCGCTCCAGCAGCTCAGAGCGGGTAGAAATATGGGCAAGAGGTAACGAAGGAAAATCCATCCACTGGGGCTTGTTTGGGAACAGAGGGCAGCCCAGGGACACGCCCTGAACAAGAGGCAGGGGTCTGTGGAGGCGACCGGGGGTCTAACGCCAGAGGGAGAACTGCCAGGGAAGATGACACCGAAACTTCGGGCTCCAAACTGACGGCCTCATCCTCCAGCAAGTGCTGACCGAGCAGCTCCCAGTACATGACTCTGCAGGGAGGGTGTGAGTCTAAGACCTTGTCCCCACTCACCAAATAACAGCGCAATTAACATTGACTAAACTGAATCCTGACTCCCCCGCTCGCCAGCTGGGTGCCTCGGCAAATCACCAACAACTTTAAGCTCTAGTTTCCTCACCTGCAAAATGGGTAGTAACAACTAGTACCTTCCACATAAAGTCATTTTGAGGATTAAATGGTATAATGCATGTGAAAAAAAAGAAACACTTGGCACAGTGCTTGGTCCAAGCTAAGCCCTTAATAAAGGGTGGCTGCTAATGTTACTATTAAGACTCCCTTACATGCCCGGGCAACAGGTTTATCACTGTGCGGGTACTAGCAGGAAACATGACAGACTCACCTGGGACATTTAAAATGAATTTTATTAAAGGGACGATTTGTTGAGCAATGGATTTTGAGACACCCAGGAGCTAACTACATTAGCAACCTATCCTCCAGCCCTCAGCCTTTGTCGGAAGCCAGAGCCACGCCCCGTGGGAGCTGGAGCCGGAGTGTGGAGAGAGGGATGCGGCCATTGGCCAGGAGCCAAGCAAAAGCAGGGGGCGTGGTCAGGGGGCGTGGTTAGGGGAGCCTCTCTCTCCCCACGTGCCCCTTGATCTTCTGCCACTGCCTCCCCTTGGCTGAACTCCAGAGGAAGGCGGAAAGCGAGAGGTACCATGTAGGTCAGCCTCCCGGGCACCAGCGAAGCAGGGCAGAGGCTGGTGGAGCACAGATCTGAGGACGGGCAGCAAACAGAACAACAGCCCAGCCTCCCAGATTCATTTATCAGTCTCATTAAACCCTAAGAAAGTTGGTGTCATTAGCTTCCTTTTTCAGATGGGAGATGCAGCAACTCATTCGGAAACCCAGCCTGAAAGATGATGGAGCCCCCATTGGAATCCAAATCCATCTCCCCATGCGCCCCCCGCCATGGACTCAGTCACGCCAGTCACCAGGAGAGACTGCATGGGAGGGTACTCCCCCATGAAACCAAGAAGTTGCATAGAATTTTAAATCAGTGTGGGTTAAGGGGTGGTTTGTAAAAACAAGCAGAATAAGAAAAGTGGACCCTGTGTGCCCAAGTGGGCTAGGAGTTCATCATCCCTTCAACAGACGTGTCCCTGAGCACCCTCAGCGCTCCCTGCGGGACTGGAAGAGAGAGGCCAGCTAGTAGGCACAGCCCTCATTTACACAGCACTTCCAAGGGAAGTGCTTGTTGGGGAATAGATTCCGAGTACGTTACGTGCGTTTACACCTATTCCAAGTACATTATGTGCGTTTACACCTTTTAATAGTAGATCTAATTCACTTAATCATCATTACATGGATGCTGCCCCTGAAACACTGACGGAGTCTCATGTAGGCGTCTCATCATGTACAGATGATTTCAGCGATGTGACCAGGGATATAGTTGCTCACTCAGAGGAGCAACCAGATGTTTAAGAGCAGACGGAAGAGTTCGGCACCTAGGGGTGCACTGCAGGCGGCTCACTGGCTTCCTAACTAAGCATTCAGGGACCACATGGCTGACTTGAAAACAGCCATGGTGGGAGTGATTGGTAATCACTGTAAATGAAGGTTGGGTTTGTTTTTTTGTTTGGGGTTTTTTTTTCTGAGGGATCATTGCATTGCCTGGAGGGCTCCCCAGAGGAGGAGTATTTAATGCAGATTATTCATAAGGAGATGGGAAGGTGCCCCAACTTCCTCCCTCCTGCTTCTTTCCCACATCCCTTCCTCCAGCCTCATTTGAGCCAATCAAGGCACCCCACACACACTCCTGTGTGCTGCTCTGCACTCTGCCCTCTGCCCTCTGCCCTCTGCCAGGAAGATACTTTTCATCTTATCTCCCGGAGAAGCTCTTCCTGGTGAGTCTCTTTACAGATACTGTGAATGCAAACACCTGCCCAGGACCCAATGCCAGCTGGACGACCTTGGGCGCCCTTGCCCTCTCGGAGCCTTGTTTTCCTGGGCCGTAAAGTGGGGGAAATTCGAGCTGCCCTGTCTACTCCACAGAGTTGTTTTGGGAACGGGATAAGATGGTCCCAGGGCCACACAGGAGAGGTGAGCGCCGACAAAGGCAGGCAATGAAACGCTCGCCGGCAGCGCTGGGAGCGAGCTCAGGATCCATCGAAACCAATGCTCTCAACTTACAAATAGGAAAACCGAGATGTCTTTAGCTAGCATGTTCCTTGGCTAGATTACTGAGGGCAGTGGAAGAATATGATCTCGTGAGCGTCCCAGAAGATCTCTCCTCATGCCCACCATGGACGTGTGGGCACCCCCAGGCCAGACCTCCCAGGAATGAGATTCTGGAATCAGTGCAGAAGTAACAGCATCCCCCAAGTTCCCAAGCAGTAGGCCAGGGAGAGAAGGGCTGTCTCTTGACGTAAGAGAGAGCCAGGAGGGCCAGTGCTATGCAGAGACCCGGTGGAGCACGGTGGGTCGTACTGCCTCACCCGTCACCTCCCCACCCCCAGCAGAAGAGGGAAGCAGGGAACGCAAGGAGAAATGGGGCCTCGCAAAGCAGTAAGAGCCAGTCTACTGGGAGAACTGTAACCCAGGGGCTCTCTCAGAGACCTCAGTGAGATGAGGCATCACCAGCCAGAGAGGTAGCTGTCAGGTGAGGGTCGGGTCAAGGCCAGGTCCGGTCTTGGAGAGCAGCCCATAGCGGCGGAGCTCGTAGAGCAGGTGGGCATCAACAGGGGCCCAGACAGGAGGTGGATACCGAGGGGCTAAAAAGCAGGAGGGCGCGGCCGAGGGCCCGCAGGAAAGACTGCTCTTCTCATCACTCTTGTCCAAGAATCCAGAGTAAGGATATGGTTGTGTTTCTAAGGATGTTTCAATTTTATAAGCTCTACGGCAATACATTCTCAATGCAAACAATTCGAACAGGACATGCAAAGCAGAAAGCTCCCTCGACATCTACCCTGTCCTGCGACTCTCCCCGGAGGCTCATGGTTTGAATTGATTTTTATTGGAGTAGAGTTCATTTACAATGCTGTGTTAATTCCAGGTGTACAGCAAAGTGACTCAGTTATACATATCCACGTAGCCACCCTTTTTCAGATTCTTTCCCACATAGGTCATTACAGAGGACTGAGTAGAGTTCCCTGTGCTACACAGTAGGTCCTTATTAGTTTTCTATTTCAGGAGGCTCATTTTGATGTGCATCCTTCCCAGCCTTTGTGCATGAGTTTATATCCATATACGTTCATGGGGGGAATATGTGGCTGTGTGTGTGTGGTTTTGTATTCGTGAAATCAGCCCTACACAATATCCTGAATCTTACTATTTTGCACCTGAGATCACTGTACACACACACACACACACACACACACACACACACACACGGCAGAGCCACCACGTTCCTTATAAACCACCGCATCTAATCTGGAGGAGTGATAGATTATCTGATCAGTCCCCCCGTTGATGGACACGGTAGACTTTTCCTACTTTTCCATTAGCGAGCAATGCTCTAATGAACGTCCTTTCACGAGCCTGTCACCAGGAAGCAAAGAAAATTGTATTTCACATATATTCTTTTTTTATTTCATATATATACATATATCTATAAGGGTAAGACATTTTCAGCGATGAGAATCGCCTAGGAAAAGTATGCACCTCGACCTCCCATGCACCCCGATTTAAAACCCCTCTAGACAAAGATGTTGAAAGAATGCCGTCAGGAACTGTGGCTGCGTGAACTCAAGACGGGACCAAGTACCTTAATAAGTCGTTTCCGTCTCCACGTGCAAGGGCTCGTGTATATTTCGTGTCCCCTTAGTCATCATTGGGGTGAGTTCTACATATTTATGCTTGTTATTTTTTTCTTCTGTCCTCATAAATCAATCCCTGCAGTCTCCTAATCGAAGCCAGCTTTTCAAACGAAACTGTAGCCGGGTGTTTAACTAACTAAATATTGTTTTTCCCCCAGCACTGACAGAGAGGGGGGTGGGATGCGGCCTTGGTAATTGTCCTCCCTTCTTCCAGCGACTCCAGGAAACCACGTGCTGCCCCAGCAGTGACTGACGGAGCCCCAGGTGGGCGGCAGCCTCGGGTTTGGAGGGAGCCGCAGTTGTGAGGTTTTCCTTTGCTCGCTGGACTTCGCCCTCCTGATCCCTGGGAATCCCCAGGACATAGGTCACCCTTCCCTGGGCTACCCTTAATAAAGGAAGAAAAAGCGTGAGGCTGCCCGGAGCGGCACCCAGGAGGGCACACGCCCTCCGAGGGAGCCTGCTCGACTCTCCTTCCCCGGGTTCTGTCAACCTCCAGGCTGCAGTTGTCATTGGAGAACAGAGGATGTCAGCCCTTGGTACTTCGCTTCCAGCAACCCCCCACCGTGGTCTCAGGTGGCTACCAGTGTGGCCTCAAGAGCAACAAGACTGAGTGCATTTCTCCCTGAAACCTGCCTTTGAACCTCATCTTGAACCGCCCTCAATCCTTCGACTGCCCCCACTGTCTGCAGCAGCGGTTCTCAAAGTGCGGTCCCTGGGAACCCATCAGAATCGCAAATTCTCAGCGCCAACCCCAGACCCACTGGGTCAGCATCTCCGGGGCTGGGGCTCAGCCATGTGTGTTTGAAGGAGCCCTCCAGGAGACTCTGATGCACGCTCAAGTTTGAGAAGCACTGACCTGCAGGATGACGTCCACGCTCAGACTCCCCAGCCCTCCACGCACTGGCCCTGCCGGCCCCTCCAGCCCCGTCTCTCCTTGCTTTCCTGACAGAACTCAACACCGCGTGGGACAGACACAGCCCGTGGGTCTCTTCTCGCCTCTGTGCTTGCTGTCCCTTCTACCGGCCGTGTCCTTGCCCACCTGACCCCCCGCATCAAATACCAACCCCCATCTTTTAAACACCAGCTCACTGTCCCCTAGGAAGCCTTCAGTGACGTCTCCAAGAAGAGAGAAAAACACCTGACATCTACAGGGTGCTTACTACATGCTGGGTCCTGGTCCCAGAACTTGATTTTTTCAAAAGTTAATCCTCTCAACAACTCCACGAGGAAGGTATTACTATGACTCCCATTTTACAGACGAAGAAACAGAGGCCCAGAAAGCTTAAATAACTGGCCCAAGTTAACAAGAGGTGAACTTGGCATTTGAACCCTTGGATCTGGAGCCTTGAACCTTTTGCTCTATTGTCTCCTGTGATACCCCCAGTCTAGTAGTGTCAGGGCCTCACCCTGGGCCCCCTCAGAACACACCTGTTGCCCCTGCCTCATGACAGCCCTTCAGATGTGTGGAGAAAACTCTCAGGCCCTGCCCGGAACTGCTCTTCTCCAGGCCAACATCCACTGTTCCCTCAACTGGCCTCCCTGCGACTTGGCTCTGTAATCACAGCTGCCAGTCGGATCACCACAGCTGGCTCCTGAACGCTGGAAGCTTCCACGTCATCCTCTCATTGGCTGCCTTTGACTTCTCCGATTTCCTGTTTCCAATCACAGGGCCCAAGCCTTTGCATCAAGAATGATGACATGACATGCATGCTTTCTGAAAAATCTCATTTTCGAAAGCCATTTCCTATTCATTTCCTTCCTTATCGAGGCCCCTTCCAGCCCAGCTTGTGTTAAAAAAAGAAAAAAAGAGGAAAAAAATAAAAGAAATCTGTGTTTTTCCACGCTCAGACTGGCTAGCAGAGTTGCTGCTTGGGTCCCCTTATGGAGGAGCTGCTCAACCAGCGTCTCCCAAAACCATGGGCCTTGGAACCGTCTCTGCAAACCCAACCACTGAAACTCCCCTTAAATGTCTCCCTTCACCACCTGTGTGGGATTTGTGGCAGTCATTTCGCTTAGGGAATTCTCTGGCTTGAAAGATCAGCCTTGGAACTGAAAGGACCACTTCTCACCTTTCCTCAGCCTAAGAAGTCTAGTTTTCTCATCTTAGGAGACACACGGCTGCACTTCTCAAACACCCTCACTTCTCACTTGAACGAGGTCTGAGTGCTGTCTTTAAAGTCTGTTAAGCCTGAGCTTGAATGGGAGTTCCTTGTTAGCTGGGCAGCTTTGAAGAAGGCGTTTAACCTCTCTGATCCAGTTTTCTCATTTGTAAAATGGGCCTAAAGATAATGCTGTATTAGTGTCCTAGGGCCGCAGTGGTAACAAATGAGCACAAACCGGGGGGCTGAAAACAACAGAAATGCTCTCTCTCACAGTTCTGGAGGCCAAAAGTCCAAAAGCAAGGTGTTAGCAGGGCCGCACTCCCTCTGAAGGCTCTGGGGGAAGATCCTTCCTTGCCTCTTCCAGTTTCTGGTGGTCCAGGTGTTCCCTGGCTTATAGCTGCAGCCCAACCACTGCCTCCATCTTTACTTTCCCTTCTTCTCTTTCCTTTCTCCTCTGCCTCTACCCCCACCCTGCCCTACTCCCTGTCCTGGGAACAGGTCTCCTGAGCTGACTGCTTCCAGCTGGCCCAAGGCCAGTAACAGTCATGGTAACAACCTGTGTGTGATCGTGGCTCCATGAAGCCCTCTTTATGTAGACAGACCCATCTGACTCACATCAACAGCCTGGTTGGTATTTCATGGCAGGTGCTTCATTTATCCCCATTTTACAGATGGGTACATGGAGGCTCAGAGAGGTTACATCACTTGCTAGGTGCACTCAGCCGGTAACTCAGATCAGATGACGCTATCACATTTCCCTGAACTCTAATGTGTGAGCAGAGGGTGACCCTGAGGATGATGCCCATCTGTGAGTTGTCTGGAGGCGCCAAGAATGCAGGGAGATGGCTGCCCAAGGAATGCCATTCCTGCCAAAGGTCAAAATCCACTTCTGCCTTTGCTGCTCGCCAGACCTTAAGTGCAGACAATACAGCCATCCCAGCGGCTTCACCAGAGCACCTGCCCACCTCACCCTCCCACTGATATTTGAATAACTTCAGAGTTGAAGTGCTTGTTTCAGGATCTTGTCATGGTCGAAGGACTCAAGTGGGAAATAACCTCAAAACCACTAGTGCCTGGCCACATGTAGGTGCCCCAGTAAACTTTTGCAGGAGGAAAGGGAGAATGAAGCTCTGCCTGGGTTGTAGATCCAGTTCAGATGCTCGCTCACAAGCTGTGTGATGTTAGGCACATACCAAGCCCTCTCTGTGCCTCAACCTGGCCACGTGTGGGCAAAGTACGTTTGGATAAGATGACAGCTCAACCTTTCCATCCCAGCCATTCTAGGAATCCTGGGTTCTAGCACGTCTGTACCATCAGGCTTGTCTGAAATGATAAATGGACGTGGAATAAAGCTGAGTCATGGAGTCCAAGTCTCTTCATCTATCCTGCTTTCTAAGGCTGGGTCCCATTGCTTCCCGTATCGATAAGATGGAAGTAAGGATGTGTATTTCCTCCTTAGCTTTCCCTGCTTAGCTGTGTGACCTTGAGAAAGTTATCTAACTTCTCTGAGCCTCAGTTTCCTCATCTACACATGGGGAAAATAGCAATACCTATGTTACTGGGTTACTGTGGGTGTTATATAGGCAGAGTCCTTGATGCAGTGTCAGGTACCTGGAAAACACCCAAACACTATCATATCACCAGGGCCATCTTAGCCCTTGGTTTATTCCACACGGATTGCAACTCAAATGGAGTTCAGCCACCAAATCTTTCGGCAGGTTGTGTTGGTCCCTTTGATCGCCTTCCTCAGTCTCCAGAGACTTCCTGCTGCCTTTTTGGACCTCCTGGAATGCAGCTGAGGCCAGGAAGATGCTCTGGAAGCTCCAAGCCCAGAGAGGGAGGTGGAGAGGGAGGGCCCTGCACAAGTAACCAAACCAACTCCAACTGCCATCAGGGGACATGCCAGCAAGATCCTTCTAGAACTGGCTGAGGGCATTAACCTCCAAAAAGAGGTAATCGTTAGATCTCTGTGTGTGCACGTACATGTGTGCACGTGTGTGTTGCGTGGAATTTGTGGGGAGCTTTGTATCCAAGTTGACCTGAGCCTGGCTCTCCCTCTTCTGGGCTACATAACCTCTGCTAGTCACTTCCTCTCCCCCAGCCTCAATCACCCTCTCGTAAGCAGGGAGAAAAATGTCAGGATGATTCAGTGATATAATGGGAAAGGGGGCTTAGATTTATATGAATAACTGCATTCTCTCCTTAAATCAGGGCAGAGGTGGAGTCTTACAGGCTGGGGTTGGGGGGCATGTCTGAAGCCCCAGATAGGACCACACAGTCCTATCAGATAGTCTGATTTCCTCAGAGGGCAGGCTGCTGGTTCATTCATTCTCTCATTCATTCAACAAACAGTTACTGAATCCCTCCTTGAGTTGGGGGCTGTGCATACTATTGGGTCACAGCGACAAAGAAGACCTGACCCTGCCTGGAGGAGCCCAGTGACCAGTTGGGGAGACAGGCACGTCCGCAGATCGTGGCTTGCGGTCCAGGGAAGACCACGGTGGAATCTGAGTGGAGGAGGGAGGTGGCTGGCTCTGGGGGGAAAGCAGGAAAGGCTTCAGAGAAGAGGAAGCCTTGCATCTGGGCCTCCAGGTGGGAGAAGCTCATACAGCAGTGGAGGGAGGGAAAGGACATTCCCAGTAGAGAGGCAGCTCTAATAGCATGGGGGCCTGAAGGGCTTCGGGGTATCAACTGAACAGATGAGAACAATGAGTGAACAAGGGAAGTGAGTTGGGCTAGGAGCGAAAGAGGCCACGTGGGCCTTGCCAAGGAGTCTGGACAAACAGAGCCAGAGACCCAGCAGATCTGACTTTGTCCACAGTGCTGTCTGCAGGCCAACACTATCAGCATTCCCAGGAGATACTCAGAATTGCACATCCCTCCACTCATCACGCTGTATACCCTAAACTTATATAGTGCTGTGTGTCAATTGTATCAATAAAACCGGAAGAAAAAAAAAAGTAATATTTAATTTAATTTTTAGAAAGGAAAAAGAAATACAGATCCCCAGGCCCCACGCTGTACCTGCTGAATCAGGAGCCATGGGGGGCGGTACCCGGGAATCTGTGTTTAACCAAGCCCTCCAGGTGATCCTGTGGCAAGATGCAGTGTAAGAGAACTAGTCTCAAACATAATAACGAAGGGCTCCTGTTTACAGAGCGCCTACTTGGTGGCAGGCATGAGGCCAGGTCCTTTACATGCTTATCTGATTTAATCCTCACAACAAGCCTATGAGATGGGTCTGTCATTATTCCCATTTTACAGATAAGAAAACTGAGGTTCATAGAAGTAAAGTAACTTACTTGAGGTCGTGAAGCTACTAAGTAGCAAATTGGAGATTTAAACGCAAACTGTGAGACTCCCAGGCATCACCGAGAGAAAGGTGGTCTGCCTTAGGGGTTTCTGATGCCAGGAGATGGGAAGGAGCATCAGAGAACCTGAGATTTTCTGGGGCTAAACAACAGGATCCGTTGACCTTGATAGGTATGGGGAGAGAGCAAGAATAGACAAGGAAGACCCCAAGCTCCCTAGGTTGAGAAATCGAGGGGGTGGAGACACAGGGGCATCAGGAGGAGAAGGGAAGAGATGAGGCTTCCTACTGGACTGTGCAGGGCATAAGGAGAACATCAAAGATGCAAAATGTTCCCATGAGAACTGGAAAACAGGGCTGTTATCCACTTCTTGGTGGGTGGTATAAGCATAGATATATTGGATTAGACCAAAAAGTATACTTGGCTCAAATTACTTAGGAGCTTTAAACTTTAGGGAGCTAAATCACCCCAAGATTTATAAGTTAGTGCGGAAGGGGTTCAGGTTGAGGGACACTGTACTCACCATGAGCAGCAGTGAGGGGACCCCAAGTCTTTGGAACCCATCCAATTCCTCCCTTGACCTTGATGTGACCTTTTACTGGGTCTCAGAAAGAGAGGGGAAAATGCCTGCCCTCACAGGAGAGGGTGACAGAGCAATTAATAAGGCAGATTCTAAAGCTTCTGAAATGCAAGGGTCCAGGTGCTGAATTCATCTGCTCGAAAGATGAGAAAACACAAAACCCTCTTTTTGTTCCTATTTGGGTAAAGCTGGACATAAATCATTCTTTGAAAAGGTGGCATGGGTGCCTTTGGTTGGAGGGTCTCAAGCTCTTTCCAAACATCACCTCATTCATCCTGGCAAACACCAGGAGAGGAGAGAAGGCCCCAACAGGCGGCACCTTTTGTGTCATTGAACAGATGAGACCAACTTAAAGACTGGGCAGGTTCCAGGTGGACGTGACACAAGGCTCTGCTCACTGTTGTTAGCTACTCTGCCCTATGGGCTGAGGGTGTGGGGAGGGGGGCGAGGCGTGAGTGTGTGTGTGTGTGTGTGTGAGTGTGTACTCTCTGTGGCCTTTTAGTCTTCTTAATTATCTCAGACCAGGAAAAGAAAATGAGGCCGCAGCAGCTGGAAGGTGGGTGACATGTTACTGCGAAGTCCATATTCTCCTTTGAAAATGACAGATTATTGCAAAGATATATAATCCCATTTTCTTGCAGCTTGTCCTTGATAAATGCCTCTTGTTTATTTCCAGCCCTTCTACACGTGTGGGCATTATTGCAACGTGCAGTTCTAACCTAAAAAAGGGGGATAGGGAAGGGGAGTGAGAGGAGGAGAAAGTTAAGAGCTAATTCCAACACCAGATGCCCAAACGTCATTCTCGGGGTTTGTCTGGGGGTTGAGTCCGCTTTGGTGTTTCAAAGTCAGGAAACGATCTAAAAGTAGCAGGTTGTCTTAGAAATGGAAACTATTTGATGTAGTCTCTCCTTTTCTTTTTAATAAAGAAGGGAAAGGAAATAAAAGAGAATGTGAAAAAAGAGGAAAGGAGAAACAGAAGAGAAAGAAAGAGGGGGGAGAGAAAGAAAGAGGAAAGAGAGAGAGAAGAAAAAGAAAGAAAGAAAGAAAGAAAGAGAAAGAAAGAAAGAAAAAGAAAGGAAGGAAGGAAGGAAGGAAGAAAGGAAGGAAGAAAGAAAAGAGAGGCACAGAGCCGATGGCGAGCGCCAAGTCGCGCTATCCCGGCTCCCTACCCGGGAGAGACGAGCACTTTCCTCCGCGGCCGCGGGCTCGGAGCTTTTAAGGGTTTCTAATCCTGGAAGGCTGTCTGACATCACCCCGTTTCTTGTCGGCTGATGTTTCGTACAAGCCTCTCATTTCCTCAGTGTTTTCAGAGCACCAATTACTGCAACAATCTCGTGTTTATGTTTGCTCTCTCTCCTGCCTCGCTGGCCCTCCGCCTGGAGCCTCTGCTGCTCTCCGACGCGGGGAGCCCAAGGGGGCTGGGTGGGGGGAGCGGGTGGGGGGACCTGGATCAGGCATTGCAGAAAAAGGGAGGGGTCCCCCTTAATTTTTTTTCATTGACTTCAGCACCATGTGATCAGGAAGTCTGGCCTCCCTCCATTTCCCCTCCCGACTAAAGGGAAACATTGTGTAGCAGCCGCCGCGGCCACTGGTGGGATGGCCTTCGCCGCCTGACGTAGGGAGATAAAAATAACCGGCATATTTAAGGCAGGAGCAGGAATCCCGGCGCTCACACGCGGCCTGGTCAGTTCCCGAGGCCGGTCGGCCGCAGGGCCTGCAGGGAGGCCCGCGCGCTCCTGCGCGCACGGGAGCTATCGCGAGTGCCAGCGCCGGCGACCTGGGGACCCGGGCAGCCGGGCACCCGGGCCCACCGCCCAGGCCCGCCGAGCCCCGCGGGGCCCCGGAGAGGCCGGCAAGGCTGATCGCCGGCAGCCTGGCTTCAGCGCGCTGGGCCGGGCCTGGGTTCTGTGTCCTGCCTTCCTGGAGATGAGAAGAAGGAAGGATGCGGTGGCAGAGGGAGGGTGGCGCGGAGCCTGACGCTGAGCCGGAAGGCACACCCCAAGCTGCCACTAAAAAAGCCTGCCAGTCATACACACCACGGTCCACACACTCTCCACTCAGGTCCCCGTCTCCAGCCCCTTTAGACGCTGGAACTACCTATTGCAAAGCAGGACTGGAAACAAACAAAAACCAGCTCGCCAAAGAAAGTGGGGCAAATCCTTGCAAAGTTCAGCGATTTCAGAGGAGAGCACAGATTTCCCAGGAGCCTGCTACCTAGACACCCACCTAAGGCCTCTACAGGTTTCCTCAGAACTCCTCACCACTGCCCTCACCTCTACCTGTCCAGGGACCCAGAAAATAGAAAAGGAGGAAGTGTCCCTGCCCCCTAGGTGAGTCCCCCGTCTCCACAGCACAAACCACGGGGACGAGTACTTTACTTTACCCGTATAGCACCGCACTGCAAACTGTCCCTCATGGGAGGTTTTATGACCCTGATTTTACATAAAAGGAAACTGAGGCTCGGGAGATAAAATGATTGCCCAAGTCCACACGTGGGCAACGCTTCCCCGGCACCTCAGTCGCCTCCTTCGACTGCATTTACGTGACCACATCGATGTATCATTCTGGAAACCACCTTCCTTCTGTTTCTCCTACTCCCTAAATAAAATTAATACCAAGCAAAACAGTGGTGGTGAGCTTTGCGCTGACCTGTGAGATCACAGTTTTGCCACTGGGCCACAAAGAAGTTTTTATTTCTAATTAATAATGGGAAATCTCCCAGCCTTCTGATGTCTAAAGTAGAAAGATTTCAAATTTTCTGGCAGAGTTTTTTACCTAGCCAAACCGGCTGATGAAAAGTCAGTGATACTCACCCCTAATCTTTTTTTGCCATTACAGAGATAACAAATAGCTATTTTCTGGGTGGAAGAGGCAAAGAAGTTTCATTTAGGGAACTTCAGGAATTTTACCACCTGTGAGGATGGAGACACCAGGGTCTGGCATGGTCATTGCTGAAGCCCCAGCACAATGCCTGGCACTTAACGTACTCAACCCGTAATTGTCAGACCAAGTGAAGAGCGGGTTGTGGGAAAGGGAGCAGCTCTCAGAGACACATCGCGGTGATATGTGTTGCTCTTACCTTTGATAACTGTAGAAGCGTGACCATATTTAGTCCTTAGAGTAAACCTAGGAAGTAGGCATCGTTATCACCCCTGCCTGGCATATAGGGAAACTGTAGCACAGAAAGAACTTACCCGAAGTAACACAGGAAGAACTAGCGCTGGAATTCGAACCCAAGCAGTCTGACCGCAGAAGCCAAGCCCTCAACCACTAAGCTAAATCCACAGAGGTGCCCATGAGACGTCAGAGAAAGGGACCCACCATTTACTAAGCAGCCCCTCTGACTCAAGTTCCATGCTTGCTACTGGATTGATGGGGGCAACACCACACGCTCCACGCCCTCAGGCAGGTGAGTCCAAGCAAGGCGGGACCAGAGGTTTTGTGAAGGCGGTCTTCCTTCTCATTGTCTCTGTATTTCCAACCTCGACTCTCACGAATGTCTGTTCAACTGTCCATCCTGAGAGAAGCCTTCTTTGGCCACTGTCAGCCCAACTATGCAGCTCCCCTGTCCATCCCCCCAGTAGACACTGCTGATGACTGCATTGAACACCTGTCACATCTCCTTGCTCACTGGCCTGCGCTCCCACTGGTTGGGGAGCACCTGGAGGGCAGAATCAAGGTCTGGTTCAGCTCTGTATGCCCAGTACAAGGGCAGGGCATGGTAGCCAACGAAATGTTTGCTAAATGGTGAATGAATATGTATTAGACCTCCACTAGTCTCCTAAAGACACAGACCCCCATCACCACCACTCCTAATTTTCTCTATCTCAGCAGCCCTCTCTATTGCACCACAGAATTTGTCAGTTTGTAATTCGATCTGTTTCCTCCCACTCCCCCCAGTAATCCATGAGTGCAGGAACCACTTCTGTTTTCCCACCCTAGTATTCCCAACACTATTAAAATGCCACACGTTGCAGGCACTCAATAAACATTTGTGAAATAAATGAGTGAATGAATGAATGAATGAATCTACACTCCTTGGAGCAATGCTTACCTTTCTGTTTTCAATAGGTTTATTCCAAAGTCAATCTTAATTGAGCAAAGCCACTTGAAATAATGTCATTGCCCAGATTGTATTCATAAAGTAAGTGCTTTTTGTTTGGTGACCACTTCAACTCCAAGTCTCATCCATATTGATGATAAGACTTAAAAGGGGGGTTATTGAATAAGGTCCTTCTTCTCATACAATGTGGGCTCCAGTGACCACTATAGTTGGAGCTACACACAGGCTCCCTTTATGCCCCTCTGTTTTCATTAGCTCGGGTAACTTGCCAAAGAGTGATCCTTTTGGGCTGAAATTTTCCATGCTGGGTCTTGGCAAAAGGTGAATTTTGGGGGAAAGTTTGAATAAAATCCCTTCAGCCATTTTTTAGTTTGATGAGGATAAAAAAAAAAAATACATTTTTTTCTTGCTTTTAATTGAAGACGTTTTTAGGACACAGGAAACTCCAAACCAGTTTAACTTTGAAAACTTGAAACTCATGTCTAAGCCCATCTAAGGAAACTGTGGAGATGATTTGAGGCTCAAAAGAAATTATTTTCTAATTAAAAAAAAAAAACTAAGAAGTAATTGAAAACAAACTCTCTATAGCCTTAGCAATCAAGACACTTGGGCTACATAAGTCTTTCTGTGATTCTAGCAAATTATAAAAGCTCAGAGCTGTTCAGAAGGGATTATAAAACTTGGATTTCAGCTCCTCTGCCATGACAGATGATATTATTCTCCCCCCAATCCCCGCTTTTTTTTTTTGTCTCGAGAATCTTCTCTCAACATCGTACCAGGAATATATGATTTGAACCATAGCCTCAGAAAACAAGCTGAGGTTCCCGGAGCGAAAGGACCACTCCTTCGAAGCCAGATCTACAGCTTGCTTTCCAAAGCTTTCTTAGACAAACGCTAACCAAAATATTCTATCTTACATTGGATTTTCTCACTACTCACGCCAGTATCGGATTCTTGCCTTCTTATTCACTGGAAACTACCTTAGACTAGTCATATTCTAGTGCTTGCCACAGAATTATTTTCAAAAAGCAGTGCTAGGCTGGAAAATCAGGAAGACCTGCGTTTGACTCTCTGCTCTGAGATTTACGAAGCAAATATCTTAACCTAAGACTCAGTTTGCTCACTTGTTAAACGGGGATATTATTTACTCAGCAGTTGTCATAAGGATTAATTTAGGCCCAGCGTCGCCCACGGTGCCTGGTACAAAATAGGTGCTCGATAGTGGCAGCGTCTTTCTGCCCCTCCCCCATCAGCCATTCATTCACGTGTATCCTGTCATTCTACCACCTAGTTGGCATCTCCTGTCTCTGGTTCATTGTGGTGTCTAGTGCAGTCCGAGGCACATGGTGTTTATTTAGCAGAGACACACAGAACAGAATCAGTGGAGTGCTGGCCACTTCCATCCATGCTGTATATTTCCAATGACACAAGCAAATGTTCTGTCTTTACCTGTCTCCTTGTCCTTCTCTCTTACTAGAAGGATCTCTTTCACCTCTGTAAACCCAGGATGTAGCTGGGTAAGTGAGTGAGTGGATGAACACACCAGTCAAGGCCTCCTATTCCTTTATAGGATCTGCAGCCTGAAACTTGGCCTCCGTTTTCAAGTCGTTTTATTTTAGTTCAGGTATTGCCTGACAGCCAGGATGTGTTTGGCGTGCTCACTTACCTTGGTTATATATTCAAAATCAACCACATCTCAGATGATCCTCTTTACGTGCAGTTTTATTTAGCAGTGAGCAAGCAGGGGACCTTCAACCGAAGTCTTTTGTTGGGGCAAAAACTGCCCCTGTTTGAATTTCCAAGAGGAACTCAAAAGGGAAAAGGAGGGAGGGAGGGAGGGAGGACCCACCTATGCCAGCATACCTCCACTGCCACCCCCAAATAATGTATATCTGATTATTTGTTTGGTTTTTTCCTTCTGCAAGGTTGGCTGGCCTTCTTGCCTCCTCTTTAATAGTTAATTTTTTTTAATCAAAGATGATTGAGTTCCAACCATGTGCCATTTCTTTTGGCACATTTGGTATCATTTCATCCTCATCTCAATTTCTAAATGGGAAACAAACTCAGAGAGTTTAGGAGCCTTGCTTCCAGCCACACACCTAGATACCCGAGGGCATTTTAAAAGCACTTCTGCTTTACAAGGTTTCTCCAGTCTTACCCACCACTTCACATCCTTTCCTTATAACACCCAACCCAACACATGTGCTCACACACTCACGCACATACTCACACTTAATTAATTATGTTTTACAGAAAGATTCAAGAGTCGAAGAAGCCTATCTATTGAAACAAACAGGGGATGAGTATCCTTATGCAAAGGATAAGCCCCAAATCCACTACAGGGTTAACTCTGGGGGATGGAGCGGATACAATCAGGAACGAGTGCATACGAAACTTCAGCTGTGTTTGGTCAAGTTTTACCTCTTACGCAGGGTGGTATTTATATGGGTGGGTTTTTTTGCGGTACGCGGGCCTCTCACTGCTGTGGCCTCTCCCGTTGCAGAGCACAGGCTCCGGACGCGCAGGCTCAGCGGCCATGGCTCACGGGCCCAGCCGCTCCGCGGCATGTGGGATCTTCCTGGACTGGGGCACGAACCCGTGTCCCCTGCATCGGCAGGCGGACTCTCAACCACTGCGCCACCAGGGAAGCCCTATATGGGTGTTTTATTATGTTGGACTTTGTAAGTGTTCATTTGCCTCAAATGTGTCATAATACAATTTTTGAAGATTCAGCAGCATTTCCTGGTGCTTACTCCCAGTTCTGGCCATTCACACACACACACACACACACACACACACACACACACGGTCACACTCAGTACACACTCACCCACTGACAAGTACACTCAGGCACCGACACACACACACAGTACACATAAACATTCACATGTTCACCTACACATGTTCAGTCCAAGAAGCCACACATTCAAGTGGACACACACACACACTGCCTGCCAGCCCCAGCCTCACCACTACTCCACTCCCTGGGTCAAGGGCAATAGGGCCACACACAGGGACCCTGAACCCTGGGGCACAGAGATGACGTCACTGAGCAATGGGACCACCAGGCAGAGAGCAGTGAGGATGCACGGGGCTGCTTTCAGGGCTGACGCAGCTGATGCCACCGAGGCCAGTCCCCCTGGGGCCGACCCGTGACGTTCTCCCACCGCAGGCGCATCTGGGAAGGGACGGAGTTAAGGAGCGCAGGGAAGACGCTGGTCTCTCACAGTTTGGGGTGGGAAGCAGTGACTTGTGTGGGAAACAACCTCCTCAGAAACCATAGCAACGCCCATTTGGCGGCTCTGGATTGGACCCCGACCAGACATTTATTAAGCAGCCTCGTAAGCTGTGGTCTCCAGAAGAACAATACCAAACTGATCAAATGTTAATAGCTTCAATCTGTTCCTCCTCACTAAACTCCCGCCCCATCCCCTCTCTCCAGACTTTGCCTTTCTGCTTCCCAGCCTCAGCTGAAAACTGCCTCTGCTGCTACCCCAGAGCCCAAGTTCAAGGCCAGGACCGTGAGGTGCAGGTGACGTAGGCAGGTCCAACACGGGGACCCTGAGAGTCCAAAGAGGTTAGACGGCCCCAGTTGTAAAGGTTCCAAGATTGTCTGATCCAGTCATTCTCAATCTGGCTGCATTTGAGAAGTACCTGGAGAACTTTTTTCAAACTATGCCAATGTGTGGGGAAAAAAAAAAAATGCCAGTGTGTGGATTGCGTCCTAGTCCAATTAAATCTGAATCTCTAGGGGGCGGTGATTTGTAGTTTGTAAAGCTCTCCTGAGAATTCTCACATGCAGCCGGGGTTGAGAGCCACTGAATTAATTTGACCCCCCTGTAGAGGTGAGGGTGGGGACCCCAGAGAGGGCCAGGAACTTGCCCAAGGTCCCAGAGCTAGGGAGTCACCGGCCTGAGAAAGGAACCCAGACATCCTACCTGCCGGCCCAGCCTTCGGTCCACTTGCCTCACCACGAGTCCCACTCTTTTCTGCTAGGAGCCTGGAAGGGGGGCGGAGCGGGGCGGGGACAGGGGGGATAAAATGAATCCAAGGAGGGTGCGAGGAAACGTAATTTTAACAAAAGTATGGGGACCAGACAGTCAAGGAATCGCAACAACCACACTGACTGATTCCCAGTGTTTACCACATGGTCACACAGAATTTACTGTGGCTCACCAAGTGACCTTCACCCAGACACCCAAGCCCCAAGCCCAAACCCTGAGAGACACCTTCAACTCATCCAGCTTTACCACTCACATATGCAGTTGGTCTCCAAGCCGTGAAGAGTTGACCTCATAAGGCTAGAGCCCCCAAGGTCCAACTCACTGGCTGATGCCCAAGTTCATGCCGTCTGTAATGCCTTAACTAGTCTCCCTAAAGGAGCGTACATTCTCCAACCCATCCTCCACAGAGCTACCAAAATACTCCCTCTCCAGCACACATCTGCCTATGTCGCCCCTCAGCCAAAGCTCCACGGGCAGGCCCCTGTGCATGAGTACAGAGGCACTCAGGCGATGTGCTAACAGCCCGCTAACCACACACAGTGCTAGGGGCCAGGGCCCCCAGGAGTAAACAAGGTCAACACGGACCCCACTGGTGTTCACCTTACATTCTCGATGAGAAGACAGATGCTGGCTAATCATGCGATCACTACTGGGAAAGAGCTGAGAGAACGGTACTGGGAGAATGTACACGGGGAGCAGCCCCATCTGTTCTTGGTGCGGGGGGTGTCTCAAGAATGGCTTCCCTCAGCAAAGCATGGGACGTTTAATCTGATGTTTGAAGGGTAAAAGGGAATTAAGCAAAGGAGAGGACTGGTCTAGACCCAGGGAACAATGGAAGAGGCACAATGTCCTGGGTGGTGAAGGAGTGCAGTCTGGAATCCCAAGAGCAAGGAGAGATGGGGGCAAGAGGATGCTGCTCAAAGGTCAGATTAAGCAGAGCCTTTGCAGCCATGGAAGATGCTTTGTATTTAGCCTTTGGATTTTAGAAGAGTGACCGACCATCCCAGTGTACCCAGGACTGAGGGGTTTCCCGGGATGCAGGACTTACAGTGCTGAGATGTGGGGGGATGATGGAGAGGAGTGACCGAGGTTGGCTCCCAGGTCTCTGACCTGCACTGCCCGTGTGCAATGGAGCCACAACTTGGAAGGGACCGGGATGGGAGGGAGGGCGACAAATTCAGCTGTGGAGTTTGGGAAGTTAGGGCAGTATTCAAGTGGAGATGTCAGTAGCTAGGTTCTTGGTTCTATGGTCTGAAGCTAAAGAAAGATGTAGGCTTGGGAGCTATCAGCATAGAAATAGTCATTGAATTATGGGAGTGGATTAGGCACCTAAGGAGAAAATTAAAAGACAGCTCACAGGAGGACTTATCCCCCAGCCTTGAGGAATTCCAGTGTTTAAAGATCTGGTAGGGGGCTTCCCTGGTGGCGCAGTGGTTGAGAGTCCGCCTGCCGGTACAGGGGACACGGGTTCATGCCCCGGTCCGGGAAGATCCCACATGCCGCGGAGCGGCTGGGCCCGTGAGCCACGGCCGCTGAGCCTGCGCGTCTGGAGCCTGTGCTCCGCAACGGGAGAGGCCAGAACAGTGAGAGGCCCACGTACCGCAAAAAAAAAAAAAAGATCTGGTAGGCAAGAGCAAAACCCAACAAAGGAGGCTGAGGAAGAGCAAGCCATGGTTATAGGAGGAAAACCAAGAGTCTGTGATGTCTCAAAGCCTGAGAAGTGCGTGAGTCTAGGACAGGGTGGTCCATCGTGTCCAGCGGTGCTGGAAAAATCAAGTAAAATGGCCAGGAAATGCCTACTGACTCAGGAACGCTCAGGTCATGATGTCCTTCTCAGAAGTGTCTGAGTGAAGCAGTGAGGGTAGAGGTAGATTGAGGAGTGAGTGGGAGGAAAGGAAATGGAGGCGGCAGGCATAGCAGAGAAAATTGATGTGGGGAATTTGGCTGGGAAGGAAATTGATGGGGCAGGAGCTAGAGAGAGACAGGAGGTGGAGGGAGAGTTTGCTCTAAGGTGAGAGACCTGACCGTGGTTAAACACTGATGGGGAGGGTGCAGCAGAGTGGAAGAATTGAAAGAGGAAAGAGAAGGGCTGTCACCACACCCCACAGTCCACCTCCCGCCGCCCCTCCGGCTGCACCTGCTCTGCCAAAGCCTCCCTCCCGTTGATCTGCGGCGAGCTTTCCTTTTGTCTGTATCAAAGGCTGACCCCAAGAGGCCTTCCCTCCTCTGTTTTGGTACAGCCCGCTGTGCACACCTCCACCACTGCACTCAGAGCTGGCCAGTTTCCACGTTGTTGCTTCTCCCAAGGCAAGATGCTCATCTCAATTCTTAGCCCACAGCATTGGCTGCCCAGAGTATGTGCTCAGGAAACATTTGTGGAACGAACGCCGTTATGAATGAATAATGATGAACTTGAAGGCGCACATGGGTGACCATGAGGACAGTCTGGGCTGGCACGAGGAGGGGTCTCTGTTCTCCGAGAAGTGCAACCCTAAGAAAATTCCATTCCTGAGGTCCCAGTTAGGGGCAGGGGGGCAGGGTGGGGCGGACTGCTCACTGGGCCACATTCCTCCCTTCCATTGTTCCTGACAGCTGCACATGGAAAGTACAACACTCACCAAGGCCCAAGTGTTCCCCCTCCTCCCCTTTCTCAGCAGGAAGGGAACAGATGGGCGTAATTTATGCCCAAGCCCTTCCCTTGCAGCCCTGGCACTGGGAAAAGGGGATGCAGGAGCCGAGATCCACCCAGGTTGCACAAACTTCTCTCAGCATCTAGGCAAGAGGCCAGCCAGGGTCGGGAGCAGGAAAGGGCAGGCGGCGGAGGAGTGGGGGAGGAAGAAAAAGGTACCAGTCACTTGCGCATGACCTTGGCATTCCAGCCCAGGAGCCACGAGAGCGCACGCGGTACCTCAGCGCAATTCTACAACGAATGGACTCTTGCACCTGCTTCAAAGATGAGAAAACTGAGGCTCAGAGACGTGAAGTGAAGGCTCCAAGGTCACCCAGCTGGTGACTGGGGCCAGAGCCAGGTCCGTCAGCCTCCAAACACTGTGTCCTCACCACCAGACACCACTGAGGGAGAAAGGCGTATTCTCAGGCCTCCCTTCACCTTCCCTCTCATGGGTCATCTGGGGTGACAGGCGAAAGAGAGCCGGAGACCCGGGCTCCTCTGCTGAGGGCATGGCACACACTGTAGAAAACACACAGATGAGCAGAAGACTGTGCTGCAAACACGAAGGGGCGCCTGGAGGGTCAAGGAGCAGCTTTTGTTGGCTTTTGAAGTCAGCCTGCTGCAGGGGCCTGTCCTGCAGCCAATCTTCAGGGCTAGGATGGGGTAAAGGGGAGATTCTAAGGGCTTTTGAGCTCTGAGTCACCAAAACATATCTCCCAAGCCCCCCCGCTTACTTCCTCATTCAGTTGTAATTGAGGTAATTGCCGCGGAACCTACACATGGCGTCTGGGAGCCAGTGAACGTGGGTTCAAACCCCACATGCTAGCTGTGCACCTGGGGCCAAGCCACATCGCCTCCCTGACTCTCAGTTCTTTATCCATAACATGGGCTTGTGAGAAGGAGATGGCGGAACCCAACCTGCAGTTGTGTCCATGTGGCCCATTCGGTGTTGTTTTAGTTCCTCTTTGCTCTATTGGATTGGTTGTTCCTTGTAAAACTTGAGAGAATGTACCTCAAGGTACAGATTTCCAACTTCTTGAACTAATCAGAAGGCCTGCCACTTGGGCCTGCAGGGTCCGTGGCTGCAAGTTAGAGGGACGTGCACACTTCAGTTTTCCACTGTCCCCACCGCTCTCTCCCTCCCGCAATGATACCACCTGCTCCTGGGATGGGGCATTCACTACCCCTGCTGTAAAAACCATTTTGCCAGAGTCCTGAAACTCTGAGCACCCTGACAGCAGAGGGTCTCACCGATTGTCGTTCATCAACCTCCCCTGCCCCCAGAGACCCGCACAAGGCCTGGCTGGATACTCAGCCATTCGTTTAACAAATACATATGCGTTGAGTCCCTGCTCCACGCAGGCACCCCATGAGGGGTAGGACATTGAGCAACAAACAAGCCAGACATGAATAGCATCTCACAAGAATCCATGAGACCAGCTTGGTCATTATCCCTGACACACAGGTGAGATAGGGAAACTGAGGGACCAAGAAAGGCAGGACCTTGCTTGAGATCCCAGGATAGAGCAATATTCAAATTCGGTTCTGCTGATTCAGACTAATCCATGTTCTGAACCAGGGCTCTGCAAACGACAGCCTAGGAGCAAAATCTTGCCCACCACCTGTTTTTATAAATAAAATCTTGCTGGAGCACAGCCAGGCCCATTGGTTTACATTGTCTATAGCTCCTTTCACAGGATAATGGCAGAGTTGAGTGGGTGCAGCAGAGACTATGATGCCCCTCAAAGCCTAAAATATTCACTATCTAGCCCTTCACAAAACAAGTTTGCCAGCCCCTGCTCTGAGCCACTATTCTGAGCCTCCTGCCTTCATGAAACGTCACTGTTCTCATAAAATTATACCGGGGTGGGAGTGGAGGTGTTAGACAATAAAAAAAATACATCAGAAAGGCACATGATTGGGCTTCCCTGGTGGCGCAGTGGTTGAGAGTCCGCCTGCCGATGCAGGGGACGCGGGTTCATGCCCCGGTCCGGGAGGATCTCACATGCCGCGGACCGGCTGGGCCCGTGAGCCATGGCCGCTGAGCCTGCGCGTCCGGAGCCTGTGCTCCACATTGGGAGAGGCCACAGCAGTGAGAAGCCCGCGTACAGAAATAAATAAATAAATAAATAAATAAGTAGAAAGGCACATGCTAAGTTGAGCAGGCCTAGGTTGCTCTGATATTGAGTACCCAGGAAAGGCCTTTAAATAAAGCCCATTGGGCTAAGATCTGAGTGACAAGGAGCCAGTTACACTGAGGAAGGGAAGGAGAGCCTTGTGGCAGGGGGATGCGCCCAGCAGAGGCCCTAGGGCCTGAACAAGTGCGGTAGGCTCCAGGAGCACCAGGAAAGCCAGCATGCCAGAGTCCAGAGGGCAAGGAGGCGGGCACATGGGTAGAAAAGGGTCTGGTCCGAAGGACTTCCTGAAAACGTGTGAACACATGAGCTAAGCAGGGCCTGGATGTGACATGAAACCTCCATCTGACGTGCGCTGGCTTTCTGCACCCAGATCCTCCCTTTAAACTGGCAGGACCTCCTCTCCCTGGGCTGTAAAATCAGTTCTCACTCTGAGCCGCCCTTCTGGGACTGGTGTGGGTCAGAGGCAATAAAGACATGACGGAAAAGCCCTTGGCAACCATACAGGGCTGCCCTGAGACTTGACGGCTGCCCTGGACGTGTGGGCTGAAGCGTGCTGGGAGTTTCTAACCCCCGAGAGCTGGAGACCCCTGAGATCCAGCCTCCTACCTTCCCAGCCTGGCTGGCTTGCGGTGTAGCCTCACACAGGCCCCTCGGCCAGGCCGCCTCCCCTTCACGTAGCCCTTGGCTAGTGGGAAAGTTTTGAAAAAAGGAAAGCTGGCCATTGGAGGGGGCCACAGACGGGGGTGCCTGGTAATATGTGACCAGAGCAAAGCAGGATTTCTAACTGTCATTTTTCTAGTTCCTGGGTCTTTGCTGCCAGGGGTACTGCTAAGCACCCGTTTCAGTGACTGACTTGTCAATCCGTAAGGAATTAAAAAGTGAAGAAATGAATTACATGAGCAATGCTCAGATAAAAGCCAGAGTCAGCTTCCCAGCTCCACCACTTATAAGCTGTGTAACTTGTGGAAAATCACAGCCCCACCATCGGTCTCGGTCTCCTCACCTGTCAAGTGGGAATACCACCTCCTACAAAAGGTTGTTCTGAGGGTTAAGTAGAGACGGAGTAATTACGTGAAGCACTTAGCAGGATGCTGGCTTCGCAGTAGCTCTCCAAAATATTAGCACCTATCTTTCCCCTCTTGGACCCCAGCAGTCTCGCAGCACACCTGGCGCAGCTGGGCTGGGGGAAATTCTGAACAGCGCAGGAGGGAGTAGGTTTCCAAAGCCTTTGTGTGCCTGAGGAATGCAGAATGAGCTGGCCCTTTGGGACACAGGGATGAGAGTCCTGAGAAAGCCCAGGGTAACAAAATGTCCTATGATGTAGCTTCATTCATTCATTCATCCACTCAACAACAACAACAAAATTTTTGCATTATAGTTGATTTACAATACTTACCTGGCAGGGAAGATACCATGATCATGAAGGTGGTTTTCCCAAGGCAAGACTTATCCATTTCACGCAACAAAAGTTGACAGGGCACCCGCCGTGTGCTGGACCCTGCAGGAAGGCAGGGCATACAGAGAAGAGGAAGAGAACAGGTGTCAGGTAGCTACCAGATCTCCAGGTTGGAGAAGGATGAACAGCACACAGTGGGCACACAAGTTAATCATGGCTAAAGGCAATGAGTCATGGCCATTTTCCTATGTTCTCTGGGTGCTGATGTAGCTCAAACACAGGCAGAGTAGTCCTTCCTGCTCATGGGAAAACATCACCTCAATCAAAAAGCATGACAAGGGGCTTCCCTGGTGGAGCAGTGTTCAAGACTCTGCCTGCCAATGCAGGGGACACGGGTTCGAGCCCTGGCCCGGGAAGATCCCACATGCCGCGGAGCAACTAAGCCCGTGCGCCCCAACTACTGAGCCTGCACTCTACAGCCCGCAAGCCACAACTACTGAGCCCACGTGCCACAACTACTGAGCCCACATGCCACAACTACTGACGCCCACATGCCTAGAGCCCTTGCTCTGCAACAAGAGAAGCCACGACAATGAGAAGCCCGTGCACTGCAACGAAGAGTAGCCCCCGTTCGCCGCAACTAGAGAAAGCCCACGCACAGCAACGAAGACCCAACACAACACAGCCAAAATTTAAAAACCAAACAAATAAATAAATTTATTTAAAAAAAAAAAAAAAAAGAATGACAAGGGAGCAACACAGGTTTTGTACTCTACACAGGTCTGGATTCAAATCCCAGCTCCTCCAACATCCAACTCTGTGACCCGGGCAAGCCATTCACTTCTCTGAGCCTCTGGTTCCTTAAGGAACTCAACTGGCAATAATACCTACCCCTCTGGCCCAGAGGTTGGGAAGCATGGAACAGTGGGAAGGGAAGCTCACATCTGTGGTTCTGACTCTAGTTATCCTCCAATATCGGCTTCCCCCTCCTCTCTTGATAGCAGAACCCCTTGATACTAGCTGAGTACATGGCCACCTAGAATAAATTACAGCCTCTCTGGCTGCTATATTTGGCCAACTAAGTTCTAATCAGTGGGATATATTAATAACTGGAAAAGGTTTCTGCAACTTCCAGGAAGTATGCTTCAAGAGTGCTCGTCCTAATCTCTGTCTTTCTTCCTTCCTGCCTTCTGGAATGCAGATATAATGGCTGGAGCTCCAGCTGGCATCTTAGACCAGGAGGTAATCTTGAGAACAGCAACAAGACAAGGAGCCTGAGCCCCTGACACTATGTCACATGCTGAGGGTGTGGGGGAAGGGTGATGTTTCCAATCCCTCCAACTGAATCCAATTCTGACTAACCAAGAAAATCACATTCAGGGGGTCGAGGACCCCATGTTCTCACAGCTAGTGAGCTCTTGAGGGGTAAACACTACTCTGCAGGTGGTGGTCTCCTTTTCCTCCTGGCTGAGGACCCATCGGCCCTGGCACTGAAGTGTCTCCCACACCACCAGCCCCTCCCTTGCTCCCCGTTCTCCTTCGGTGAGGTCATAGGCCTTGCAGGACGCCCTTCCCAGCTAACAATGGCTCTGCTGCAGAGTCAGGTGGTTGCAAGATTAAAAGTACGGGAGCACGTTTATAAATGCACCCAGATGAGAACATTTCCAAAAGCGGGGCCCAAGTTCCTACACAGACCAAGACCGGCTGGGTGATTCAGCACTCGCAGCCTAAAACGCACTTGTTCAGCGTGTACCAGGGAATGCCTTCTCCAGCTGGGGCACTGTGCCAGGCCCTGCAGGCAGAGGGAGGGACAGGCCCCATCCCTGAGACCCAGGAGCCAATGGCCAAACGAGGAACTGACATGTTCATACCAAGCAACACAGAACACAGTTCATTCATTAATTCATTCCTTCATTTATTCAGGGACTATTTATTGAGCACCTACTATGTACCAGGAAAAGGGCCAAGGAGCAAATAGATACAGAAGGGAATCAGGAATCCAGCCCGGGGTTGCCCATCAAACATGAAAACATCCGTCCTCACCACCTCTGTCCCAAAGAAGCCACACAGGCCCTCACACGCCCTCATTTTGAAGTCCAAATATTTCTAACAATGAAAGGGGGCACAGGGCTTAACAAACAGACTTGAATTTTTAGGAGCTGCCCATTGGTAGGCAGGGGTCAGTAGCGCTGGGAAAAGACTGGCGGTTTCCTACGTGGTCCTGGTGAATCTGAGTCCTGGATCAGCTGCCACCTCAGGCGGTAAGGCCTTCCGCCCGCTGAGCCTCAGTGTGCTCATCTGTAAAATGGGACGGGGATGAAGAGAAAACCCTGTCATCAGGCACGCCTGAGACGGAATCTTGGTTCAGCCACCACACAGCCGATTAACCTGTGTGACCTTGGCGGATTTATTTAATGTTTCTATAAAATGGAAACAATATGCTACCCACCTCATGTGGTACCAGGAGGATAAACTGCTCTCTGTGGAAAAAAAATGAAGGATCAGGAGGGGGCAGGGAGGGGGAGGGAAAGAGTCTAAAAGCTCCCACCCAGCATCAGGCCGTATCCTATGCTTTATCTATTCATTTTTTAAATCTTTTTTAAAATTATTCTTGTAGAACATGCATAGTATTCAAGCTCCTTCCCCTCTGGGCCTCAGTCTCCCCATTTAGAAAGTGAAGGGGCCGGCCTAGAACGATTCTGCTGCTTGGCCTCTGTCCGAAGAAACCACCTATCACATTCAACTAGAGGATTTTCTGGACTTCTCCCAGGGTAACTTCACAGCATGGTTTTATAGTTGCAGGGCATTTAACAGTCAATCATCTCGGAGCAACACCGGGTAAACATCTTACTGGGAAGTAAAAGGGGGGGTGGGCAGGGGGCACGTGACCTGGCCGGGAGGCGACAGGCGTGGAGTGGGGCATGGTGGAGGCTGCATTCCTGCCCCGCTCACCAAACCAGCCAATCCTAGGGCTCCCACTCTATCCAGAAATCTCGTTAAGTCCATTTTATAAGTCTTTTTTGACAAGTGAGGCCTTTAAAACATGTTCCTCATTGTGCGGAGGGTGAAGTTCAGTCCAAACATTTGTCTGCAGGAGACACTGGGCGGATCCCACTGCGGGGGAACCATCAGAAACTCCACTCATACTCTGGGGCCCCGAGAAGGGGTGCTTCTTCAAGATACCCTGTCAGGGGCTCTGCTATGAATAATAATTCAATACAAAGAATAAAAAACCCGGTGCCCAAACACCTCCCAGCTGTCTATACTTTCTCCGATCTTTAACCTCACAAACGGGTATTTTTATCCCAGTTTCTCGTCCAGAGTCACACGGCTGGACAGGGCTAACCCACATCCAAATTCTGGTCCCCTGGGTACCAAAGCCTTAACTCTGTCTGTTCCACCATCCACCTGCCAGTGTGAAAGGGCAACACAGTGAGTGCTGGGAGTGGATTCCCTAACAGCCCAGCTTTTCATGAAGAGTCCCGGGGACCCTAAATCATCACACTTTTTGTCTGGCTCCAAAGGAAGACCACTCCCCTGTATAGCCTGGTCTTGACGTTGTGTGTGGTGGGGAAAGCTGTCTGTCGGAGTCGAGTTTTGCAGCCACAAGTACAGGGCCGCCCTGCTGGAAGGAGATGTACCTCGTAGCAACTGGGGACCAGATTTAAAGGGTCTTTCCTGGTTGAGATTCCGCGCTTCCACTGCAGGGCGCGGGGGTTCGATCCCTGATTGGGGAACTAAGATCCCGCATGCCACGGGGTGTGGCCAAAAAAAAAGGTTTTTCCTGGGAAGTTTCTTAGGGCCAGAGCAGGTGAGATGGGCCCCTTGGTGACTCCTGAATGCCGCTAGAGTCACAACCACAGACTTGTTAAGAGAAGGTCAAGAGGGGGAATCAGACCCTGGGGGAAGCAGGGGTTAGGACGGTGGAGGGAAAGTCCATTTCGCAGCAGCCTCCTGGAGAGAGATTTCTCAAACTCACCTGGGCAAGTCCCCAGTGCCTGTCTTAGAGGTCAAAGTCAGACTGCTTAGAGCAGGACACACAAGCCCTTCAAGGAATGGCCTATCTTCCTGAGCAGCCAGCTCCCACCCCCTTGCACAGGGCCAGTGCCGGCCACATGGAAAGGCCGAGCATCTCCGATGTTTCAGGCTCCCCTCCATTTCACACAGTACGTTTCCAATGTTGACTCCACCCCTGACCAACACCTGCTCATCCCTCGAGGTCAATCCAACTGGCAGCACCCCGGGAGGTCTTTCTGAGTCCCCTGGTCCCTCCTGCTGCCCAGCGCTGTTTGTCCCTATGTAAACTATTAGGCCAGTTGATGGCTCAGTTCCCATCTGTGTATAAATCAGAGATAATAAGAAGAAGCATACCTTTCTCAGAGGGTTGATGGGAAGAGTCGATGACGTGAAACAAAGCCAGTGTTGAAGCAGGGCCTGGCCCGCCTCAGTGCTGATACATCCGGCCATCATCATCCTTCTTTGGTCTGGGTACCAAGGGAACTGGTAAGGAATTTGCTAGCAGGAGCTCCAGCCTCAAGGCTCAGCCCTCGCCTTCAAGGGGGACTCCTTGTTTCTCTCAGGGCTCAGCTCAAGCTCTGTACTTGAGGACATCCTTGGCTACCCCAGCAGAGAAGCCCTCACCCCTCTGAGGCCCCCATTCGGCTGCATACGTGCCACCATGAAGCCCCCGGGCCCCTGTACCGCAACATCTCCCATTACACTAAGATAGGGACCGTTTCTGAATCCAAATGCTGGTTGCTTCAGTGATGAAAGAATGCCAACAGGAGAACTGTTTTCTTCACACACCCCTGGAGAAATCCCCTATATGCGAAACACAAGTCCAGTTTGAGAGGAGATAGATAACAGACACAAATAAAACCTGCACTGTTTGCCGTAGGCTGTTGTCCATGGAAGCAAGAAAGAGGCAAGGATTTTGTATACACATTTAGTTCACGTCGATCTCAGACTTTCACAGGTTTGCAGCATCACATTTTGGCAAAAACCCAGTCCAACCCCCATTGGATGCTTGAATACCATTCCAAGAGCACACCTCCAGTGACGGGGCACTCACTACCTGTCAAAATAATCCATTCCATATTTGATATCTCTGACTATTGTAGTTTCCTTTGTGTTGATCTACAGCTTTTTCCATTAATCATCCTTCTGCCCCTTGATCCCCACAGAATCTATCTGCTTCCTCTTCCCGGGATAGAGATTTCAAGGCAGGGCTCTTATACCTCCAGCTCCATCCTTCCTCCGAAGCAACACCCCAGTTCCCTCTGCCAAGGCTTCAGGGCCCTCCCCAGCCTACTTCCCTGTCAATGGACTTCCGCCAATTGGCCCCACTCACAGTGCGGGACCCAGAGCTGTGGGCAGAACTTGGGGTTGGCTCCAACCAGCTCAGCACAGCAAGGTCAACTCTCAGAACCAGAGGTCCTTAAAGATCATCCCAGGAAGTTCAGCTCCTCCACCTTACAGATGAGACCAAAGGCCATAGACATGCAGTAATTTACCCCAGTGTTCTGATTCCCGGGAGAACAATGGAATCACATTCGTCAACAATAAACAATATCATCATTGTTGCTCTTTTCGTTGGCAGTCACATCGCAGGATGAACTCATGCTGGACTTCAGTCCCAGAATTTTGATAGTTTCTTCAACGCTATCAACATTAACCTTGGAATTCCTTCCAGTAAACAAGTCAGCAAAAATAAATAAATAAATACATGATAGAGAGGTAGATAGACAGACAGATAAAGGAAATCCTTAGAAACAGGAAGTAGCTTAGCGGTTGCAGGGAGGAGAGGATGGGGAGAGATTGCTAACGCGTCTGAGCTCTCTTTGGGGGGTGATAAAAAATGTTCTGAAATTTGATAGCAGGGATGTTGCACAACTCAGTGAACATACTGAAAGTCTCTGAATTGTGCACTTATAAAAGGCGAATCTTACAGTATGTGAATTTTCTCTCAACAAAGCTGCAAGTTTTTGGAAAAATATAGGAATAGCTGACTCCAACTTTCTTCAGCTCAGTAGCCTTTCCTTAGGGCCCTTAGTCAACAGATTCTCAACAGGATCCCAGGGATGTAGAGGATTGCTATCACCCGTCAGAACAAACCTTGGAAATTCCTCCTTGGGTGTTTCCTAAACTTCTGATTCCAAGTCAGCATTCCAAGAAACGGACTCCATCACAGTCTGTTTGGGTCTCAGATGTGAACTCCCAGGCTCCAGGTTACGGAACACTCTCTGCGTGTCAAATGCCTTAAATAATCACCTTGCTTAGTGTTCCCAGAAATCTTTAAGGCAGTGGTACTCAGACTTGAGTGTGCATCAGAAATGCCTGGAGGGCCTGTTAAAACACGGATAGTTGGTCTCCACCCTCAGAGTTTCTGATTCAGTAGGTCCGGGGTGGGACTCGAGTTTCCAGGTGATGCCATTGCCGCTGGTGTGGGAACCACACATGACACTTAATTCTCCCGTTGTACAAGCGCGGAAACGGAAGCCCAGAAAGAGTCAGTAAATTGTCCGGAATCGCAGGATGTGGCAGCGACTACGGTGAACTGCCCCAAGAGTGTCTCTCAAATCTCTCCTCTCAGCTTGCTGCTCTCAAGAATAGAGGTCGGAAATGTTCATAATCCTTTTCCAACCTTCCTTGCAGCTGGGGATGGCTAGGCAACACGATTCCAAACAGGGTCCCTTCCTCCTGCTCCAAATGCTGACAAGATGCTGGGAAAAGTGTTCTCTGGGCCCACAAGAGTGACATGCTAGAGACACTGAGCAGAAAGACAAAATGTCCCCGGGTCCTTGATCGGCTGCTGACCCAATGATCCCAACACTCTGGCAGGACTCTGTTATGTATGAAAAATAAACCCCGGGCTTCCCTGGTGGCGCAGTGGTTGAGGGTCCGCCTGCCGATGCAGGGGACACGGGTTCGTGCCCTGGTCTGGGAGGATCCCACATGCCGCGGAGCGGCTGGGCCCGTGAGCCATGGCCGCTGAGCCTGCGCGTCTGGAGCCTGTGCTCCGCAACGGGAGAGGCCACAATAGTGAGAGGCCCGCGTACCGCAAAAAAAATAGAATAAAATAAAAAATAAACCCTTATTGATTTAAGCCACTGTTAGTCAATCATTCCATTATTTATAGCTATCATCCCTAATGATACAAAGGAATGATCAATATTAGAGCCAGGATTTATACCTAAGTCTAACTAACCCCCGACTTATTCTTTCCACTCTCCGTACTGCCACTAGAAATGGAATTTTTTGGCTCTGAAGTACTCAACACACCTAAGAAATCTTTTAACTTCCATCTAATAATGTTTGTCAAAGGGAAGTCGCTTGAGTAATTCTCCTCAATTCCCAAGCAAAGGAATTGGATGTGGTTTGAATCTAACCAATGTCCCATGACCGACCCAAGTAATGGTGCCTTTAGACCCTTACTACTCAAAGTGTAGTCCACCTCCCAGCACGAGTGGCAGCATCCCCTTGGTGACAGAAGCAGAATCTCTAGCCCAGTGTTACTGAATCAGAATCTGTACATTATCAAGATCCCCAGGAGCTTCATGTGCTCGTTGAAGCTTGGGAAGTAGAGTTCTAGTTCAACGGTTCCCAAGACTGAGAATTAGACACCTGGAAATCTACAACCAAATATACAAACCAAAAAACAGAGTCCCAGACCTCACCCCAGACCTACTGAGTCAAAATGCTGCTTGAGTAGGAACCAGAAGCCACACCTGTAGTTTTTTTTATATTATTTTGTTCAGGGAGTTTTTGAGAAATTCATTTGAGAAATTCATTATATATATATATACACACACACATTTTACTTCCAATTTCAGGAATTTAGAGAAGTCCACCCAGGGTGCTCCTAGCATGTGTGAACTGCAAAAAGGAGCTCTCTCTACATGTCTGGGCAGTTACAGAAGTGCACTCAGGATCCTAATGAGAAGAGGCAGCCTAGCTCCCGTCAGCCCGGCCGGCCACGGTTAGTTCTCACCTGAAGATGGTTTATGTAACCAGCCTGAGCCCAAGGTCACGATGCAATCAGCAGCTTCTGCAGCAAGTGCAGCTCTGTGCTCCCTGGGCTTTCCCATCACCCCAGATTACAGAGCTTTTCATTTCATTTTCACCAAATTAACCTAATTCACATGGAGGACGACTTCCTGCTCAACCACTGCCCACGAGAATGCCGCAGAGGCAGGTGCCTTGTTCAATTAGGAGATTTTGAAAAACACACACAGAACGCACTCTTCAAAACAAGGTACTCAACAGGCAGGGGCAGAGGATCACCACCTCCCCCAACCAACTGGCAGAATTATCTCCCTCCAGCTACACATTTTTACTGCCACACTTATTTCAGCATTTTATCAAGTAATTGGTCCTGGTTTTTTCAGACCACGGGCTCCTGGAGGCAAAGGGTGGGTTTTCATCACTGTAGTACTATACCTAGACCTGGTAAAAGTAGACACTGAAAAGATGATTGGTTGGATGGATGGATGGATGGATAGACGGATGAATACACAGAGGGACGGAAAGAAGGAGGGTGCTGTTCTTTAAATATAGTAAAATGAAAAGAACTGGAAGTTAGAGTCTAGAAAACTCAGGTGCAGGCTCTACCTTGCACTAGATAGCCATGAGGTCTCAGTAAAGGCATTTAACCTCGAGTCTTGGTTTACCCTTTATAAGATGGTATCACTAAGCACACACAACTGAATTTCTATTTATTGTGACAATTGAATTAGAGAGTACACGTAAACATATTTTCGGAGAAAGCAGCCCTCAGACTAGGACTGTAGAAAGGGATGGGTCCCAAAGCAGAGCTGAGCCCAAGTCTGGCTTCACCATTGCCAGCTGTTTGACCTTGGTCAAGCACCGTAAACTCTCTGTGCTTGCCTCCTGTTTGAGTAAGGGGGATGGCAATGACCCCTTCCCAGGGCCAATGAAGGAGGCACTGAGACGTGGGCAGAGTGTGGTGCTCGCCAAACATGCATCCTCTTCACTTCAGCCCCCTGTGCCCTGTTGCTGGACGGCGTCTACGTTGATGGAAGTGGCAGTAAGAGGTAGTTGGATAAGAAAAATTGCTTTTCAATTTAAAAGAAAATTTTTAAAGAAATAAAAGAAATTTTATTTAAATTTGAAGAAAGATTTATTTTCAAGAAATGTGATCAAATTGTGTGGTGAAGCATAATCCAACAAACAGATCTCTAATTAGAGACTGGGAGGGAACGGGCTGTGCTGGGAGAATTCTCACCATGCGGGCCTCACAGCTCAGCGCCCTACAGAACATAAAGCTTTCAAAGCCAAGTTTCACAATTTTGCACCACGTGAGCAAACTTCATTTGCCTCAATGAGGCAACAACTGCATGCATTTATGTATTTCCCTCTTCCTCCCCTTCCCCAGACTCCTCACTAACCCACTGCCTTCTTTTTAAATTTTATTTATTTATTTATTTATTTATTATTTATTTATTTTTGTCTGTGTTGTGTCTTCGCTGCTGCACGCGGGCTTTCTCTAGTTGCAGCGACCGGGGGCTACTCTTCGTTGCGCTGCATGGGCTTCTCATTGCGGTGGCTTCTCTTGTTGCGGAGCACGGGCCCTAGGCGCACAGGCTTCAGTAGTTGCAGCACGTGGGCTCAGTAGCTGTGGCTCGCGGGCTCTAGAGCACAGGCTCAGTAGTTGTGGTGCACGGGCTTAGTTGCCCCGTGGCATGTGGGATCTCCCCAGACCAGGGCTCGAACCCATGACCCCTGCATTGGCAGGCGGATTCTTAACCACTGCACCACCAGGGAAGCCCCCTACTGCCTTTGTCATAGCCCCCTGCTTCAGCCTACTTCCCTCCTATCCCCTGAGGTGGCCAAGCCGTTCAGTGATTTGGGGCCAGAGTCCTGGATTCAAATCCGACGGCATGACCTCCTACAAGTCAGTTCGTCTCCCTGGACCTCAATCCCCTTTGTATCTGGGATCCATCCACTCCAGCCTAGGGGCAGGGGCTGCTGTCGGGAGTCAGTGAGATATCACAGCTGCAGTGGTGGGTGTTTCTCTCTTCTCTGTGTGTGTGCGCGGAGATCCAGCTAGAAGAAGCTCCAGTGGATCTGATTCATTTGCTCAGGAAGAAGGGGAAGTGAGAAATCCCCTGACCCAAACCAGTCTTGGATGGAAGCCCTTTACTGCAAATGCCTACAGAAACATCCTGGTATTTTACAAGCCTCTGGCGCCTTCCACAAGGGCTAGGAGGCTGATTCGGCCGGAAGGGCCAGCAGCTGTTCTCTTGATAGCCCGGTGGGTCTGCATCCCTGTCACCCAGCTGCTGTCTGTCTAGAGGCAGTTAGACATCGGTTGCCCAGGAAGAGACATTCTTTGCCCAGAATGATTCTCCCCAAACCCCCAACTCAATTCAACCCAAACCGTGGGCAAGCCTGTAATCAGGAAGAGCTCTCACAGCAGAAGAGCAGCGGGGAGGCTTGTGATGGGCTCTGATTCCACCTCCAAAGCACAGCTCCGTGGGGCAGTGGCCAGCTACCTGTTCACATTGTGTGAGCCCTCCTGCGTCCCGGTGCGGCTCACATCAAGACCAGGCTCACGCACACTGGGGCTCTGGGCAGTGTCCATTATCTTCTCCAGTCTGTCAGTTCTCAACGACCGGGCAAGGAAGAGGAACTATTGAGTAGCCCTGAAGGGCTTGCTGAGAGACTGAGCATGGCCTGAGCAGCTCAGTTCTCTGCCTACAACACACTGGGCTCTTTCACAGGCATCTCATGTCACCTCTCCCCTGTGGTAGACCCTACTGGGCCCATTTTACAGATGAAGAAACTGAGGCCCAGAGAGGATGTAACGTGCCCAAGTGAACTCAGCTGGAGCATAGCAGACTCAGGTTTCAAACGCGTGTCTGGTTGATATTCTATCCAGTGGCCTTTCCACTCCCTGGCAGCTGTCAGACACCCACATCCCTGATCTGTAATTTTTCAGTCCTTCCTCCAAAGTTTCCAGTGTATAGGCCCAGCTTGAAGGGCAAGAGGAAGAAAGTACAAGGTGCCACCCAGCAGAATACACACGCTGGCAGGTGAATGGGGGCTTTTCTTCTGCACAGTCATGAGGCAGGAACACCCAGCCTTCACCTTTGGTAGAACTGACCACGGCTCCCACAAGTCACCCCATAGCAGAATGGGGCACAGAAGCCATCCCCACCAGTGCCTGGAATACCCCGAAGTTCCAAAGTTCACGACTTGTCACTGATGTAGCCTCAGGTCTAGGAACTACCCTTCACACGGCCAACTTGGGCCAAACAAGTACCTCTCAAAGCCTGCAGTTACAGCAAGGGAAAATGACCTGGCAAATATGGTTTGGGCCTATAAGCCAAAATGCCAATGTGAAACAACAGGCCAGGGAGAGAAAACAAATAATTTATCAGCAGAATGATAGGAAGCCCATGGGTAAAACCGGAACGGTACTTTCTCACCGTGCAGAGTAGATGTGAAATTTCCCCCCATTTCTCTGTGAATAAGGGGCTGGTGCTATCGGTGAAATAATTTACGATCCAGTGAGCTCCACCGTAAATGGCTGCTCTGTTTACGGGCTGTAAAAACATCTCCGAACACACTGACCTTCAGCAGGTGAGCCCCGGAATTTATAGCGCTGAAGAATTGTTTTACTGCTCCAGGACTGGCAGCAGTCATGCTGGACACCTGTTGGGGGTGAGAGGTGGGAGATCCAGGCCTCCAGAATTCCAGGAAGACGAAACCCTCAGAAGAGCAAGGAGCCCCATGTGAGCCAACCAGATAAAACAAACAACCAGTGCCCTGGCCAGGTCCAGAGCCAGCATCCGTGTCCAGCGTGAGCCAAATAAACAGACCTAGGAGGGAATTCCCTGGTGGTCCAGTGGTTAGGACTCAGCATCTTCACTGCCAAGGGCCTGGGTTCAATCCCTGGTCTGGGAACCAAGATCCCGAAAGCCACGCGGCTTGGCCTAAATAAATAAATAAACAGACATAGGCTAAGGAGTGCAGCCTGGAGGGTGCTACTGGCGTTGGAGGATCCCGTCAGAGGCCAAGAGGATGGAACCCGAGACAAGGACTGAGGGATGCCACGGACCAAGCTGGAATAACCTAAATAAATTGATAATTATGAGGGGGGCAGGAGCAAGAGAAAGCTCAGAGGTGGTGTGTTGTCAGGGTTTCCAGAGAGATAGAGCCAATAGGAGATAAAGGTACATATATAAGAGGAGATTTATTCTAGGAATTGGCCCATGCAGTCATGGAGGCCGAGAAGTCCCACAGTCTACTGTCAGCAAACTGGAGACCCAGGAAAGCCAAGGGTGTAATCCAGTCCAAGTCCAAAGGCCTGAGGACTGGGGACCAATGGCGTGAATCCCTGTCAGAGGCTAAAGGCCTGACAACCAGGAGCCCTGAGGTCCAAAGGCAGGAGATAGATGTCTTAGCTTAAGCAGAGAGAGAATGTGTCCTTCCTCCCCATTTTTGGTCTATTCAGGGCCACAGGGGATTGGGTGATACCCACCAGCACTGGCGAAAACTACCTTCTTCATTCAAGCTACCCATTCAAATGCTCATCTCTTCTGGAGACCCCCTCACAGACACCCAGAAATCATGCGTTACCAGCCATCTGGGCATCCCTTAGCCCAGTCAAGCGGACACATCAAATTAACCATCACAGATGGGGGACTTCTCTGGCGGTCTAGTGGTTAGGGCTCCGTGCTTCCACTGCAGGGGGCACGGGTTCAATCCCTGGTCGGGGAACTAAGATCCCGCAAGCCACATGGCGTGGTCAAAAACAAAAACAAAGCACCACAGATGGGAACGACAGCCTGACAGGAACACATCTAGAACAGAGGCCAACTGAGGAATGTTCTAGAAAGTATTCATGGGCCACCAGACGATGCCTGGCTGAATGGAGCTGACAGAAAAGAACAGGTTCGGAGCAAATAAGAAGACTCTTTCTTCTGGACCCTTCAACTGGCTCTGAGAATGTTCTCTGTTTCCCATCAATGCCTCAGTATGGAGATTTCAGAGAGGCCCCAGTGCGAGCTCACATCCCCAAAGCCAATCACCAAACTATCCGGGAGGATGACAGTACCAGCCTCAGCTGAGCATATATTCTTTAAGTCTTCACCAGAAAGCTAAGGTGACATTTGACAAAACCTCTAGCGTTTTACACCATATTATTGGGCACAGACACTTTGAGAACAGAGCATTCAAAAGTATGAAGATCACCCAGCTGAAAGCACACTTGGAGGGTTCCGAGCCCTTAAAGGCAGTGACGAAATCGAGGACTGTGTACAGTTTGTCCACATGAAGAGTGCTGGAAGACGGCTTCCCACTCCACAGGCGTCCTGGCCAAATGAGGAAGAGTCAGAAGGGTTGGCCTGAAGTTGCCCAATACCCTGGGCCTCTAGGGAGAAAGGAGGAAGCAGGCTATTGTGTCCACACCAAGTTAGAAACCTAGTGGCTTCCATTCCTGGTGTTATTAACTCTGTACCTTTGAAGGGCATTTTCATTTTTTAATTGAAAAAAATATTACGGTTGATGACCTGCCAGTTCTTTGCACATACGATTATCACTGAAAGCCAGAGGCCCCCAGCTTTTTGTAAATAAACAGGCAGAACAATGTCTGAGAAGACCTGAAGCTTGGAGGCTGGGGCTAGGGAGGAGGTCCTTCATTCCTGCTCTCCCCAGTATGCACATGACATGCCCACACACGTGCACGTGCACATACAGAGACACACACACGCGTGCACACACGCACACACACATGTGACTGCTCAAGCAAGCCTTCTCCACCATCATAACCCAGCACCTAGCACTGGGGCTGGGATAGTACAACTACTCAGCAACTATTTTGGCAAATAAATTGTTAACAAATAAGGATATAAATGAGAGCTAGAAACCAGACCCATGAGGAAGAGGGAGAGGAGAGGGTACAAAGCAGATGTGGATTGAAATCCTGCACCCAGAGAGCTCAGCAGTCTATTGGCAAAACCAAAATTGCATAACACTTTCAAGATCACAAAACCCCTCCACAGCCCACATCACTCTTGATTCTCACCCCCTGCAAGAGGTAAGGGTCTCTGTGCTGAAGAGGAAACTAAAGTCCAGAAAGATCTGCTGGCTTGTCCCAGGTGGAAAGGAACAGAGCTGGGAACTGAAACTTTTGAAGTCAAAGCTCTGGTGGCTCCTGGTCTACGGTCTTGGAACCCCTGGACTAAATCTACACGAGGTAAGCCAGTGACTCCATCACAATCTAGGAAGATTGGAGAAACTAACGACGTCCATCTATTCATTCCTTTACTCAACACCCGCGTAATGGGCGCTTGACACGTTCCACGCTGTTTGTGAGCTAGAGTCACAGCAGTGAATATGATGGTCACAACCCCTGTCCTCGCCAAAGACCAAAGGGTTAAACAGAGATATAAACGAGATAATTAGAGACTGGGAGGAGTGCCATGAAAAAGAGAAACAAGGTGATGGGATAGAAAATAATTGTGGGAGTCCACTTGGATGGGTAGCTCTACACGCTTCTGAGAAATGGTCATGTGAACCAAAAGCTAAAGGATGAAAATGAGCCAGTGTTTCTGAGAGCCTTCCAGGCAGAAGGAGGGAGCACATGTCAAGAGGTGGAGGTGCTAAAGAGTTCAGGGGTCCTGGGTGAGGAAGGAGGCCAGTGTGACTGGAGTATGAGTCAGAGACAAGAATCTTTCCGTGGATATAGAGGTAAATGCCAATATAGACGTGGATGTTGATGGAGACCATTTGGTTTTACCTGCCCAGCCTCCCACTCCCTTCTTCTGCCAGCAGAACCTCATTTTCCTTCGAATAATCACCCTTCCAGTATTCTCATTCCACGAGGTTTGGGTGGGTTGACCCCGCTCCCAGCACCAGAAAATCCATGCTCCGGTCAATCATTCCCTGCCTCTGTCTACCCCCTCCTCATCCCAACCAACTTACTCATGCACCCACGCCCCAGCCTGGATACCATGCTACTCAACTGGGCCAATAAATAAGACTTCCAAAAAAAAAAAACTTCCTCAGAACTGTTGGTAAAGATGTAAGCGTGAGCTACTGCTGGTGACCATCTCATCACAACAAGAGGAGAACGTGTCTCGGAATAAAGCCAGTCCACAGCAAAGCAGAGCTGAGAATGAATCCTGCAGCTATTGTTTGAGCCCCAGGATCCAGGTGTACCTGCATTTCTCCCCTATGTGAGCCACAGATGTATTTTGTTTTTCCCCCTCAACCAAGTTTGAGACAGAGTTTCTCTAACTTGCAACTCACACATGATCCACCTTCACACATTCATGCTGGCTGCTGGGTGGCAAACTGATTGAGGAGGGACGAAAGTAGACCCTTCAGGAGGTCATCCAGGCTTTGCGAGAGCAGGATCAAAACTTGCACCAAACAGCATCCAGATTTTTGGAGCAACTGATTACACTGAAAAGAGTTGGCCAGTCGTATGCGGTGCCCCGCTCACAGGTCAAGTTGGCCTGATGTGCGGAGGCGTCTGCGCTTTGCACACGCTCCCTCCCTCTGGATCACTCTCATTTTCTAGGTCTCAGTTCAAATGACCCTTTCTCGGAGTGGCTTCCAGGAAATCTACCCAGGTGGACTCTGCCAGTTCTTCTCTATCCCATCCCTCTGTTCACGCGTTCACGGCATACCGCCACAGTCCATAATGATCTCCCTTACTTATTTATCCCTTTGTTCTGTCTCCTCCAGGGGAATGAAGGCAAGCTTGAGGAGGACAGGGACATGTCTGTCCTATTCAGCTCCCCTAGCTGTTGTGTCTCTCGCTCCTAAACACAGCCGGTGCTCAATAAATACAGGCTGACCACCCTTTGACCCCAGACCCCCTCTCCTGACAATTTATTCCAAAAAGGCAACTCAAAAGAACTATTTTAAATGACAGAGACACAGATAGTCCTTGCAAACAGAACTGTTCCAAAATCGAGGTCTTTAAGTGAACAAGGCCATAGCCACAAGGTGGTTACTGCAGTCTGAGAAAATGATAAAGATTTAGAAAACTGTCCCCAAATAACGTCAAGTAACAAAGGAAGGATAAAACATTGTACGGATTGCACTTATGTTTAAAGACAAATACATACCTGTAATCAAAATCTAAACACACATGGATAAGTACAGGAAGGGAGGTGCAAAAATAAACAGGTGATGTGGAAGGCGTATGGATTCAGGGTTTTTTGTTTTTTTTAAACAGTGCTTCTTATCTCCTTACAAGTGGATTTAACAATAAACAGGAAATGTGGAGTTGTGCAAAACGACAAGATTTGGAATAAAATGCTGTAAGACATTGGGCTGTAGAAATAATGCCAACCACAGGGCTCCTCCCTCCCAGCCGCCCCTCTTGCTACTCTGAGCACTTGGACACTTGGCTCCACTCACACTGAACCTGTAGCTGCTCCCCCAAATCATCATGACTTCTCATGACTGGGTGGGGGCCCCATCTCTGTGCTCCCTCTGCACCTGTGCATCACACTTGGGAGACACCTAGATACTGAGCTTTCAGGGGACGCCTAGCTGTCCGTCTCCCCCACTAGTTCCTGAGTCCTATGCAGACTCGCATCTGATTCATTTCTCTCGCTGAGCCCAACCTGTGTTGTATTGAATGGAAATATAATAAACTGTGCATTGTGTGGTAGAAGCAATACGGGTAAAACGTAACTAAAGAGGGAGTGAGCAATGGTCAAGCGGTCTGGAGCGAGGGTCCTGCACTTACCAAGAAGCCTTGTTCCTTGCAACCAGCCCCAGCTCTGCCCAGCAGGGCGGAGTCAAGTCTCCTGCCTTCCACCCCTCCGTGGGTGCCCCTGCAATGAACATACACAGGTCTCATGCCATCTCTCTACCCAGCTGGCTTTCCTTGCCTGAGCTTGAAGGAAAGCAGAATAAACAGCATGTCTGCACATGGTCAAGGTCAAAATCACCATCCCCCATGCCCCAAAGGCCCTTCAACCACTCTTTTTTATTTATTTGTTTCTAACTGCTCTTTCTGAGTCTCAACTTGCAGGGACAGAGGTAGGGGATGAGAAAGAAGGACAAGATCTTCATGGGGTACTCCTCTGAGACGCAAAAACACAAGTTCCAGAGAGGTGGAAACGAAGACCCATGTCCTGGGAATTATACTGTCACAAGAATGCTAGTCACTAGCTCATGACAAAAAACAGATTTATTCCCCCCAATCACAACTTCATTTCTCCCCAGAAATTGATCACAAGCTCAAAGCCTGCAGCCTTTTTTTTTTAATTTTTGAATTTTATTTTATTTATTTTTTTATACAGCAGGTTCTTATTAGTTATCCATTTTATACACATCAGTGTATACATGTCAATCCCAATCTCCCAATTCATCATACCACCATCCCCACCCGCCGCGGCTTTCCCCCCTTGGTGTCCGTACGTTTGTTCTCTACAACTGTGTCTCAATTTCTGCCCTGCAAACCGGTTCATCTGTATCATTTTTCTAGGTTCCACATATATGCGATATTCGTTTTTCTCTTTCTGACTTACTTTACTCTGTATGACAGTCTCTAGATTCATCCACATCTCTACAAATGATCCAATTTCGTTCCTTTTTATGGCTGAGTAATATTCCACTGTATATACGTACCACATCTTCTTTATCCATTCGTCTGTCGATGGGCATTTAGGTTGCTTCCGTGACCTGGCTATTGTAAACAGTAAAGTCTGCAGCCTTGATATGATTATCCCTGCAAAGACATTTTCCCGAAGATTAGATTTATTTGTTATCTTCTGCAATGCTTTGAGGATAAGGAGGTAAGAGCCAGTTAAAGCACACTGGAACATGTACAGAAGAACTGAAGATGATCACCGCTGTTACTAGGGTGGGTCATAAAGCTGGACAGATGCTCAGCCGAGTACCAATAATCATTCTGCATAAATGCTCTGAGACCCAGATAGATCATGTATACCTATTTCATACCTCGATGTGATTATTTCTCTTTTTTAACTATGTAAAGACAAGATGTGGCTCTTTCTTTCCCCACTGTGGCCAACTCAGTGGACACATTTATTGAAAGCAGTGCTATACAAACCTGGATTTTCTAATGACAGTTGAAGCAAATCTCTCCCTCCCTGACACATCTCAGAGGAGTTAAAGATACTGAAATGACACGTGTGGTCTCTGAGGTATTGAGAATCTTATAAGGGAGTTTGGCACGTAGAGCAGCCAGAGTGTTTGTCAATTGGAACATAATTCCCCACTGGAGGCCCCTGTCTCCGTCTTGTTCCCAGAGGCTGGCATATGGGAGGAAGGCAACAGGTTTGAATGAATGAATGAATGAATGAGTGGGTGGGTGGACTAGATCATTTTCAGACACGAGCCTGGTTATCTTTAGGACTCACTGTGAAAACTTAAAGCTGAATTTAAAAAGCACATCCTTTGCAGGAATTCCCTGGCAGTCCAGTGGTTAGGACTCAGACCTTTCCCTGCCAGGGCCCAGGTTCAATCCCTGGTTGGGGAACAAAGATCCCGCAAGCCACGTGGCGCGGCAAAAAAAAAAAAAAAAAAAAAAGCACATCCTTTCTGTATGTCCCTAATCCTAGGGTTGCTTGACTCCTGGTCAAGCACTCACAGTTTAAAGAACATTTATTAATTAGGGTGTTTTCAACAGCAACAAATAAGCCACCCAATTTAAAGTGGCTTAAAGAATTAGGAAAAGTATGATCTCAAATACAGCAACTACAGGGGTTTCAGGTAAGTTACAGAAGAGGTCCCTCCCACCCACACACAGTTTTATACATGAGCGCCCATTAAAGTAAGTCCTCAGTTTCATCACCCAAAGGTAGAGAATCTTATCGAACTCAGAATAACCACACCAGGCAGGCGCAGATCAGAGCACATGTCTCAGAAGTTCTGCTAAACTTCTGACGACACTTCAAGGGCTGGGTCACTCACCTTTCTTATTCATGGCTTATGTCACTAGACTAGAGGACTTTACCCTAACATCTATGGCTTCTGTTCAAGGGAGTATTCAGACCAATAATGAGTGAGTCCATTTCCTCACCTGCAGGAAGAAAGCAGAGCCTGTGCTCAGGAATCCTCAAACATCACTCTGCCTTCAGTGTCGCAGGGTACCGAAAACCCCATTTCCTCACATTTTATTTGAGATTTTGATACAGAACGCTAGCACAATGATGACACGTCCATTTTCCCCAATCCAGATAACATGATAGTGAGAGGTAGGGTGAGTTCAAGGTTGATTTGACAACTTCATCAAGGATCCAGAATTCTTCCATGTCTCAATATATTATCTTTGCTCCCAGACTGACTCCCCTTATGGTCACAAGAGGGCTGCTACAGTTCCAGGCATCACACCTGAACAGGACAACGTCTAGAGAGACGGAATCTTCTCGTTTTCCCCTTCTGAAGAAACCTTTTCCAGATGCCGCCATTCAGCACCCTCTTTACTTCTATCTCTTAAACCATAGTAGATGATACACCTGCCCTAAAATCCATTGCTGAAGAGGGAAAGTGGGATTACTAACTACTGTAACTAAGTAAATGAATGACAGTTGACTGGAGATAAACACCTTCCACGATCAAACTGTGGTTTTGTTAGCAGAGAAGAAAGGGGGAGTAGGCAAAGTCCAGGCAACTAACAGGACCTGTACAAAATGTTCCCCATCAACAGAGACCTTTCTGGGGACTTCCCTGGTGGCGCGGTGGATAAGACCCCATGCTCCCAATGCAGGGGGCCCGGGTTTGATCTCTGGTCAGGGAACTAGATCCCACATGTGTGCCACAACTAAGAGTTCGCATGCCACAACTAAGGAGCCCACCTGCCTCAACTAAGACCTGGCGTAACCAAATAAATTTTTTTTTAAAAAAAAGAGAGGCCTTTCCAGTTTGATGCTGTCTGGGTTCCAGGGCTCCCTTCAGGCAAGGAGGCCATGGAAGGGAAGGGCTTAGGCACTTGGGTCACCTACGGTGTTTGCTTCTGGCTCCTCTGGAGGCCTCAGCAAAATGTGGGGGGCAGGGCTTCCCTGGTGGCGCAGTGGTTGAGAGTCCGCCTGCCGATGCAGGGGACACGGGTTCGTGCCCCGGTCCGAGAATATCCCACATGCCGCGGAGCGGCTGGGCCTGTGAGCCACGGCCACTGAGCCTGTGCGTTCGGAGGCTGTGCTCTGCAACGGGAGACGCCACAACAGTGAGAGGCCTGCGTACCGCAAAAAAAAAAAAAAAAAATGTGGGGGGCATGCACTGGCGTGATGATTTCTGCTGTCACCACTGGTTATTTGCCTGTCTATGCCACTTGCCCAGATTTCCACATCTCAGAGGATACAATAGGAAAAAATATAGTCAGGGTACAAGGGCAAAGGGAGCCGCTTTATTGGGTACCTACTGGACACAAAGCATTTTTTCACACACCAGGTCGTATCATTCTCACGGTAACTGCTAGCTGAGTATCTATGGCAGTCTGTCATAAATGAGGAAGCTGAGGCATGATTAAACAACGGCCAACATCCCACAGCTAGAAAGTGGCAGGGCCAAGCCGCAAGCCAGGAGCTGCCTGACTCTAGAACCTGCAGCCTCTGAATGCAGACGTGTTCCTTCCAGTGCGAGATGCAGCACCAAAGCCACCAGTGATGAGAAAGAGACGCAGCAGAAATTATGACGTCAGTGTAGGAACATTGCCAGAAAAGCTGAATAAAGAGCTAATAACGTTCAGGAACCCAGAGACTGGCATCGCATTATGACCTCATAAACACAGATCACACGCACAAGTTCCAAACAAGGCACCCTCCGCTCCCAAAGCCCTATCCATGGGTCATCACGAATGGATTTCACAAGACCTCTAAACGGTATGGTCCACGGTTCCACACTGGGCCACAAACTGTTTCCAGCTCACAATAAATACAGAAATAGAAGCGAGTGGTTAGAAACCTTTAAAATGCTTTGACATGGCTGTGATATTCAAGCACATAATTAGCGGACTCTCACGGAACAGGGTCCGTTTGAGTGTTGAATGCAGGTTGCATCTGGCACAGGCTGCATTCTAGTACTGGTCTCTGATGAATTTAAAAAATGTTTAATGAAGATCAATTAATAAATTTTTTAAACCCCGGTTCTTCACCACAGAGCGTTGGAAAAGCATTGCCCTAGCGTTGGCTGGGTAGATATAATTACTCCCATTTTACAGGTGAAAAGAATGAGACTCAAAGAGACTGAGTCACTCGCCCAAGGTCAACACCAACAAGGGTAAGAAGCAGGAAAGGCAAACTCTCTAGTTCGACAACAAATGAGAACTATGAAATCTCTCAGCTCCTGATAACAGAAAGTGTTAGCAAGAGTTGTAAAAATATGGAGGCTTATTTAAAAAAAAAAAAAAGAAAGAAAAAAGAAAATTTCCTCTAGCTCTGCCTTTGCCAAAAGTTCAGCTAAGATGCCTCAGGGGAGAACTACCTATAAAGGGAGGCCAGGAATAAAAGGGATATGGATGGCTTCATTCCTGACAAAGGCCAGTCTTTTGCATCCTGATGTACACATAGGCTTACTAACTGTTACTGCAATTTCACTTCCACAAATCATGAAGGACTCTTTTTAAAATCCTCCCAGTCTGGTTCTAGAACTCACCAGCCCCATCACTGCCAACCCAGCTGAACGACCCACCTCCTCAGAGCTTGGCCCTTTCTAGAATGTTCTACCATGACCTCCTCCCTTCCCCAACTGGAAAAGCTCTGCTCTGCCTGAAGACATTTTTAGAAGAGATTATTGTTATATCAACACTCTGGGTTTCAAGAACTAAGAAGCATTCAAGTCATTTTATTTTTTCATATTTTTAATTATTATTTTTTAACTGGTACTACATTTATTGAAAAAATTTTCATGTAAGTAGACTTGTGCAGTTCAAACCTGTGTTGTTCAAGGATCAAATGTATTTGTGTATATATATATATAACATATATTTATTTGTATATAAATAAAATGAAATCTCTATGTTCATATATATTTGCTCTTGTTAAAAACTCTCAATGCCTATTTTCTTGAGTTTTTTTTTGTATGTGTGTGGTACGCGGGCCTCTCACTGCTGTGGCCTCTCCCATTGCGGAGCACAGGCTCCGGATGCGCAGGCTCAGCGGCCATGGCTCACGGGCCCAGCCGCTCCGCGGCATGTGGGATCTTCCCGGACCAGGGCACGAACCCGTGTCCCCTGCATCGGCAGGCGGACTCTCAACCACTGCGCCACCAAGGAAGCCCCTCTTGAGTATTTTTATCTTCAGTGGATGTTAGTTTTTATTGAAGGTTTTTTCCGCATCTATTGAAATAATTATGAATTTTCCCTTAGATTTTTAATATTCTCTTGGATTTTTTTTATTAAAGTATATTTGACTTACAGTGTTTCAGGTGTACAGCAAAATGATTCAATTATATATATATTCTTTTCTCAGGTTCTTTTCCATTATCCAAACTCATTTTAAAAGGGGGGGTGCTGGAATACGGACTTCCCTGGTGGCACAGCGGTTAAGAATTGGCCAGCCAACGCAGGGGACACGGGTTCAAGCCCTGGTCTGGGAAGATCCCACATACCACGGAGCAACTAAGCCCGTGCGCCACAACTACTGAAGCCCACGCGCCTAGAGCCTGTGCTCCGCGACAAGAGAAGCCACTAAAATGAGAAGCCTGTGCACTGCAACGAAGACCCAATGCAACTAAACATAAATAAATAAATAAATTTATTTTAAAAAGGCGGGGTGGGATATATAGTGGGGCTGTTCAGGGGTCTCTAGAAGAGCACGCTGGGGACTGGAAAACGGTTGCCACCCAGGCACCTCTTGCTCCCTCTCTCGGAAACTACTGGCCTCTCTCGCACTTGCTATATCTTAGCTTCTCTCCACCTGTCTGCCCCAATCTCCTTTTTCTCCAGTGCTCCTCTCCTTACCTGCTGCTTTCCTCCTCCTATACCTTCACTCGCACACAATCAGTGTGGCCTCCCAACCTCAACTCTACCTCGCAACTTTGCAAATGCAGCACCGGTGCCAACTAGATCCATCTCTGTTCCCAAGTCTAACTTCCTGGAAGAGGAATCTGATTGGCTGAGCGCTCAGCTGGGCTGCTAATCAGTGGTCACCAGCCTACCTGAGAATCAGCTTCCCTGGGGTCCAAGGTCAATCTCTGGTCTCAACAGCCGTTGCCGGGAAAGGCCAGGTGTGTGATATGGAGAATGTCTGCTTCTGTGAAGGACGCTCTAAGCAAACTGGCCAACACTGCTCATGTGGTCTGGTCAGGAATAAATGAGACATAAATGAACTCCTATTCATCCTTCAGTTCCCAACTCTACTGACAACTCGTTGGGGAGGTCTTCCATGATTTCTCTAGGTTGGTTTGTGTTTTCTTTTTTTAACATCTTTATCGGAGTATTATTGCTTTACAATGGTGTGTTAGCTTCTGCTGTATCACAAAATGAATTAGCTATACATATACATATGTTCCCATATCTCTTCCCTCTTGCATCTCCCTCCCTCCCACCCTCCCTATCCCACCCCTCTAGGGGGTCACAAAGCACCGAGCTGATCTCCCTGTGCTATGCGGCTGCTTCCCATTAGCTATCTAGTTTACTTTTGGTAGTGTATATATGTCCGTGCCACTCTCTCACTTCATCCCAGCTTCCCCTTCCCCCTCCCCGTGACCTCAAGTCCATTCTCTACGTCTGTGTCTTTATTCCTGTCCTGCCCCTGTGTTCTTCAGAACCTTTTTTTTTTTATTATTCCATACATATGTGTTAGCATACGGTACTTGTTTTTCTCTTTCTGACTTACTTCATCCAGGTTGGTTTTTATTCCTTGTGTTTTCGCAGTGCAGTGCGCACATCCCTCTACAGGAACACTCTCTGTGTTAACTAGAAACTGCTTTCTTGGGACTCTGCCTTCGCCACCAGACGATGAGGACTCTGAACATTCAGACCATAACCTGTGTATCCTCAGTGTGTGGCGTGGCACCTGGTGCTGGGAGAAGAAGGAGCTCGATGAATGAGCGGGGAGTGACTAAATGAATGAATGAATGAACACCTGAATCAGCATCTGAATGAAAGACTAGACAGTGAATCATGCTATTCAACTTGACAGATTTTAGTCCTGCAACCACTCAGGATGAGGAGAAGGAAGAAGAGGAGGAATGAAGAGGTGGGAGACTCCACAAGGAAAGGTAAAAAGAAAGAAAATTACCCCCAAAAAGAAGAGACAAAGAAGTGGGTGATCTGCCGGCTGTGTTGCAGCATCTTTTATTTCTAGGCGTTTTTTTTTTTTTCAGGATTGTTAGAATCCTTAAAATAGCATTTGGGAATAAGGGATTAAGCCTTGGATTCAGTTTCCCCATCTGTGAAATGGAGATCGTAGCAGCTGCTTTGCTGGGTGGCTGAGAGGATAAAAGTGAGGTTACAGATGATAAGCGCCCAGCAGAGCACCTGAGGGCAGGTAAAAGACGCTCCTGGGTTCTGGGTAGAGTTTTAGAACTGCCCGGAACATCCAGGCAGGCTCTCAGTGACAGAAGGTAGTACGAATGGGGACTTTCACAGAGAAGCACTGAATCCGGATGAAATTATTCTTCACCACGGGGCTTAGAGTACGGGGGAGCTGACAGCAGGGCGTGCTGCCCAATGATAGCAAGAGGCTGGCACAGGCCAATAACAGTGTTACGATGTTAATCATTAAAATGCTGTGTGTGTTTCTGTCCGGGGATGAGGCACGTCGATCTTTGTTCTCCCTCTATTAGATGAAAGGTGAGATGCTACCAAAGGTGGTGACTCTAAGGCGAGAGGATGGCAGGCCTGCCTGGCCACCTGCACAGCAAGGCTCTGGCTCCCGCAGCCCCCAACATTTTTGGAGTCCTTGAAGGGAACAGCTGAGCAGGTGCAGGCGGAAAGGGAGGGCAGGCAGCTTAGCTCCTCCCAGGAATCCAGGCCCCGCCCAGTCAAATGAGAGTCCTCTGTAGCTGACTGGCAAAAGAGAGTTAAAAAGGAAGAATAAACATGATACGCTGGTGCCTATCAATATTTTTTTAAAAAGCAAGAATAAAAATTTTAAATAATTTTAAAAATTAAAATAAAATTAAAAATTAATTTTTAAAAATTAAAAAAAAATTAAAGCAAGGTGAAGATCTATACCCAAGAGAAATGAAGCATATGACCACGCAGAAACTTGTACACAAATATTCATGGCAGCATTATTCACAAGAGCTAAAAGATGGAAACAAGCTAAATGCCCATCAACTGATGAATGGATAAACAAAATACAGTATATCCACACAGCAGAATATTATTCAGCAATAAAAGGAATGGAATACTGATACGACAACGATGAAGTTTGAAAACGTTATGTTAAGTGGAAGAAGCCAGTCGCAAAAAAAACCCCACATATGCTATGATTCCATTTATATGAAATGCCCAGAATAAGCAATCCATAGAGACAGAATGTAAATTAGGGTTGCCTGGGGCTGGGGGACAGGGGACTGGGGAGTGGCCACTAATGGGCACAGGGTTTCCTTTGGAGATGATTAAAATATGAAACTCTGTAACTATACTAAAAAACATTGAATTGTACACTCAACAGGTGAATTGTGTGATATGTGAATTATAGCTTAATAAAGCTGTTACGTTAAAAAAAAAAAAAAACAGTGTGGAATAGCAGTTCATGCCTGCATTCTAGGTCAGATTCTTAGCTCTCATGCTTTCATTGAGAAAACGTTGAGCACCTATTAAGTGCCAAGCCCTCTTCTAGGTGCTGGGTCCACAGCAATGAATAAGACAGATAATGTCCTGCTCTATTGGCACTTAGGTTTTATTGGAGAAATCTGGCCCCCAAGCTTTTTTCTTTTTTTAATTTAAGGCAAATAAATAAATAAATGCAAGTGTGCTGAGACAATGAAGCAAATATGGAACTTAAAGAAAGAATCCCCTAGAATGCAGAAGCGTGCCTGGAAGAGGAGGGATTCCAGGGAGAGGGGGTAGCATGTGCAAAAGGCTTCCTGTGGACCTTACACCAGTCCCTCCAGCTTTCTGAGCTGTTACTCACAGTGTGGGGGTGAAACACCCATTCCTCACTCATGGGAGGCCCTGGATCTGTGCTCGGCAGACAGTGGGACCTAGATATTATTTCCCTCCCTCTCCATCCCCAACTCATATGCTCTATGCCTCCAGCCTGGATTGCGTATCCTTCCTCTCTCTCCCTCTAGAAGGGCCACAGAATCGGTCTGTGATGGTTTGTGACCTCTTTTCCCTTGAACAAGGCCAAGCCATCGGTCCCTTGTCAGGTCCCTGGTGGCCGGTATCCCCCTAGAGGCTGATGCCGTGGCCTTTCTCCTCTCAACGGCCTTCCAGCTGGCTCTGGGCTCTGTCTGGCACTGGTCAGAGCTGGAAGCTTGGTGAAAAGAGAAAATGCGATGCTGTTAATAAAAGCAGAGGTTCTAGACTCAAGCATATCTTGATTCCGGACAGAGTTACTTCTACTCTTTCCTGGCTAAGTGCCCTGGGGGGTGGGGCTTCTCCCCTCTAACCATTTTCTTTTCCAGGAGCATCAGCCTTCTACGACCATTTACGGAGCATCATTCAATATCTAACTGCATCCTCACCATCACCCATGACGTTTGACACCTCTTTTATTACCAGTTCACAGAAGAGTAAACTGAGGCTCAGACAGTTGAAGTCAAGTGCCCATACAGCTAGTTGATGAAAGAACCCGGATTTAAACCCAAGAAGTTGGGACTTCCCTGGTGGTGCAGTGGATAAGAATCCACCTGCCAATGCAGGGGACACGGGTTCGATCCCTGGCCCGAGAAGATCCCACATGCCGCGGAGCAACTAAGCCTGTGCGCCACAACTACTGAGCCTGCGCTCTAGAGCCCGCGAGCCACAACTACGGAAGCCCATGCGCCTAGAGCCCATGCCCCACAACAAGAGAAGCCACCGCCATGAGAAGCCCGCGCACCGCAACGAAGAGCAGCCCCCGCTCGCCACAACTAGAGAAAGCCCGCGCGCAGCAATGAAGACCCAGCGCAGCCAAAAATAAATCAAATTAAACCCAAGAAGTCTGGATCCGGAGCCTATGGTCTTTACAACTACACACTATGACGTCTCACCAGTACGAAATTGGACAATAACCCCTGCATAGTGGGCTTTCTGTGAGAATTGACGGAGCTAGTGTACATAAGGCATCTTGGTGTTTGGAATATAGTGTCCAACAAACGGTACCTAGCCTACAACCCCTACGCCCCTGAGACTTAAAGTGGGTTCTGCTGTTGGAAGGGATTTTTTTCAGACTTCAACGTGAGGTGTGTCCCAGGAAGAGATGGACAACACTGAATAACTGTCCGGTGGAACTCTCCAGCATTCCCTGGAGTTCCCATCAGGGCCTGGGACTCCCCCTACAGAACAGACCCAGCAGAGGTGGCTTGAGCTTTAAGGCAACCTGCTGGCATCAGCTACAGGGGAGCTGGAGCCCAACAACAGCTCTGAGCTGGATGGGGGCTTCAGAGGCTAAGTGGAGGAATCGGGAGGGCTCCCAGGAGGTGGGCTGGGGGTGGGGGGTGGGGGGTCCAGTCTCCTTGGCCCTGTCAGTGGCAATGGCTCTCAAAGTCAACCCGGAGGCAAAAAGAAACTTTCAGTGAGAAACTTTCAAAGGAGACTTGGACCCCAGCTTGGCAATGAATGAGAGGGTACCGCACTCAACCACAAGGAGAGCCGCACTTCACCCCTGTGGGGTCAAGGAAGCAGCAGACGGATGTGGAGGGAGCCTAAAATCAGTTCTAGCACTTACCAAGAAGGAGCTTCTAACCGTTCCAAGATTGTTTCTCCATTTGCAACATGAAGCAAATACCACCAACCTTACAGAGATCAGAGCACCAGATACCTACAGCAAGTATCCAGCACAGGGTAAGGCACATATTTTTATTTAAAAAGAATAATCATCAAAGCTCTTAGTTACTGTGCTAAACTTTATACATGCATTTGATATTCTCATTGGATCCCCGTAACCACTTTGTGAGATAGATCTCGTTATTAGCGCCATTTTGCATATGGGGATACTGAGGCTTTAAGAGTTACAGGATTGCATGTTCCAGGTTGTACAGCTCGGCGGTTGTCAAGCTGGGATTTGAATCCAGGCAGTGAGATCTCAGAGCCTCCATCTGAACTGGTTCCATTCTCCCTGCCCTTTCTCAAGAGATCACTCAATCCACCCCCACACCAGTTCAAGATAACCAAGTCATTCATGGTAACTGGGACAGTGTGGAGGAATGATTAAGACCATGCATGGGTTTTAGACAATACCAGCTCTTCCTTCCTAGAGGTGATGCAGTCGTATCTCATCGAATCCTTGCAACGGCTCTGTGAGAGATGTAATATATTAACTTCACTGTGCAGACGAGAAAACAGAGGCAGAGCAGTGAAGTGAATCATTCAAGGTTACGGTCAGGCAGTAAGAAGAGAAATGAGAGCCCACTTCAGCCCTAGGTTGGGTTCCAGGGACATAGTTGCTGGATAATAAGTTAGCTCACCTCTGGGAGGCCAGGCAGCCTTGTGTCTGCACAGGAAAACAAAAGTAGATAAATGCAGGAATTCACAGCCCTATAAAACATGAATTAAGATAAAATACGCACCCTTACTACCTAATGAGGGAGGTTTATGAACACAAATGCATGACAATGACTCAGGGGACCATAATTATCTTATCATAAGTTAAAGGCAATCAATTCTTATTTCTAAGTAAATATAATACTTCCTCAATCCTAAAACACACCTTTTTTTTTTTTTTTTTGGTCATTTCTGAAGTCCAGGTGCGGCTACCATGGATGTGCATGTTGAATTTGTGTCTTTCTTTCCCCCCAGAAAAGCTGGAATTGAATGGAGACTGTGTCAGAGAACAGATGTTGCCTTAGAATTGAAGTTCCTGCTTCTTGCCTCTGTCCTAGGTGAAGTCCCCTGCCCCTCCTCCTGCCTTCCTTTCCCTCTCTCCAGTCAAAAGAGGAAAACTGAGCATCCCTTGTTAGGAATAAGAGATAGCCAGCACTCTCTTAGGGGACTCATGGAATAATTAAGTGGTTGGGGAAAGCAAAAATAGAGATCTTCTCTCCCCCAGCCCAGGACACCCCCTATACTCTGATCCCTGATGCAAGGACATGGGAATGGTTGACTGAGCCTGGATCTGCCTGTCCTAGGCTGGAGGAGGATGGTCAGTGGAGAGCAGGTCTTTGTGCAGCTGGGACATGTGAGTCCAGACGCGGCAGACCCCTCAGCAATGCCACAGTAGAACCTGGTGGTAAACCTGAGGCTCTGGGTTCCCAGAATGAATGCTTCTCACTCTGCTGCCTCCGGTTCTTTTCTCTCAATCTCCCTGCCGGGAAGGACCCTCCCACTGGCCCAGGAGAGGTGATGCTGTCCTCCCAGAGGCAGAACAGGCTGTGTGCCCCTGGGCAAGTCACTTACGGCTTCTCTGGAGACTCAAAGGCCCTCAGCCTCATCCCGCCCCAAGCTCCTTCTCTAGATAAACAAGTGGCCTCCTTCAAGGGCCTCCATTCTCAGATGTGGGATTGATAGAGATCATGGGCCCTCAAGGGTCTCCTTCTCTCTCCTGAACTCTTAAAATATAAAAGGTGGCGGTCCAGTGGTTAGGACTCCACATTTTCACTGCTGAGGGCGTGGGTTCGATCCTTGGTCAGGGAACTAGGATCCCACAAGCTGAGGCACAGCCAAAAACAAACAAAAAAACCCAAAACACAAAATATAAAAGGAAGAAAAACCTCAAACAAAGTACCCAGTCAGAAATCAGAAGTGCTGGGTTCAGCTCTGACCCTCATCCTTCCTTGTCCGTGAAATGGGCACAGCCCTTTCCTATCTCTGAACCTGGTATCCCACTTCCTTTCCACCCTGGCCTCTGAGGCCTATAGGCGAGACTCCATAGTTCCTGGCAGGCTCCGCCTGGGCAGGGACTTCTGGTAAAGCCCCTGCACTGTAAGTTTTGAGGGGGCAGCCTCTGGCCTGCCTTGTTAATGTCTGTTGAGTTGAATCACTCAGAAGCCTCGCTCTGGACTCCTTTTAAATGGCAGACCCCAAAGACAGGTACAACTTTCGTTTACGCCTCTTAAGTAAACTTTAGCCTAAGGACCTCTGCCTCTATCCCTGCGTGCAGAAAGAGGAAACAGAGCCAAGCCTCAGCCCAAGATATGTGGGAGGGGGTGTGGGAGAGCAGGGAAGGGAGAGCAAGGGGCTGGCTGAAGTCCTCAAGATGGCCCAAGGATAAGTCTCATCAAGGCAAACGGCTGGCAGTGCCCAAACTAGCTGGCAGTCACTGAACCCCACCAGTGCTCAGCACACATCTCCCCAGGGCAGTGGGTGCTGGGTGAGAGCCAGACTGCTGGATTCGTGATCCCAGCTCTGCCGCCTATAACTTTTCTGACCTTGGGCCACGACTTAACCTACCTGTAAAATGGGAGGAAGTAGTACCTGCCTTCTAGAGCCATGGAATGATGAGAGCAGTGCTAGCACAGAGCTAATTCTATGGTATTTTTCACTGCTATTACCTGCCCCGAGGCTCACACACATTATTATCTCATAGGATCTTCAGGACAAGCCTGGGAAGAAATAATTGTTTTCTATATGAAGAACCTGAGGCTCAAGTCACACTGGTGGTTTGTAGCAGGGCAGGGATCAAAGGCTCCCTTGTTCTTTGTAACTTTAAGTTCCACCATACCAGGTCCCCTCCCCGAGGGAGGGATAGAAAAGTACAAGGTTGTGGGAAAAGGGAAAGAAAAATGATGAAGGGAAATCAGTGCCACCGGGAAAGGCTCAAGGTGGGAGAGGCTGGCTGGTGGGACAGGTAGACGGAGCATCTTTTCCCGCCATGAGTGCTGCCTCCCAGGAAGGATGCTGGCTGCAGGCTGAGGGCCTCTGGGCACTACAGGTCTTTCCCAGCAAGGCTGCAGCCTCTGAGGCTCCAGAGAAATCCTACTGCAGACCACACCACAGATCACCAGCCACAAGGGAGGAAGGAGAAAAGGAGGAAGGAATAAGGACGGGCCAGCCCGGGCGGCCCTGGGTCCATTCCCTGTGCAGGCCCTGGAGCTCAAGGACAGCCCCAGGCTCCTTGGGTCCCAGACACTTCATTCTGGCTAAGGGAATGGGGAGGCTGGGCCCAGAGGGGGCAGAGTCACGTGGGCGGTGGACAGGCTGCATCCCTACCCATCCCAGCAGGCAGCAGGCAGGCCAGTGGGGAGGTGGGCAGGAGCCCAGAGGGCCAGCAGCTGTGACCACAAGCCAGCCATCTTTCTGCCCACAGGGGTTGGCAAAGGGCAACCAGACTGCCTTCTCAGACTGGAAAGAGAAGGAGTCTCTTCAGGTCGGAGAAATTCCTGCCTGTGCCACTTTCCTATTCCCAGACTCGCCAAATATTAGAGCAGGAAGGGGCTTCCCAAGGTCAGCCAACGGGACATTCTCATTCTGCAGTGGAGGACAGTAAGGTCACCCAGATTCTGAAGGTGTAAATGACACCAGAACTTGGGTGCTCCAACATCAACACCCAGTCCCATGGTCTTAGGGGAAGTAGATGAGACTCAAGTCAGGCCTCCACGGTTCTGGCTCTGCTCCCAGCTAGCAATCTTCTAGATGCGTCCTTCAGCGTGTAGATTCTATAGTTCTGAGATAGAGAGTGGCGGGCACGCACCAGGTGTGTGTTTGTGTCTATTCATTCAGCAAATATTTATCGAGGGCCTTGGGCTAGGCTCCACTTCAGGCCCTGGAGATAAAGCAGTTCCCAAAACAGATGAAGCCCTTCCTCTCGGGGGGCTGACATTCCACTGAAGAGACTGTGGAAGTCCATGTAGAAGGACCCTTGTGTATCATCTGTGCCCAGACTCTGGTGGGTGGGGAATGTCCCGTCCACACCGCTGAGCACCACACCCTTCTCTGGGCCTCCTTGTGCATCACAGGGGATCTCAGACAAATATCACGAAAGTATTTCCTAAGCCACCACCCTGCACCCAGGTCCTCTGCCCCCACCACGCCCAGGGTGCTTCAGCTGACACTCTTTGCCCTGCCTTGAAATCACCGATTTTGTTCGCTGACTGTCTGAACAACCTGAAGTGGGCCTGCCTCGTGACGTCTTCTCTGGTCCCCAGCGCCTGGGAGACGGGAGCTCCCTGGAACCTCTTGATGAATAAAAGTCTGATTGAATGAAGCCATTGATTCTGAGCTCCGATCACCCGTCTGTAAAGCAGAGGCGATCCCTATCTGGACGACTCCTGATTGCCCCACAGCTCAGATGAGACGGGAGATGAAAGGACCTTGGAACCAGCAAGCTGTTCTCCCAGCAATAGTTCTTATTATCCCCCATAAAAAAGGGCACCAGTTAAGTGCCTCTCTCTGGGAAAGGCGGCAATCCTGGAGCTGGCAGGGAGCGTGTGCTGGTGCAGGAATATGTGTGTGCACGAGGCCCAGAGATGCTGCGAGGAGAACCGGCTGCCGGGTCAGCAGGGCCCAGCTAAGTCAGCTCACGGCAGAGAGCAAAGGGGAGGAAGGGAAAGGGAGAAGGCACCCGAGTCCCCATGTCCATCCATCCGTCTGTCTGTCTACTGCAGCCAGGAACCTCCAGGCAGGACGGAAGCACTGCCCGGCCGTAAATGACTGCTGGCTCCAGGCTGGCCACCCGCCCTGACTGCCCTCACGGAAGGGCCGGACTTTACCCAGCAAATCGGGAAGGAACTGGAACCTCTGAACTTGGGACTTGGGCTGCGTCGATAAGGCCAGTGGACAAACAGAGGGCAGGGGTTGAGGCTCCCCTTTACACACACAGAAGCCCGGCTCCAGGCTGATACTGCCGAGATCTTTGCCCTTTAGTTCAGACAGGAAATCTTAAAATGGAAAATGAGCTGCGTAAGGAAGGGGCGCGGCCACCAGCTCACAGGGAAGACAGAGCAGGTTGTTCCCAATACAGCTTTGAACGGGAAGGGACCCAGCCAAGCCAGGGGTGTCTGGGCAACAGAGAAGGCGGCTGGGCAGGTGAGAGCCGCATGAGACTGCGTTCCTGGTGTGAACGAGGCAGCTGGAGGGCCGGGGAGAAGCAGAGGCCTCATCTGAGCCACAATACACCATCTCTTCCTCGTGGGATTGAGCCCACCCGTAGGAACCTCAGCTTCTCCATCCATAAACAGGGCTAGCAATACCATCTCCCTCAGAGAGCACACGAGAGGATCCGAATGAAGGCACGAGTGTGCCCTGCAAAATGCAAAGGGCTTCACAAGCAACCCCGCATCCTGGTCGAGCCCTCCCACGCCGCACTCCCCAGCCCCCAGAGGTATTTCACAATCAAGAGGAGAAATCCAAAATAACATCTCCTGCCCCCACGTCACCCCCATACACCCTCGGGCTAGCAGTTCAAAGAAAAGAACATTGGGAGAAGATACATAATTAGAGAACCCCAGCAGTCTCCCTGCTGAGGTTTCCAAGTAACTATTCACCTGTAAATTACTCCTCTCACCTTACTTCCATCTCCAGATCCTTTTGACAAGGTAAATTCATTTACCTACATCTGTAACCATCCTGCTTTGGTAAACATTCCAACAAGCTTGGATGGCCCATTAAAGAGACAAAAAGTTGAAGAAGTAAGGCAGGCAGGAGGGAAAGAGAAATTCACTCGTGGTCATTACTGGCACTTACAGAATTACCCTTGGAGAGTAATTAATGAGGAACCAAAGCCAAGGCAAACCTCACCCCCTGCCCAAAGGGAGCCCGTCACAGCAGGGTGGGAGCTGCCGGAGGCCCTTGTTCCACATGGCCCATACCTCCCACCAGCAGTAGGGGCTGAGGGGGGATGACAGGACGGTTCTGGGCAGTGCTGTGGGCTGCACTTTCACTTCCAGGAAGAACCCTCCTGATCCAATGAAGTCACTCCCTCTCATTCACAGACCCCCCCCCCCAGCCCTACCAGACCACGCCCCACCAGGACCTGGACATTTCCGGACCTGGCGCATCTTAGGCACATCCATGGCTAGCTGATGAACGAATGAATCAATGCACCGTTCATTCCGGTGTCTTAAAGCCTGTCAGGTGTGTCCAATCCACAGCCACCCCTCGGATTAAGGCCACCATTGTCGCTTGCCTGGACCAGGGCCTCAGATTACTCTCTCTGCTTTCAGTCTCTCCTCCTCTCAGCCTCCACACAGACTTATCTCCTTAAAAAGCAAATGGTAAAAGCAAGCAAGGTAACACTTCAGCTTTGACCACCAAGGAGAAAGTCATGGTTAAGACAGGGACCCCTGGGGAATTCCCTGGCAGTCCAGGGCTTAGGACTCAGCACTTCCCCTGCTGGGGCCTGGGTTCAATCCCTTGTCAGGGAACTAAGATCCCACAAGCCGCAGGGCCAAAAAAAAAGAGACAGGGACCCCTGGAGTCAGACATCCTGGGTTTGAAATCTGGGTCCAAACAGACCACCTGTGTGGCCTTGGGTAAGTTACTTAACATCTCTGAATCTTAGCTTCTTCATCTATGAAAAGAAAATAATAACGGTATCTACCTCTTTACAGGTGTTATCGTTTCCGGTATGAGTTAATGAAGTAATGCCAAACGCTTATAAACATTAGCTACCAGCAGCAGCATAATTATTACTGTCATCATCATCATCATTGCTTAAAACGCCTTCACTGTCTTCCCATTGTCCTTGAATTAAAAGCCAAGCTCTTTAGCGCAGCTCGTGAAACCTGAGCCTGCTGGCTTCCCACCCTCAGTTCTCACCCCTTCCCCACTCTCCCTAGTCCAGCCACAAAACGCCTTGTCATTTCCCAAATGCTCCTCTCTCCATCCACCTCAGCTCCCTGCCTCAGGCCACTTTCTCTGCCTCTCAGAACCCAGAGATGCACACCCAGCAGACCCGAGAAGTGCCCACTAAGGGGCTCCGTCCTTAGAGACTTAACCCTGGTTTGGGCAGAAGCGTGTGTGAAGCTCAGAGCTGGACCTAGCGAACAGACTATCCAAGTTTGTTGTCTTCTCAAAAGAGCTTCCTAGTTGTTTTGAAACATCCAACAATTCTACGGAAAAGAGAAGTTAGGTATGACTGCCCCCACTTTAACACGAAGGACCCATGGTCCACACAAGGCCAGTGCCTTGCCTCTGGTCACCACTTAGCAGCTACAGGAACAGAATCTTAAGTCATCCAAGACAGCAGAACAGGAGGAAAGAACACCCACCTGAAGGTGGACCTGAGCTTGCATCCCCAGTCAAGACGTTGGGCAAATTTTCACCCCTCTAAGCTCCCAAGTTCTTCATCTGTAAAGCGGAGGAAAGAATGACTTTCTTGCGAAGTGCTTTGGGAAGATGAGTTGAGACACCTGCTGTAGGAGCAAGTGCTCGGCCCCTGCCTGGCCTTGGAAACAAGGGCATCGGGATGGGAGGAGAGGGAGGCTGCACAGAGGCAGGTGTGCAGGGATGTGGAAGCGGCACAGGAAGGCAGGAGTGGGCAGCCTCTGCCTCCACCCCGGGGCTCCGGGACTTCCACAGCCTTCACTCCTACAGGCCAAGGGCAAATTGCATCCTCAGCGGAAAGGCACAGGGCAGTGAAGACCAGAAGTGCAGGCAAGATGGGAGCTGGAGACACAGGTCTGGGGGAGCCAGCAACCACGAGGAAGCCACAGGGACAGGACTGGGTGCAACTTCCTAGGGAGAAAGCTGAGGGTGGTACCAGAGGTGCACCTGGGACCAGGAGGCAGGGGAAGAGACTTGGAAAGGGCAGGGACCTAAAAGATACAACAGTGATTATAGAATGGTCACCCCAACCATCAGCCCAGAAAGAGCAGCTCTATTTATTCAACATTTTCCTCCAAGTGTTTTTTTTTTAACATATTTATTTATTTATTTATTTTTGGCTGCGTTGGGTCTTCGTTGCTGTGTGAGGGCTTTCTCTAGTTGTGGTGAGCAGGGGCTACTCTTCGTTGCGCGGGCTTCTCATTGCGGTGGCTTCTCTTGTTGTGGAGCATGGGCTCTAGGCGCGCGGGCTTCAGTAGTTGTGGCTCGCGGGCTCAGTAGTTGTGGCACGTGGGTTGTAGAGTGCAGGCTCAGTAGTTGTGGCACACGGGCGTAGTTGCTCCGCGGCATGTGGGATCGTCCCAGACCAAGGCTCGAACCCGTGTCCCCCGCATTGGCAGGCGGGTTCTTAACCACTGGGCCACCAGGGAAGCCCTCCAAGTGGTTTTGTGTGTGTGTGTGTGTGCGTGTGTGTGTGTGCACGCGCGCTCGTGTGTGTGTTTTGGGGGGTTTTTGGTCGCCCTGCATGGTTTGTAGGATCTTAGTGCCCCGACCAGGGATTGAACCCGGGCCCTCAGCAGCGAAAACACTGAGTCCTAACCACTGGACCACCAGAGAATTCCCCTCCAAGTGTTTTCTAAGAGATTTTTATATATTTCACTAAAAGAACAAATGATCCCACCCATGCTACAAGTCATGTTAGGGGAAAGTAAAACAAGTTGTCTTCCCTGTCCAACTAGGACATGGACTTCTCAGGGACAAGATATAGATCCAGAGCCTGGCCCAGGGCAGCCTCAATAGAGATAGTGAATGGCTGAAGAAATGAAAGAAGAGGGAACACTAAGATCAGAAAGTGAAATATCTAGATAGCCCTTAAATTCATATTTTCTTAAGATGAATAATATTATAGTTATATAATAATAATAATCTGATTATTATTATTTAACCTTATTTTCCAAATGACAAAGTAAGCTGTTCTATGAGTAGAAAAACTGTTTTGAGTAAACTCAACTGAATTAACTCCTGCCTCCCACACTTACTTCTCTGAGCCTCAGTTATCTCGTCTGTTAAATAAACATTATTTTGTATTTGGAATCAGCATTGGGAGGAGTCAAGATAATGTATATAAAGTGCCACCCATATGGTTTTCACTTAATACATGAAAACTTGCCTTGCAGACCATAAAGCAAGTCCAACAGAATTCAGAAGCACAGCATGTATGCTGCTTTCTCTGACCACAAAGCAATTCAGTTGGAAATAAATAATGAACAGATAACAGAGAGCCTTACGGTTTTGGAAATTTATGAGCACACTTCTACAGAAGTCAAAGATCAAAGAAAGAATTAAAGTGGAATGTGAACATAGATAGAACTGGATGTCAATGAAAATGTTACATATCAAAATAGATTGGGACTTCCCTGGTGGTCCAGTGGTTAAGACTCCACGCTCCCAATGCAGGGGGCCCGGGTTCGATCCCTGGTCAGGGAACTAGATCCCGCATGCATGCCGCAGTTAAGAGCCCACATGCCAAAACTAAAAAAAAGATCCCACGTGCCGCAACTAAGACCCGGCGCAGCCAAATAAATAAAAATATTTTTAGAAAAACAAAAACCAAAATGGATTGAACACAGCTAAATCAACACTCAGGGAGGAATACGTAGCCTTAAATGATTAGATTAGAAAAGAAGAAAGGGTGAAATACCGTGAGCTAAATATGCAACTTAAGGAATTAAAAAGAATTACAGCATAAACCCAAGGAGAGCAGACCATAAGAAAGAAATAAAAATGAGAGCAGGGGCTTCCCTGGTGGCGCAGTGGTTGAGAGTCCGCCTGCCGATGCAGGGGACGCGGGTTCGTGACCCGGTCCGGGAAGATCCCACATGCCGCGGAGCGGCTGGTCCCGTGAGCCATGGCCGCTGAGCCTGCGCGTCTGGACCCTGTGCTCCGCAACGGCAGAGGCCACAACAGTGAGAGGCCCGCGTACCGCAAAAACAAACAAACAAACAAAAAAAAGAGAGCAGAAATTAATGAAATGGAAGATAAAAATAAGATAGCTTTAACAAAGTCAAAAGTTGGTTCTTTATGAAGTCTAATAAAATTGAGAAACTTTCAGTGAGAACAATCAAGAAAACAATGACAGGGTTCAAATAAATAATATTAGGAATAATAAAAGGGGAAAAGTTATAGATAGGCAGAGATTAAAAAGATGAGAAATACTACGAACAACTTTCTGCCAATAAATGTAAAACTTAGATAAAATAGAAAGATGCCTAGAAAAGTATGTGACGAAAATGGACTAAAAGAAATTAGAAAACCTAGCTTTTCCTTCAACTGTTAAAGAAATTAAATCTATTATTTAAAACCACCCCATAAAGAACTCACAGGCCCACTGGTTACAAAAACAAGTTCCAACTAAATGTCAAGAACAGGTAACTACAGATAATTCAAACTCTTGCAGAAAACTGAAAGAGGGGAATGATTTCTCCATTCATTTGATGAGGAAAGTACAGCTTTGATATCAAAATTAGGCAGAAATAATATAAAAAAGGAAAATCACCAGCCAATAAAAATCACAATCCGTATGAACCTAGATGCAAAGTCCCTGAACAATATATTAGCAAATCAAATCCAGAAACTATAAGGGATGATTATACACATGACCAAATGTGGTTTAACCAAGAAATGCCATGTTGACTTAAATGAGATATTTATTTATGCAATTCATCATCATAACATCTTAAGTGAGAGAAATCACAAGGTAATATGAGTAGACACACAAAAAGCTCTCTAAAAATTCAACACTAGTAAGTGTTTGAAAAAAAAAATTTAGCAAACTAGAAATAGAAAGAAATTACCTTAACTTTAAAGATGATATTTACAAAAATCCAAAGTAAATATCATACTTGATGGTGAATTATTAAAAGAATTTCCTTTACAGTCAGCAAAGAAGCTGCTATCCTGGTTTAAATCTGATTTTTTTTTAGAAGTCCTACCTCATGCAATTAGACAATATAAATAAAAGAAAGGTATAAAAATTTTCTTTATTCCCAAACTATATGATTATCTACCAAAAAAAATCAATGGAAACTATAAATTATTAGAAAGAATAAGAAAATTAGCAAAATTGTTATCAGTAAACAAAACAAAAAATTGCATTTAAAAAAATTATAATTTTATAATCCAACAATCATCAGTTTAAAATGAAATTTAAAAAATACAATTTACCATGGTAACAAATTCTAATAAGAAATGTACAAGACCTTTATGAATACAGCTATAAAACTCGTTAGAAGACATTTTAAAATATTTAAATGGAAAGAGAAAGTGGGATTATGTTCATGGATAGGAAGTTTCAATAGACAGATGTCAAATGTCCCCAAACTGATCTGCAGATTCAATACAATTGAAGTAAAAATACCAGCAGGGTTATCCAGGGAACTTGAACATCTCATTTGAAATGTATGACCAAGAGCAAAGGGCCAATGGTAATTCAGACAATTACCATTGTAACTGAAGAATAACAAATAACAAAACTTGCCCTTCCAAATATCAGAACTTATTATAAAATTATAAAAGTTGATAGGATACTACTGATATATGGAGAGACATATATGCCAATTGGGAGAGGACTGAGCCTAGAAACTGACCCATGCATTTATAGATAATAGGAAAGAATTTCAATGAAGGTCAGCAGATAGAGATGGACTATTCAGTAAATGGTTATGGAGCAATCAGTTATGCATATGGAAGATATAACACAAATGTTGACCCCCACCTCACCCTTACCAAAAAATCAGTTTCAGGTATTTTAGTAACGAAAATGAAAAGCAAAACTGTAAAATTTTTTGAAAAAATATGTAGAATGTATTGATGGTTTCAAGGTAGAGAGGGAGTTCTTAATCAAACACTAAAAAAGCATTAGCCTTTATCAAATTGATAAGTTCAACAACTTCTGTTCATCAAAATACAGAAAAGTGAAAGTGCAAAAACTGGAGAAAATATTTACACCACCAGTCAAGGAATGGTACTTAGAGCATATAAAGAATTCTTACTGAAGGAAGGAAGGAAGGAAGGAAGGAAGGAAGAGGGGGGAGGGAAGGAGGGAGGGAGGAAGGAGGGAAAGAAGGAAGAAAATGAACAAAAGATGTTAATTGACATTTTGAAAAAGAGGAAAACTTGAATGGCAAAATTTTTAAAATTTAAAATGTGGTCAACCTGATTAGAAATCAAGAAAATTCAAATCACAATGTGATATTTTCATCCTCCAGAGTGGCAAACATTGAAAAGTCTGACAATACCCCCAGCAGAGCCAAGTATCTGGAGCACTAAACTGGGCAATAACTTTGGAAAATGATTTGCCATTTTTCAGTATGTTTCAATATGTTTGGGAATGCACATACCCTATGACCCAGCATAGATGTATGTCCTAAATTAAGGATTCTTACACACGTGAGGCAGGAGACAGGCCTAAGGAGGTTCATAAAAGCATTGTTTGATTTGTCTGGTTTTCTTTGTTTGGGGCTGCACCATGCAGCTTACGGGATCTTAGTTCCCTGACCAGGGATTGAACCCGGGCCACGGCAGCGAAAGAGCCAAGTCCCAACCACTGGACTAACAGGGAGTTCCCAGAAGCATTGTTTGAAATAGCCAAACACCAGAAACAACCCAAATGGCCATCTGCAGGATAATGGAAAAATCTCGTAATGTGTGATACACTCATACATATACAGTAGTAAAAATGAATGAACTAGAAATAAACTCATTGTCATGGTTGACTATCACAAACTTATAAGGAATCAAATATAAAAGCAATGGTTTCCTAACTATTCTTTGTGTCTTGACTCACACAGAAAATGACAATACTTCTACTGTCCTCATAGCACACAAGGATCAACTTGAAGTCTGTGGTGATCCACCCAGAGTCACCAGATGACCAGTCCCCATAGATTTCTTGGCATTGTTAACATTCATTATGGCATTGTTAACATTCATTATGACATTGTTAACATTCTAACATTCATTATGCTGGCATTTACACAAATCAAAAACATGAAAAATGTAACACTATATTGTTTATTGACACCTGAATATGTGAAAAACATTAAAGAAAAGAAAGGGAATAATGAACAAACTTACCTCTGGGGTAAGGGATGATGGGAAAGGGCATGCAGTGCATTCTGCCGTGTGTCAGAAATATTTCCTTACAACTGTGGGATACAAAGCTATATGTATCATATGGACTTAACTATTTAAAAGAAGCATTAAAGAAAACCCCAAAACCAGAAGAAAATGTATCGAGGTATTAACCATGTTTATCTTTGAATGACAGATGTCTCTCTCTCTCTTTTTTTTTTTTTTGGTAGTTCCTAATTTTCTACAATGAACATGTATGCCTTTTATAATCAAGGAAAGAAAGAAAAAATACTTTGTTTCACAAGACAGACCCCCTAATTGTGAGGATAAACACCAGGCAGCTGAAAGGAGAAGGAAGAAAAAATAACCCACTAGGTATAAAAATAACTTTCCCTGGGTTGGCTCGTCTAGCAGTAAGCTACAATCTCAGGAACTCTTTCTCCCCTGAGCTTTTCTGGGTCCTACGCAACAAAATAAGGCAAAATGTGCCTGTTGAATTATGCTGTTCTCAGTCAGGTAGAAAAGAGAAACCTTTTGTGCATTTAAGGAAAAAAGCACACTGGTCCTCCCAGGTCTTATTTTTAGCTTTACTGTAATTCAGTCTCCTAAGATGTTCTGCAGCCAAGTGAACTCAGAAAGTTTGTTTTTCCTTCTTGAAGCGTCATCTGTTGCTCTGTAGTTTGTGGAGGTGAGTGCCATGCGGTCTCACTGCAGGCAGGGACTTCCCTTGAGATTAGCGTGTATCCTGGCATTCATCTGATTTGGACTCAGCCCCTCACTGGCCGCAGCAGTTGCTAAATTATTTCCCCGGGGGGAGACTACGAACTTGGGGCAGTGAGGGGATCAGAGTAGCAGTGAGGTTCAGCTGGGCTTGTGGTCCCCCGATGCAGACGTCGAAACTGAGACACCAAGAGGTGAATGACCTGCCTTTTGTCACTGGTGGGGAACCAGGTATGGAACCAAATGCCACAGGCTGTGACCAGCTTGGCCTCACGCCTTGCCCTGCCACCCACGGACGCTGTCTTTTGGCCCCTCGGTGACATGCCACCTACCCGGATGCCAAGAGCTGGTTCTAGAGTTCCACCCAGGAGCCCTTAATAATCTTCTCGTGGGCAACGTATGGAGAGAGGAGGAAGAGATGGAAAGGAGAAAAGAGAGACGAGAAGAGATTCATCTCCTTAATAACAGCTAATGCTCTCCACGTGTCAGACTTTATCTCAGACAATTCACCCTATAGTAACTCATTTAATCCTCAAAGCCAACACAATGGATTCAGTAATGGTTTTTTGTTTGTTTTTGCCTGTTTTTCAGAGGACAAAACTGAGCTTCACAAAGGTTAAGCGTCTTGCCCACAGTCACATGCTATTAAGGGCTGGAATTGGACTTGACCCTAATAATATGGATTTGGAGCTTGAATCTGAACTATTATTCATCCTACTGACCCCGCACCAAGCACCCATCACAGGTGCCTAAGGAGTTGCGTTTTTCCTCCAAAACAGAAAAAAAGCTACATGTGGCTCGGCTGCCCGGAAACATTCAGGGGCTCCCTGATTTCCTGAACTTGTTTTTCAGGATTCCACATCTACCTCTACAATCTCTCCCCAGGATGACCCCTCCCTATCTACCCAAATCCCAGGTCTGTGCAGAATGCCTGGTCCCCACCTCGGGCCTCCACCCCTCCAGGTTCAAGGCTGTCTCTGTTTTTTTTTTTTTTGGTTTTTTTGGTTTTTTGTTTTTGCTGTACGCGGGCCTCTCACTGCTGTGGCCTCTCCCGTTGTGGAGCACAGGCTCCGGACGCACAAGCTCAGCGGCCATGGCCCACGGGCCCAGCCGCTCCGCGGCACGTGGGAGCCCCCCGGACCGGGGCACGAACCCGCGTCTCCTGCATCGGCAGGTGGACTCCCAACCACTGCGCCACCAGGGAAGCCCCTGTCTCTGGTTTTAACTGCCAGGCAGCTTTTCTCCTTTCTCCAGTTTCCTGGAATGACTTCTTTTCAGCCCAATAAGGCAAGAAGCCGTCGCTGATTTCATCAAATGCATTAACTCCTTCATTCAATCAACAAATTGTATTAAGCGGCCACCATGTGACAGACCCTGTGAACTAAATCATGAATAAATACGCCAGTGAAACTCATCAGGGAGGTCAAGAAAGACTTTTCTGAAGAACTGGTGGTTGATCAGGGATCTGAAAGACAAACAAGAGAAGTTAACTAGAAAACCTGGAGGAGGGAAGCGCTGCTAAGAGGACCAGACCAAAGGAACCACCATGAACCAACAGACAGATCAGAGACAAACCATAAACTAACTGTGGGAATAGGGCCAAGTTACTCCATCAAACTTTTTGAAAATCAGTTACTCCACAACAAAAAGCAAGTATCAGTGCTTATCCCATAGTCAGAATACTACGTGATTATATTTGTAAAGTCCTTGGCACAAAGTGTGTCACATAGTTCTCATTAAATGGTATATCCCTTCTGACAGATGTTTCTCTTGGGGGGTAGAAACAATCTCGTAATTTTTATAAGCATCAGAGTTGTAGGGCGAATGGTAGGATGTTATTATCTGGTCAACTGCAGATCCCTGAGGTCACCACGTTACGTCCGTTATTTGTGTCCCTGCCCAAAGCTCCACTGAAGAAGGGGACTTCACTTGTCTTGCTCGCCACTATATCCCCAGTGCTGAAGCAGTGCCTGCCCCAAAGTGCTAAACTGGGAATGTTTGTTGAATGAACGTTTAATGGCTTTACTCATCTGCTAGACCAATGGTTCTCTAAGACTGTTTCTCCAAGCAGCAGTGTCTTGGAGCTTGCTAGAAACACAAATTTTCAGGCCCCATCCCAAGTCTACTAAATCAGGAACTCTGGGGTAGGGCCAAGGAATCGGTGTTTCCACAAGCCCCCCAAGTGGCTCTGATGCCCACTGGAGTCTGAGAAGCATTGGTCTAGAGATCAGCTCCTAGAGAACAGGGTTTGGCTTACTTAGTTCTAAGCTTACTAAGTTCTAAGCGCTGAGCAAACTCATCAGGTCTGAACATTGTTGTCCCTCCTGAACTCAAGTCCCTCTGCACACTCAAGCCAACCTAAAGAATGTCAGAACCAACCGGCTCAGGGAATTGGGCCTCCTCCTTTCACCAGCCCCCAGAAAGGTGCTCCTACCTTTGCCAAGGATGCCCTTCCCATCAATCAAGTCCCAACTCAAAAGTCTCCTTCCCTGGAAAGACTTGGGAAGCAATTCCCAGAAATGCTCCCTCTCCGTGTTCCCAGGACACAGAGGAGAGGCTTCATCCTGGCCAGCATCCCACGGTGGCATATGAATTAGTTTAGAGACACGTGCCCCTAGACATGCACCATCCAATATGGCAGCCACTAGCCACACGTAGCTACTGAGCACTGCCAGTGTGGCTGGTACAAATCGAGAGGTGCTATGGGTGTAAAATCCATACTGCATTTGAAAAAAGAAGTAACAGGAATAAAAGAATGTAAAATATCTCATTAACATTACCTCATTGACTATAGGTTGAAATGATCATTTTTTGGATATATTGGGTTAAATAAATATACTCTCAAGTTAATTTCATCTGTTTCAGTTTTCTGTTGTAGCTACTAGACAAGTTAAAATTGCCTATGTGGCTCATTTTTATAGTTCTATGGGGCAGTACTCTAGACACTCGGAATTCCACCATGGTAAGGGCCAGGGCTCACTCACTTTTGGATCCCTACACCCATCTCCTCTCTTGCATATAATAGATACGCAAGGAATGAGTGTAGAAAAGTAAAAGAATTCACAAACACCTCAAAGCTTAGAAAGAAGTGTTGATCTTCTTAAACATGGATGCATTGATAGCAACATCTGGGACCAATTCAGTTAGTTCCAACTCAAAGTCAAAGAAAGAGGACAAGTTTGGGGAGTTTAAAGGCCCTGGTGCTGATGCTGAGCCCTAAGCAGCCAGATGATTTCACGCAACTCAACCTCCTTCTTAACTCCAACAATTACTGTCGTGCCCGCTCCACGAGCTTTGTGAGAGCTGAATGAGAAAATAAATAGGAACCTACTGCAGCGACCGCTAGCATTGGAAGGGTGTGAGAAATTACCCTCCATTCCCCAGCCCCAGCCCTCCAGTTGTCTGGCTTAGATCTTCTAGAAAGCTACAGAGTGTGCAGACATTGTGTTCCCCGGATTTACAGCTCGGTTTACAATGTTTTGCGTGAGGCCAGAAGCTTTACATGCACTATTGTTTTTCTCATTTTAAAGCTAAACTTGGGGCTTCCCTGGTGGCGCAGTGGTTGAGAGTCCGCCTGCCGATGCAGGGGACACGGGTTCGTGCCCCGGTCCAGGAAGATCCCACATGCCACGGAGCGGCTGGGCCCGTGAGCCACGGCCGCCGAGCCTGTGAGTCCGGAGCCTGTGCTCCGCAACGGGAGAGGCCACAACAGTGAGAGGCCCGCGTACCGCAAAAAAAAAACAACTAAACATGCTTTCTCTCAAAGAGAAGAATTCAAGAAAGAGGAGGAGGCTACCAAGGCATTACAGAAAAACTCAGGCTCCCTTCTCCTTAGTTACCCAGACAGCGAATCTCGGTCCATGTCTAAGGAACTGAAGGGAACGTGATCTTCCTAGAGTCGCAGGTTTATCTTAGACCAGCCTTGCAAGTATCAAAAAATTCAACAGCCGACCAGATTTCTTATTCAATAGTCGTGTTTGATGCAATTACAGTCAACCTTCATGATTCTCAAATTATTATTCCTTATTTATGAATTCACCTACTTGCTAAAATGTATTTGTAACCCCCAAATCAATGCCCACAGAGCTTTTGAGCTCGTTCACAGATAACCGCAGAGTAGCAAAAAATTTGTTCCCTGACATATACGGTTATGGACTAAAGTGTGTCCCCCCAAATTCATGTGTTGAAGCCCTAACCTCAGAATGTGACTGTATTTGGAGATTGGGCCTTTAAAGAGATAATTAAGTTAAAATGAGGCCGTTAGGGTGGATTCTAATCCAATCTGACTGGTATCCTTATCAGAAGGGGAGTTTAGGACACACAGAGAGATAGGAGGAATGATCATGTGACGTCATAGCAAGAAGGTGACCATCTACAAACCAAGGAGAGGGGCCCTGGGAGAAACCAAACTTGCCAACACCTTGTCCTCAGACTTCCAGCTCCAGAACTGTGAGAAAATGAAATTCTGTTGAACCACCCAGGTTTTGCTTGTTGTTATTACAGTAGCCCTGGCAAACTATGACACAAATGTTCCCAGCTGGGATCACGTGTGAGCTCTCAGGCTGTAAACAAGTGTCCTTTTCATGGTCTATTTAGTGCCACGTTTTTCACATTTTTGTGCTTTTGGTTATGATTTTGTGCTTATGATTTCACTGTTTAAAATGAGCCCCAAGAGCAGTGCTGAAGTGCTGTCTGATGTTCCAAAGCACAGGAAGCTGTGACGTGCCTTACAAAGAAAATACAAGATAGATAAGCTCCATCCACGTGTGAGTTATCGTGCTTTTGGCTGTGAGTTCAATGCTAATGAGTCAGCATTATATATTAAATAAGGTGCCTCTAAACAGAAACACATACCACAAGGTTGTGTATTGATCAGTTGATGAAAATGTTGTGACCAGAGGCTTGAAGGAACCTAACCCTGAATTTCCTGTAGGAGCTACAGCACAATAGTCACTAATTCCATTTTCGTGGTGACTATAGACTGTAACTGTAACTACAGCAAATGGATCCAGTGATTCCACTGTTAGGTATTTATCCAAAGGAAATAAAATCACTATCTTGAGAATATATCTGCACTTCTACGTTCATGGCAGCATTAATTACAATAGCCAAGATATGAAAACAACATAAGTGTCCATCAATGGATGAATGGATAAAAAAGATGTGGTACAGAGACTTCCCTGGTGGTCCAGTGGTTAAGACTCTGCGCTTCCACTGCAGGGGGCGCGGGTTCGATCCCTGGTCAGGGAGCTAAGATCCCACATGCTGCGTGGTGCGGCAAAAAAAAAAAATGTGGTGTATATATATACAATGGAATATTACTTGGCCATAAAAAAGAAGGGAATCCTGCCATGTGCGACAACATGACTGGACCTTGAGGGCATTACGCTAAGTGAAATAAGGCAAACAGAGAAAGACAAATACTATATGATCTCATTTACATGCGAAATCTTAAAAAAAACAAACTCATGGAAACAGAGAACAGATTGGTGGTTACCAGATGCATGGGGAAGGGACTGGGAAAAATGAATGAAGGTTGTCAAAAGGTACAAACTTCCAGTTATAAGATGTAAGGTACAACAAGTTGACTATAGTTAACAACACTGTATTGCATATTTGAAAGTTGCGAAGAGAGTAGATCTTAAAAGTTCTCATCACAAGAAAAAGAACTGTGACTATGGTGATGGATGTTAACTAAACTTATTGTGGTAATCATTTCACAATATGTACATATATTAAATCATTATGTTGTACACCTAAACCTACTACAATGCTATATGTCAGTTATACTCAATAATTTTAAAAATGTTTTCATCGGCTGTAAATGTCTTTTAAGTAAATGAGTTCTGACTTCTGCTCTTTTGATACATTGCTCTTTCCATGCAGTGACATCTCTGGTCTCACCTCTTTTGCATTGACAGTCACCAGCATATAACCCAGTAAAGCTTAGCAGATGTGCTCAGCTGAAGCAAGAGAAGGAAGAGCTGATAATTTCTCGATGTTGCACGTAGGAAAACACCCTGATTTGTTTCATATTGTTCAGAGGAGGGGTTATGTTGGTCAGACACAGGCATCAGTTACGTGGATTGAAGAGTGGAAATTAAACCCTTAATTGAGCAGACAGGCTCTAAATGTCCTGTTATTAAAAAAAAAAAAAAAAAAAAGTGTCTTCACCAGTGTACTGGCACATGGAATCCAGTACAAGATATCCGGACAATAATAAATGAGATGGGCAGCTTTTACTAGCTACCTGAACTGAAAGGACACTGGCCTTGGAAGAGGGAAACTTTTGACTCTATTTCCTGAGTCACTCATCTGGCATCTCTCCTGCCCCGTGGAGAGGTCAGGGGCTGTGGAGTCAGACAGACATGGGTTAAAATCCTGTCTGCCCCACTCCCTGACTGTGCAAATTACAGCCTCCGTATCCTCATCTGTAAATTGGAGCTAATAGTACCTATTCCGTGGGTTACTGAACGCTTATTGAGGGAAACTAAGTGCTTATTGCAATCCCTAGCACATACTGACTGGCTTACTCTGTAAGTAAGGGTCTTTGACATCGATGTCCTATTTTTCAAGTGCACGTTTATTTGTGAATATCATCTCTCAGCAACCTTTTTTCCCAGGGAAGAAAGGACCCTGTGTCAAACTTTCAGTCCTTTAGCAAAGTTGTACTGTGTACCTACTACTTACCAAGCTGTGTGTGATACCGGAGAAGCAGATATATAAAGTTCACGTAAACTTGTTCTGAAGGAACTCTTTCTAGAGTCCACGATAATACTTCATATCTTAAATAATAATATCTTAGTATCTTATGTAACCCTCATGACACAAACAGAGTGATGATAAGATACTCAGGGAATTGGGGCTAGAGCTGTAAACATTCCACAGAAGATATTATTTGCATGGTGGTCGGGGTGGGGAAATCTGAGAAGCCTTCCTGGAGGAAGGAATGCTCCACATAAGCCTTGAATAGGGCCAAGATTCAGAGAAGTACAGATGAGATGAGAAAGCGGGGGAGATGGGAGAAATAAGTGAGTCACTTGGTTTTCATAGGAATGTGTATCTGAGCCCTGAGGGCCTGAGTGGGAAATCACACAGTGAAAATACATTGGGTTAAATTTCTTTCTGCAGTTCCTCACCTGCCATGCCAGAGCCAATCTTACTTCTTCTCGCGTTTTTTTCTTTATTGAAGTGGGAGAAATTTTAAAATTTATTTTCTAGATTATATAAATATTGATTGTTCAATTAGCAAATTTAGAAAATTCAAACAAACAAAAAGAAAATTACGATCACCCACATTCCTGCCCCTTAGAGGTAACCACTGTTAGAGACAAACCCCTTTCTAGAATATAATGTGTGTGTGTGAGAATGAGAAAGGGGCGGGGGGGTGGGGAGGAACATGACATTTACAAACTAGGATCCTAGTGTGTGCCTATTTTAGAGCTTACTTTTTATCACGATTCACATGTTACAGACATGATTTCAATGTCAGTAAATATGGAACTCTTATCTTTCACAACTATATAGTATCCCACTGAATGTATGTACGATAATTTGTTTAACCCATCCTTGCTTGACAAATGAATGTGTGTGTTTTAAAGATTGTTCTAATTATTATAAAATAAAAATTTGGTCAGATAGACTACTTGGAAAGTAGAGAAATGTAGACGTTTTTCTATTTTCCTTATAAAAAATAAATTTCAGTCAATATAAATTACCTAGAATAACAAGGACCTAATCAACAAACTTATTTTACTTCACATCCAAGGCATCCAAGAAATTCAGACCTTGATAGTAATGCCTATTTGATAATGTGCATAGCAGTGTTAAGTTTTCCTGGTAGCTAACTTCATCCTCCTTTCTGATTAAAAAAAAAAAAATTTCCAGATACTTTAATGCAGACTACTCAGAAATTGCATTATGTAGAAATTAAATTGTCTTAGGATACATGTATTTTTTAATTTATTAATTTTTGGCTGCGTTGGGTCTTCGTTGCTGTGCACGGGCTTTCTGTAGTTGCAGTGAGCGGGGGTTACTCTTCATTGGGGTATGCGGGCTTCTCACTGTGGTGGCTTCTCTTGCTGTGGAGCATGGGTTCTAGGCACGTGGGCTTCAGTAGTTGTGGCACGCGGGCTCAGTAGTTGTGGCTCACAGGCTCTAGAGGGCAGACTCAGCAGCTGTGGCACACGGGCCTAGTTGCTCCGCGGCATGTGGGATCCTCCTGGACCAGGGCTCGAACCCGTGACCCCTGCACTGGCAGGCAGATTCTCAACCGCTGTGCCACCAGGGAAGCCCAGGATACATGTATTTTTTTTAAAAAAGGCAAAAAATTTCCACAAGACAAAGAGAAATACATACAACTGCTTCAAATAGTTTGGTCTGATATTCTTATACTAAACTGATTTTGGAAACATGTTTTAGATACATGCAGAGAGGGCCATGAACAAGGGTTAACTTCCTCCATCACATATTTCTTTAATGCTTGCAATTTTATTCAATAAATGTGTGTTAAATTTGTATCAGAACAAAGTAAACTTTTTTTTTTTTTTTTTTTTTTTTGTGGTATGCGGGCCTCTCACTGTTGTGGCCTCTCCCGTTGCGGAGCACAGGCTCCGGACGCATAGGCTCAGCGGCCATGGCTCACGGGCCCACCACTGCATCACCAGGGAAGCCCCAAAGTAAACTTTTTTTAACACATAAGAAGTTGCAAGAAAAAGAATATCACTCCTAGTCCTCCCACCCACTGTTAATATTTTGGTGTTTTTCTCTCCAGTCTTTTTCTATGCCTACTTGGGAAACTAATTCTACACAGCTGGGATCATAGTATCAATATAGTCTTACATCCTGCTTATTTCAACAATAACATAAGCATCTTCCATTTATAAGCTCTTCATAAACAGTTTTGATGGCTGTATAATATTCCATGGAGCAGCTATGTAATAATTTACATAATGCTTCCCCTATGTTTGAACATTTAGTTGTTTCAAGCTTTTCTCTATGATACATAAAGTTTCCATCTTGACACAGAAATCCGGGTCTACACTGTAGATTATTTCCTTCTGAGAGATTCCCAGAAGAGACATGACTAGCTCTAAAGCAGTGAAGAGTTTTTAGGCCTGTGATGCACTTTGCCAAATTGCTTTCCCAAAAGGACTGTACCAGTTCACACTCCCACTAACACTGTTGCTCATCCCATTTTTAATAGCATCGTGTGACTGAAACGGCCAATAGCAAGGTTTAAATAAACTATCATACATCTCGCCAGTGAATTATACAGCCAGTGAACTTGATTATGAGGCCTGCGTAACAACGTGAAAAAATAGTTATGTTGCAGTGTCAAGCAGAAAACAGAATTGAATGTAATTGCTGCTGCGTTAAAAAGAAAAAAAAAAAAAGTAGGTCTGGGGCTTCCCTGGTGGCGCAGTGGTTGAGAGTCCGCCTGCCGATGCAGGGGACGCGGGTTTGTGTCCCGGTCCGGGAAGATGCCACATGCCGCGGAGCGGGTACGCCCGTGAGCCATGGCCGCTGAGCCTGCGCGTCCGGAGCCTGGGCTCCGCAACGGGAGAGGCCACAGCAGTGAGAGGCCCGCGTACCGCAAAAAAAAAAAAAAAAAAAAGTAGGTCTGCATAATGATGAGGACTGGAAGAAGAAAAAAACAAACAGGAAACATTGACATGTAAGGATCAGTGTGGCAGGGTGATGACTTCAAGATTTATCACTGCCCCTCTGGTTTTAATTATTTTCATTTCCTGTGTTAATTTCACCCTATGTTGCTATAGCACTACTTAATATTTCAAAAATTTCGAACGCAGGCAAAATATTCAGGCTAAAAATGACACACGACAGGACTTCTCAAAAGCTGCTCCTGCCGACAAATTCTAGCATTTCCGAGGCCGGCCCCAGCATTTTCTCGGCTAAAGGATCATGGTGGTCTTTTCGGAATTCCCAGAAATAATTAAGTCAATGAATGGAATTTTCTCAAATGTAAATTCTCCCATGATTTTTTTTTCCTCCAGCCTCTGGCAACTGCCACCAGTCTTCTGCTAGCAGATGACAAGAATGAAGACTTCACAAATCGTACCAGAAAACCACCCAAACAGCTGGTAACATTCTATGGATCCTGCCCTTGTGGTTGTACTATTTTGCCCCAGCGTGGAAGAGAGAGTCATATTTTCTGCTAGCAAAATTGTTCCAAATCTTGCACTGGCGTGAATATCAACAGGTTATGACTATCCCCCAAGAGCACTGTGATGTCAGTTGCTGAGACTCACCGTCTGAAAGACATGGGCAAAGCTGAGTTCTGACCTCTCCTGTAGAGGATGACTTAACCCAGATGGGGTCTGGGTTCCCAAAGCTGACGGGAGAAGCAACAGCCTTCGTTTCTTTTTTTTTTTCTTAATTTTTGAATTTTTTTTAATTTATTTTTTTATACAGCAGGTTCTTATTAGTTACCTATTTTATATATATTAGTGTATATCTGTCAATCCCAATCTCCCAATTCATCCCACCACCATCACTACCCCCCTCCACTTTCCCCGCTTCGTGTCCATACGTTTGTTCTCTACATCTGTGTCTCTATTTCTGCCCTGCAAACCAGTTCATCTGTATCATTTTTCTAGGTTCCACATATAAGCGTTAATATACGATACTTGTTTTTCTCTTTCGGACTTCCTTCACTCTGTATGACAGTCTCTAGATCCATCCAAGTGTCTACAAATGACCCAATTTCGTTCCTCTTCATGGCTGAGTAATATTCCATTGTATATATGTGCCGCACCTTCTTTATCCATTCATCTGATGATGGACACTTAGGTTGCTTCCACGTCCTGGCTATTGTAAATAGTGCTGAAGTGACCATTGTGGTACATGACTCTTTTTGAATTATGGTTTTCTCAGGGTATATGCCCAGGAGTGGGATTGCCGGGTCGTACGGCAGTTGTGTTTGTAGTTTTTTGAGGAACCTCCATACTGTTCTCCACAGTGGCTGCATCAGTTTGCATCCCCACCAGCAGTGCAGGAGGGCTCCCTCCTCTCCACACCCTCTCCAGCTTTCCTGAGCAGCCAACTCTCGGTCCCCCAGTGCCTGCCTGGATGTTTATCCTGCCTCCAGACTCTCCCTGCCTCGGTCCACAGTGATCTGAAGGACAGACAACTACTTAAAATCTTTCTACTTCAAGTGTGTTCCAGGGACTAGCGGCAAGTTCCAGCATATCTCTGGAACTTGTTAGCAATGCAGAATGACAGGCCACGCCCCAGACATATGGACTCAGAATCTGCATTTTAACAAGAAGCCCCGGTGATTCACCGGCACAGTACATTTGAGAAGCACTGAGCTAAACCATAGGGCTGATGTCACTCTTCTGCCCAGACACTTTAGTGGCTCCCCGTGGCCTGAAGGAAACCATCCAAACTCAGCAATCTCATCCCAGACTACCTACTCAGCCTCTTCTCAATTAATGAATCCCCGGGGCTCGACATTCTCTGAGTACACTAGGCTTTCGCAAGCCCAACTCAGCACAACTTTGTATGTGCAGTTCCCCACTGCAAGGATGCCCTTTCCATGAATGGTGAAATCACGCTCAGCCTTCAAAACTCAGCTCAAAACCTCTTCCAGGAAGCCTTGCGGGACTCCTCCTCCCAAGGCACTCCCTACCCCTCCTTCTTTGATCTCCGGGGCCCTCACAGGCTAAGTAGTCTATGTACACATGTGTGCGGCAGTTTCCTGGGGGTACCTCAGTAGATGTCTAATCCATGCTTGAGAAATGAAAATGAATGAATGAGTGAATGAAAGAATGAATGAATAAGCGCTACCTCTGGCTCCACCACAGACTCACTGAAGTGACTTTTCTCTTTGGAAAATGCCCTATCTCATGGGGACATTGTGAAAATCAAATAAGCTTTGTGCATGGGAAAGTGTTTTGTAAGCCCAGCACTTCCCGAGGGCCAACCCTGGCTCTGCCTGGGGTTATAGCCCCATGATCATGACCTGAAGGGATATTGATACATACAGATTCCAAGGTCCCACCCACAGAGATTCTGATTTGGGAGGAATTCTGCATTTTAACAAGCTTTTCAGGTGGTGTCAGTATGAAGCCCCATCTGGGAACACTTGGCCCGTGAGGCTCTGTGAAGTTCATCTCACACTCCTTGACCCAGGGCCCGACTAGGGTGAGGTAAGAGACACACTCAGTGTAAAATTCAAGGAGGCCCGCACATTCAAGGTTGGGGAAGTGCAGGGTCAGAGCCTGAGAGGGCCCTCAAACCTTAAAACTGGGCCCCCGGGTGCCCCCTGGCTGCACCCTAGTGCTGGTCCTGTCTTGACCACCCAGAAAAGCAGGTTCAGGTCCAGGGTGTACCGTTGTCTGTGCCCAGCCCTCACGAGAACCCGGCCGCATGGGGACCTCAGCTGCCAGCTACGGGCAGACCCAGGTGAGTTGAGGACAAGGTGTCCTCACAGCTTTGGAATTCCAGGCCCGACCATTACAGCCCTGTTAACAGTCTGTTTTCCCTGAAGTGGGGAAGAAGCAGACTGATTCCAGCCTCATGCCCCGCGAAGTCTGACCACCTCAGGGCACTGGGGTCCTTTGAAGAAGCTGGGGCTTGGCACTGCGAGCAAGGTTTCTCAGTTCTTCAGACCCCGAAGGCCAACTCTGAGGATTCCTGGTGGTCGGCTGGCCATGCGCGAGGGCAGGTGAAGGCCCACTTTCCAAACTGCTCACCACCCCTTCTACTCCCCAGAGCACATAAAGCTTGCTCCCCATTCCCCCTCGTTTCTCATGGGCTGCGTGATGACTCTGTGTGTCGAGCTTCGTGGAAAGCACATTGCATGTATATTTCTTTTTTTATCATCAATATCACTATTTCACAGGTGGGGACACTGAGGGTCAGGGAGGGGAGGGAATTTGTCCAAAATCACAGAACAAGTCCATGGCAGAAGTGAAATTTAAGCCCCAAAGCTCTCCCTGCTCTTCCCCTTGCCTCTCTGAATTTACTTTTTCACACTTTATGCCCCCTGCTTTGTATTTTCAAGCTCCTCCCTCTGTTTTCCTGGAGCATCTATAGATAACAGCAATAAGTAGCCTTGAGTTTCTGCAGTTTCCCTGGAGGGTATTTCCTGGAGTCTAAGGCTGGATTCTTGGGAACTCCCCTGTGGTCCAATGGTTAGGACTCTGCTCTTTCACTGCCAAGGGTCAGGATTCAATCTCTGATCAGTGAACTAAGATCACGCGCAGCCAATAAATAAACAGGCAAATAAATAAACAAATAAAGGCTGGATTCTTTAGAGGTTGTGGTACGTGTGCGCAGGCGTGGGCACGGGTGCACTATGGTCTCTGAATACCTTCTCAAGATAATGTGTTTACATGCATACAATAAATTGCCTATGATTACAAAGGAAAGCAATTGTGTAAAGCCCCAATTATCAAAATATTAAAAAGAAAATTTGTGATATAATAATACAGGCTTCTTTATTAATGCATTAAATATAAGGTCTAATGTGAGTCTAATTTCTAAGTATGATGAGCATAAATGATTTAGAGAAATCTGCAACAATTACCATTTGATCTGAAAATACCCGTTACATCCAGATACAGCACATATACACACTCACACACAACTACCATACATCAGCAGAGGCCAAGTGGAATGGAATCTACTGCCTTCTCCAGAAGGCTAATGGGAATGCAAAAGGGGTTGCCCTGGGTTCAGAACAGAATTCTCCCTCTGACATTTCCTTAAGGCTTTTTCATTTAAAGTGCTCACATATAAATTGTCATATGGTCTCCAGGATTTCCCAGCAAGAGGGGAGCATGACCCTCTTCTTGAAAAGGTGGGCAGGGAAGGATCTCATTCAAGGTCACAGTTAGTGAAAGAAGGAACCAATGAATTTGCAGACCTCTCCTGCACTTTCTATCACTTTTTAACACCTTTCCATCCTGCACTTTCCATCACCAATGAATTTGCAGACCTCTCCTGCACCTTCCATCACCCCTGCACCTTATCAACTCAGAGCTGGTAACGGAGGATCTTGTTTGAAATGGGAGACGAGAAAGTGTGTGTAAGTTTCCCAGGGTTATGTGTCCTGATTCTCCCAGAACTTTGTAGAGGCTGCCAGTTACCCAGGCAACCTACTTCACGTGCATCACCAAGAAATACTAACTTCCAAAAATGAACCGAATGGGAGTGAATCACAAAACAATCCAGGGCATAGCAAGAGAAGACAGGAATCCCCAAAGTAGCAGGCTGGCTGGCACAGGTGCCAGGGATCAGATAGGTAGGTGAGTGTGAGCTCAGATAGTGGAGCAGCTCAGACAGCAAAGAAAGAGGTTTGGAATTTCTCTGACTCACAGAAAATGGGGAGCCACGGAAGGTTTTGTGGGAGAGGAGAAACCCACCGAGCACTGTGTTTCAGGCTCACACAGCTCAGCTCAGGGCAACCAACACCTTCTGGGTTTGCTCCACATGGGTCTTGAGTTGGGCACTGGGTCAGGGTCAGAGGCAGGGGCCTGGGAGGTGAGAGGTTGGAGAGTGGTAAGAGAGAGAAAGAAGACAGAGCCCCCATCTCCAGAGAGCAAACAATCCCCACAGTACGACCAATATCAGGACAGAAAGGAGTTCTAGGAAGGCTTACTGGGGGACGAGGCCTGAATAAAGACTAGATGATGAATAGGAGTGAGTCAGATAAAGGGCAAGGGGGCAGGGCATTGAAAGCAATGGCAGCAGCCTTGGAGGCGAGAGACAACCAAGCTGGGCAGGATACTTGTGCCAGACGCCTCCCGTCTGACCCCCAGACCCACTCCGCACACTTCTTCACTTTGCTCTCTGCCTCGGGAGGCTGAGCTTTATGGACTACATCGGTGATAACCTTGACCCTGACTTCTGGTTGGGTTCAGCCTATGGAAGGCGCTGGCAGGAGATGGGAGGAAGTGGGGAGAGAGGCTAATAAATCGATCCCCTGCCTCTTTCCTCCTGACCCTTCCAGTCTGGGGGAGTAGGCAAGATGCCCCCTGTTATCAGACCTGAAATACTACCCTAATGCTACTGGGTTTCCCCAAACCCCACCCAGTCCTTCGTAAAAGTCATTTTTTTCAATACTCCCCAAGTGTACTATGTCCTGCTGGGACCATGCCTGATATAGGAGGCATGGAGGAGATCCATTGTCTAGAGGCAATGATGATAGCCTAAACCAGGGGAGAAGCAGGCACATTACCCTGTGAATGCCCGGCACTCTACAGCTAGCAAAGTCCTCTCACAGTCACGGACTTCCTCACTGTTCACAATCACCCTGTAAGCATCAGGCCAGTCCAAACTACCAACTCCATCTCATAGACGCAGCAATAGAGGCCCAAGAGTATGTGGAGATTTGACCAAGAGGCACGGCTAGTCAGTGAGAGAGCCAGGGCCTCAGCTTGATTTTTTTTTTTTTTTCATTTTTATCGGAGTATAGTTGATTTACAATGTTGTGTTAGTTGCAGGTGTACAGCAAAGTGCATCAGTTATACACATATCTGTTTCCACTTTTTTAGATTCTTTTCCCATAGCTTGATTTTTAAATTGCTAATCCAGTCCCTTTCTACCTACGCAATTTAAAGCAGGCCTGGGATGGAGAAAGAAATTCAAGAGGCCTTACACACATGCACACACACACGGATACACACACACACCCTTCAACAAGAATTAGTGATTCATTCAACAAACATTTACTGACTGGGTTTCCAGACTTGTATTAGAAAGTGACGGATGAAAAAGATTAGATACAGGGAGAAGAAGAATGAGTCAGAGGAGAAAGGGTGGCTGTGTACAGTGTGGACAGAGAGCAGTGGCCCTGGGGTCACTGGCCTCCAGGTCAAGTCTATGAGTTGTGGCTCTGAGGTTGTCCCTTGACTGAACTCAGGGACTCTGAAGGGGGCAACTACTCCTGGTTTTAGACAAAACAGTCAAGTCAATTTCAGATGCAACTGCAAAGCTGAAATCCCTTCAACAGCTCCCAAAAGTCTTAGCATGACACCCAAGACCATTCACACCTGGTCCTTGCTTATCTCTCCAGTCTTGGCTGCTGGGGGCTCCAGACCTCCTGCTAGTCTGACATTGGGAGCCACACAGTTCCCTATAACTGTACTTCCTCTCTTATCGACAGAACTTTGCACTAGCTGTTCTCTCTGCCTGAAAGGCTTCTCCCCCTCCTCACTCCTCTTTCCTCACCTGAAAAATGCTTACTCAACCTTCATGACTCAGTCCAGGCAGTTACTGTATCCTCAGTAATAACCAGCACATACCAGGCACCAAGAAAGCTTCCAATTTTTTGGAATTAATGATTTGATTGATTAATAATAATAAAATAGCTAGCGTATTGTGAGTATATTCTGTCTCCATGGGATAATAATAGAAATATCATACAAACTGTGTGGAACTAGGAATTTGAACTTGGTTGAAAAATAAGTGGGTGGATGATTAGACAGGTGGGCAGGTGGATGGCTGGCTGGCTGGATGAATTGAGGATGGTTGAGGAGGTGGATGGATGGAGAATGGCTTCGTGGACGGATAGTTGGATGAATGAAATAACTTGCATGAACTTGATCAAAAGGAATTTGGGGAGCCAGTCTTCAGGCAGTGAGAAAGGGCAGACGTTGAACTGGTAAGAGTGGGACTGTGGAGCTTGGTATTAAAAAAATATCCGAAATCTCGCTAGCAAATGTAAAGTGTGCTTGTGGACAAGGAACCATTAGCACAAAGGCCCCAGGAAATGCGAATCTGCTGTGCCAGGTGAATCCCTGAGGATGACGCCAGGCTTGATTGTCTGTTGAATGACTGACTGACAGGACTTAACTTAATGGAAGCCCGTCAAGGTTAGGTCAAGGTATAGAAATCTGACCTTGAGGCTTACGGGAGCTGAGAGACATTTCTGTGACTCCTGTGACAAGACAACAACGAAGAGATGCAGGGACTTCCCTGGTGGCGCAGTGGTTAAGAATCCGCCTGCCAATGCAGGGGACACAGGTTCGAGCCCTGGTCCGGGAAGATCCCACATGACGCAGAGCAACTAAGCCCGTGCACCATAACTACTAAGCCTGCGCTCTAGAGCCCGCAAGCCACAACTACTGAGCCCGTGTGCTGCAACTACTGAAGCCCACATGCCTAGAGCCCATGCTCCACAACAAGAGAAGCCACTGCAATGAGAAGCCCGCGCATCACAATGAAGAGTAGACCCTGCTCACCGCAACTAGAGAAAGCCTGCACGCAGCAATGAGACCCAACACAGCCAAAAATAAATAAATAAATAAATAAATAAATAAATAAATAAGAGATGCGAGTAGAGGGAGGATGCGTGAAATAAATGAATAAAAGAGATGCTAGTAGAGGGAGGATGCGTGAACTGCTGCTAAAACAAGGTGGCAATTCCTCTCCTAATATCAGGGCTTCAACATGCAATTTCTGCCCACAGATCAGGTTCGAAGCCAGCCTGCCTCTTCCTCAATCACTTGGCACATTCTCTCTACCATGGGCTTTCCCGAATCCCAGAGGCTTCTGACAGCTGTGTCCCACATTGCCCTGCTCCTTGGAAACCCGGTATTCACATTACCTCCCCTCCCCCAAACCTTTGGTCCTCTCCTCCTCCCTCCCCGTGCAGAGGAAGGTATTCAGTGGCTTGTCACATCCGTGCCTCCAGACCTTCCAGAGAGCTGGAGAGAGCTCCCTGGAGACCAGACCGATGTTTGGCCCAAGATTACTAGGGTGGGACTGGATTTCCTTTGGAGCCAAAGACGAAGCATCAGCTAGCGTCTGCTTTCTATGATGGCCTGAGCTGAAAGGGGAATCTCTTTTTTTTTTTTTTGAAGTACAAGAATTACTTTCCTTTTAAAGTTAAAGGGAGAAAGAATTCATAGCTAGCACAGGAAAACTGTGAGGCTTCCAAGGACCTTCAGCCTTGATCAGCCCTTTCACATAGTTTTAATTTTGATCTCCCCAGAAGCCTTCTAAGGAGGCTGATCTCCCCTTTGGCTGCACGATAGGTTCACCTGGAGAGTTTTAAAAATCCTGATGCCCTGGTCAAAGCCCAGAACAATTACATAAGAATCTCGGGGATGGAGTGGGTCCAGGCCCCAGCTAATTCCAATGTCAGCCCAGGGAAGGACAGGTACTCTGGGTATCAGCTCGTTTTGCCAGGGCTTGGAAGCCTCCAGAGGAATGAGATAAGTTGGTCCCAGATCTCACCGCCTGTGGAGAGGCACTTCAAAACCAGGACCTCTGTTCACTCAGACCATCACTCTGTGTTCTTCCAGGAATGGCTCTTAGGGCCACGTGAGAAAAGTAGTTACTAACATATACAGTTGACCCCTTGAACAACACTGGTTTGAACTGTGCAGGTCCAATTATAGGTAGATGTTTTTTCAATAAATGCATACTAGAGTACTACACCATCATGGTTGGTTGAATCTGCAGACGTGGAACCACAGATCCAGAAGTCACCGTAATGACACACAATGAACCATAAAAATAATTATAATAAAAATAGGCTGTATGAAAGTCTACATTTTCCGGTTGTTGGCAAATCCCATTAAAGTCATAACAGCGGGGAAGATGAAAGTTTCTTCGATCAATAGAGTGACTGGTAGACTGTTTCTTTGCTTGTTTTTTAGTATTTTTATTCTACTGTGCTTTTGCCTATTTCAGCAACATTATTATATCTGATCTGTAATTGGATGTATGATTTTCTTCTTGCCAGCCCTTGCCAAAAGCCCAGTTGAGACAATTGATGCTTGAAAGGAAACAATCTAAGACAATGCAAACACTTCATTTCCTTGGAGTCTCTTCAAACTGTTCCATACATCATACAGAACAACAGAAAGCCACATAACTTATCTTTGATGCTTTAATTCATCATCTAAATGCGTTAGCACCTGTCACTTCTTGGTGCAGGAGATAGCCACACAAAGGACATTCCTATTTCTCTAGTTTTATTTAAGGGGTACTTTTCTTTCTTTCTTTCCTTTTTTTTTTTTTTTTTAGTTGCGGCACGTGGGCTCCAGAGCACGCAGCCTCAGTAGTTGCAGCGTGCAGGCTTAGTTGCCCCACAGCATGTGGGATCTTAGCTCCCCGAGCAGGGATTGAACCCGTGCCCCCTGCACTGGAAGGTGGATTCTTAACCACGGGAAGACCAGGGAAGTCCTGATTTGGGGGGTACTTTTCATTTCAATCTTCCTTAAAGTTTTTTCTCAGAGTTTACCATTGAAGGAAAAGAAAATGACAACTGATGAGTTTGTTCACTCTTACTTATTGTCTGATATGACCTTTAATTCATCCTTTTCCATTTTCCCCTTGACTGCTAGGGAGCTCAGTTCTAAGGTGTATGTATTATTCCAATAGATATTCTTACACTATGGATGGATCTGGACAACTTACTTCCCCATTACATTTCATGGCTCTTGATCTGTCTTCCTTGTTTTGACAGCTCTAATTCTATGCCACCTCAAATCTCTTTTGGAAAAAAATAAAATAAAGCAGAGCATAATAATTTAGTGACAGATAAAAGAGGATACCAGTACCCAGCCCTTTTCTTAAAGGTAACCACATCTGCCTCTGGATTAAATAGAGGATTCAAAATTAAACGCTAATTTTGAGCACCTGAAACTTGACAAAGGGCTGTGAAGCAGAATAATCGCTTTACTCACATTAGAGATATGATCTCCAACAAACACTCTCTCATTCAAAACTTTACAAACCTTAGCACAGTACCTACGTACAGTCGGAACATACATTTGGAATTCCGTGAATATCTGTTGAATAAGTGAAGTCATGAACAAACAGCCTTCAAGGTCATCAAAGAAACCTCAGTTAATAGAAAATTTGAAACAATAAAAATCCTTCAAAAAGATGATGATAATGAAAATGATGATTAGTAGCTGGTGTGCATTGTAGGCTTACCAGCACCAGCCCCATACTGTGCAAAAGACCATATTCCTGATCCGTGAAGCCTGTATCATTATACTCACTTCACTGATTCAGAAGCTGAGGCTCAGAGCAGCTAAGCACAGTCAGGAAGTGTTGGGGTTTGGATTCTGGTCTGTCTGATGCTATAGTCCACATTCTTTATCACCATGTTGTATTTCATCAAATATTTTTGAATATTTGATACCACCTCTGTAACTTGGTCATATATTCAGGACATGAGATTATGAAATGAGACTTAAATACAACTTTTTTTTCCATATTGCTGATTTTTTAGACAGTTTCTTCCATCTGGAACCGTAAAATAGGAGGAGAAAGAGTAACATAGAGCGGAGGATATATATGTATGTGATATGATCATTATATATATGAATACATGTGTTGCATAAATCATGGAAGTCTTCAGTCAATCATAAATTCCTCCTCCCTTCAAATGTACCAAGTGATTTTTCACATCCGTTATGTCATTGAACTCTAAAAGCCTATAAGGTCGGTTCTATAATTTCTGCCTTCCAGATGAGGAACCCAGCTTACCGGGATCAAATGACAGCGATGGCGCCTGTATGGCCCCAAGCCAACCTGGTTCCAGAGCGCAGGCGCTAATCCCTTCTCACTGCACAGCCATGACCTCCTCATGCCCTCAGCCTGGTGCCATTAGAACTAACGAGATGGAGTTAAAACCATGAGAAATAACTACGTCTGTCTATCCCAAATGTACAATCATACACATATTTTGCGTAGAAGTAGAGGCTTTAGGTACACAGAGGTCAGGAATATTTCGGAACAGAGATGAACCACGCTGGCTGACATGGGCTGAGCTGAGCTTATGGAGATATGAGGAAGGAAGGGCCTGCACTGAGATAGCAACTGTGTTTGCATTCAAGCAAAAGGACTATTTTTTATTTATACAGTATTAACCTGTTAGCTAAATTTCTGTCAGCTAAAACTACCAAGCTGTTTCTTGCAGCTTGTACAGAGGAGCCCACTCTCCCCTCCTTCAGATTTCTGGCCTTAAGCGGTTGAGTTCGGGATCTGCTGCGCACACGGACCCCCTTCCATCCTTCCCAGGCTCCAGGGTTTCTCTTCCGACACCTTAAATTCCTCATCTCCCTATCTCCTCTTAATCACCCCTCACCCCCACCGGGCCTTTGAAAGAGTATAAGGGAGCAGATGGGACTCACAGCTTCCCTCACATTTCAGGGGGTCCAGGTGGGGAATTAGGCCATTACTCTAGATTTTCTGACAAGTTCCCCAGAGAGTCTGCCGTTCCACGCCCTTACGCTCTTCTCTCTGCCTTAAAAGCCTTTCTTCCCTCCTAAGCCTGCAATTTACTCTCTCAAAGTCAGCTCAGTCGTGAAGGATCCTGCCCTCAAACCAGAGTGCATCTTCCTCTCGCCCTCAGAGGACTTACCACAGTGATTTAGTGAAATCACTGCTTCCTACCCGCTCCCCTCCCCACTAGCGGGGCTTTTTTCAGGTCAGAGATTGACATCGTATTGTTTTTGTCTCCCAGGTGCCTAGCCTGGGGCCTTACACACAATGGGCAGAATAAACAAATGTGGTCCACACCTCAGTTCTTGCACGTGTATAACTATCTGTAGCCTCCACTTATGAGAATTCATGTTTGTAATGAGTACCTCAATTTGCAGAGGACTTCACATTACATAACCTCCCCTGATCTGGGTATCACTGTGACTATTCTCAGATGAGGAAACTGAGGCTCACAGAGCGACAATGGCCCCAGGTCACACGATGAGAAGACGTGGCACTGGGATCCTGGCCTCCGGGTCCCTCCCTGCCCACCCCACCCCACCCCTCCAGCACACAGCCGGCCCTGAAGGGACGCTCACAAGTCTGTGTTATGTACTGTTTCTTACATGTTGCCATGGACGTCACAAGTACAGTCTAGGTAACATGTACAACTCACTCTTACGAGAACAGCCTCACCCTCTATCTGCTATTTCTAATTTGCTGTCGCCAATAGGCTCTGTTCCTGGACTGTGCTCAACCTTCTACATAAACCAGGACCATCTGGTCATCTGCTCTCTCCTTCCACCCAAGCACAAAGCAGGTCCTGGGGAGGGGAGAGTACAGATCTACCTGCTACAGAAGGCAGATCCCAGTACAGAAACCCCCCCCCCGCGCGAACGTTTGGCCTTAAGAATCCCAGAATTCTAATCTGCCACCCAAGGGAAGCGGCTCATCCGAGGGCCCCATGCTCATCACGCTCAGGAGGCGTCCCTGGAAGTGACTTTGCAGACGTTAAAATCTTAATTTAAATGCACGAGGAAGCTTGGTATTTAGAGGAGGCCTGCGGGCATTTATAAGGCAAAGTGAAGATTCCTACTATAAGGAGAATAGCTGGCCAGAGGGATTCATTTATACCTAATGGGTTTGCTTCAAGAAGGACCCGCCAGCTCCCACTTCCAAGCTCGGAGTACTTGGAATTGTAATCCTTCCCGGCTCCCCCCTGCCTGGCATCGGAGCTTCATTTCCTCTCCCTGCTTCCTTTTCCTCCTCAAACGTGTGTGCAGATCTGAGGTCCCGGCCTGTGAGCTGAGGAGGGGCCTTGGACCCTTGGCGTGGTACCACTTCAGGGAAAATAAAGACCCAGGGCTGGCAAAGCCACGTGCTGGATGATACACAGGGAAAGAAAGATGTGTCTGGATTTTTAGAATGGCTCCCTCTCTAATATCACTTTCATTTTTACGTCAGAGACGGGATTTGGTGACTCTTACTCACTGTTGCATCACTGAGGGTGGAGATTGTGTTCCCTACACTGAGTGGCCCTCCCAAATGTGTCGTTTGGGGAGGGGGGTGATGGATCTGAAACATCATTCAGATCAGCCTTTTCCTCCATCACTGGTGAGGATGCCCCTACCCCCATTTCTCTCAGCAGCTGGTTCAAAATCTCCACCCCTTCCCCAAACTAACAGCTGTGCCCACCCAAGCTGGCTCCCTCGTCCTCAGCAGAGAAGACATCTGGTCCTGCATTCTCGGTGTTCCTCAGCCGCCCTTCCAGTCCTGTCTCTCTTCTTCCACCTGAGCCTGCTGCCTTTATATCCTCTCCCTGCAGTGTCTATAATGGGCTCCTTTCCACCAGCTCTTCCTGTCAACGTTCAACCGTGCTCACATCTCTCACAAGATTGTAAGTCCCTTCGTCCTAATTCCCCTCCAGCTATTACCTTAGCTCTCACTGCTGTTGGCTCATCTCTCCCCTCCAGTGCTGCACAGCCCACAAGCTGGCATCAGGCCCATTCTGTTCCTAAAACGGTTCTTACCAAGGTCACCATGATCTTTTTTTTTTTTTTGAAATAGGCATTGCTGTTTATTTTTTTTGAATTTTTATTTATTTTTTATACAGCAGGTTCTTATTAGTTATCTATTTTATACATATTAGTGTATATATGTCAATCCCAATCTCCCAATTCATCCCACACCCCCGTTCCCCCTTGGTATCCTTACGTTTGTTCTCTACATCTGTGTCTCTATTTCTGCTTTGGAAATAAGATCGTCTATACCAATTTTTTCAGATTCCACATATATGCGTTAATATACCATATTTGTTTTTCTCTTTCTGACTTACTTCACTTTGTATGACAGTCTCCATGTCCACGTACATCTCTACAAATGACCCACTTCCATTCCTTTTTATGGCTGAGTAATATTCCATTATGTATATGTACCACATCTTCTTTATCCATTCCTCTGTTGATGGACGTTTAGGTTGAAGGTCACCAAGATCCTCTGTTGGCCAAACCTAGTTGTCAGTCTGAGTACCCAACCTCCTGCCTGCTCACAGCCATTGCTCCGTCCATCATCTTCCTTAACACTTCATCCCCAAACCCCCAAATGCTCACACAGGTGCCTGGCCGCAGCAGCCCCCTGAACATGACCAGCAGATAGTCTGCCTATAGAGACACCTGCCCGTGGAAAGGCACAGTAGAATCTTGGAGGGTCCCAGATACAGTCATGTGACCTGAAAGTTTAGGAGGTTTGAGCTAATGTGTCTTGGAGACTCCACCTCCACATACCCCTAACAGAGAAAGACGTCAAGTCTGGTGTTGAGACCCCGTGAGCCTCTGCAGTTTCCAGTTCCCAAGATTCCAGAAATGACCTGGTCCCCGTTAGACTGACACAATCCTTCTTTAGATACGTTAAAATTCCAGACAGTCTTGCCCTGGTCAGCTGTTTTATCTCTTTTTTTGATTTGCATACCTCTGGTCCCATTCCTACTTGGCTAGTTTATAGTTCTCCTCATTTACAAGTGCCCATGAGATTGGCATGCTGTTGCTTGGGTATCACCAGCAAGGGGTCTGTGACTAGCATGAGGTCATCCACCTGGAGTTAGTGATCTTTCCACCTACTGACTCTCTGTCCCCAGATCCCTGCTCCAGCTCCCTCCTCCAGTTCTTCTCAAAGGCCTCCTGGGTTCTTTCCCATCCTGCAAGCCCCCAACCCCAGTTCAGGCAGAAAGAATGGGTCCCCCTCTGGGTTCCCTCCCATGACTATAAACTTTATCACACTCGAGTATTGATTACTCTTGACATTCTATTAGGGTCATCCGGGACTTATTGTTGCATTTATTTTCATTTTAAAACAGAGTGTTAAAAAGCAATCTATAACTGCCTGATACCTACACAAACATCCAGCGCCATTATGTCAATAACCTGGTAAATGTTTCACTCACTGGTTTCCAGCTGCCATGGGGAGAGATCTTACCATTTGCCAGATGCTCAGATGTTGCCTGGATAACAGATCTATGAGGCGCATTTGGTGGGGCCGGCGGGGAGGAGAAGGGGTGCAGTAAATAAACAATTTTAGGGCTGCTGGATGTTTCATATTGATTTTTTAGAAAATAAAAAAAAGAAAAGCATGGTGTACTGGAAAAAGGAGGGACTAAACTTGGATTCATCTTGGACAAATTGGACTCTAGTCCTGACAGTACCACTTACTGGTGCTGTGTATTCTCTGGGATTCAGTTTCCCCATCTATACAATGGGCACAAATAACAGCAAGCCTGCCTCACTGGGGATTGTTGGGATAATAGATGTGAAAGGTCCCTATGAGCTATAAACTAGGACTACGAATCAAGCATCTTTGCCTTGACCCAACTGGGTCACTTCAGACACAAGATGCCTGCATTACTTCACAGGATTCCTTGGGAGATAGTGATCTAGGAAATGGCAAATAACTTCCAAAAGGCAAGAATCTGGGGCAAGTTTTGGGGCACTCAATAGCAGTAACCCTTTATACAGAAGCAAATTGAGAACACTTATCCCTACCTCCCCTCCCACGGTAATATCCACCACAGACAAGCAAGAAAGAATTTCAGCATCTACTTATGAAACACCCACCATCCACGCCCACCTTCGTCCTCCTGGTGTGGCATGCGCTCCGGGATGACTTTGGGCTGTGGTCCCTTCAGCTCCCCGTCCTCTCTCTTCATCTGTCAACTGGATATACTGAGAGAGCCCTTGCCACATGGTTACTGTGAGAGCATTAAGTGAGCTCCTATATTTAAAAAAACGTTGGTAAACATTTAACTATCTACGGAGCCCATATGCATGTTAACGATCAGCATTATTTACAGTAAGTGTGTGAGATGAATATGAAGGAAACCCCACTAGGCAGAAGCAGAAGTTCTTTTTCAAAGAACCTGATTTGGAGAAGTCTCCCTATAATGGATGGAGCTGCAGGGAAGGGGTCCGGATCAGGGTCTAGAGCACAGTAGCTTTGAGATTTTAGGCTTGAATCCTGCCTGCGTCACTAGTGGTAACAATTTGCATAATCTTAGGCAATTTATTTAATCTTTCTGAGCCTCCGGTTTTTCCTCTGTAAACTGAGAATAATAATAGCACTTACCTCACAGGATTGTCATGATGATTATTCGAGATAATGCGCTTAAAACAATTCACACAATGCCTGGCTCCCTGCAATAGCTAACAATGTCAGTTTCAGTAGGTAGGTGGGTTGGAGAAAGGAAGACAGAAGTATTAACTGGTAAATTATTTATATTTTGCTTCGTACAGTGGGTCACTCTCACCTAATGAAATATATAAATAGTATACATATTGGCAAGAACTGGACCATCACATGGAAGATGAGAATTGTCTTGCTAGGTACGGTGGAGAAATGTGGAGTGATTGTTTTTCCTTTCTTCAGTTCTCGTCATAATGTTGTTTGCACAAAGAATACAGTTTTGTCATATATATTAATATAAATGTGTGTATATATTGAGTGGGCCAAAAAGTTCGTTCGGCTTTACCCGTAACATCTTACGAAAAACCTGAACGAACTTTTTGGCCCACCCAATATATACACACATATATATTTATATAAAAACCTTACCCTTGTGGTTTTTGTGGCACAAAATGTTGTGGCAGTTGGCTCTGAGGATGCCTTCAAGATTATAAGTCTTAGGCAGGTGGAAACAGAAGTCTGCAGTTTGCAGGGAGAAAGGTCAGAAAGTGTTAAAGTATTAGATTCCCACTGCATTTGGGAAAAAAATCCACGCTCCTTCCTAGGGGCCCAAGAGCACCTTCTTGAACAGAGAAGGTACTCAAGGTAGGACTGGGCTCTCACCTTACTCTCCCATGTGCACCTCCGCCAGCATCACCACGAGCTAGTCAGCAGCTGACTCTCACTCCCCCAGGCTCCTTTCACCTGGGTCAGCTCCTTGCCTATTTGCAATTCAGGTCTCTGATCAATGTTATCTCCTTCCAGAGCCCAGCCCTGATCATTCTATCTCATTACCCTTTTTCTTTTCTTTTCTTCATAACACTTATATACGCTATCTAAAATTATCTCATTTGTTTACATGTTTATTATGTGCCTTTCTTTCTCTAGAATATAAACACCATCAGATCAAGGACCTTATCTGTCTCATTTGGCCACTGTATCTCCAGCAATGGAACACTGGCAATGCACTCAATCAGTATTTAAGAACAAAGGAACAAATGAACACGTGTCAATGGCTAATGATGAAGGGATGAGTAAGGGACAGATAAGCAATGCCCCATCTCCCAGCTGACTGACTTGTGCATGCACACATACCTGGGCAGAATTTCAGGCATTTTAGCCAACAAGCAGATGGCAGGCAAGACCAAGGTGTAGGTAGCAATTGGCACAAGAGGCTCCAGCCACAGCAGAAACCTGCAAGTTTCAGCAACGTCAGCCTTGTGTAACTTTAGGCAGAACTGCTGGTCAGACATAGCCACTTAGATCTGATGTCTGGGCTTTAGTGCAGCCGTGGATACGAGGCCAAAAGTCCATGTCCTTCCCTGAATTTAAAAAAAAAAAAAAAAAAGACAAAATCTGGCTCAAGAGAAACCAATTCTTGGGAAATAGCACGAGCTCACTTTGATTCAACCCACATTTACTGGGCCAAGTCCTGTAGCAGGGCGAACAAGATTCAGAGCGTATCTCGTAGGGTAGACAGGACTACAATGGGAATAACTAACAAAGCAGAGCAAGAAAAGAGTACTAAAATAGCACTAGCTGGGCTTCCCTGGTGGCGCAGTGGTTGGGAGTCCGCCTGCCAATGCAGGGGACGGGGGTTCGTGCCCCGGTCCGGGAGGATCCCACATGCCGCGGAGCGGCTACGCCCGTGAGCCATGGCCGCTGAGCCTGCGCGTCCGGAGCCTGTGCTCCGCAACGGGAGAGGCCACAACTGTGAGAGGCCCGCGTACCGCAAAAAACAATAAATAAATAAAATAAAATAGCACTAACTCCTCCAGGAGCACGGAGGAGGGATTCAGAAGCTCCATCCAAAGCTAAGTCCAGGCTTTCCATTCCTGTAGAGGTGAAAGTGCTACCTGTAGGGAAATTCACAACAAAAACAGCCCTTGAGAACTTCCCCGGTCTTCCCTGCTATCACTGCAAAGATGGCCCCCCCGCAATGTCTGACATCCTTTTCTAGCTCTGCAAACAGTGGCAGGCCTGGGGGGCAGATTGACAAACTGCTTCCTGCTATTTGCAGAAAGCAGGACAAGATCTTAAACCACTCAGTTCCTCAGAAAGAACGGCCAGTTCTTTTGACCACAGCTTGGGCGGTTCTAGGGGCTGCTGCTTACACTTGGCAGGTGAAGGCGGGGCTCTGAGCTCCAGAAGAAAATATCCTGGTGTCTCCTTTAGCAATAGGCCTGCTCCTGAAAATGATGTACCTAAGAGCCTTTGTGAATCTTTTTAATCATTAAAAAAAAAAAAAGAAAAAAGAAATGTCCCTTCCAGTCCATCGTGTTAGAAGTGCCACTGTTTACACACCTGGGTGCAGTGGTTTGTGGAAATAGCCAGAGCTTTGGGGTCCACACATCTGGCTTCAGTCCTATTTCACCCATCACTTTCCTTAAGCAACTCCCCATCCCCTCTCTGTGCCTCAGTTTCCTCATCTGTAATCGGAGGGACGATGAGAGTAATGATTTTCAAACTGCAAGTTTTAATCCAATGATATGTAATGAAATCAACTTTTTTTTTTTTTTTTTTTTTTTTTTTTTTGCGGTACGCGGGCCTCTCACTGTTGTGGCCTCTCCCGTTGCGGAGCCCAGGCTCCGGACGCGCAGGCCCAGCGGCCATGGCTCACGGGCCCAGCCACTCCGCGGCATGTGGGATCCTCCTGGACCAGGGCACGAACCCATGTCCCCTGCATCGGCAGGCGGACTCTCAACCACTGTGCCACCAGGGAAGCCCTCAACATTTTTTTTAAAGGGAAATAGAAGAGTTTAGAATATAAAATATCTGGGTACATTGCAGTTAATAGGTAAGTATTGTCTTGTGAAACTTTTATTTCATCTATTGACATGCTTGTGCTGAGATCAAAACAAAATTTATTTCTCACTGTGGATTACTGTGTTTTAAAAAAGTTCAAAACATACTATGTTGAGTTTTCAAGGCCAGTAGCAGACAGACCCACTAACAGGCCCATACTACTCCTGGCCTAATTGCCAATTTCCCATTGTTTGCCTGCAGGCTGAGTCCAGCTCCAAGTGAACCGTGATTTGGCTCATGAATATATAGACCTAATCCCCTAAGTGAAAGAAGCTGTGCCCAGAAGGTCTGTACCAGGACCCCTCCTCCCCAAATGACAGAACTTTCCTTACTTCTCATGGTGCACGTTAGCTGGGCTTATTTTTTGAACTTCATATAAATGGAATCACAGTATGAACCCTAACTGTGGACACGATGACCTAGAAAGGAGATGCTCAACGCTGCATTTATTGTCCAGCATGACATCAGCCAGAAAGCATTGCGAAAATAATATTATGATTATTGAGTGAAGGCCTGTTCACTCTGGCCTTTAGAGCCAGACTCTGCCAGACACTGTGCTTAGAGACTTAAAAACATTCAAGTTCATGCTCACAAGGTCTATGGGTTTGGAGGTGTAGGTTATGACCCGCATTTTTTAGAAAAGGAAACTGAGGCAAAGGGAAGCTGCGATGGGGCATCCGCAAGGTCACGGAATCTGCAAATGGCCATGGCAAGGTTGGAACCTTTATCTGTCCGCCTACAGAGTCCTTTCCATTACACACTTTTTCCACAGGGCTGAGATGCTTCTCAACAAAGTAGCTTGGAAACTGTGCAGAACCAGTCCATTGTACAAGGAACCGAGTCATCCCCTGCCTGGCTCTCACCCACACTTGGTGGAATCGACTTCGTTTACATTTCTAAGGAAGCAATCAAACTACCCTTCACGAAGCCAGGGAGTTCCAGAAGGCCTGAATTAGCCGGAGGTTTAATTTGGGGACATTCTTACTACACAAAATTTCTTCCAGAACATTTGGTCCTTTGGGACTTCCTCAAATTGCCAACGATTAGACAGAAAATTCCATCTCCCTTTCCCTGGTTGCTTCACAGTATCCGACATTTCCCCTACCTTACCTACGAGTAGATTTCCTACTTTGGCAACTCCTTACTACCCGGAGAAATGTGGATGTTTCTGTTTTGGGGTTTCCTTTTTTTAACAAACACAACTACATTTCACTACTTCCTTGGTGAAGCCACATCTAACCAATGAGATTGGTTAGCAATTGTTCAGTATACCCCAGAATAGAGGATAAAGGGATCCATGTATCAATTTTCTTCATATTAGAGATTTTAAGATTTATTTTTTTTTTATGTTAGCCGTCCTGATTACAACATACCTATTACTCCAGAGTTCCAAGGAAATTAGTCAGGCCTTAAATTAAACTTTAACCTTGTTTCAAATTAAAAATACAATTTGCCACATTAGTTTCATATGTTTCTATTTCCTGGCCTCAAAAACACTAAGAGCTCCTTGACTACAGTAGTTGAAATCCTACTTAGCACTCAATAACCAACATACCTTCCCCCACCCCCAGGCAAGGCTACAAGAATGGTCCCTTTGCTCCCATAATGCTTCATAAAATAGAAGTTTGTGCCTCCAACCCTTCCCACCACCGCCCCCAAACCCTGAACTCTCCCCTGGGCAATAACCACATTGTATTTATATTTGTCCTCATATCTACCCCCAGCTCAGGCAGGATCAGGTTCCCAGCATACAGTAAGCCTTCACCCTACGTCATTGCATTGAGTCAATTTCTAAGTAAACTTTTTCTTGAAGTGTAATGTGCATATGAAAGGGCGCACGATCATATAAGCCTTTGAATGTTCCCAAAGTGAAAGAATATATATTCAGCCCCCCCCCCCCGGAAGGCTGGCACCGTGACCTTTCCTCCCCCAAAGACAAGACTTTCCCGACTTCCAACACCATACATTAACTTTGCTTGTTTTCTTGCATGTTGTATAAATGGAATCACTATGTGACCTCTCTGGGTTTGGGCTTATTGTATTAAACATCATGCTTGTGAGATTTAACCATGTCGTTTTGTAGAGCGCTGGTTAATCTATTCTCATTTGCTGCACAGCATTCCACTGTGGTTGTGCAGTTATTTATTTATCCATTCTACCGTTGATGGACACTTTGTTTCTAATTTGGAGCTCTTAGAAATAGAGCTGCTAGGAACATTCCTGGATATTTTTCTGTTAAGTATTTACCTAGGAGTCCTATTGTTCAGCTTTGGCGGATGCTGCCAAACAGTTTTTAAGGTGATTGTGGAAACTGACAAGCTGCCTCTAAAATGTATATGGAAACACAAAAGGCTGAAAAATACCCAAGACAATCTCAGACAAGACTGGAGGTCTTACACCACTACATATTATAAAACGACACGAATTAAAACAGGGTAGTTTGGACACAAATAGGCCAATAGCCTGGAAGAGAGAATTCAGAAACAGATTCACAAATACATGTTACTTGATTTATGATAGAGGTAACATGGCCATGCAAAGGGGAAAGAACCATGTTTTCAATAAATGGTGCCAGATCAATTGGATAAACACATGAAAAAGAATGTTGAACCACACATTAAAATCAGTTCAAGATGGATTATAGATCTAAATGTTAAAACGAAAACAATAAGTTTAAAAAATATATATATATAAAATTCACTAGAATATGACTTGAAGTAGGCAAAAATTTCCTATAAATAAGACATAAAAAGCGCTAATTATAAAGGAAAATTTTGATAAATTGGACTACTTTAAAAATAAGAATGGTTCCTCAAAAGAGACCATTAGGGATTGAAAACACAGCACTGGTTGAGAAAGATATTTGCAAAAATATACCCAGCAAGGGACTTGTAAACAATGTATACAGAACTCCTACATGTCAATGACAGAAAGAGAACCAACAGAAAAATGTGCAGAGGGAGGAGGAAAAGGAGAAACCTTTTTTTTTGGGGGGGGGGTACACGGGCCTTTCACTGTTGTGGCCCCTCCCGTTGCGGAGCACAGGCTCCGGACGCGCAGGCTCAGCGGCCATGGCTCACGGGCCCAGCCGCTCCGCGACATGTGGGATCTTCCCGGACTGGGGCACGAACCCGTGTCCCCTGCATCGGCAGGCGGACTCTCAACCACTGTGCCACCAGGGAAGCCTGAAAAGGAGAAACTTGAATGGGCACTTTACACACACACACACACACACACACACGCACACACAATGGCCAAATGGCCAATAAACATATGAAAAGGTGCAGAAGGGAAATGCAAATTAAAACTACCAAGAGACACCTCTGGACTCTTGAGAAAAGGGCTAAAATGGAAAGTCAGGTGATAGCCAGTGTTGGCAAGAATATGGAGTAACCAAGCTCTCCTACACTGCTGGGGCTAGGTAGTAAATACTGGTCCGTCCACTGAATTTTTACCAGGGTCTGCACCAACTTTTCCCTCCTCCCTGGTCCCAGAAGAGCAGACTGGAGTGGGCCGGTGTGGCTGGAAAGCATGTACCGACCTCTATTTATTCCTTTTCTTCGTTCTGTCCATTCACCCAGGTATCACACACTCCCTAAGCTGTATTTTCCGCTTGGCCCTTTGCTAGAACCTGTGCGCACCGTTAGGAATAAGATTCATTTCTGGGACTTCCGTGGTGGCGTGGTGGTTAAGAATCTGCCTGCCAATGCAGGGGACACGGGTTCGAGCCCTGGTCCTGGAAGATCCCACATGCAACGGAGCAACTAAGCCCGTGTGCCACAACTACTGAGCCTGTGCTCTAGAGCCTGCGAGCCACAACTACTGAGCCCGCATGCTGCAACTACTGAAACCTGCACGCCTAGAGCCCATGCTCTGCAAAAAGAGAAGCCACCGCAGTGAGAAGCCTGCGCACTGCAACGAAGAGTAGCCCCCGCTCGCCACAATTTGAGAAAGCCCGCGCACACTAACGAAGACCCAACGCAGCCATAAATAAATAAATAAATAAATAAAATTTAATTAAAAAAAAAAAAAGATTCATTTCTGACCAGGCTGGCCTCCCTCACGAGCTCCTGGAGAAACAGGCACATACTTCAAACAACATGTAATTCTTATCTCATCCAAAGACCCAAAGATTTCTGATACCTCTTAAATATGTCCCCAGAATGAATTCCTAGAACTCAAGGTCATGCTCATTTTTATTTCCGTACAGGTTCAAGCTACAAAAGCATCCTCCTGAAAGTTTGGGTCAACTTTCACTCCCACAAGAGGCGGACACATGTCCCATTTACCAACACAATCAGTGAAAAATAGTATCTCGTTTCATTTAGCTCTTTGATCACTAATAAAGCTGAACTTTTAAAATCTGTTTATTGGTCATTTTTATTTCTTCTTTTGTAATTAGCAGTTCACATATTTTGTCCATGCTGTCATTAAATTTTTCATATAATTCTGGAAGAAGGCTCTATGGGGCTTCCCTGGTGGCGCAGTGGTTGAGAGTCCGCCTGCCGATGCAGGGGACACAGGTTCGTGCCCCGGTCCGGGAAGATCCCACATGCCGCGAAGCAGCTGGGCCCGTGAGCCATGGCCGCTGAGCCTGTGCGTCCGGAGCCTGTGCTCCACAACGGGAGAGGCCACAACAGTGAGAGGCCCGCGTACTGCAAAAAAAAAAAGAAGGCTCTATGTAGCAGGGATACTAACTTTTCAATGTTACATACACTGCAGATATATTCCCCAATATTTCGTGTTTCCCCTTTAATTTTATTTATAGGTATTTTTTCCTACACAAATGAATATGAAATGTTTATATAGCAAAAAATCTGTCCATCTGTTATAACTTCTGTATTTTTGCAAAGTACTTAGGAAAGCTCTTTCTATTTCAAAATTATAGAAATGGTTATACATTTTTCTAATATGGTTACATTTGCTACCTTTAAATACTTAAATCACTTGGAGCTTATTTTGCAGAAGTTAGGGCTCCAGTCCTGTGTGGTGTGTGGGGTGTGTGTGTGTGTGTAAATCTTTTTTCATGAATGGCAGCCAGTAGTTCCAGCACCACTTATTGAAGAATGTATACTTTCGCTACTCATTTGTCTGTTTTGGGATGATATAGTTGAATAGTGAGATTCACTATCAGAAGGATCTCCTTGGCTGTCCAGGTGGCAGGTTGACCCCGAGCAGCCAGAATGGAGGTGTGGACCAGTAGGAGCAACAGTGTAGGAGAACAGCTGAGCACCGGAATTACAACAGGCACAGGGGGAGGTGAGGAGGGGGGATTGACTGCCCTTGTCCCCTCCCTCTGGTCCCCTGTAATCACCTCATCTAGCTGCCTTTCCCCACCTGTAAGCTTTGTCAACTGTCAGGTGAGGGAATAATTAATCCCAGTAGCTAATCTTGGAGAATCTGGAATTAGGTTCCTGCATTTAAATTCTGACTTCAAAACTTACACCAGCCTTGTGATCTCAAGCAAGTGTCTTGATATTTCTGGTCCTCAGTCTTCCCACCTGTGAAGTGGGGATCATAGTAACACCTATTGCAGAGCACATCAAGGAGATTTTAAGGAACTAAGTCATATGCAGCTCTTAGCCTGGTGGCTGGCACAGACTGAACTCATGTAGTCAACATCGTTATCACCTGGTTTTCAAGAGAAGTTGTGACCATCAGTTTCCTCAGTGGAACAAAACTTCAGTCCTCCCTTTGCATGGGTCTGAGCCTGAGCAGTTAGGGGAATAGGTGGAACTGGCAAGGTGATGGGAAGGTTTCCAGGTCAAATGGTTGAAGGCACTTGTCTAGAAAATATTTTCTTTAGGGAGCCTCTATACTTTAAGGTATACTTACGCAATAAAACCCACGAACAAAGGGCTACCATTAGTAAAATACATTAGCACATTAATTAATGGTGACATGTATCCCCCACTCCCACCCCACTTTTAAAAATTAATTAATTAATTAATTAATTTTATTATTTTTTTTTTGCAGAACGCTGGCCTCTCACTGCCGTGGCCTCTCCCGTTGCGGAGCACAGGCTCCGGACGCGCAGGCTCAGCGGCCATGGCTCACAGGCCCAGCCGCTCCGCGGCATGTGGGATCCTCCCGGACCGGGGCACGAACCCGTGCCCCCTGCATTGGCAGGCGGACCCCCAACCACTGCGCCACCAGGGAAGCCCCATTTATTTAATTTTTGATCGCATTGGGTCTTCGCTGCTGCACGCGGCCTTTCTCTAGTTGCAGTGAGCGGGGGCTACTCTTTGTTGCGGGGCGCAGGCTTCTCATTGTGGTGGCTTCTCTTGTTGCAGAGCACAGGCTCTAGGCACGCGGGCTTCAGTAGTTGTGGCTCGCGGGCTCTTGAGCGCAGGCTCAGTAGTGGTGGCGCACGGGCTTAGTTGCTCCGCGGCGTGTGGGATCTTCCCGAACCAGGGCTCGAACCTCTGTCCCCCGCATTGGCAGGCGGATTCTTAACCACTGCACCACCAGGGAAGCCCTCCCACCCCCACTTTTAAACACAACTTTTATTGTTTATTTGTTTAGGTAAAGCTTTCGTCAGAAGTGGAGTCAAAAGTGTTTGTCTTTCCTTCTCATATTTTTCAGAGAATGAGATAACAGCTGTAGTTGATTGACTCCATCATAGGCAGACCTTTAAAAATTATTTCATATAATGCTCTGTAATGTATTTGACGTTGTTATTATCATCCCCAAGGTCCAGACAAAGAAAGGGAGTTTCCCGGAAGTGAGGAGGTAACTTGCATGCAGCCGCCATTACTAAGGACCAAGATTCAACCCAGGTCTCCACTAACTCCAGCACCCCAGCTCTAAACCCAACGATGAACACATGGATGTTGAGCTGGAATTTTGGAGGCTGGGAAGTCCAGCTTGGCAGATGGGAGAAATTACTTTCTGAAAGATTTAGTGCCTTCTATTTATTTATAAAATGGTCATGCCTGGAAGGACTTCGGAAGGCATCTATCCAGAGTCTGCATCGTGCAGATGGAGAACCTGGAGCCCAGAACAAGATGTGTCCAAGCCGACTACACATGGAGTTCTCTGCCGAGCCCTGGGTCTCCTCACCCTGTGCAGTACTTGTAATCTCCACGTGGCCTCAAGATCGAAGGGGAAACATGCTTGGTGCTGCACAGCCTGCACACCATCCTGGCCCAGAGAAGCTTGCAAATCAGCAAGAGAGAGGATTCATGCCCACAAATAAACACCATGAGTAAGAGGGTGAAAAGCACTTTGGGGTCTTTGGAGCACTTCATCCCTCTGACCAGAATCAGGGAAGACTTCTTGGAGGAGGTTGTGGGAGAGCTGGGTCTGCAGTAGAAATGACAGTAAGGACATTGCAAATGGAGAAGGGACTACTAATAATGTAAGCTAACATTTATTGAGCCACAGCATACAGATTCCATGCTAAACACTTTACACTTATTAACTCCTTTAAATCCCATAACGACACTATAAGGTGGGTACAGTAATTATCCCTATTTTAGAGAAGAGGAAATTAAGACACATAAAGGATGAATGACTTGCCCATAGACATATGGCTGGGAACTGACAGGTTCCAGAATGAGAATACCAGCTGGAGTGACTCCTCATTTCTTTTTCTTTTTATTTATTTATTTATTTATTTATTTATTTATTTATTTATTTATTTATTTATTTATTTATTTATTTATTTATTGGCTGCATTGGGTCTTAGTGGCAGCACGTGAGATCTTTCGTTGCGGCATGCAGGCTCTTTGTTGGGGTGCACAGCCTTCTCTCTAGTGGCGGCGCAGGGGCTCCAGAGCATGCAGGCTCATTAGTTGCAGCATGCAGGCTCTCTAGTTGTGGCACGCGGGCTCAGTAGTTGCAGCGCGCAGGCTTAGTTGTCCCGCGGAATGTGGGATCTTAGTTCCCCGACCAGGGATCGAAACGGAGTCCCCTGCATTGCAAGACAGATTCTTAACCACTGGACCACCAGGGAAGTCCCACCCCTCATTTCTTGATGCCTGAGGGGAGGACCCAGGGGTGAGCATTGGGAAGAGGACATAGGATGAGGGAGTAGGAGATAGATTATTTTTCTAGGACAAGTCAACTTCCAATTGACCCTCAGCTTTTCCATGCCATCTGTGACCTCCTGAGATAGGCAAGGAGTACTCAGTTAATGAAGGTCAGCAGCCAGACCCACTGGCCTCTCTGGACCTTCCAGAAGCTACCAGGACTGAGCTAAGGGACTCTGGTTGAAGGGCCACAGAGGCTGTCTGGCTCACTCTGGGGCCACAATGTCCAAGACCCCATCCTGACTGATCTTACACCAGCTCCAGGGCTTTCCCAAATGCCAACCATAGCTATGGCTCAGCCCACCTGGAGACAGTGGGGTTTGGAGGCAAGAGCACAGTACACAGCAGCAGTCCAAGTCCAGATGTAAGAGCTGTGTGACCTTGGGCCAGCTCTGACCCTGGCTGGACTTCAGGGAGCACCTGGGGGGGGATGGATCAGCCTGACCTCACAGGCTTGTTAGGAGGAATCTGTGAAACCAGATGGATGAGGGCCCGCACAATGCCTGGCGCCCATAGGTGCTCAATAAATGCTAACTTCTTGCCCTGGACCTTGAGGCTCCTCATCTTCTTGGAGCAGGCTAAAAGTTGGATAGACTCACCCCATTACTCAGTTCCTTGTCATCCCTTAAAACAGATCCACAGGCCCTTTGAGTGTTGACATTGTGACTGCTAATCACTGCTAGAATAGGAGACAACAGACACAGACATGGGAGGTGACAAAGGTCTCAGAACCTATATACATTCACTCATCAGCATCCCCCTGCTCTGAAGTGACAGCAGCCTTCCTTGGACAGCACCCTCTTCTTCAAGGGGGGAGATTTCTTCAACTCTCCAGCACCCCAGACCTTCTCAAGGTGCTATTTGAGCTTCGTTCATCCATTAACTGCTCATGAACACCTATCCAATATCCTGGACATAACTCAAAGGCAAATGGGAGAGCAACCCAAGTGTCCATTGAGAGACGATGGCTAAACAAAATATGCTGTATACATACAATGGAATATTATTCAGCCTTAAAAAAGAATGAAATTCGGACACATGCTATAATACAGATGAACCTTTATGAAGACAGTAGGCTCTGTGAAATAATCCTAACACAAGAGGACAAATATTGTACGGTTCCACTTATGTGGGGTACCTAGAGTAGTCAGATTCATAGATACGGAAAGTAGGAGTTACCAGGGGCTGAGAAGAGGGGAGAATGGGGGGTTAGTGTTTAATGGGTATAGAGTTTCAGTCTGAGGAGGCAATAAAGATCTGAAGATGGAGGGTGGCGATGGCTGCACAACAATGTGGATGCGCTTAATGCTCCTGAACTGCACACTTAAAAATGGTTAAAATGGTTTCACATCAATAAATAGACATCTACAGCATCCTTTAAAAAGTGGTTAAAATAGAAGTTTTATGTTATATATACTTTATTACAATTTAAAAAAAAATATGAATGGATTAAAAGACTGTGGTACATCCAGACAATGGACTATTATTCAGTGCTAAAAAGAAATAAACTATCAAGCCATGAAAAGGCATGGAGAAAGCTTAAATGCATATTACTATGTGAAAGAAGCCAATCTGAAAGCCTACCTACTGTATAGTACAGCCCAACTACAGGTAGAAGACATTCTGGAAAAGGCAAAACTGTGGAGATACAGGAAAAGAATCAGTAGTTGCCAGGGCTTGGGGGAGGGGAGAGGGATGAATAGGTGGTGTGCAGAGGATTTGTAGGGCAGTGAAAACACTCTGTATGATACCATAATGATGGATACATGTCATTCTACGTTTATTCAAACTCACAGAATATACAACTCCAAGAGGGAACCCTAATGTAGACTGTGGACTTTGGGTGATGATGACGTGTCAAAGTAGTTTCATCGATCGTAACAGGTGTACCACTCTGGTGGGGATTTTGATAATGGGGGAGGCTGTGTGTACGGGGGCTCATGGGAAATCTCTGTACCTTCCCCTCAATTTTACTGTGAACTAAAACCAGTCTAAAAAAAGTCTTCACAAAAAAAGGGGGCAGGGTGCAAATGGAGTCTCCTGTCCCCAGAGATCTCTTTGTCTGGTTGAGGACACAGAGAGACAAGCCAGCAGTTACAAAGCCACGTGTTAAGAGATCTCGACAATGTAGGCAGCCTCAGGCGTCTCAGACTGGCCCTTCTCCAGCCCAGAGGGTAGAAGATTCTCTAGAGGCAGTGAGTCCCTTCCTTGTGGGGAGGCCTGCAGCCTGGGTGTGGCCGTCTCAGTGGGTCCCCTGACCCTCACTGGAGAAGTCCCTTCAAGTACAGCTTGCAGGCCACTAGGCCCAACCACTCCTGCCCTCACAAAGCACATCAGCTTCAGCTGCTCTATTCAAATTCATTCTGGAAAGTGAGCTCGGCCTTCATAGAAATGAATGTTGTGGACACAGCACTCTCCGAATGACCTGCCCGCTGCTCCTGAATCTCTAACCCAGCCCGGCTCCCTGTTACTCGGCTCTCCTCTTTCTATCCCACCTGCCCCATCTTCTTCCTAGAGCTCTTACAGCCACCTTGACTTCTGTTACCCACTTCCAGGGCCCTAGGCTGCACGCGTGTCAGAGGGTAGCTATCCTCTCACGCAGGCCAGTCCTAGGACTGGAGTTAGAGATGACAGTGAGATGCCCTAAAGCATTAGGACAAAGATAAGCAACGCTGAGCCGGGATGGCCCTTCCCGAGCAAAGCTACATTTGATTTAGGATAAAGGCATCTAAAGAAGGAATGTGCCCTTCAGAAGCGGCTGGCCACAGGAAGGGAAGGCGTGTCAGCCTGAAGGTACAGGAAAAACAAAGTCATTCATTCATTCATTCATTTACTCAACAAATAGTTTCTAAGCCCTTATCATGTGCCAGGCACTGTTCTAGGCATGAGGATGCAGACGAAAGGAAACACACAGGAGTCCTGTTCTTGTGTAGCTGACATTCTAGGGAGACAATAAAAAAGATAACTGAGACAAAGAAAAGATACGTCAGAGGGTGCCAAGAAAGAGCCTGGCAAGGGCAATGGAGATTTCCAGGTGCGGAAGGGGAAGACTGCAATATTTTAAAGGCCAGTTATGCTGATAAGTTGGTACTTGAGCAGACTTGAAATTAGAGAGTCTGCTATTTGGGTGTCTGGAAGAGCATTCTAGAGAGAGGACATTGCAGGTGCGAAAACCTGAGATGGGAGGATGCCAGGAGTGCTGGAGGAGCTGCAAGGAGGCCAGTGCTGGAAGGGGGTTTGCAAGTGAGGAGCCGCAGACAAGGTCAGGAAGGAAACGGGGAGCTGGACTATCTCAGGCCTGGTAGAACGCGGTAAAGACTTGGTGAGACACAGAGGTAGATCCCAGCGCTGTTCAGTGGGAGGGAGGCTCCCCAGTGCACTCTGAGCCTTCTCCTCCCAGTGGCAGGAGGGGTGCACTGGGCTGTCAGGGGCCGATACCTTTAAAGAGCAAAGGCCCATAACTGACCTCCTGCTTAGATTCCTGGCCCAGAAGGTCACCTGGTCATACCCTGGTCTCCCACAGACAGACAGGTCTTCTAGAGGGAGAGAATGCTGGCAACCAGGGTGTTGTCCTCACGGTGACACTTCTACTTTTCATTGTAAGTCGATATATAATATGGTTTGCTACAGTATGTTATGGTATAATGTAAACCAGTATAATACATATCCCCATCTCAGAGCTTGTATAACGTGACTCTAGCTCCCAGAGTTGAAGCGGCCCTGCAGGCGGGGTGGGGAAGGTGGACTAATCCAGTCTCTAAACCTGCCAGACTCCTGGACTAGGCCCCAAGGCCACAGTGTCCTCTCCACGGCTGTGACGTTTTGTGAGGCTGCGTGACAGCCAGTCAGCTGTCTTTCTCTTGGTACTATTCTGATCTCACCACTCAACTTTTGATCCAAACCGCTGAGCCTCACCCAGCCTCAGTTTATTCAACTGTAGAATGGGCATGATACTTCCAATCTCCAAGGTTGGCTGTAGGAACCAAATGAGATAAAACATCCGACAGCCAGCAAGGCTCCTGGCTTCCCATCTTGCCCTTCCTTCCCTGACCCAGACTCTCACCCCTCTTTTGCTGGGCCACTCCCAGCAGCACCTCCCCAGCCTCCCAGCTTTCATCCTCATGCCCGACAGCACACTGTAGACAGAGATGATGCTCCAAACTCCTTTAGCTGCACCTGGGAGCCCTCACTCTCTACCCCTGACCTATAAAGACACTATTCATCCTTTACCCAATGGGATGTGCATCTTTGCCTTTGTACATCTCCCTCTGGTTAGAACACCCTTCCTCTTCTCTGCCTGACGAGCTACCAGGCATCCTTCAAGGTCTAGCTGCAATGCCACCTCTCCTTGAAAGCCTCCCCAGCTCTTTCTGCATGGTCAGTTCTCTCTCCTGTCTGCCCACAGCACCCTATGCTTTCCTCTATCATAGTGCTTACTGCTACACTGGCTCTAACTACCTGGGTTTTAATTTTTTATCCTGATTAAAGCACAAGCTCCTTGAAAAAAAAAAAAAAAGCACAAGCTCCTTGAGGACAAAGAGAGATCATCTTCTCTTATGCCATATTTCACCAAATTTTGTCTGCCAACAAATTTTTAGACTCATCACTATTTTACGTACCATTAAGAAACAAAAAGGCGCTGCCAATTACATCCTGACACATCGCCTTCTTATTCCTTGGAATTTCTATATTATGCTTAGTGAAAGAATTCTTCAGAACTCAGAAAGAGTTTCGATATCATTTATTACTCCTGTGCATATGACATGTATTTGTCTATGAAATCAATTGGTTAAGGCATTAACGCTTCCATGGTGACTAGTACCTGTCCAACAGCAATTGGAAGAGACGTTGATTGTAACAACTATCCTAGTTTTAAAGATGTTAAAAAATGAGAAAGAAAAAAAAAGTGTCCTATCCACCCTCCCAATGCATGGGGCTGGGGTTCGATCCCTGGTCAGGGAAGTAGATCCCACACGCATGCCGCAACTAAGAGTTCACATGCCGCAACTAAAGATTCCATATGGGGCTTCCCTGGTGGAGCAGTGGTTGGGAGCCCGCCTGCCGATGCAGGGGACACGGGTTCGTGCCCCGGTCTGGGAAGATCTCACGTGCCGCGGAGCGGCTGGGCCCGTGAACCATGGTCGCTGGGCCTGCGCGTCCGGAGCCTGTGTCCGCAACGCGAGAGGCCACAACAATGAGAGGCCCGCGTGCTGCAAAAAAAAAAAAAAGATTCCCTATGCTGCAACTAAGAAGATCCCGCAAGCTGCAACAAAGATCCCGTGTGCCACAACTAAAACCCGACAAGCCAAATAAATAAATATTTAAAAAACAAACGAAATGTGTCCTAAACTCCAGGAAATACAGATTATGCCTTTCTGCTAGACTAGTATCTGGCACCAGTGGATGTTCAATCAGCGTAGGCTTGCTATTGCTTTGTGACATGGCCCAAGCCAATCTACAGTGAGAGTGGTCATTTCTGTATTGCCCTGAACCTCTCACATGTGTCCAAGCCATCCGGAAGGACGGGATGGCACCCAGGCTGTGCTGCAGGAGGTCATTTAAGGAGGAGCTGGAGGCGGGGGGACAGCCTCGGAGGAGGTCCTGGTTTCCTGGTGGACGAGAGGAACAGGGATGGGGTTTTGCTGGGCAGAGAGGAGGTGGATGTGAAGTCCTTCAAACCCCTACAAGTTCAGCAGAGTCAGGCTGGGACTATGAAATTTGGAGCACAAAACCTCAGTTGTTAGAAGTCCGTTTTTATTTATATATAAACGTTTGGACCCCACATCCAGAAACAACAGTAAATCTTGGGCTCTGCCCTCTGTCTCCTGCTACCCCACTCTCTTTAACTGATGTACAAGCTGGAAAAGGGACTCTGTTTTTTGGATAGCGAGAGATGGAGAAATAGAAAGTTATAACCTAAGGAAAGTAATAACGTGTTACGGCCAGAAATGCCCCTACTGTGTCTCCATGTGAATGTAATTTTGTTTGAACAAGTTGAACTGAATTTTATCTGGCTGATCTTGAATGTGCAACTCACACACACGTATAGAATTTATGCGAGGGAGAAAAAGAAAGACCCCCGTTGCTTGGTGTCATATTCTAAGCTTAGATAAACTTGGGAGGCTGTTCTCAAGCCTCTGACATTTGGCTACCCGGAGCCTCACTCTGTGCATGGACGAGCTTGTCAAAACTCAAGTGGGTTTGGTCAGCCCAGATACTTGACGTCACACAGAATAGGAGAGGTGGGGGGAAGAGGCTTGACTGTATCCTGGGAAGAGGCCTGGATGCAAAGGCAGGGCCATCCCATGCCTGCTGGGTGACCCCAGCACGTATAAAATGGGGCCTGTGGACTTCCCTGGTGGCGCAGTGGTTAAGAATCCGCCTGCCAATGCAGGGGGACACGGGTTCAAACCTTGGTCCAGGAAGATCCCACATGCCACGGAGCAATTAAGCCCCTGCGCCACAACTACTGAAGCCCACGTGCCACAACTACTGAAGCCCGTGCCCCTCGAGCCCATGCTCTGCAATAAGAGAAGCCACCACGGTGAGAAGTCCACGCACCGCGACGAAGAGTAGCCCCCGCTTGCTGCAACTAGAGAAACCCGCACACAGCAACAGACCCAACGCAGCCAAAAAAAGAAATAAATTAATTAAAAAAAATAAAATAAAATGGGGCCTGTGAAGCCTCCCCTGTGGGCAGGGGTGAGAGTTCACCAGGCATTTAACAACTCATATGGCAGGGAAACTGCAATGGGTTTTCAGTGGTCCCCACAGTGCCTGGAGTTAACCCTTTAGTTGCTGGATCCGAGGAAGGACCAAGGGACAGTGTGGTGAGGGACACTCAGGACAGTTGCTATTTATTTACAATATTGATATAATATCATAACAAGCCACTGGACTGGACCTGTGTGCATCATAGGACTGGCAGCCTGTCTGTGGGCTTTCTGTGAAGATCAAATGAGATTAGCAGATGAATGAATAAGTGAGTGAATGAGTGTGAGCGGTTGGGCACACGCATTGTGCTCGTGAGTGAAGAATGCTCTCGTGCGGTAAATATTTGTTGGACATCTTCAATGTGCCAGTTTTCATGCCAGGTGCTGAGGATGAAAAGCTGATTCAGAAGGAGCCCTTCTTTGGAGAGTCCTTCTTGGGGCAATAAGTGATGGGTGGGAAGGGCATCTCCTGTGGAGGCAACAGTATGAGCAAAGACACAGAGGCAAAAACAAAAGAAAGCAAAAGCAAACAAACAAACAAACAAAAAACAGCTGATCTTGTTCTGGAAGCAACAAGTTGTCGTGTGCAGTATAAAGGTTGAGGCTGGAAGCAGCAAGAGATGGGGCTCCTGGAAGCATAAATAAGGGCCAGTCTTGTGAGGGCTGAACACTGCTGTGTAGGAGAGTGAAGGATGGGCAGCGGCAGGTAATTTTCACACTGAAAAATCACAGAAGCAGTGTGAAGCCTGGCTTCCGAGGGCTGAGACTGGAGGCAGGGAGGCCACTCAGGGAGCTATTGCAATAATCCAGGTAAATGACGATGCAGCAAAATATACATTGGGAAAACAATTTTTTATTTTTTTATTTTTTTCTGTACGCGGGCCTCTCACTGTTGTGGCCTCTCCCGTTGCGGAGCAACAGGCTCTGGACGCGCAGGCTCAGCGGCCATGGCTCACGGGCCCAGCCTCTCCGCAGCATGTGGGATCTTCCCAGACCGGGGCACGAACCCGCGTCCCCTGCATCGGCAGGCCAACTCTCAACCACTGCGCCACCAGGGAAGCCCGGGAAAATAAATTTAAAATATTAAGTTTGGGGTTTTTTTAAGTGGAAGAGTGAGAGAGAGAGAGAGAAATAGGGCCAAAACTTGATCAGCAAACCTAGTGAAGAGAAAGTAACATATTACAGAAATATAGTCAATATTTTATGATAACTTTGTATGGAGTGTAATCTATCAAAATATCAAATTACTGGGGCTTCCCTGGCAGTGCAGTGGTTGAGAATCTGCCTGCTAATGCAGGGGACACGGGTTCGAGCCCTGGTCTGGGAAGATCCCACATGCCGTGGAGCAACTAGGCCCGTGAGCCACAACTACTGAGCCTGCACGTCTGGAGCCTGTGCTCCGCAGCAAGAGAGGCCGCGATAGTGAGAGGCCACACATCGCGATGAAGAGTGGCCCCCGCTTGCTGCAACTAGAGAAAGCCTTCGCACAGAAACGAAGACCCAACACAGCCCAAGATAAGTAAATTAATTAAAAAATATATATATATCAAATTACTACATTGCACACCTAATATACTATTATAATATTGTATATTATGTAATATACAACATTGTAACATAATATTGTAAGTCAGCTACAATTTTTAAAAAGAAGCGGAAAAAAGAAAAATACTTAGAGGGTAAGGTTAGTAGGACAGGAAGTCAGGGAGAAGAACTCCCAGGTTCCTGCACTGACTTAACCAGAGGTGACAGTGTTACCAAGACCAGAACCAAGGGACAAGCAGGTTTGAGAGGAAGATATGAGGGACGGTTAAGCTGGAGGAATCTAGATCGTCCAAGAGGAGAGCTTCAGTAAGCAGGTTCTCCTCCTAGTCCCAGAGGTTTTCCCAGGGTTTGCTTTGGCTCACACTCTGCAAGCCCTGGGACAAGAAAGATAATTCTATGGATTCCAGTCACTTTACCATCGTCCTCGTTTAAAGGAGCTGACACCTTGTAGTTTCCAAACCTGGCTAAGGATTCTGCCCAGCCTGCCTTTTTTCCCCTTGAGTATTGAGGCGTAGCCTACATACAGAAAAGGGCACAAACCATAAGTGTACAGCTCCACAAGCATGCCCTTTGGACTCTATTAAAGACCTTAAAAATACTCACAAACACACACACACACACAAATATGAAAATAGAGGCCAGCCTCCGCTCTAAGAACTTTCATCTCAGGTGGAGGGGCTCTGAGCAGTCATGGCCATGACAACACCATCAAGCCCAAACGCCCTACTTCACACAGAATATAAGACCCTCTGGCATCTGACCCCTTCCCACTTCTTCTCCCTCATCTCCTGCGAACACCACCACCATCCCCTTCCCAAATCCAGCCCCGGCCTCGCTGAGCCTCAGTGTCCTGGACGCCGACCGCTCACCCATCCATCCACACCTGCTATGGGTTTTCAGGCTCATTCCAATGCGTCCTCTTCTGTGAAGGCTTCCTTTTGTATTCTCCTATCCCCACCCCTATTGCAGCTCATTTCTATCACTACTTCTTTTTTGATTTTTCTTCCTTCCTTCCTTCCTTGCTGTGTTGGGTCTTCACCGCTGTGCACGGGCTTTCTCTAGTTGCAGCGAGCGAGGGCTACTCTTCGTTTCAGTGTGCGGGCTTCTCATTGCGGTGGCTTCTCTTGTTGCAGAGCACAGGATCTAGGGGCGCGGGCTCAGTAGTTGTGGCTCATGGGCTTAGTTGCTCCACGGCATGTGGGACCTTCCTGGACCAGGGATCAAACCCATGTCCCCTCCATTGGCAGGCGGATTCTTAACCACTGCACCACCAGGGAAGTCCCCTTTTTTGATTTCTAAACTCTATCAGCACAATTCCATGGTTGTCTCTCCAGACTGAGGTTGAGTACACCTTAACTCTATTTGGACGCCATTACCATTACTGGGCTCTCAAAAAATGTCTGTCTTGACTTGTGATTGCCAAAGGGGAGGGGGTGGGAGAGGGGTGGACTGGGAATTTGGGATTAGCAGACACGAACTATTAAATATAGGATGGATAAACAACAAGGTCCTACTGTATAGCAAAGGGAACTATATTCAATATCCTATGATAAACCATAATGGGAAAGAATATGAAAAAGAATGTATATATATGTGTATATATATATATATATACATATATATATGTATAACTGAGTCATTTTGCTGTACAGCAGAAATTAACACAACATTCTAAATCAACTATACTTGGGACTTCCCTATGGTGCAGTGGTTAAGAATCTGCCTGCCAATGCAGGGGACACGGGTTCCAGCCCTGCTCCAGGAAGATCCCACATGCCACGGAGCAACTAAGCCCGTGAGCCACAACTACTGAGCCCGCGAGCCACAGCTACTGAGCCCGCGAGCCACAGCTACTGAGCCCGCACACGCCTAGAGCCCGGGCTCTGCAACAAGAGAAGCCACTGCAGTGAGAAGCCTGTGCACAGCAATGAAGAGTAGCCTTCGCTCGCCACAACTAGAGAAAGCCTGAGAGCAGCAACGAAGACCTAACGCAGCTGAAAAGATAAAAAAATAAAATAAATAAATCAACTATACTCGAATAAAATATATTTTTTAATGTCTCTTTTGAAGAAAGGAAGGAAGGAAAGACTAGAAGGATGGAGGGAGGGGAAAAGGGAGGGAGGGAAGAACGAAGGAAGGGAGGAAGGAAGGAATATATGAGAGAATTCACTTTTATTCTCAGTTCTGAGCCTGACAAAAATGTGTTGGCTATGGAAGAACAGGAATCAGAGGCCCAGGCTGGAGTCTGAACTCTACAGCTGACCAACTGTGGACCATGAACAAGCCAGTTAACCCCTCTTCCTGATTCCTTCCACTCTGCAAATGTGATCCTCAAGCCAGGAGTTTCAAATCATAATAAACAGTATGTTAGTGATCTCATTTCTCTATTTCCACCATCTTTCATTCGGTCTCCACTCATGTGAATAGAGACTGATGCAAAACATATTTCTTTTCATTTCTACCCTCTGAAATGTAAAACTGAGACACAGAGGGAGAGAAACAAGAGATGCTGAATTCTTTCTACACGTGATACAATAAAGTTAAATAATATGGGTTTTTACTGTCCTACAAGGGAGCCGGATCAATAGCTTGGTTGGCAGCTCCACACTGGCCCCCTCTCTCTCTCCACAAGGGCAGCGAGATGCGTACATTCTCAAGGGCAAACTGGCCAACCACCCCACATCAGTCATTCTCTTTAATGAGCCTCCTCCATCAGACCCCGTTCTCTTGTACACAATTCATTTTATTAAATGGCCGCAGCTGCAATTAGGAGTGGGCGAATCCAGGCATGTGTTTGGGTTCGAGATGTGTCTTGTGTGATGTTTCAAATACTTCGGGTTTGGCAAAAGCCAAGACACATTCTGTCAAGTTCTTTTTCCCCTTCGTTTTTTAAGCCCGTGTGGATTCGAGAGAAATGTGGTCCATCTGATTCTCATTCGTTTTCGCCTAACTCAACAAAAAATTGTCTCGGAAGAGCTAGAAAAGGTCCAAGTAGCAAATCCAGCCTCTTTCACCAAAGCCTTCTTACAATCTCTGTCTCTCCACCCCATCATTTTGACATTCTCCAAACAGGCCAAGCATTTTCATTTCTTTGTGCTGTTGCACTTGCTCCCTGAGCCTGGAATGTGCTTCCCATTTACCCCCTCCTCCGCCCATTGATTCCTTCTCCCCAAGCCCAGTCCAAAGATGGTCTCCTTCATGAAGGTTTTCTCCATCATCCAACTTGCAAATAATCACGCGGTCCTCTGAGCTCCTGCAGGACTTCACCTGGAGCCCTAACTAGCCCTCTATTCGGTTCTGCTTTGTGTTACATTTGGTTGTTGAACCAGGTAAGTCAAACCCTCACTGCTGTCCACCTGCGTGTGAAGCCCTTGACCTTAATTAAAGGCCTTCACAAGGAATGGCAGACAAAAACTGGCATTTGTGGGAAAGCTGTTGCCAAAACCATTAATTATTGTGTCTATCAATGTCCCTAGGTGGGCTTCCAGGTGAGAAGTGAACTTGAGGCTTGAGGACCGGAAATAACGATGGGCTTTTTCCTCTACGATAATGAGAGCTATGAAATTCAGCTTGTTCTCTTTTTCTCTCGGCTGCCAGGAAGCTAAGAAGCGGATCTGATGTTCAGTCCTAGCAACCGTATCACATGCCAGCTTCCTTCTTTTTTTCGTGGACTTGGTTTTCTATTTCTACATTATTAGCGTATAAAGGAAAAGAAAATCAGGCATTCATTGTGAGTCACTTCAAAGTCTCTGTAGAGTGGCTAAGCAAAAGCAAAAGTAATAAGGAGCTATTCGTGATGATTTCACCTGCAGAATAGATCTAGGATTTAGGAAAGGTTTTGCTTTTAGTCTTAGGGTTTTCATAAAATATTTGAATCTTTTACCAGGTCCATTACTAGTTAATACAAAATCAGTTTTTTAACTGAAAAATTAATATTTAATTGTTAAAAATAGAACTGTTTACAACTCTGACTTCCCCCGGGACACAGCCCATGTCATTCACATTCTTCTCTGAATCCTCCTTCATACGGTAGAACACGCTGTACATAACTGGCATTCGTCAAATATCTATTAAACGGATGAGGAAAAAGTTCTCCCAGGTGAATTTAGAAGCCAAAGAAGGAGCTGCGGGATCTGTATCTCTAGACACTCCTGGGTTCAAAGCCCAGCTCTGGCTGACCACGCAGCCCTGAAATGGGCAGCTACTCGGATCCATCTGAATTCCAGTTTCTTCATCCATAAAATGAGGCTTTAACCACTTCTCTTTCAGGGTTATTTTGAGGATTAATTCAGACATGAGATGCCTAACACTGAAAATTCCCTTCCTTTTAGTTACATGAGCTCGTGGGCAGAAAAAAACATTGTATTTTTAAATTTTATTTATTTACTTGTTTTGGCCATGCCGTGCGGCTTGCGGGATCTTAGTTCCCCGACCAGGGACTGAACATGCACCCTGCAGTGAGACTGCTAAGTCCTAACCACTGGGCCACCAGGGAATTCCCCATTGTATGTTTTAAACAGGCAACTCACCACCAGAAGCTGCACTGCTGGGGAACACAAGAGGAGGTACGCGGGTGAATGTCATTAGCTGGATAATGCATGCTCTTCAGAACCACAGAAATGGTAAAATCTTAGATACAAAAGAGAATCCAAGCCCATAGGCTTCTTCCAAAGGAGGCAGTGGCCCTTGCTAGTCATAGACATCAGCAGTTTAGACAGAAGAGATTCTGCTCAATCACAAAATGTGAGACGAGTGATAGAAGAAATAAGTAAACTTTTTGTTTTTAACATCTAATTGCCCTGATAAACAACAAGGTCCTACTGTATAGCATAGGGAACTATATTGAATATCCTGTGATAAACCATAATGGAAAAGGATATGAAAGAGAATGTGTATATATATATATATATATATATGTATAAGTGAATCACTTTGCTGTACAGTAGAAACTAACACAACATTGTAAATCGACTATACTTCAATAAAATAAATTTTTTTTAAATACAAAAAAAGAAAGAAAGAAATTGCCCTAGAATTGTTGTGGAATGGTTTTCCTCAAAATGGAATACAAGTACTACTGATAGGACTCAAGGTGATTTTATATGGCATATGGAGAAACATTTATTATTTTAATCATTATGCATTATATGATGTGTTTTTATAAAACATTGAGCTAGCACAGCCAAACTGTGATACTGCACAAATTATTATGAAGTGTACTTTAAAGTTTTAAAATATTTTTTAAATGAGTGCATTTAAAGAAAAAGTGATCATATCATGACTGGTAGAACCTATCTACACCAAAAAAATGTAACATAGTTCTAGAATTACTGGAAGTATAGAAAATACAACTTTAACCTGCGGGTCGTGAGCAACTGTTTGATTTAAGGGCAGTCATGACACTGGGCCCCTCATTTGTCCCCAGATGACTTTCCAAAGATTCCCAATCCCATCTACACACTCTACTTCGGCCCCACTGGATTTCACACCAGTCCACCTACACACCCTGTGTTCTCCCACCTCCATGCCTTGTTTTGCCTAGACGCACCTTGTCTTCTCTCTCTGCCAGGCCAACCTCAAGCAGAATCAATCTCTCTCTCCTCTGGTCTCCGGCACAGTCTTGTGCACAATGCTTGCTATTATGACCTCGGCACCTTGTGTTACGATTTCTTTCAGGGGTGGTCCTAGGCAATGCCTTGGGTTTTTTTAATTATTTTTTTCTTTATTGAAATATAGCTGATGTGCCACATTATGTCACTTTCAGGTGTACTACGAGGTGATTTGACATTTGCATACATTATGAAATGATCACCACAATAAGTCTAGTAACCATCTGTCCCCATACAAAGTTATCATGGTAGTACTGACCGTATTCCTTAGGCTGTATATTACATCCCTGTGGCTTACTTATTTTATAACTGGAGGTTTGTCCCTCTTAATCCCCTTCACCTATTTTCCCCAGCACCCCCTCCTATTCTCTGTATCTATGAGTCTTTTTGTTTTGTGTTTTAGATTCCACATAGGTAATATCTTGTTTGTCTACGTGCCCCGAGTCCCTAGCCTAGACCATTAAACAACTTTAAAAAATTAATAACTTAGAAATACCATTGAGGCACGCTAGGTTTAGGAACTTAAAGGCATAAATACTTGTCTTAATCATCGGGGATCATAGGCCACAAGGAGAACATGACTTTCCTCTCCCCACTGCACTCCTTGTACACCCCAACTAGGTGAGTTCCCCTTTTATAAGCTTCCCTGCCCAGTGCCTTCTCTTTCATAGCAGTGTTTGCAGTTTGCTATTATTTTCTGTGATTATTTGATTAATGTCTTCTCCCGGCAATAGACTGTAAGCTTCCTGTGGGCAGGATCACATCTGCCTGTGTTCACCATTGGCCTTTCAATCAATGCTCAGCACTGAGCCAGACACATAGCTAAATATCAGTCATACGAATGAATGAATGAGCTTTTCTCCACACACACACACACACACACACACACACACACACACACACCACGGGCTTCTAGCACCTACATTGTTGTAGAGATCACTGAGTAGGCAGATGGTTGACACAGACCAATGTAAACTCTCCTGTTTGTTTTTCAGACAGATTACAGTGGAAACATGATGCTTGCCAACTAGAAGGGGAGAAATTCAAAATGGTAAATGGAGCGTTCTCGCTCACGGGGCTCCATGAGGGCTTCACAAACACCAGGGAGCCAAAATAAATGTGTCAAAAGTCTACTCCAGCAAAAGAGAATTGACCGTGTCCCTTCAAGAATTTTCCCAGCCAGCGAGAATAAAAAGACTTTGAAGAGGACTCAGGAAACCAGGGAATATATTATCTGTGCCGACAGCTTCTCAGAACTGGGAGGACACTGGGACCACAGAAAGAAAGAAGAAGGAAGAATTGGTGTCCTACTAAAAGGAAGGCAAAGCCACTCTAAAAATTGCTTTTGTCTAGCCAGACAACAGATTTCCTAAAAGGATCAAAGCTACTCTACCAGCTCAGTTTTCAGCAGAGTTGCAGGGAGGGTGAAGAAGAAGAAATGTCTCAGCCTTGAGAGCTAGCAGATGTGTTGCTTTTTCCCTTTCTTACTTGAGAATATCTAGGCTGATGCCGTCCAGACAAAGTCAAGAATGGACCCAACCATACAGATTAATCCTGGTGCTTTGGAGCCACAAGGGACTGGCTCCACTCCCTCCTTCGTGTGACAGATGAAGAGTCCGATGTGCAGACAGAGCCAGTGACTGACCCCAGCTCACGCGAGCGTGAACTAGAGGCCAGACTGCCCAGTTTCGTGGTCAGGCTCACGTCCCTGCCCACCCTGCTCTGTGGCTGCCCCAGACCAAACAGCAAGCCTCTTCCTGCCCCCAGCCCGCGTGCCAAACAGAGGTGATTGGCTGCAAGCTCTGCTTTCAGATCAGCCAGTTGAGGGCCACGTTTTAGTTCATCCATGGTCTTTATCAAAGTGGTTTTTCTATCCCGCGGGCATCCCTGAGGCATCCGCACTCAGTGCCACCTTGCAAACAAGCAGTGAGCCTCTTGGTACTATCTTTTCTTAAATATCTACTGGTTTTAGGCAACCTCAACTAATCAGGTCCCAGTGGTCTGGAATACCAGACAATATACGTTGACTGGTCCCGGAGCTCCTTGAGGGCAAGAACCATTTTTTACTTACTGGTGCAGCTGCAATGCCAAGGCTAGCGTCTGGCTCATGGCAGGATGGCAAAATGGGAGGATATCCAAAAATGGCACAGAATCTGAAATTGAAGCCAGAAAGAACTGTGTTAGAATCCTTGGCCAGAAGCTTACAAAGATGCCTGACCTCTGTGGGCTTCAATCTTCTTATCTGTAAACTAACACAAATACCAACTACCTAACAGAATTGCTACAAGGACAGAAGATGACCTGCGGAGAGCATCAGCACATGGGACGCTCCATCAGTAGCCCTTACAATGACATCCTTCATCATTGTAGATGCAAGGAAAAGATGAAGTAAGGCAAATTTTTGTTTTTCGGCTGCGCTGCGCGGCATGCGGGATCTTAGTTCCCCAACCAGGTATGGAACCCATGCGCCCTGCACTGGGAGTGTGAAGTCTTAACCACTGGACTGCCAGGGAAGACCCGTACGACAAATTTTTAAAGTGGTTCTTTTCTAGACGCAAGAAATAAAGAAAAAGAAACAACAAATGCAATTACCCAGCCTGTGAGTGGTCAGACTTTCCTCTGCTATTTATTGTCAGAGCTTAGGGCCCTGCTTTAAAGCCAGCCTTGCCTTATCCCAGCTTCTGCTTCATCTCCCACTGAAGTCATAACGCTGGGCTCGCTCTCTGTCTATTGACACAGAGAGCCTGTGAGTCACAAATTCAACAGGATGACTTTGCTGTAGTGTGATTGACTGGAAAACGTTCCCTCATCTGAAAAACTTTTTTTCAAGCAAATGGACATGCTTATTTTTGCAACATGGAGTGCAAGCTCTGTGTTTATTTGACGTTGGTCTCTGTGACATTCCAGCTTGGCAAGGGAGGGCTCACGACGTTCACGACCTGCCTTGCAAAGTGACATATATTTTTCCCTCTCCTTCTTCCTTGCTGCCGACTGTTATATCTAAAGCAAACAGTCGCAGCACAATAGTTAGACTGCACTTCAATTTGGTGTTTACTTGACATTTACACACAGGCCATGCTGGACAGCTCAGTCATTCCAGTACGGGGGCCCGGCCAGCAAGCACTGGATTCCACTTGTGCTCAACCCCAAGCAACACAATCCTGAACCAGCTAGATGATGTCTTGAGAAGTGCTTGCGCGGCTGGGTTTTACTCTTATGCCTGAATTAGTGTATGTTAGGGGAAGAGGTGCCAGAAGGTCCTCAGCCATCCCAGAAAACATCTCCTTGATCCAGGAAGGGCATATGGGTCTTGCTAATACCACCCCTCCTCCCTTTAAGACCAGCACACACACTGTCTCCTCATTCACTCTAAGACAGATCTAATCTAGTCCCCGGTGCGAAATCTCCCCAGGACTGGGCACGCATTACTCATTTGATTAACTTCATCTCCAGTTCATCCATTTCCTCCTCTGTATAATGGAATGAATGACACCTACATCACAGGATTATTGAGGGCACACATAGGCAAAGTACCTGAGGCAGGTTGAAGTGCTTAGAAGGTGCACTGAAAATGTTGGTTCCCATCCCCTCCTGAGGTCCGTGCTTCTGGTTGCAGGAGGGAAAGGGGCTCAGGGAAGGGCAAGTTATGGGGGTTCCTGTCAGTGCAGTTTGATGCAGGGAGGGAGGCTGGGACTTGACTGGGAGCCAAGATACGTGTTCTATGGTCCCAACTCTGCCAGTGTGTGTCATGGGCAGTCACCTCTCCTCCCTAGGCCTCTGATTCCATACGTGCAAAGTGGAAGCCTCTGATTACATTCAAACATTGTCCCATTTCCACACCCGCAAAATCTGGAGGCGGTCCAAACAAACTGCCCTACAAGGTTGACTAGCCCCAAAGCTGATATATGGAGACGCCAGTATTTCAAAGGAGTAGCAGGGAACTATACTCAGTATTTTGTAATAACCTATAATGAAAAAGAATCTGAAAAAGAATATATATATATATACATATATATAATACTGAATCACTTTGCTGTACACCTGAAACTGACACAACACTGTAAGTCAACTATACTTCAATTAAAAATAAATAAAAACAAATGAACTTATTTACAAAACAGAAACAGACTCACAGACTTCAAAAACAAACTTATGGTTACCAAAGGGGAAAGTGGGGGGGAGGGATAAATTAGGAGTTTGGGATTAACAGATACACACTACTGTATATAAACTAGATAACCAACAAGGACCTACTGTATAGCACAGGAAACTCTACTCAGTACTCTGTAATAACCTATATGGGAAAAGAATCTGAAAAAGAATGGATATATGTATATGTATAGCTGAATCACTCTGCTGTACACCTGAAACTAACACAACATTGTAAATCAACTATACTCCAGTATAAAATAAACATTAAATTAAGAAAACAAACAAAAAACATAATACATACATAAAGGAGTAGCAAGAGAATAAGATGCTAACACTCAGTGCTGGGCAGCATGTAATACCTTCACACCTGGCTAATGTGAATGGAAATGCTGATGGGAATGTAAATTGATGGGAATGTAAATTTTTTGAGGAGCAATTTGATAACGGGTGATAATGTTAACCTAGTAAAACAATCTGTATAAATTGAGCCTAAGGAAATAAGCGAATACATCTAAGGGTGCACGAGGAAGTTCTGGAATAGTGAAAAATTGGAAACAATCTACATGACCATCGAAGGGAGACTGATTAAATACCAATATTAGGAACTACTAGGGTGTGTTTAAAAAATAAGGTATATCTATGCATTAACATGTACAGCTGTCTGTGGTACAGTGCTGAGAGAAAATAAAAGCAAATTTACAAAGCTGTGTGCAAATGATAATTGGTATTTAAAAAATAAACTTTAATATTTCTATAGATGCATAAAAATTCTGAAAATTTGTACACCAAACTGCTAATCATAGTCATATCTAGATTAGCAGGATGTGGGTTCATTTTTCTTGGGACCACATTTATTGATTGATTTTTTTAAGTAAGCAAGCATTAATTTTTTTATACATTTATTTATTTATTTTTGGCTGCGTTGGGTCTTTGTTGCTGCACGCGGGCTTTCTCTAGTTGCGGTGAGCAGGGTCTACACTTCGTTGCAGTGCACGGGCTTCTCACTGCGGTGGCTTCTTTTGTTGCGGAGCATGGGCTCTAAGCGCACGGGCTTCAGTAGTTGTGGCTCGCGGGCTCTAGAGCTCAGGTTCAGTAGTTGTGGCTCACGGGCTTAGTTGCTCCGCGGCATGTGGGATCTTCCCGGACCAGGGCTCGGATCCGTGTTCCCTGCACTGGCAGGCAGATTCTCAACCACTGCGCCACCAGGGAAGTCCTGCAAGCGTTAATTTTTGAAATCAAAAAAAAAAAAAAACTTTTAAAATATAAAAGGAGCAAAGGATTTTTTATTAAACATAGTGTATTCAACAAAAGTGTTTTCTGATGCTCCTTCTGATGCCCTGTTCAGATGACAGTAAAGGAATTGAAAAGGCAAAACCTACCAGGACAAAGAGAATGGGAGCTGGGAAGCAATGGACATATAGACACAAACTTAGATCAGAGGAAGTGAAAAACTAGGCACACTGATTCCAAGGGGCAGGACCCTTGGAAGGCCCAGGATGTGGAGACCCCAAGTTACTCAGAAAGTAAGGTGCATGTGGGGATGGAAACAGGACTATTGATTGAAAGCCTATATAAGTAGCTGTTGGAAAATCCATTAATCTATCCATCCATCCACCCACCTACCCACTAATCCATCCATTCATCCATCCAAGTAGTCAAGCCCTAAGATTCCCCCGCTACCCGATGACTACTTTTCCCCCAACTTGAGAAGAAGATTAGAGCTTTATTCACTGAGGAAACTGATCTAAGAACTCTGGAGGGAAGCCGGCACAGCTGAGGACAGGAGCAAACAAGGACGACAAAAGGTCAGGCCAAATAAGGAGAAGTGATGCCACAGGCCTCTTTCCCCACGTGGGCTCCAACAACACTGGCTGCCTCACTTACTTAGCTGCACAACCCTGGGCTAGTCAGTTTTTTTTTAAACTGTAAAATGGGGTTCACTTGTTAAACAAATATGTATTGAGCACCTACTATGAGCCGGCAAACTGCATTACGTTTTGGAATAAGAATAAGTCAGCCAGGGCCCTTGTCCCTTGAAGCCTGCATTCTAGCGCATCAGTGGCAGTGCCAACCTCAGAAAGTGCTCAGCGCAGTATCTGGTACCGTGTCTGACAGTCGTGATGTTAATTATTACTTAGAATGTCCCCACTCCTGATTCCTGCAGGGAGAACACAGCAGACCCTTCCAGTACTCGCAGGAGAGACAAGCTTAGAACTTTGCCAAGAGTGTTTACCAGTATATAACTCTCCAGTGGTGAATTTGACTTTGAAACTCCCCGCTGTCCAACCTAAATCTGGACTGGCTTATGAAGGGTCAAGGTCACTGGCTTTCTAGATCGGATACAGCCCAAAAAGGGCCTTTGCAAGTCATGGCACGAATCCAAGAAGTGTGATTCCCAAGTTAATTTATACCTGGCCCTACTTAAAACAGTGTCTTTGTGAGGTTTTAGGTGAGCTTGGTCCTTAGTTGTTGCATCTGCCGTGATGCTGGGATATCCGGTATAGGGGGGTGGGTAGAATTTTGGGGAAAAGCTTTTTGGTCTTCAAACCAAGATACTGCATCATCTCCCAGTGTTGGGTACAACAGAACCAATTTCAAACTTATCAAATGGGGATAACTATGTCAGGTTTCATTGCTAGAGTGCAGAAGCTAACACTGATGGTGCCTTTCACACCCAATGTCTCAGTGCTCACAACAACTTTGTGAGGCAGGTACACTCATAGCCCCATTCCACAGACAAGGAAAGTAGAGGGCAGCTAGATGACATGCCCAAGTTCATCCAACTAGTAAGAGGCAGCACAGGGCCTGGAATCCAAATTCTTGGGTGGCCATCCCAGCCATCTCCTCCTGCGTGTCTGCACTTTCATCCCAAGCTTTTCCTTCATCCCCCATAAGCCAATGAATTCTGTCTGCCAAGACCTCTCCTTCACTGAGTTGAAGCAAGAGGGGGCAAAGAATCAAACTCAGATGATGACACTCTAATCCACACTAACACAGACCAAAGATACTCTTGCCTTTAAAGAAACCCAAAAGAGTCTCTATTTTAATGGAAAACCGAGTTTGCTGAATGAAACACAGAACGTTGAAATTCAACAGTTCAGTGTTTCCCGTAAACACTTGACTCTGAAATCTTTGTTGGGTAAGTGCAGCAATCCGAAAAATTCATCAGTAACTGACAACATAGACTGAGGGAGTCTCTGCATAGATTACCTTGTTGAATCTCTATTATGATGCTGGAAATTCCTCTAAGATTAGGTAACTATTCTAGGGCTTTCTCTTTCAAGAAGCTTCTGATCGTCCCTTGATAGAAGAAAAGCCTGTGTCTACATTTGAGCTAGCAACTTTGAAAAATACATCAAGCACAATGTGATATATTTGAGGGCTGCCAGAAATTTATTCTGACCTTTTTTTTTAAACACGGACACTGGCCATCCTCCCAGCACTCTTCCCACCAGCCAGTATATTAAAAGTGATTAACAAACACAATGTTTGTGAGAGAGTGAACCGCAGGATAATCAAATGCATTGTTATTATTTTTTAAAAAATCATTTCCTTGGCCAGGAGTACATAATGTCAAATTGGCAAAAATAACCTATCCTCTTGTCTGGCCCACAAACTGGAAAGAAAATTAAACACAGAATTGTTTGTTTCTTGTTTGCATTTCTCAGGGTGTGAAACACTCATTTTCAAACGCTCAGAATCCCTACACTTTCCATAGTGCAAAAATTTGACTTCCATTCTGATTTAAACCAGGGAACCATGTTTTCCTCAGAAGGGCGACATTGTACTGGTCTAAGAATATGAGGTGCAGAAACTTTATTTTCCTTCAGTTTTACTGAGATACAATTGCCATGCAGCCCATGGAGGCTTTTTAATTAAGGAGATAGAATCTTCCAGAGTATAATAATGTTTTGCTTCTCTTTTCAATGCTTATTTTCCCTGGGGAAATTCTTTACCAGGCCAGGAAAATTTGGTGAACCAAGTCAAGGAGAAAATTCCAGGAACAGGTTTCTCTGCTGATTTGCCTTCTTTGCCGATTCATTTACTTTAAAGGCTAGATTTCTTTTCAAAAGCGTAATATCAGGATTCTTCTTGGGGCCTTGAAAACAATCATAGTTGATAAAAGATGGTAAATGTTAGACCCTAGTAATTTGTTAAGATAAATATTACTACTATGTATCTTACTCTTAAAAGATATTACGCTGTACTTAGACATTTACAAATAAACAATCTAAAAAGAGATTTTGGTTTTTGTTTGTTTGTGTCCTCTTAACATCTCAGAACAAGCTGAGGACACTGAAAAGCCCGAATTTAACATATTGCTGTCAGAATAGTTCAGGTCTTTAAGATAATCCCATTAGGTGTAGAATTTCTTTTTAAATAGCTTAAAGAATGTATGGGCCTCACATTTTTGGGCTAAGAATGTAGCTTAAGTGATCAAACCTAAAGGTTCATGAAAAAGATTTTAATTAAATTTCTGAGAATTGATTTTTTAACGTCTGCGATTCATTCTCTGCTCTAAAAACTTCAAAACCCAATGTTTGGGTTTTGAAAGGCAATGGATTTGGCTCCAGAAAAGAGTGGACACTTTCTCTGTCTGGTTTTGGTTTGGCTTTGGGTTATTTTTGTTTGTGTTTTGTAGTTTGTTTTATTACAATGCCTTGGCCTGGGCTGTTCCCTGGCTTTTTGTCCAACTGTTTTGAGAGAACAGAATTATGAAGGACTTTATTTTCTGTCTCCTTCATAGAATTTTTCAAAGAAGAGAAGTGGGTGGAAGAAGAGAAGGGACTGGAAAGCAGAGGACCAAGCCAGTGAACTCTCCACCAGAGACAGACGTTACTGACAAGATAAGGGCAGGGCTCAGGGCAGGGCTCCCAGATGAATCCTTTTACCCAGGCAGCTTTGCTGGCTCCCTTCATGCTACAATGTATACTCGCTGGGCATTTGTCCTAAAGACGCCCCAGTGGAACAGCAGCCACAAACAAGTCGGCAGATAATTGCAGTCCGCTGGGTAAGTAGCATAGAGCGAGTGGCCACATGGCTTTATTAGAGCTCAGAGGAAAGAGGAGGAATCTAGCAGGGACTACACAGACCAAGGGACTATTAAGACAGGCTCAGGAGTCTGAGGCCGTTGAGAGCCCGAGGGGAGAAAAGGCATTTCAGACGAGAAAACAGAGGAGGAAAATGCACATTGTGTATTCAGAGACTTGAGAGAGCATCCAGTTAAAGTTGAGGGAGGATGGGATCAGAGTCTGGAGATGATCCTGTTAGTCTGTCTAGAGCCAGAGTAGGAAGAGTTTGGTATACCAGCCTAAGGAGTTTGGTTTTGCTCCTTTAGGCAAAGGGGAGCTGATGAAGGGCAGCTGGGCAGAAATGGAACTGGTGGTGATCTGAACAAACTTGATTAGATCTGGCAGGGAAATTCCAGTGCGACTATGATTGTTTTTTATTTTTATTTTTATTTTTTGGCCACGCGGCATGTGGGTGGGATACCTTTGTTCCCTGACCAGGGATCCGACCCGAGCCCCCTGCAGTGGAAGCACGGAGTCTTAACCACTGGACCACCAGGGAAGTCCCTCCAGGGGGACTGTGGGGGAGGTGGAAGAAGAAGACAACAGTTGGGACGCTTACAGCAGTAATTAAAAGTGATAAATGAGGAGGGCTTGAACCAAGGCAGCCCAACTTGATCGTAGGAGAAGGATAACAGAGATATTTAGGAATAGAAGTGGTTGAACTCTGCGGATGCCTGGATGCCCAGGTCAAAGAAAATGAGGCAGGAGTGGAGGGGAATCTAGGTTTCTAGCTTGGTAAGCTGGGGAAGGGTGATGAAATATGGTGGGGAAAATTATGGTACGCGTCTGAGTGGATTGAGGTTCTTGACCCAAAGGGGGATTAATGGGCACACAGCTGAGAGCTGAAAGGGAGGTCCTGCACTAAACACCTTACTTGGATAATCCCATTTATAGTCCTCATTATTTTAAGCAGTAGATACTATTAATATCCCCATTTTGTAGAAGAGAAAACAGGGAAAGTGAGGTCAAGGAGCTTGCCTAGCTAGAAAGCAGCAGAGCCAGAACACAAACCCAGGAAATCTAGTGTTACAGCCCACTTTCTTAACCTCTGCACAGGACTGAGGTGGAAAAGAGGCTGAGAGTTTACCAGGACATGGGAGTCACTCAGAGGCTGAGAAAAGCTTCGCCACCTTGAGAAAGTTGCAAGACCCTCTCCCAGTTATTTATCCGCAGGGATTTCATTTCAAAGCAGTGGTTACTTAAAAGTATCTCTTGCTTTCACCTTCTGCAAAAGCAGCTTTTCCCGAGTTCTGTGGCCTTTATGCACAGACACCAGGCCAGGGTGCTGCCAGGTACCCAGATCCAGTGTCCGATTCTGGCTGCGGAGTCCTTCCCTTGAAACACTATGTCGCCTCTTCAACCTATCACACCCCTCCATGGCTCCACATGAACCCCTTGGCACTAGATGGTTTCCATCACATCTTCTGCCAACTAATGCAATTTGTGCTGGGGGGAAAAAAATCTATTTTATAACTCCAAGGACATTATATAATCAACTTCCATACCACAAAACTTGTAGTATCAGTTTGCTGAAATAAAGTCACAAGTATTTAATTCTCCTTGAAAGGGTGTCTTCCATTATTATTTCAGAGTGCAGTTTAGTCATCAAATGTATACTCAGCCTCATGTTTATAAATTATACAGGGCAGGGGTTTAACTCTTCTGGACCTACCTGTTCTGAGGAGGAGAGGGAGGGTCATAACCCTGATGTCACACCGGGCACCTGCCTTGAAAGGAGATGATTTGTGAACTTGGAGTTCCTTACCTCGTTTAGAAACGTGGAGCAAATCTACAGATTTCCCTTTATGATGCAATCAGGAATAACCAGAAAGTTGCCTGCCACAAAGAGGCACTGGCTTCCCTCCTCCAGAAAGCTGTTTGGAAACTACAAGTTGGTCTTTTTAATTGAGCTTCAGAATCTTCTCTTGATTATGACACAATAATAGTGGTTTTCCAATTCATCTGTGTAATATTGTTTTTTCATTGTGGTGGTTACTTCTGTCGAAGGGGAAGGGCTACTGCCTTAGATAAATGGGAGAAAAGCAGAAAACTCCTCATGCACTGGCTACCTAAATAGGAAATTCCAAGTCCTGACAAACATTTACATCATGAAGGTGATGGCTGCCAATCAAGGCTTATCCAAGTTCAATGCAGTTTAGGAACCTTGGCCTTGATGGTAAAGTGGATAACTTCTCCATGCAATCCTCAAGTCCTAGTATCCCAAGACATGTCTGCCATCACAATGAAAGGAACAGCGGAGGAGGTAGCAGGTATCTTTCTTTCTTGGTTCCTCCTTTTGAAAAGGGCAGTATTTTCAGAGTTAAAGTAACTGGCTGGCTCCTATGGGGTGGGGTTGAAACCCTCTAGGCCGCGGAGGAGGTTCGCGGGGGGGTTCCTGCCAAAGCATGCCCTTCCCCCAGCGGCAGGATCTCGCAGCCATTGGCCAAAGCCGGGCTGGAGGATGGAAGTCATCCTCAAGGGCTTCCAACTCTCCGGACTGAGCGGGATTCCTGGCCTTGGCATAAAGGGTCGAGTGGATTCATTCGGGGAGCGATGCATTCCAAGAATGCTTCTGTGGTTGGCAAGGAGTGGAAAAATCAAGGATAACAAATATTCTGAGGAAACCTAATAGGTACCAGGATCGCAGGACTCAAACAAACAAGGTGACGACTTAAAGTACGAGGTAACTGGATCTCGATGAGGGTGAGCGCACACTGCACAGGGCAGGGGCTTCGATCCTTTTCCCGGCCCACCTCCTACCTTTTCTCTCCTGGGCTGACACCCGGACGGGACCGGCCGCGTTTACTGACAAGGGGGCTCGGTGGAAAGGGCGGGCGGAGCCCTGTGCTCGCCTGAATCCAAACAAAACACCTCGCAAGCCTACGTTTAGAAAGCGATACCGAACACCACACTCACGTTTAAAAAAAAAAAAAAAAAAAAACAGCGCTGTTCGCAGAGAAGATGAGGACGAAAACATTTCCCGGCTGGAAAATTACTGATCACAAACTAAGGGGGAGTGGGGGAGGGGAGGCAGTTAGAAGACTGAAATAACGACCGCCGTTTCCTCTTCTCTGCCCTGTGGGCAGGCACGGCTGCCGCGAGCTCCGTGTGCCCTTTTCGGGAATCGGGGTCCCAGCGCACCGTTCCACTTTCTGGCACGGGGACACTTTCCAGCTAAGTCCCTTTCGGTGGGTTTGACCGCTCAGAGCCTAAGCCAAGGGAGAGTTGCCGTTTGACCTTTACCTCGCCATTTCACCTCTCTCTGACTCAGTTTTCTCATCCATAAAATGGAAAGGAGAGTTGCGTGCCTTGCAAAGTGCTTTGAGATTCCAGCTTGAAAGGTGTCCCCACGCCTCACGCCCTTCTCCTCTCCCCCACCTCACAAAGTGACTCTTGAGCCCTTTCACTCCCTCGCTCGCTCCTTCAAATATCAAAACTGTAGCTCCATTTCCAATTCCGGCCTCTTTCCGCCCTTTCCAGGCGGGGAACACCCCTCCTCCGGCCTTCTCAGGCTCCCGGTCCCAGCCACGCAGCGCTGGGCACCCGCCTCTTCTCTGTTCCCCCACCCCCATCCGGCAGAAGAGCCCGCGAAGAACCGTGCAAGGCAAGGCCAAACGCCCGCACTGGAGCTCGGGCCCTAGAGCCGCGGTCCTGAGTGCGTATAAGAGGGACCCGGGCTAAAGGAGTCACGCGGATAATCGCGCTCTTCTCTAGAGCGCAGACAGCTCGACAAGCGCGTCCCGGGACTGGGGTGGGGGGCGCGTTACCGTCCCCCTTCGCCCCTACCGGCCTTCTCGACCGTGAACTTCGAACCCAAGGAGACGCCCATGGCGACACCGACCGTCCTGGTCTCGCGGCGACCGGACCCGCGCCCCGTACCCAGAGCCCCACGCCAGGCCCGCTGCCGCCACCGCCGCCGGCGTCAGCGCGGCTCCTGCCCGCCAGCTGCCGGGCTGGCGTCACAGACCGCTGGGCCCCGCCCGCGCCCCTCCCTCCTCCCCGCCCCCACGTGCGCCGAGTTTGTTTATTTAGCTGCCACGGCAACGCGCGGGGGGCTGCGGGAGGGAGGAGAGAAGAAAGGCAGGGGGCGGGGCCTGGCGGCGGGCCCCAGCACACAGCGGGTAGGAGGCGGGGGGGAGGGCGGGAGCCAAGAAGTTATAAGTAAGGAGCGCGCCGGCGGGCGCCGGCAGTTCCCCGGCCCGAGAGAACGAGCGCGGCTGCGGGCGCGCGGGGAGCAGAGGCGGTGGCGGGCGGCGGCGGCACCGGGAGCCGCCAAGTGCCCCTCCCCGCCCCTCCGGCCCCCCACCCAGCCACCCGCCCGCGGCCAGCGCCCATGGCCGCGAGCGCCCCGCGCAGCCCCCCGGACTCCGCGCCCCGCGCCGCCGCCCAGTCCGCAGATCCGCGCCACCGCGGCCAGTCTCACCTGGCGGCGCCGCCCGCCAGCCACTCCGGCCACAGCCCCAGCGCCCACGGCGATAGCCGCGGCGACCGCGACAGCGGTGGCGGACGCTGCTGAGTCGAAGAGAGCGCAACCCGGCCACCGGACCTACTTTTATTCGCCTTGCTGATTGTCTATCTTTATGAGTTTACAACTTTTCTAAGAACTTTTGTATACAAAGGAACTTTTTAAAAAGACATCTCCCTTTTATATTTAATCCAAAGAAGAAGGATCTCGGGCAGTTTGGGGTTTTTGGTTTTGGCTTCGTTTCTAAGTTCCTTTTTTTCCCTCTTCGTTGACTTTGGGGTTCGGGTACCCCACTGCTTCGGACTCCCGAGGATCTTCTGGGGCCCAACATTAATGAGGTAGGTGCGGCGCGGGGCGCAGGGAGGGGTGAGGGCCGGTGGGACACGCCAGAGTGGCAGTCGAGAGTGGCCCCTGACTCCTGCCCCTGTGTACTCCCCACCCGGCCCGCAGGCAGCCACCTGGCGAGTCTGACATGGCTGTCAGCGACGCACTGCTCCCGTCCTTCTCCACGTTCGCGTCCGGCCCGGCGGGAAGGGAGAAGACACTGCGTCCAGCAGGTGCCCCGAATAACGTGAGTGTTGCTCCGGGCCTTTGGGATCCTCCGGTGGACTTCTGTGGCTGGGGTGGGGACGGGCGGAGCCCTGGGGTCACCGAGAACCACCGGACGACGGGGAGGAGTGGCCACCGCACGGGCTCCGCAGCCTTCCCGGGATGGCTTCCGCGCCCTTGTCTCAGCTGTACATGCGTGTGGTCCGGACGCTGTGGAGCCGCCGGGGGTGCACACCGGGTCCGCACATATCCCGGAGCGTGCAAGCGGCAGGGCGGGAGGTGTCTGTGTACCCAGACGCTGGCTGGGCCAGAGTGAGCTTGGCGCGTAGGCGTCCCCTTGGCGAGGGCGCACCGAGAGAGCCTCGGTGTCCCAATTCCGGGGCGGCGGGAGCGTCCCCAGGATCTGGCGGGGGAGGGACCCAGGCTGGCGAGCCGCGGCGCTGGCTAACACGCAATCGGGCAGACACAACATAACATCCTCCATATCGACGCACCGCCTCTTCTCGGACCCGGGTGTGGGCCATGACTGCAGCGCTGGCACCCGTAGTCCCCGGGCGCTTCCTGCCTGCCCGGTCCCCGTGTCTAGGCGGTGTAGGCGCGGCGGGCCCACCACTACACTGGATGGCAGTTAGGGACAGCACTGACGGTCTCTCTCGCGTCCTGTTCCCGCAGCGCTGGCGGGAGGAGCTCTCCCACATGAAGCGACTTCCCCCGGTGCTTCCCGGCCGCCCCTACGACCTGGCGGCGGCGACCGTGGCCACCGACCTGGAGAGTGGCGGAGTCGGCGCGGCTTGCGGCAGCAGCAACCCGGCTCTCTTACCCCGGAGGGAGACGGAGGAGTTCAATGATCTCCTGGACCTGGACTTTATCCTCTCCAACTCGCTGTCCCATCAGGAGTCAGTGGCCGCCACCGTGTCCTCGTCGGCATCAGCCTCATCCTCGTCCTCCCCGTCGAGCAGCGGTCCTGCCAGTGCGCCCTCCACCTGCAGTTTCAGCTATCCAATCCGGGCCGGGGGCGACCCGGGCGTGGCGCCGGGCAGCACGGGCGGCGGCCTCCTCTACGGCCGGGAGTCTGCACCCCCTCCGACAGCGCCCTTCAACCTGGCGGACATCAACGACGTGAGCCCCTCCGGCGGCTTCGTGGCCGAGCTCCTGCGGCCCGAATTGGACCCAGTGTACATTCCACCACAGCAGCCGCAGCCGCCAGGTGGCGGGCTGATGGGCAAGTTTGTGTTGAAGGCGTCGCTGAGTGCCCCTGGCAGCGAGTACGGCAGCCCGTCGGTCATCAGTGTTAGCAAAGGCAGCCCGGACGGCAGCCACCCGGTGGTGGTGGCGCCCTACAGCGGCGGGCCGCCGCGCATGTGCCCCAAGATCAAGCAAGAGGCTGTCTCTTCGTGTACCGTCGGTCGGTCCCTAGATGCCCACTTAGGCACTGGACCCCCTCTCAGCAATGGCCACCGGCCTCCTGCGCACGACTTTCCCTTGGGGCGGCAGCTCCCCAGCAGGACTACCCCGACCCTGGGTGCCGAGGAACTGCTGAGCAGCAGGGACTGTCATCCTGCCCTGCCGCTACCACCGGGCTTCCATCCCCACCCGGGGCCCAACTACCCTCCCTTCCTGCCCGACCAGCTGCAGCCGCAGGTCCCACCGCTCCATTACCAAGGTCAGTTCCAGGGATTCATAGTTGGGGCTGGGGAGCCCCGCCCCGGCGGGGCACACGGGATGACGCTGACCCCACCTTCTTCACCCCTAGAGCTCATGCCACCCGGTTCCTGCATGCCGGAGGAGCCCAAGCCAAAGAGGGGGAGAAGGTCGTGGCCCCGGAAAAGGACGGCCACTCACACATGTGATTACGCAGGCTGCGGCAAAACTTACACGAAGAGTTCTCATCTCAAGGCACACCTGCGAACCCACACAGGTAGGAGGCCAGAAGCCGCGGAAAGGAGGGGGGCTGGTGTCCAGCCTCACCGGCTGACTGCGGACACTCCTCGGGGCCTCCCTTGGGATGTGGGGCGCAGTCTATCTCCTCCATCTCCTGGACCACAGGAGAGAAAGCAAACCGGCGCCTACTATTGCTCAGGAGCCTTTTGCTGGGCGGATGGTATCAGTGCATGAAAATGCAGTTTTGTTAGGCCTTTGAAAGGCAGGGAGATTCCAGGCTGCATGTGGGCCTCTTCTAGCTTGAGCAAACCATTGCCCTTGTAATCAAGAAATTATACTTGGCAAAAAAAAAAAGAAAGAAAAAAGAAAAAGAAAAGAAATTATACTTTGCAGCGCAAAAGCATGGTATTTTCTTAAATCAGTTTTTTGTTTTCTAGGCTATTTTTATTGCTTTTTTTCCTTTCCCAGTCTCACCCCTCCCCCTTTCTAGTCGTAACAATTAGGTTTTATTTAAATCCCAAGGACTTAATGGTTAGGCTTGCGGAGATTCTGGTTTAAGATTGTCACCGCAGAGAATTTGTTTGTGGATGTAAGTAGGTATATAAGGTCACTAAGGCACAGCAGTCATGAATAATGTTGGTACAGGAAAAGTAGCCTCCTGTCACTTTCTAGAACCAGTTCTGGTGGGATAGGATATTACTGATTTGGACCAGGAAGAGGCACTAGCGGCCATAGTTTCTAAATTCACTTCCTCCACAGCGATATCTTAGCTCAAAAGAATGAAAACGTTAGTCCAACAGAAGTATAGGTTTAAGTGGTCTTTGTTCTCTGTGATAAGCTATCTAACTTCCCCTAAAAAAAAAAAAAAAGAGCAAAAAATTCCTATATTCCTGCTTTACGATCTAAAATTTAATCTGGCCTTAAGAGGTATAAAGACCCTGGATCCTTTCGGAATGGGGTGCTTGGGGAGTTGGTTGAATGTCTGGCCTCTATGGCCAGTTCTTAATTCTTTCACAATCGCTTCCAGTGGCTTTATTTTCCTTTTCCAGGTGAGAAACCTTACCACTGTGACTGGGACGGCTGTGGGTGGAAGTTCGCCCGCTCAGATGAACTCACCAGGCACTACCGCAAACACACCGGGCACCGCCCCTTCCAGTGCCAGAAGTGTGACCGGGCATTTTCGAGGTCGGACCACCTCGCCTTACACATGAAGAGGCACTTTTAAATCCCCAAACAGTGGATATGACCCACACTGCCAGACAAGCATTCAGTATTTTTTACCTTTCACACTGTCTTCCCGGTGAGGGGAAGAACCCAGCTGGAAAGCACTACAATCATGGTCAAGTTCCCAACAAGTCAACTTGTGAATGGATAATCAGGAGACATGAGGCAACCAAATGACAAAGAACAGATGGGGTCTGTGACTGGATCTTCTATCATTCCAATTCTAAATCCAACTTGAATATATATTCCTGGACTTACAAAACGCCAAGGGGGTGACTGGAAGTTGTGGATATCAGGGTATAAATTAGATCCGTGAGTTGGGGGGGAGGGGAAGACCAGAATCCCTTGAATTGTTTCGATGCAATATAAGCATAAAGATCACCTTGTATTCTCTTTGCCTTCTAAAAGCCATTATTACGATCTTAGAAGAAGAGGAAGAAATTCAGGTACAGAAAATGTGTTTTAATAGCCTAAACGATGGTGCTTGGTGAGTCTTGGTTCTAAAGGTACCAAATGAGGCCAAAGTTCTCAAACTGCTGCATACTTTGACAAGGAAAATCTACTTTTGTCTTCCGATCTACATTTATGACCTAAGTCAGGTAAATACACCTGGTTTACTTTAACCTTTTTATGCAGACAGTCTGTTATGCACTGTGGTTTCAGATGTGCAATAATTTGTACAATGGTTTATTCCCAAGTATGCCTTAAGCAGAACAAATGTTTTTTTCTATATAGTTCCTTGCCTTAATAAATATGTAATATAAATTTAAGCAAACTTCTATTTTGTATATTTGTAAACTACAAAGTAAAAAAATGAACATTTTGTGGAGTTTGTATTTTGCATACTCAAGGTGAGAATTAAGTTTTAAATAAACCTATAATATTTTATCTGAACACTGTTTTTGGTTTTTGTTTTTCCCCTTGAAAAGCACATAACAGAAATTGCAGTTTAAACCCACTGGGTAGGCATGTGAAAAGCACACCAAAAAGCCAACTTTATCTCGACAGATTAAAAGAAGACTTTTTAAAGACTAAACCTTACCTGGTTCAGGTTCCTCGTTCAAATGTACTTTAAAAAGTGCATGAAAGCAGTTTCCCTACCTATGAACTTCCAGGTAGAAAGGGCTCAATAATTCTTCAGTTTGCTCAGTTTAATATAAGAGTAGTTATACCCGTTCACATGTTAAAAGCTCTTTATGGTTTTCCTTTAAAATTAAATGAAAATATAAAAATCTCTTTCGAGGCCTGCCCTTGCACTCAGAACAATTTATGTAACAAAAGAACCTCCCCACAGTGGAAAACCCCAAAGAACGTGGTTCCACAGTGCCCTCCTGAGGATTAAAGGATTCACTTATGCTTTGTGTAACAGATACGTTACTTTTAGTTATAGCCCCCAAAGAGGGCAGAACCAAAGTTTCTGACAGATTTTTAAAACTTCGTCAGTCCTCTGAAGATAAGCCAGCCCCATTGTTTCAGCTGACTGAAACTAAAGAGGCAAAAATGACTCAGTCACAAAACCAAGTGTAAAGTAAATTCAAGTAGATCTTAAATGCTGTTTTTGGAAGTTGGTAGCATATTTCTCAAATTATTAAGGCTTAAAACTTTGCGGTGGATACCCGAGAATCTGAAGTTCATTTGTGGCTGTCACAAAATGGAAAAAGCATTTGTGACACTTGTTGACACTATATTTGTAATGGTAATGTGGGTGACTAATTAACATTGTCAAGCAGACAGAAGCTGACTGACATTTTCTTTAGACTGCTTATTACCTATCCATTATAGCTAGTGTTCAGAGGTGTGTTTGCACTGTGGGTACATTTTATAAATGGAATGAAAAACAGAAATTCATAAGAGGCTCATGGTGGATCAACAGAAAGTATTTTCCTTGGCTTTTAAGAGTCCAGCACGACTGGAAAACATGGCATGTGTCTTAGCTTAAAAGAAAACAGGTGCATCAATAGGATGGAATTTTATGTGGCCAAGAGCATATTCAAAGCATATTTAATGACATGAAAGATGCTCATGGTATGTTAAGTGGAAAAAGCAGGATATAAGACTATAAACAGTATGATTCCAATTGTATAAGTTCAAATGTGTGTGTGCATTGAAGGAGAGAGAGAAGCAATCGAAAATTAAGAGAAAAGACTGGAAGGAAACACCAAAATATTAATACTGGTTTTCTCAGATTAAATTTTCTAGTTTCCAAATATTCTCAAGTAAGTGTCTATTTTAAATGGAGAAACGTTTTAAAAAGAGTACTGGCGCAATGAAAAGCTATTTATTTTAAAAAGCGCAATTAAAGCTATTCAAACAAAAAGCCTACATTCTAATACATTATTTTTGTATTAACTTGTGGTTCCTGCTCTTGGAATCCACCTTTCTCTTATATAGAGGTTTCTGGCACATAGTTTGTGTATGGAAAGTGTTTATCAAAAAGTTCTACCATTTTCCTATTCACTAAGTGCCTATCATCTCAGGTAGAAGAAACGTCATTCATAAAATATCAAGACATTTTAAATGTATTCAAATTTTTCTGATGTCATAGGGAAACATCACTTGCATTAACTTTTTCTAACCTGAATAAGAAAGCTTCAGTATCTAAAATGAGGAAGATTTTCCAAAAATGTAACAGGACAAAACTATTCAAGATGCACAAATAGCTAAACTATTTACTTTAGTACCTATCAGTTCTGAGCTCCTAGGTGTACTGTTATTACTGCATTACAGAGCCGTTTATACTGTATAATAAAGAGTACCTAATAATTGAGATGCCTGCTTATTACATTTTTCTCATGACATTTAATTTTATATGTCCTAGATTTTAACTTGTGCGCACACACACACAGGATCAACAATAGCATTTCCTCCACATCAACAGACTTTCAGTCTTTCTCTTCCAACAAAATGCCTTTTCCAGCAAAATATTCTTTCAACCTGAGAACCTGTTTGACTCCTACCGTCTTGTTTGGGTTTGTTAGAACAAAACAGGAACCTTCACCATCTCAAGTAGGATTGGTGGGGATGAATCCTCTTCCTTTCAAAAACTGTTCGTTTTTAGAAATAAGCAATGTTATTTCATATTTGGAGATTCACGATTTTTACATATAATTTCTTTACATATGAGAAAGTCCAGGTAAGTCCGTCCTTATGCTATGGAAGCAAGTCTGCAGGGAAAATACTAAAACAAGCCCGTGGTGGTACCCGCTGTACTTTGATCTATGGGGATATCTAAACTTAGCAGCTTAGGCAGCCACCTGTTCTATGATACGTTCTGGCTTCTGAAGCTCCGTTCAGCACAGTAAGAATTTGTAGTCCTTATTCTCTCTCTTTCTCCCCACCTTCACCCTTCTCCCTCTCTTATAAAACGCATAGACACCATCCTAGACCTACACAAACCTTTTTTTGTGTATTTATTATTTTGTCATTTTATTTGTTATTATATATTAACCTTTTACGTATTTTATTTCCTCGTCTTTTCTTAGCACCTTTTACACGCTATTGTACAGTGACATGTTTTTATAGCGATAAGCTGAAGCTATGTACTTCCTAAAGGTCGTTTATGAAACTATCATTCACTGTTCACATGCAGAGTACTCAGTCAATAATATTTCATACAAAACCACCAAGAACTCTCTACATAATGAATGCTGTGGAATATAGCACGGAATGTTCTACCTGTGAAAATGCAGAGAATACAGTTGCAATCAGAATGCTGTATAAAGGTTTTTTTTTTTTTTTCACATTAAGTGAAACTAAAATGAAAGTTGAGAACAAGACACCCTTTGGAAGGCTTTACCTTAAACAAAAAAGTAAATTTTGAGTAAATTTCTCACCATCTCCTAAAAAACTAACAAATTCTTAAATCCTTCTGAAGTACCTAGGGGTTCAATGCCCTGGTCACAGTCTAAACACAAAGGAAACCAACTGCTAAAATGTTAGCATAAACACAGAAAATCTTTCAGGCTGGTCTCTAGGCTACCATAGCCAGCTGACTTAGTTGAGGGGGAGGAAGTGCATGGGGTAGGAATCTCAGTCAAATTGCTTCTCTGGAAATATGAACGTAGGGAGCCTATCTTTTTAATTGTTTTCTACGACGCCAGTGCTATAATATCACTTTTTCGAATTGCTTCAGTCTTCTCAACACCCTAAATGAGTCAGCATGTTGCAACCCGTCTTCCCAAATGTCCTGTGCCACTTGTTCTTAAAGGAAAAGGAGGAAATAAATATAAATCTAATTTAATAGCAACGACAGGAAATAAATTCACACTTCCAGAATCCCTTTGACATCTGAGTATAGCTCCTAGAACAATTTTCATTGATACAACACAATAATTATAATGATATCCCAGAGTATGAGGGCCATTTGCTATCCTTTTGTGTTTCTTTTCATGTCTATGTTACATGTTATCATCTAAACAGAATAAGAAACGAGAAGTAGCTCTTTATGGAGAGATAGATAAATAGACGGATAGATGAAGCTGCAGGTGGAGATTTGACAATTATCTAAAATCAATTAGGGCAAACAGTCAACCACGTCCAGTCCAAGGTATCTGAGGCCAGGAGGTTGAGTGGGGTTACAACACCTATCTCACCTATAATATCTGTATCTGTACTAACTGGCACTAAATAACACATTACTGAATGGTGGTCAGATCATCATGAAATAAAGCCAATGCACTCAGGCACTTTACCCTGCACACCCTCTTAAAAGCTAAAATGGATAAATAACTTTACAGGGAAATTGAAGGAACTCTTAGATACACTTGCTGAAAGCCAAGGAGATATGTGAATTGGTGCAAACCATAGGCAGAGTCTCTTAGACATGACGCATGGAAGGGATCTTTTCAGTAAAGACAAGAATATCTCTTTGCTGATCGGGTCACTTTTTGCTGGTGTATAGTCACCCCTTACTTCTGCACAACTCTGTGAGGTCTATGAAGCATTTACACACTCCATTACCTCAATTAAGCCTCACAACAAAAGGTAGGGGTGGGATTTCCCTCTCTCATCCCCATTTTATGGACGAGGAAACCGAGGTTCCCCTCACAGATTAGTGTTTTGTTTTTTTTTTCCCATTCTTGCTGACATACTCAAAGCGTTTCTCTTCTAATGCTTCTGTCCTCAGTCTGCTGGGCAAGTAGGGCTACAGGCAAATGGATACACCCCAATTCAGAAGGATTTACTAACATCCAGGTTCTTCCAGTAAACCTGTTTAGGAGTTAAAAGCCCCAGACTTTCTGTCTCCCAATTAAGGTGCTATTTCCTTTGTCAAGGCAGACAAGATGGGGACGTTTCCTGCAGAAGTTTTCTGAGCTGGTCACTAATATGATCTATACTTTTAGTTTGAGGTGGAAGAAAAGCACCTGTTTCTGTCCCAGCACACAGTTCTCCTGGTCAAACAGATCTGGTCAAGCCCCTCCCTTACTCATTACCTTCCCAAGGTCCCTAGGGTGTACTGGATAAAGAGTTAAATTGTGGCCCCCAGCTGTCTGTCCAGTATCATCTCCTTAAGTACCCAATCACACCTTAAGTGTACCAGCCATGCAAAACTACTCTGGACCCCCCAACGCAGTATGCCTGCTTCAGCCTTTGAGCCTTTGCTGGCAGGTGTAGTTCTCTGCTGCTTCTGGAAAGATCCATATTCCCCTGACAAGCACTTATATATCCTTCATAGCGAGTTCTTAATAAGCCCTCCCACCCCCTCAATCTAGATTTTTCGTTAAAATCATATCCTGGACTTCCCTGGTGGTGCAGTGGTTAAGAATCCGTCTGCCAATGCAGGGGACATGGGTTCCAGCACCTGGTCCGGGAAGATCCCACATGCCGCGGAGCAACTAAGCCCGTGCACCACAACTACTGAAGCCCGCGCGCCTAGAGCCCGTGCTCCGCAGCAAGAGAAGCCACTGCAATGAGAAGCCCGCATACTGCAACGAACAGTAGCCCCCGCTCACCGCAACTGGAGAAAGCCCACGTGCAGCAACAAAGATCCAAGGCAGCCAAAAATAAATAAATAAAATTTTAAAAATCATACCCATATAGACTACAAGATTTTATGCACACCATTATATATAAAGTAGATAAGCAACAAGGACCCACTCTATAGCACAGGGAGCTATATCTATATCTTGTAACAACCTATAATGGAAAAGGATCTAAAAAAGAATACATATGCATGTATATATATCACACATACAAACGTATATATATAATGTGTATATATATAACTGAATCACTTTGCTGTATACCTGAAACTAACACAACATTGTAAATCAACTATATTTCAATAAGAATTAAAAAAAAAAAGACTTTATGGGTTTGGCTCCCCCAACAGACACGAGCTCCTGAAGGGTACTGGGAGCTTCCCTTCTTCGTCCTTGAATACCCACAGTTACTGGATTTAATTGAATACAACTAATCATTTATTGACTATTTAGCCCAAATCCTGGCATTTCTTCTTAGAGGACTCCTCCTTGCCAGGTGATTTTCGGCGTTGATTCTGGAAAGAATTTTGTTCATATGGGCGGGGGTTGATGTGTATTAGGGGAGGCAGATGGGTGTCAGGTGACCCACTGGAAGCAGTTAGGGGACAACTGGGCATGGCCTTCAGGAAGCCAGAATTTGGGAAAAGAAAATATTTTATTCTTCCCTTTGGAAAACCCATTGTGCCTCCTTTCAAGGGCAAAAATATAAGTGTATTGTGAACATACGACAAACTATGAAGGTTTTTGGTTTTTTTTTTTGAAAAAAACACACTTTAAAAGCTTTGCAGGCACTTTGCGTTCTAGGATCCTGGGTGGGCTAGTCTGCCCGAATGAGGAAGGGTCACCTATTCTTCTTCAAGTTTGCTGCTCTTCAAGCTTGAGACTCTCCTCGCTGCTTGGATGACAGTAATTTTCTGACTTCTGAACATGTCTAAACTGTTCTAGAAAACTGACTCTAGAAAACAGTGCACGGAACTGACAAATGCCCCTGCCTTTGAGGCAGTTACCGCCTCACAGAGGAATGAGCAACAGACAGCAGGCACTGAAAGCTATAAAATTACACAGGCTGTTTGAGCAGGAAAGGGTCTTCAAGACCTTTTAACTCAAGGAGAAAACTGAGGCCGGGATTAAAGACTGGATTTGCCCAAGGTCACATCAGGTGGGGATCTGAATACCAGCCAGGGCCTAGGTCTCGCTTAACAAGCCAACCGGCTGATGGCTCTATCCTGAGAACCCAAGGGAACATTAGAGGCTAATACAGATTTTTTTTAAGACACATGCAAAAGGATGGTTTTAAAAGGAAAGTTCTAAATTCAATGTGATGTTGTGCTCCGATGTCCAAAAAAGTGTTTCATTGATCTCTATTGTGCTTCTATTATAGTATCGTGTTACCAGCTGAAACAAGGACTATTCACTTACCACGGTGCCCCTCTAGGGAACACATAGGAAAAAATGTAAAAATATAATTCTGGCTTTGTTCTGCTATTTCCATGCAACTTCATTCAAACATATATAATCTGTTCAACACCTACCTTAACAGCAACAGTGCAAAGAGTGATGGAACCGAAAATGAATACGAATATATAAATATGCCTGTCTACAGATATTTTTTTTCCTAACGCAATTGCTCTGCTAAGGGTATAGAGTGTAAGTTAAATGGAAATCAGCATGCTAACTCAGTAAAACTTGTTTACCTCTCTTGGAAAAGTGATCGGAGAGTTCTCTGAGAGACTCGACCACATTGACTACAACCACATGAGCCATTTCTTTCCCTTCGGTTTTCTTAATTGCTTATTATTTCGGATACCTCCAACTTGTTTATCAGGCGCATGTCAAAGCACGTTAAAACGCGTTATTCAGGTTCGGCGTGAAGGATTTAGCCTTATTTGACAAGGTATCACAAACTTCTGTTGAAATGAGTGATTCGAGTAAAATGGAGCTTAACCTGCAAACCCAGGTAACTTGGGTTTCTATAGATCGGAGATTGCATACCTAGACCGGGGGAACAACCTGATTTTGCTTGAAGCGCAATTAACTTTATGGCTAGGCAGCATAACTGACTTCATAGGCTACTTTGGTGCCAGGTGCCAAAGCTTGTAGAAAGAGGGGAGGCTTTGGGATCCTAAGAGATGCTTTGCATTAAAGACTTTGTTAGGTGAAGCCACTCCGGCATGGGAGTCTGATTTGCAATTTGTGCCTTGGAAAAGGATTGAGATCCCTATTGTTTAATGTTTGCATCTCAATTTGCATTTGGAAGCGCATGCCCTCTTCTAGGTTTAGAGTTTTTTTATTTTCATTTTCTTGTTCTGATATACAATCAATACTGCCTGTGAAAAAACTGATACAACTGCACGGCCAAATGTTTGCACTGATTAAGGAAGTCAGGTAGATTGGTTTTCTCTGTGAATGGTGGAGTCTACCTGGGCTCCAGCAATAGTGAGCCAGTAATCTATCTAGCAACTGACAAATAACTCATAGGTAAACAAACATTTTCATTTATTATTCCTTAATTAGAATGCATGGCACTTTGCTTAAAAAAAAAAAAAAAACTCACTGCAGAGGTCTGACCAGACAGTGGACCTACAAAATGAACTGAAAGAAAAAAATCCTCTGACCACCTCAGGACATATGCGAATACATCCATCCAATGTCTTCCTTTATAAGGAAAGGTTTGAGAAGAATTATTTTAGGTTTGCAATAACAAAATTCTCAGCTGTACATGATATTTAACTACCTGTCCTTTGGTAAACAATTTTAATATTTGCTTTGACAGTGTTCCCAGATTGGACACATAAAACTTGGAATAGAAATTGCATGAGGAGGGACTTCCCTGGTGGCACAGTGGTTAAGAATCCGCCTGCCAATGCAGGGGACACGGGTTCGAGCCTTGATCCGGGAAGATCCCACATGCTGCGGGGCAACTATGCCCGTGTGCCAGAACTACTGAAGTCTGCATGCCTAGAGCCTGTGCTCCGCAACAAGAGAAGCCACTGCAATGAGAAGCTCTTTCACAGCAACAAAGAGTAGCCCCAACTAGATAAAGCCCGATCACAGCAACAAAGACCCAATGCAGCCAAAAATAAATAAATTAATAAATAAATAAGTTTGTACATATAAAAAAAGAAATTGCGTGAGGAGGAACAATTTCTTAGATTGTGAGTTTAAGAAGTATGGTTTATTTGTTTGTTTTCTTTTTAACTCTTCATCCTTTGTCTTTGCCATTGACCACAAGAAAACGTTTCTTGCATGTTTGGAGGAAGGTCCTGGGAACTCGGAGTTGCTAGTTGAGCAAGCTGGAGGTAGAAGGAAAGCATTCACATTCATGGAGCACCTATGGCATGTCAAGGACTTTGCTAGATGTTTGGGGATTTGTGATTACGCCCATTTTGTGGTGGAGAAGACTGAGGCCCAGAGGAGGCAAGTGACTTACCCAAGGTCACACAGCTGTGATGGGAAGCCAGATCTACCCGATTCCTAAGCTCAGGCTCTTTCCGCCACATCATGTCACCTCCCAGGTAAACTCAAGTTAGCTTCATTTGGGGGTTTTTCTGTTCCTCACCTCCTTGGAATGTGTTTGTTTTTTAAACTAAACAGGGGTTAATTTGGTGCACAGGAATCTATAAGGACAAGACTGACCTAATCTACCCTTCTTTCTAATAGAAACAAGTAATCTTATCTGTCATTCCATTAAAAATACACCACATTCTTCTGTGCTCCAGTTTGGATAATGACTCAAGAAAAGGTAGTCCATTTCTGCATTATAGCACCACCACAGCCTCTATAAAATCATCAAAAGTAAATAAGCCATGCTTTCCTTCCTGGGTATTTCATTCACTGATTCCAAAGTACTTCACACATGTATTCATTCTATTAGAATAAAGAACTAGCAGCCCTTTTGATAGTTGGGCCAACTAGAGGTCAGCCTAACAGAGTATCTTTTGCCGAAGACTATACACTCTGAGGCCCCCTTGAATGGAGAATGCCCAAGAGGAAGTCGGCCAAAAGGAGTGGCATGCTGGAGTGTTGTACTTTGAGCCCACATTCTCAGCCACCTCCCATGGGAAACACTCCCTCTCTGCCATCTTCCAAAACGCTCTGCCAACATTCTCCTAATGTTCCCAGTATCTGAAGATAATCCCCTTTCCCCTAAACGGGACCTCAACCTAAAACAGATCTGGGTCTGTGCCTCAGGGAATGGACAAGTGACTCAGAGGACCATTTCAGATCTTGGAAGCAGGGAAGTCTCTTCAGAGCATGGGAGCACAGTCTGGGAGCTGGTTAGTACTCAAGGAACAAATGAATAACAGAGCCAGAAGGAGTTCCAAGAAACATTTCACCTGAAGTTTCCTTTGCACTCACGAAGAATTTGAGGCCCCCAAGTCTCCCGCAGTTATGCCGCTGCAGAACCTCATTCCAGCCTAAGACTTTTCCAGACCCTTCTCAGCCTGTATCAGGCCACAGACTGACTTGCTAAGCAAGACCCAGAGGTCCCCAAACCTTTTTTTTTTTTTGGCTGTGCGGCATGTGGGATCCTAGTTCCCCGACCACAGAGGAACCCGTGCCCCCTGCAGTGGAAGCACGGAGTCCTAACCATTGGACCTCCAGGGAATTCCCAAGAGGTCCCCAGACCTTAAGTGTAGATGGTAAATGGACAGATTTTTAATGTGTATGATTCAGCATCCAGGGCGGCAGAAAGAAAAAGAGTCTCAACTAAAACACTGTGTTGATTTGGCACATTTCCTACATTTGGGTTTTGTTTTTTTCCTGTTTTATTTTTCTTCTTTAGCTAATTCATATCATCTGAGTTAGGTTTACATACAAATCTTTCTGTCCAGCAGTACGGCATTGGTTAAGCAAGCCCTAGTTCTCCTTAGAATGGACTACCATGCTCCATTAAAATTATCTGGTAAATAGTAATAAATAAGGGCCAACCTTTATTAAGATTTACTACATGCTGTCCCTATACTCAGCATTTGACATGTATTTTTCTCATTTAGTCCCCTCAATAACCCTGTGAGGCAGCCATTATTCTTCTCCACATTTTAGGGATGAGGATCTGAGGCAAAGAGAGCTTAGGGAACATGCCAGGAATCACAAAACCAGTGAATGGTGAAGCTGGAATTAAACCGGATTCGACCCAGTCCCAAGCTCTCGAGCCATATACTCTTTATATGCAGAAGAATGTTCAGGAGACGTTAACTGGAGGGGGAGACACCTACATAGTACGATCCAACTTGGTAAAAATATATCTACGTTTATGTGTTTGGGGGTATATTTGCATTGGGACAGTTATAGAAGGACTGCTCAAACGTCAGTTCCTTGGAGCAGTCTTCCCTGACCACACTAAAAGAGCCCTCCCATGCTGTCCCTGCTATTATCTTTTAATGTGCTTGATTTTTCCTCAGGGCACTTAGCATTACCTGAGATGTAACATATACCAGATACATTTATTGTCTAGCTCCCCTATAGAAGGAGGGGTAACAATGCCTAACAAACTGCCTGGCATGCAGTAAGTGCTTAATATTTGTTGACTCGAACAAATGTACTAAAATATTAATGTTTTTTTTTGGTTGTTGTTTGTTTTTTCTCCTCATTTTTTAATTCCACCAGGTCACAATGGTAGCTCTGAAACTAACATATGCACCTTTTATTATTTGGCAAATATTTCTCCAACAAATATAAGATTATTTTTGTTGTTTTTTGTTTTCTTGAAACATCTTTATTGGAGTATAATTGCTTTACAATGGTGTGTTAGTTTCTGCTTTATAACAAAGTGAATCAGTTATACATATACATATGTCCCCATATCTCTTCCCTCTTTTGCCTCCCTCCCTCCTTCCCACCCTCCCTATCCCACCCCTCTAGGTGGTCACAAAGCACCGAGCTGATCTCCCTGTGCTATGCGGCTGCTTCCCACTAGCTATCTATTTTACGTTTGTAAACCCTTAATGTTGATGGTTATTTTTTTCTCCCTCTTGCTGTCAAACAGAAACAATTTAGTTTCTTGATACTTAAATGATTTGATTTTTTTTTTATGTTTCTTCCAAAATCCTATGAGTAAAAAAGAAAAAAAAAAGCACATTCCAAGGAAAGGGTAAGAACCTAAAATGGTTTACTTGAAAATGCAAAATGATCTCAGCCATGCTGGACATACACTTTCTCAAGAGCAGAAAGTTCTCGCAGAAGAGGAGACCATTGGAAATCCACTTAGGTGAACTCGCATTGAGTCAAATGAGATTCATTAATGTTTCAACTGCTAATCCATTTAGTGTCCTATTCACCCAGATGACTTTTCAGAGCATCCCTCTGGTGGTTTTAGAAAGAAAACCCTTCCAGTCGCCAGGCTCAATTGAGCAGCAGCAAAAGACAATTGACTGCAGATGAAGGGATCGATCGAAGTGTTTGGGATGAATGCAAGACCACCTATCTGGCCCGTGTGAAAATGAAAGCAACATTTGAAATGAGCTGATATGAGTTGGGCAGGTTTTATCCCCCAAATAAAGTCTCTCCTTTCTCCTCTAAAAAGGATTAGGCCTGTGAATGGGAGTCTTGTCTTCAAGTCCCATGGCCTTGACCTTCCTTTGTATTGTTCTACTCACTTTAAACCGCGGGTGGGAGTGGTTTGTGATTTTTTTTCATTCTCAGCCGCGTCCTTCTGAAAGGGGACTTTTACCCCATCTGCAGCTTCAAGAACCATCTACAAGTCAGGAGCACAGTATCCCTGCATTCCAGGCAGAGGAGGGGGCTGCTCTGGCTCGCTTCCTTCCTCTTCCCCAAACAGAATCCAGCTCCTATATAAAATTCATAAATTCTTGGCAGGAAAGAAATCCTCCCATTGGAAGGAACAGATGTTCGACAAGTAACTTTTGCCATCATGACTCTGTTCCTAATATCATAGTTTTAAAGTGTGGGGGGATGTTAATTTTTTTTTAAATGTCAACATGTTCCGGGCAGCTTTTCCATCTCCATCTGTGGCATACACATCACCAATGCTCCCACCGCCCCTTTTTAAATTTCCAGAGACTAGTTGGGAATTGGAAAGATATTAAAAAGTGAAAGCGGAAAATTAAATTCAACAACTATGTTAATGTATAACCTAATGCAAAGTAATATGATATTTCCCTCCCAGTTGTAAATCTCGGATACATTCTTTTTCTCCTCGTCTTAGACCTTGGAGGGGTCTGCAAGATTTTTAATCGGCAAAATGATCAATTAACATTCAGGGTTTATTACTGGTAATAGAATTCCTTGAGAGTAACCTATTCATAACATTCCCTTTCTAAAGAAAGCCTGCCTCAATTGGGGCTTCAAACTCAGGAGGCTACCAGGCCATTTTCGCTTTGTTATCACCTCGTTAAACTGCCCACCTTAAATGCCTGTACCGCAGGTGACCGCGGAGAAGGGTCGCGGTCGGTGGATGCCTCTTACCTCGCCTGGAAATAACTGGAAAGCGTGACCCCGCCTCGGACCGAGGCGGGGTCCCCTCCCCAGGGACAGCGATGCCCTCTTGCAGCTGCTTTGGCGAGGGCCAGAGCGCCTGCTGGCTGGGGCCTGGCCCCAAACACGCCCGACCACGTTTGGGTTCAAAGTCAGAATTCGGTGAGCGGACTGGGTGGGGTGTGGAATCCGCAGGGCAGAAGGAGAGGAAAGTGACAGCGTGGGCGGGGTGGGGAAGCAGCAGCCCGACATTCAAATGCGCCGGGTATCCTCCCGCCGCTCTCGGTCCGGTTTTCCTCTTTCTCTGCCCGGTCGGAGCCAGTCGGGTCTAAATCCCCAGATCGTCGGCGGGCCCGTGCCGGGACCGCCCGAGTCCACCCCGGAAGACGCGGTCCCCGCAAACTTCCCGTGCGCAAGTGGAGGTGTGAGTGAGTGCGCGTACGTCAGGGCGCCAGGGGCTGTCCTTGTGGACCCCGATCGACTTCGTTGGCATCCCCCGCGGGAAGGTTGGTTTGCGCTGGGGGGCCGGGTCTGACGGGAGCCGAGGCAGGGGCGAGAGCGGCGCACGAGGGCGCGGCGGCCCCAGGTCGTCCGTAGCTGGAGGCAGGCGTAGCGCAGCGCACGGTCTTTAGTGCCCCCAGCCGGCCGGCCCGGCTCAAGACGGCACCCGGCCGCAGGTCCCAGAGCCGCACCGCGCCGCACCTCTGCGTGCGAGACTCGCACCTCTTCCTCCCTGCTGAGGCTGACCCAGTATTAAGAAATTTAAAATCAAGTCGAGGTGGATTCTCAGCCTGGTTCTGTCCCTTACTGGTTTCCTGCTCCCGGGAGCTCTGGACGTCTGCCTCCCTTTGTATGATGTGCATCATACACCAAAGCTTATGAAATGGAGAGAGCGTGCCATCAAGTGCCTGGTCTAGCAAGTCCTGGGTAAATGGCCATCGCCACCGCCACCATCACCGGCATCATCACTAGCGGGCCAGGCTTTGGAAGGGAGTCTCACTGACGTCTCTGCTCTTCTATGGCGGGTCTGAGGGGAGGACAGGGACAGAGGGTTTCTGCCTCCCCTCTGAAGTGGAGAAGGAACCTAAGCACCCGGCTAGGGGCCAGCCTTGCTGTGCCTTCAACTCCACCTGTAACTGTGGACTCAGCCGTCCTCTCTTTGAACTCACATCCTCATTGCAGAACAGGAATCATCATACCCAACTCACAGACTTGTTGCAAGACAGGAAATGCAGAGCTCCTGGTACATAGTCCGTGCTCAGAAAGCCTCACCCCTCCACGCCTTCCCCGTGGCGCCCAGCCAGTAGGTCCCAGGACACCTGTACCTGCAGCACATGGTAGGTGCAGTGCAAGCCCCTTTCCCCTACTTACTAGCAGTCTGCCTGCGCAGTCTCTTTCCTAACACACGGTAGGCGCTCAGTGCAAGCCCCGCCCACCCCCAGCTATCAGTCAGTATGCCATTTATTGAGTCCTTACTCGGTACCTCTTCTATCCTCCTCTGACTGAGACAGCTTGGGCTGCAGGAGGCTTTAACTCTGAGGTTCTTCTCTTTCACGTCCCCTGGAAACCCTCTCCCCCAGATACCTCAGATTCCTTCTGGAAATTAGTAGTGTTGGAAATAATAAGAACACACACCCCTGATCTTGGAGTAATGGAATGTACAGTCAGAGGACCTGGCTGTCAAGAGCAGCCCTACAAGTTCCTGTCTTTATCTTGTAAACTCTCTGAACCTCAGTTACCTCATCTTTTAAAAACGAGGCAACACCTTCTGGGGTGGACCAGTGTGAGGGTCAATGGATACATGTGTATAAAAGCACCAAGCACGAGCTTCCCTGGTGACCCAGTGGTTGGGAGTCCACCTGCCAATGCAGGGGACACAGGTTCGAGCCCTGGTCCGGGAAGATCCCACATGCCGCAGAGCAACTAAGCCCGTGTGCCACAGCTACTGAGCCTGCGCTCTAGAGCCCGCGAGCCACAACTACTAAAGCCCGCACTGCAACAGGAGAAGCTGCTGCAATGGGGTGCCGGCGCACCACAGCTAGGGGTACCCCCGCTTGCCGCACCTGGTGAGGGCCCACACACAGCAGCGAGGACCCAACACAGACAAAAATAAATAAGTAAAAAAAAAAAAAAAAAGCATCAAGCACACAGTAAGTATTCAGTGAATGCTAATTTATTATTTGTTTCAAGCACAAAGCAGGCGCCCAGTGAGTATTTGCTGGACTGAACTGGGCTTTACCCTTTGCTGAGTTCTACACCTGGGAAAGCTTCCCTTCGAGCTTTCTCCCTGTCCTTGGCCTTGTCAAACGTCATGTCCTGTGTCTTGCTGCTTGTGACCTCTTTCTAGAGGTTGGTACTTTGCATATAGGAAGAGCGATGGATCTTTCCAGAGTTCAAAACCTAGTATTGCTGAGATAAAATTCAACATGGAAATCTCATATTTTTGTTTTGTTTTTCGTGGCCAGTGTGCCTTTATCTGGGGGATGAGGGTAGAGTGTTATTTAAAGGTCATCCTGAGGGAAATTCCCTGGTGGCGCAGTGCTTAAGAATCCACCTGCCAATGCAGGGGACATGGGTTCGAGCCCTGGTCCAGGAAGACCCCACATGCTGAGGAGCAACTAAGCCCGTGCGCCATAACTACTGAGCCTGCGCTCTAGAGCCCGTGAGCCACAGCTACTGAGTCCGCGTGCCACAACTACTGAAGCCTGCGTGCCTAGAGCCTGTGCTCCGCAACAAAGAGAAGCCATCTTAATGAGAAGCCTGCGCACCGCAACGAAGAGTAGCCCCCGCTCGCCGCAACTAGAGGAGGCCCGCGAGCAGCAACGAAGACCCAACGCAGCCATAAATAAAGAAATAAAAGGAACAATTAAGAAAAAGAAGTCATCCTGAATTATCTGAGCGTTTGTGTAACCATATTTTCTGCCAGCCATTCACATGTGATTGATTTTGTGGGACTGTGTGATAAGATGCCAGCAATTTCAGGGTCCCGTCCCTGTGACTTCTCTAGCTCTTGAATGTGACAAACTCCAAATGGGAAAACCAACCAACCAGTGTCCAATCTTTAAATGGGCCTTAGCAGTCACAGGGCATTTCTGTGTCTGTTACATCCACAGAATCCTCGGTACAGCCCATTTTCCAGATGAACCTCGTTGAGGCAGATGACTGACTCGGTGCTCCTTTCTATGACACAGACTTGCCTCTGAGTCCTGCCTCATCTCCATGCTGCTCTCCCAGGCTATGACGCGGGGCTTTTCACTGGCCATCTGAACAAGCGTTCTTAGAGACACTTTAGAAATGCTGGGACATGAACTTTATTAATACAGAGCACTAAAGAAATTAGAGAGTTTCCCCATATTATGACAAGGTATGCAACAGCTGTTACTTTACCAAAACTATTCATTACGGGGCTGTTTGTTTAAAGGTTACCCTGGTGGCTTGGGGACAGTGCCTTTTGCTCTCTGACTCACAGGAAGCAAAAATAAGTTACTATCAGGTGATGGTCATACTTAGAAGCCAAGCTAATAATGAGAAGGTTTGTCATCCCCAGGAGTAGGGCGGTTAGCTTAACTTTTCAAACTGTTAAGTGCCAGTCAGTTCAAAATTTAAGATTTTCTTTGTGTCATACTTGGTTTTTGAAAATCTAGTCAAACATTTACTGAGTAATTCCAGTGTGCCAATTTCTGTGCTTGGCAACACACAAAGGGATATTCTGTGGTCTCTGTCATCCACTGTATCACAGTCTGGAAGGAGAGATGCATATATGAAGTGCATCCAACAGTCACCTCATCTGTGAAGTGGGGATAATCACAGTACCTGCTTCCTGGGGGCTTATGAGGCCAGGCTGTGGAAAGCACAGGTGAGAAGCAGTTGCTGAGACCCCAACCCAAGGCAGACTCTTACATACATAGAGGTTGTATTAGCTCCATTTTCAGACAAAAACATTGAGGCTCTGAGAGTGGAAGAGATTTGCTGGTTCACAGCACAGCCAGGATTCAGATGCAAAGATTTAATTTAAAGCAACTTTGTATTTCCCTTCCAGGCCGAGGCAACTCCTCAAAGAGCCTTTGCAGAGCCTTCTCTTTTTTTTTTGCGGTACGTGGGCCTCTCACTGTTGTGGCCTCTCCTGTTGCGGAGCACAGGCTCCAGACGCACAGGCTCCAGACGCACAGGCTCAGCGGCCATGGCTCACAGGCCCAGCTGCTCCATGGCATGTGGGATCTTCCCGGACCGGGGCACGAACCCGTGTCCCCTGCATCGGCAGGTGGATTCTCAACCACTGCGCCACCAGGGAGGCCCCTGCAGAGCCTTCTCTTTAACTGGTCTCCGTATACTGTGGAACTTAAAGGTTGCCCAAGTGTTTGCTACCTCTTTGGCTTATGAGATTTCTTGACCACGTCAAATGCATTCCCCATCCTCCACTCTATTTCAGTTTTCCACAGCGTATGCCTTCCTGTCTCTATTTGTATTTATCCTGGAAGTTTACATGCTATGACTTTCTTCACTCCCTCCCAAAAGGATGAATTTTATTTAGTACACAAATATATCAGGGAATCTCACGTTCTTTGAGGACAAAACAAGTTTTTTTATGTGTTTGTTTTCTTATTCAGCTTTATTGAGGTATTACTGTATACCCCAAAACTGCATTTTTTCTTTTCTTCCTTTTAAAAAATTTTTATTTATTTATTATTTATTTGGCTGTATTGGGTCTTAGTTGTAGCACGTGGGCTCTTAATTGTGGCTAGAGGGCTCTCTAATTGTGGTGTGTGGGCTCCAGAGCGCAGAGGCTCAGTAGTTGCAGCACACTGAGCCCACGGCATGTGGGATCTTAGTTCCCCAACCAGGGATTGAATGCACGTCCCCTGCATTGGCAGGCGGATTTTTAACCACTGGACCACCAGGGAAATCTCTGCATTTGTTTAATGTGTACAATTTGATAAGTTTGGACATATGCGTGCACCCATGATTCCACCTCCACAGTGAAAGTCATAAACATATCCATCACCTCTAAAAGTTTCCTTGTGTCCCTTTGTGTTTGTGTGTGTGTGTTTGTTGTTGTAATAAGAACACTGTACATGAGATCTACCCTCTTAACAGATGTTTAAGTACACAACACCATATTATTAATTATAGGCACTATGTTGTATAACAGATCTTTAGAACTTATTCATCTTGCATAACTGAAATTTTATACCCACTGAGCAATAATTCCCTATTTCCTCCTCCCCGCCCCCAGCCCTTGGCAACCACCAATCTATTTTCTGCTTCTATGAGCTTGACTATTTTAGACACCTCACAGAAGTGGAATCAAGCAGTACTTTTCTCCTGTGATTGGCTTATTTCACTTAGCATAATGTCCTCCAGGTTCATCCATGTTTTCAGAAACAGTAAGATTTCCTTCTTTTTGTGTTTAAGGCTGAATAATATTCCACTGATGTTTTCTTTATCCATTCACTTGTTGATGGACATTGGGTTATTTCCACATCTTGACCATTGTGAATAATGCTGCAATGAGCATGGGAGTGAAGATATCTCTTCGAGATCCTGATTTCAGTTCTTTCAGATATATACCAAGAAGTGGGATTCCTGTATCATATGGTAGTTCTATTTTTAATTTTTTGAGGACTCTCTGTACTGTTTTCCTATTGACTGCACCATTTTACATTCTCATCAACAGTATACAAGTGGGGGGGGTTCCCTGGTGGCACAGTGGTTGAGAATCTGCCTGTCAATGCAGGGGACACGGGTTCGATCCCTGGTCTGGGAAGATCCCAGTTGTCGCAGAGCAACTAAGCCCGTGCACCACACTACTGAGCCTGTGCTCTAGAGCCCGTGAGTCACAACTACTGAGCCCATGTGCCGCAACTACTGAAGCCTGCACGCCTAGAGCCTGTGCTCCACAATGAGAGAAGCCACCGCAATGAGAAGTCCATGCACTGCAGTGAAGAGTAGCCCCTGCTCGCTGCAACTAGAGAAAGCCCGCGTGCAGCAATGAAGACCCAACACAGCCAAAGATAAATAAATTTTAAAAAAAATGGTATACAAGGGTTCCAATTTCTTCCCATCCTTACCAACATTTATTATTATTATTTTTTATAATAGCCAATCCTAACAGGTGTCAGGTAATACCTTATTGTGGTTCCGATTTATATTTAACAGATGACTTAATGACGTTGAGCACCTTACCTAGGACCATATATATCTCCTTTGGAAACACGTGTATTCAAGTCCTCTGCCCATTTAAAAAATTGGGGTATTTGGGTTTTTTTGCTATTGAGTTTTATGAGTTCCCTGTATATTTTGGATATTAACCCCTTATCAGATAAATGGTTTACAAATATTTTCTCCGTTTTCACTCTGTTGATCGCTCCCTTCACTGTGCAGAAGTTTTTAATGTAGTCATGATGTAGTCCCATGTGTCTATTTTGTTGCCTGAGCTTTTGATGTCATACCTGAGAAATCACTGCCAAGGCCAATGTCAGGAAGATTTTCCCCAATGTTTTCTTCTAGGAGTTTATGGTTTCAGGTCTTACATTTAAGTCTTTAATCCATTTTGAGTTGATTTTTGTGTATGGTGTAATATTGGGGTTCTGTTTCTTTTTCTTTTTTTTTCTGCATGCATGTTGATATCCAGTTTTCCTAACAGGATTTGTTGAAGAGACTATCCTTTCCCCACTGTGTATTCTTGGCACCCTTGTCGAAGATCAGTTAACTATACATGCATGGTTTATTTCTGGGCTCTCTATTCTATTTTATTGGTCTATATGTCTGCCTTAATGCCAGTACCATACAGTTTTAATTATTATAGCTTTGTATTATATTTCAAAATCAGAAAGTGTAATGTCTCCAGCTTTGTTTTTCTCAACATTACTTCAGCTATTCTGGGTCTTTGGTGGTTCCACTGAATTTTAGGATTTTTAAAAATTTCTGTTAAAAACACCATTGGGGTTTTAATGGGGACGGCATTGAATCTGCAGATCACTCTGAGTAGTATGGATATTTTATCAATACAGTCTTTCAATGCATAAACATGGGGTATCTTTCCATTTATTTTTGTCTTCTTTGATTTCTTACATTGATGTTTTGTAGTTTTTAGTGTACAAGTCTTTCATCTTCTTGGTAAGTTAATTCCTAAGTATTTTTTTTAGGTTTTTATTTTTTAATTTTTTAAATTTTTAGTATTTTTTTCTTTTTGATGCTATTGTGAGGGGGATTGTTTTCTTAACTTGTTTTCAGATAGTTTGTTGTTTCCGTACAGAACACAATTGATTTTTGTATGTTGATTTTCTATCCTGCAACTTTACTTAATTTGTTTATTAGTTCTAAAGGTTTTTTTGGTGGAGTCTTCAGGGACTTCTATTTATAAGATCATGTCATCTGCAAACAGACATCTTACTTCTTCCTTTTATATTTGGATGACTTTTATTCCTTTTTTTTTTTTCTTCTGTTTTTGCCTAATTGCTCTGGCTAGGACATCCGGTACTATGCTAAATAGAAAGGACAAGAGTGGGCATCCTTGTCTTATTCTTGATCTTGGAGGAAAAGCTTTCAGTTTTTCCACTGTTGAGTGCAATGTTAGCCGTAGGCTTGTCACATATGCTTTTTATTATGTTGAGGTACATTCCTTCTGTACCTCGTTTATTGAATATTTTTATCATGAAAAAGTATTGAATTTTTTCAAATACTTTTGCATCTACTGAAATGATTATATATTTTAATCTCTTGTTCTGTTACTGTGGTTTATCACATTTATTGATCTGTGTATATTGAACCATTCTTGCACCCCAGGGATAAATCCCACTTGATCATGGTGTAGGATCCTTTTAATAAGCTGTTGAATTCGTTTGCTACTATTTTTTTAATAAATTTATTTATTTCATTTATTTTATTTTTGGCTGTGTTGGGTCTCCGTTGCTGCACGTGGGCTTTCTCTAGTCATGGCGAGCAGGGGCTACCGTCTTTGTTGTGGTACATGGGCTTCTCATTGTGGTGGCTTCTCTTGTTGTGGAGCACAGGCTCTAGGCGCACAGGCTTCAGTAGTTGTGGCACGCAGGCTCAGTAGTTGTGGCACACAGGCTTAGTTGCTCCACAGCATGTAGGGTCTTCCCGGATCAGGGCTCGAACCCCTGCATTGGCAGGCATATTCTTAACCACTGCACCACCAGGGAAGCCCTGGTTTGCTACTATTTTGTTGTGGCTTTTGCATCTATGTTCAGGGATATTCGCCTGTAATTTTCTTTTCTTGTAGTGTCCTTATCTGCTTTTGATATCAGAGTAGTCCTAGCCTTGTACAATGAGTTTGGAAGTGTTCCCTCCTTTTCAGTTTTTTGGAAGTGTTTGAGAAGTATTGGCATTAATTCTTTCACTGTTTTGTAGAATTCACCAGTGAAGCCATTTGGTCCTGGGCTTTTCTCTGTTGGGAGGTTTTTGATTACTGCTTCAGTCTTCCTAGTCATTATTGATTTGTTCACATTTTCTATTTCTTCATGTTTCTAGGAATTTATCCATTTCTTCCAGGTTATCCAATTTGTTGGCATATAATTGTTCATAGTAGTTGCTCATGATCCTTTGTGTCTCTGTCATCGGTTGTAATATCTTCTATTTTATTTCTATTTTTTAACAAATTTGAGTCTTCTCTCTTTTTCTTAGTCTAGCTAAAGGTCTGTCAATTTTGTTGATTTAACTTTTCAAAAAAACAACTCAGTTTTGTTGATCTTTTCTATTGTTTTTCTATATTCTATTTCCTTTATTTCTGCTCAAATCTTTATAATCTCCTTCCCTCTGCTAACTTTGGGCTTTACATGTCCTTCTTTTTCTAGTTCCTTTCGGTGAAAAGTTAGGTTGTTTATTTGAGATATTTCTTCTTTTTTAATGCAGGTATTTATTGCTATAAACTTCCCTTAGTACTGTTTTGCTGCATCCTATAAGTTTTGGTATGTTGTGTTTTTATTTCCATTTGTCTCAAGTTTTTTTTTTTTTTTTTTTTTTTTTTGTGGTACATGGGCCTCTCACTGTTGTGGCCTCTCCCATTGCGGAGCACAGGCTCCGGATGCACAGGCTCAGCGGCCATGGCTCACGGGCCCAACCGCTCCATGGCATGTGGGATCTTCCCAGACCGGGGCATGAACCCGCGTCCCCTGCATCGGCAGGCGGACTCTCAACCACTGCGCCACCAGGGAAGCCCTCAAGATATTTTTTGATTTCCCTTTTGATTTCTTCTTTGACCCGTCGGTTGTTAGGGGTGTATTGTTTAATTTCCACATATTTTTGAATTTTCCAATTTTCTTCCTATTATTGATTTCTAGTTTCCTATTGTGATGATTGGAAAAAATACTTTATATGATTCCAGTCTTCTCAAATTTTTAAGACTTTTGTGGCCTAACATGATCTATTCTGGATAATGTTATGTGTGCTCTTGAGAAGAATGTGTATTCTGCTGCTTTTGGGTGAAAAGTTCTGTATATGTCTGACATCACTCCTAACAAACAAATATATGAGCATATAAAGAGAAGAACTTTTATTACCTACTGTCCTTTAAATGCATAAGCTCAAAAGCATTCTCAACATGCACCCCTATGTTCATAGCAGCACTATTTACAACAGTCAAGACACGGAAACAACCTAAATGTCCATCAACGGATGAATGGATAAAGCAGATGAATGGATAAAGAATGGAATATTACTCAGCCATAAAAAAGAATGAAATAACGCCATTTGCAGCAACATGGATGGACCTAGAGATTATCGTACTAAGTGAAGTAAGTCAGAAAGAGAAAGACAAATATCATATGATATCACTTATATGTGGAATCTAAAATACGACACAAATGAACATATTTACGAAACAAAAACAGACTCACAGACATAGAGACCAGACTTGTGGTTGCCAAGCGGGAGGGTGGTGGGGGAGGGAAGGACTGGGGATTTGGGATTAGCAGAGGCAAACTATTATATATAAGATGGATAAACAACAAGGTCCTACTGTATAGCACAGGGAATTATACTCAGTATTCTTTGATAAACCATAATGGAAAAGAATATTAAAAAGAATGTATATATATGTATAACGGAGTCACTTTGCTGTACAGCAGAAATTAACACAACATTGTAAATCAACTATATTTCAATAAATTTTTTTTAAAAAAGGCATTCTCAGAGGAAAACATTAATAAAGAAACTAATATAAATTGAAGGTCTTTTATCATTTAATTCTCACAAATCCCTGGATAGGAGGTATCATCCCAATTCTAGAACTCGGGAAGCAGAGGCTTAGGCAGCATAACAAGCCTGAGATTCCAGTCTCTGCTTTATATCATAGTCACCCCAGGAATTTTAAACAAATATAGACCCCTGGGCTGCCTGGTGTCCCAGAGCGTGAACTTCCCTGAGGGTGTGACATGCTCTCCTGTTGTTCTGCAGGCAAACCTACACCAGTCATTCCAGTTACTGTGGCTCAGATTCTACTCCACTACCTTCCAGTTATTAATGTTAGAATAGAGAAGACAAAAGATGGGAAAATTAATGACACTACCCTCCAGTTATTAATGACACTACCATTCTTACCTCCGTTTGCCTTTTGCAACTGTGTGAGTTCGGCATTTCACAAACTCAAACGTGGGAGGGACTTGACTTACCTTGATTCATTGCTGTATCAGCATGTAGAACAGTGCCTGGCATGTAGTGGATACTTAATAAATATTTGGAAAGAATGTGTGAATGACTAAGGACACCAACGTAGGAGAAATCAGGTGATTCAGCAGGTTGTCGCTCTGATCAGATCAAGCCCTCCTGCTACTGTGCCACAGCCTAGTGCACAGCTAAAAGGCTGTTCCTTCCTAAAATTAGCCCCCGACTGCTGACTGTTGCCGATGGTGGCAGCTATATGTGAGATGATCTGAAAACTTCAGGACTTGGAGCAGTAACCATTGTCCTGTTATGCCATTTAAGAAACAGTGTTGAAACCAGCAAGCAGCTTTCAGGTTTGCCCAGGCAACACAGTTGTTTGGGCTTTCTTTACAAAATGCCAAGCAGGCTGATCATCAAAAATACGTCATTCTATGCCTGATCACGTATCACATGCCTGCTGGGGTAGCAGAGTGAAAAAATTGGCAGCCCTGGGTCAAATCTCTACTTAGTCAGAATAGCCATGGAACCTTGTGGAATTCACCAAACCACTTTGAATCTTATGTCTGTACTTTTTTACATGGGCAGTTAGAGGGACAAAAGGAGACAGCCAATGGGAAGTATCAGTGCACACCTGGCTATTTTGATATGAACTTTGGAGCATACTTGAGAAGCTCTACATGACCCTCTCAAACTTCTCCAAAACACTGGCCCCCAAAGGCCCATGGTTCTCACTCTCTTCCTCATGGTACTGTGGTAAAAGAAATCCAACACTGGAAGCCTAGACTCAAGTGCTGACAGATTTACTTGCTAAGGATGGGACCTTGGTTAGGTTACTTAACCTGGCTAAGCCTCAGTTTCATCATCTGTAAAATGGGGGAAGACAATAGGACTTGTTAAAAGTAAGACTATTAATAAGAATGAAATGGGATAATTCAGTGTCTGCCTCATAGCAAGCATTCCATGAATGTTGGCTATTTTTATCACCATTATTAATTGGGTCCAATTTCCTGGGTGTTGGGAGAAAGAATGCAAGCTGAGGTTCCATTACTAAATAATGCTGATAATGCCATCTCAGAGAAGAGATTGCTGGAGTGAAATCTTCAGGCCTCCGATGTTTGACGGTTTCCAGCTCTAGCTCATCTAATCACTGGCCCCGTGACCTCGGGATCTAAGGCAAGCCCCTCCCCATCTTTTGGCCTTAGTCTCCCACCCACCATCCCCATACTGCTCATTAAAGGAACCGGTCTAGGTCTCTAACAGCGCTGAGCATGCTCTCTGCTACAATTTGGAGGACCTCATTAAAAAAAAGTCTTCATTTCTCTCCTATCCTATTCCAATTCCTTGCCCTGAAAGCAGGAAAGAATCCAAATTAACCTTACCATGGCTGCAAGCTGTGAATTCCAAGGACCAAATCGGGCACCTTGAGACAAGACTCCATACAGTCAAAACCTAATATAAAGTGACTGACAAAACTTGACATATGTACAATATAGCAGCCAAAGTCCTGTACGGAAATATGTGTAACTGATCACTGAAGCTGAACGGAGTTGAATGTCCCCAACCTTAGGAAATATGCACTGAAGTTCTTAGGGGTAAAAGGCCATCATGCATGTAACTTCATCTCAAACAGTAAAATCTTAACAATAGGTGAATCTGGGTAAAGGGTATGTGAGGTGACTTGTACTTTTTTTTTTTTGGAACTTTTGTAAGCTGGAAATTATTTCCAAATAAAAATTAAAAAATAAAAACCTAATAACGTGGGATGTAATGTACAAAATGATAAATATAATTAACACTCCTTTATGTTATTTATGCAAGTTATGAAGAGAGTAAATCCTGAGAAGGTAACACAACATTGTAAAGCAACTATAATCCAACAAAAATTAATCAATAATAATAAAAAATAATATGCCCCAGTTTATTCATTCATCTCTTCACAAACATGTGGATAATTTCTCTTTTTCAACTATTAAAAACAATGCTACAGTGAAAAATACAAGAAAAGAGAGTAAATCCTGGAGGGTGGGGAGGGAAAGCAGCCACCAGGGAGACAAGGAATGAGAGGAGAAAAGGACATGGAGCAAGTGAGCGCAAAATGCTTCCCCAAAACACATCCCGAAAGGCAGGGGAGAACCAGGGTAGTAACTGTAGCATGGGCTATGTTAAGGAGTACTGAACTGAGATGAGAGAGATGGAGCATGGGAAATGATGGACGGGTTGAATTTGAAGACACAAAAGAAGAAATTCAAATGGGGAAAGATGGGAAAACGCACACAGACGGTCCTCGACTTAGGATGGTTCAACGTACAATTTTTCCACTTTACGATGGTGCAAAAGTGATACACGTTCAGTAGAAAGCGTACTTCGAATTTTGAATTTTGATCTTTTCCTGGGCTAGCGATATGCGGTACAATATTCTCTCATGATGCTGGGCAGCGGCGGCCACAGCTCCTAGTCAGCCACGTGATCACAGAGGGGAAAAAAAGATACACTTACAACCATTCGGTAACCACACAACCATTCTGTTTTTCACTTTCAGTACAGTATTCAGTAAGTTACGTGAGATATTCAACACTTTATTATAAAATAGGCTTTGTGTTAGATGATTTTGCCCAACTGTAGGCTAATGGAAGGGTTCTGAGCACATTTCAGGTAAGCAAGGCTAAGCTATAGTGGCTAGGTGTGTTAAATGCATTCTCAACTTACTTACAATAGGTTATTGGGGCATGACCCCATCATGAGTCGAGGAAGATCTGTAGACAGAGAAATCAGTCTCATATAAAAAGGCACCTACTTCCCCTCCATAATCAGATGTGATAGATGAACCCACCACTGTGCAACCAACTAACAGATAAGGGAACGTGTCTCCTTCTAAGATTTTCTAATATGTGAGAACAAAATGCTGGAATGAGAATATCATGAGTTTGCAACCCCCAGTGAATCAACGGATCTAGGCATTGAGCATCAACGTCTGCTAACATCAAAAAAGGAATGAAAACAAGACATCATGTGTCCTCTGATGAAAGAATGCAATGCCACCCATAGGACTGCCAAAGGGATCACTCCTGTGTCTGATCAAGCCTTTGGGTCCAGCTGTCACTGGGAATACAGAGGACAGAGGGAAATACTGAGTTGCATCCCGAGCGTTCACCCAGCCAAATCCAGACTGAGAAACTTTCTAGGTCAACCTGTAGAGCTCTTCAATATATAAAGTGTATGGAAAGGAAAGAATGAATGGGAAATCCATAGATTAAAATAGACTTTAGAGATACAGCAAGTTTTTTAAAAAAGGTAAAACTACTATCATGTTTAGATATGCCTAATTGGATGATAAATTCAAGGAAGTAACTACTCTAAAAATCAAGAATTGTGGTTACTCTGGAGGGAGGGCTGGGGCTATGATTAGAATGAGGCATGTGGAGGGCTTCTTGAGGTTCTGGCAAAGTTCTGCTTCTTGACTTGGGTGAAGTTTGAAAAGATGTGTGCCTTATAATAATAATTCACTAAGCTATACATCTGTGCGGCTTGCTGTGCCTGAGCTCTATGTTACAAGGTTAAAAATATCAGAGGCAGCGTTCTCCAGTTTACGTGCAGGTGGCTTTAAGCTCTGGCATCCAAAGCAACCGTCAAGGAGTCAATGACTGTGATCCTTCAAAAACCCTCACCATTTCGCAGGTGTTGTCTTTTCTCACAGCATCACCAGGAAGGAGAACGTGTAGCCTGACACAGAGAAATAAGGGATTTGGAACGAGACAGACCTCGGCTAAAGCCTGCTGTCTGCACTTTTTACTTGTTGCTTTCTACTTTATAGTCCCAATGTTATGTAAATTCCCCAATCCCACAGAGCTTCAATCTTCTCATGTATCAAATCCGGATAAAATATTGTGAGGATTAGATAAATGTGGGCAATGGTATACAGGAGATGCTCAACTGAGGCTATTACTATAATTATTCCTAGGAGTAATAATAAAGAATAGGTTGGCAGGGTTCTAGGACCTGGAAAGTGTGTGAGTGCACTGCCACGTTGGGTAGTCACTCTGATTGTTCTCACCCTTGCTCTGAGCCCAGTGGTCTTGCGCTAAGGCTCCTGTGGTCTGCCTTATCCAGGAGGACGGGCCCACGCAGGGAAGCCCTGGGTCACACTTTTGAGTGCTGGGAGCATGTGACCCTCTTTGGGGTATCCTTCCCTGGAGACATTACATAGAGAATCTAGGTAATCCATGTGAGGGTGAATCAATCCATGAGTGACCCTCTCAGTGATAAAGTCAATGACAAAAACTCCATCAACTATTCCTTCCCCATCTGAGGCTCTGAACTTGGGGGGTGCAGGCTCATCTGCAGGAAGCCTTCTGCTCTCCAAGGTCCATCTTTAGCCAACACTCTACAGGACCACAGGCCACAGGACCTGTCCGACACTCCACCTTTCTAAAGACAAGTCTGGGTGACATCCTCCTCCTCCAGGGGACATCTGGCAATGTCTGGAGATTTTTGTTATTGTTGTCATAACTGGGAAGAGGCTACTGGCAGCTAGTGGGGAGACCAGGGATGCTGCTAAACATTCCACAGATTCTCACAGCAAAGAATTCTTGGGCCCAAAGTGTCAATACTGCCAAGGTTGAGAAACCCAATCTAGAGGGAGATGGGCAAGGAGGCTGTGACCTGCGACCTGTAGGATCTGCCCGGGCAACCTGGCATGTGCCCAATGTACAGACAGAATGCTTGAGGCTATGAAAGGTTATAGGACTTGCCCAATGTCATTGAGCTGTCAAAGAGATGGCTTTCTTTTCTTTTCTTTTTTTTTAAGTATCTCATTGTGATTTATTTTTAAATTTTTTTTATTTTCTGAATTTTTGAATTTTATTTTATTTATGTTTTATACAGCAGTTCTTATTAGTTATCTATTTTATATATATTAGTGTATATATGTCAATCCCAATCAGGGAGATGGTTTTCTGACTCTAAGGCTCATTCTGTTTAGAGATATGCCTCAAGGTTTCCTGATAATTAGGGTTTATGGGAACCCTTTACAATAAGACCTTTAAAGGACAAAGTGAGCCACAAGAAGGAGGTGATGGCTTCTCTTGTGAGTTACTCATAGCACAGCCTTTCAGTGATTGCCTATTCTTGGCTCTGAGATGATCCAGTGCGGCTCCTTAGCCAGGCACACAAGCCCTTTCAAGTTCAGGCCCCGTTCAATCCTCCAATCTTACATCACAATCCTCCCGCCTCACGTTTACTCTTTCAGAGTTTCCTCCACACCCCACATTCTTACTCATAGCCATGCCTTTGTTCATTTGTTTGCCAAATGTGGTACCCATTCTACCAGATGATTGCAGGGGGATAAAAGGATGACTGTTTTTCACTCGAATACCTAGGTATTTATTTTTACGTGTATTAGGAAAAAACAAACTAGCAAGCAACCCCACAATATAGTGTGGCCCTTATTTTTTTTTAATTTTTAAAACTTTTTACTTTTTTTAAATTTTTTATTGAAATATATTTGACATATAACATTGTATAAATTTAAGGTATATGTCTTATTGATTTTATACATTCACATCTTGTAATATGACTGCCATTGTAGCAATAATTAACTCCCCTATCATGTCACATAATTTTCATTTCCTTTTAGTGGTTGGAATAATTAAGATCTAGTCTCTTAGCAACTTTGATGATTGTAATGTTGTTAGAAGTGTTTTTTTTTTTTTTTTTTTTTTTTGCGGTACGTGGGCCTCTCACTGTTGTGGCCTCTCCCGTTGTGGAGCACAGGCTCCGGACGCACAGGCTCAGCAGCCATGGCTCATGGGCCTAGGCGCTCCGCGGCATGTGGGATCTTCCCGGACGGGGGCATGAACCTGTGTCCCTTGCATCGGCAGGCAGACTCTCAACCACTGCGCCACCAGGGAAGCCCTACATTTTTTAATTGAAGTATAGTTGACTTACAATATTATATTAGTTTCAGGTGTACAACAAGGTGATTCGATATTTTTATAGATTATGCACCATTCAAAGTTATTATAATATTATTGACTATATTCCCTTGTGCTGTACACGACATCCCTGTGACTTATTTATTTTATAACTGGTAGTTTGCATCTCTTAATCCCCTGCACCGACTTCATCCATCCCCAACCTCTCCCCTCGGGCAGTCACTAGTTTGTTTTCTGTATCTGTGAGTCTGTTTTGTTATATTTGTGTTTTGTTCTTTAGGCTCCACACATAAGTGAAAACATACAGTATTTGTCTTTTTCTGTCTGACTTACTTCATTTAGCATAATACTCTCCAGGTCCATCCATGTTGTCGCAAATGGCAAGAATCATTCTTTTTTATGGCTAATATTCGTGTGTGTGTGTGTGTACACATATGTATGTCACATCTTCTTTATTCATTCATCTGTCAATGTAGTACATCCTTTTTTTCCATAAATTTATTTATTTTATTTTTGGCTGCGTTGGGTCTTCGTTGCTGTGCACGGGCTTTCTCTAGTTGCGGCAAATGGGCTACTCTTCATTGCGGTGCAATGGGCTTCTCATTGCGGTGGCTTCTTTTGTTGCGGAGCACGGGCTCTAGGCACACGGGCTTCAGTAGTTGTGGTACGTGGGCTCAGTAGTTGTGGCTCACGGGCTTTAGAGCACAGGCTCAGTTGCTCCGTGGCATGTGGGATCTTCCCGTAGCAGGGCTCAAACCTGTGTCCCCTGCATTGGCAGGCGGATTCTCAACCACTGCACCACCAGGGAAGTCCTAGTGCATCCTTTTCAACTATGTGCATTTAAGAAATAGTTGATTAAAAATATTATCTAGATATTGGATAGATGGTAGTCAGAGGAAGTACAGATCGTGAAGGTGATGTACACAGGCCTGAAATAGGTCTTTACTCTCCGTCTTGATGCCTTTTCTCTGCCTGGTCCTCCTGTCTCCCCAGCTTGCCTCCCTGTCTCCTCAGCCTTGGCACCCCTTGCCCCGCTGATGCCTACTCCTGCTTGAAAACCCAGCTCAGGTTTTCATTCCTGCAGAAGCTTCTCTGACCCCCACCCCCTCTTCGAGCCTAGGCTGGGTCAAGCATTTCCTCTGTGAATTCCAGGAGACGGGACACGCAGCTAAGTGAACCCTGGAGTAAAACTGCCTGGCAGCGCGGGACAGAGCAGAGGCTTTGAAGAGTCGTCGTTATTGAACGGCCTGCACGAACCACTGCTTTTCACCATGAGGCTGCTGTCTGGGGTTCAGCCTGTCCTGAGAAACGAGCTCCTGATCAAAACAAAACCTTAGCAACAAGCCAGGGCTTGGGAGCAATTCGACTTCATCTCCACGTTCACCCTGGACAGGCACCAACCACCGTGTGCTGTTGGACCCCAACCTGGTCTGTCCAGGCCATCGCTGTGTGCCAGGAAGTCTCTGAACTCGGCACCGGGAGACCTGGATCTGTTTGCATTTGGCCAAATCAGTTTTCCTCTCTGAGCTTCAGTTTCCCCATCTGTAAAGTGGGAGAGGGGAGTAAAACCCACCTCCCAAGGTGGCTGTGAGTTTTGCCCTGAGTGAACAGCTGCAGAACTACTTTGGAAACCATAAAACACTTGTGAATGAATGGAAAGGGTTGTTATTTTTAAACTCATAAATGAGGCCAGCCTGGTGCTCTGGGGTTTTCAGTATGATGCTGTGTAACTAGAAGAACCGGATTGCACGTTCCTGCATCTGTACCTACATGCGTGCACACACGCACACACCCTGATTACAGAAGGTGGCTTTGAGGCCTCTCTGAGATCCAGCACACGCAAGTAGCTCAGAGAGGACGATTAGGACTCTACAGCTTGGAAGGGCAAAGGCTGAGAGGAGACACACACGATCAAAATCCAGAAACAGTTTCTTCCCTTCCGACAGTCAACAGCACTTGCTTGAGCAGCTCTTGTGAGCCAGGCCCTGGCAACGGGGAGATACAGGATATGTCTCTGCCCTCAACAAGCATCTATTTCAGCAGGGAGGACCTGCTGTGAATAAGCCATTCCATGCCCAGCGATGGCAGGAGGATTCACGGCACCCAGGGTACCACAGGAATTCCCAGATGTAGCCCCCAAATCCTGGGGCGCCAGAGCTCCCTACAAGGCAGATGAGAAAGTTGCTTTAAGATGAAGGAAGTGAAATACTACCTTACTAATCATCTTATACATGAGTTACAAAGAAATATAGAATGTCTTTATTTTCCAGAGGTGTCTTAAAATTGCCTAAGTGTTTGGGTAGAGCAACGGATTGGCAGCAAAAGGCACAGCTAAATCATGAGCCCACCTTAGGGCTGGAGCTGCGTCTCCTGCTTCCCAGCATCACCCCGGGTTGAGCAGAGTGTTCTGCACAATGATCTAAGCTACCAAGAAATTCAGAGTCAACATCAGCACAGTCTGACAGGCAGCAAACACTGCCTGTCGAGTGCTAGGCAGGGCCTGGGGGTCGGAGGAGGAGAGCGTGTATGCAGCGAAGAGTCAGGAAGGCAGACTGTGATGAGGCCTGATGCCAGGACTGCCTCTGCCTGGGTCGAGAGCCAGAAGGGAGAACTGCACAGAGGAGGCCATCCACGCCAGCGACGAAACGAGCTCCATTCCCACCAACCATGACCGCTTCTGAAGCACATCCCTGGGGCCACCAACCAAGGCCCAGAAGAGCCAGTGCCTGATTCCACGACTGCGGGTCCCTACAGTTCACACCCTCCCAAATCTTTGAGCAACTCTAGACCAAGGACCAATTCCTCTCCATCTGCAAATCCCTGGCACGATGTAGGGACTCAGAAAATGGTTGTTGAATGAATGAAAGGTTAGAAGACGATTCCACATCCATAGAAGACCACATGCCCTGACACCCTGTATCTCAGGAGTTACATGTGGCTCTAATTTAGATCTCATTTAATTTATTTGAGTATTTCTGCTGGGCACCTCTGCATTTTCTTTTTTAATAAATGTATTTATTTATTTATTTTTTGGCTGCATTGGGTCTTTGTTGCTGCACACTGGCTTTCTCTAGTTGTGGCGAGAGGGGCCTACTCTTCATTGTGGTGCATGGGCTTCTCATTGTGGTGGCTTCTCTTGTTGCAGAGCATGGGCTCTAGGCACGTGGCCTTCAGTATTTGTGGCATGTGGGCTCAGTAGTTGTGGCTCGCGGGCTCTAGAGCACAGGCTCAGTAGTTGTGGCGCGTGGGCTTAGCTGCCCCGCGGCATGTGGGATCTCCCCGGACCAGGGCTTGAACCCGTGTCCCCTGCATTGGCAGGCAGATTCTTAACCACTGCGCCACCAGGGAAGCCCCTGCATTTTCTTATTAAAATTATTACTAGTATTAGGAGGCAAAATGCATAGAAAACATTTATACGCTATATATGTAAATTATGAAATACAGTTTAAAAATGAATACCTATAGTCCACCACCCAAGTTGACGATAGAGCATTTCTAGTACTGCTGCATCCACCTAGGTGAGCCTTTCCTAACTCACCCTCTTGCAGACTGTCACAGACCTCTCATGGCATTTCTATTGAACTTTCTGTTCCTTATTCCCTTTGTTTTTTAATGACTTCACTCCCAGTGAATAAGAAACGATCTATTACTTAGTTTATTTTGTTTTGCTTGGTTTGCTCTTCATGAAAAGGTGTCCTACTCCATCAAATCCTACACAGCGTGCTTTCTTTACTCATTAATTCCATGTCATTGCGCATGGCTATAACTCACCCATGCCCCTTGGGTGAATATATGGTCATTGTTATTCATTCACCTGTGGATGGACATTATACCCGTTTCCAGTCGTTGGCCCTTATTTCCAAGGCTGCTATGAGCATCCTGTGTGTATTTTCTGGTGTACGCAAGCAGGCTCCACCTAGGGTATAGACCAAGAAGTGGGTTGCTGGGTTATGAGGTTCTGACTTGGCCCAGAATACCCTCTAGTCTTGCTCCCATGACCCCCGCCAAGCCCAGCGCTCTGTGTTCCATTCCCAGAACGCTGATTTGCCATGTACTTCCTGCCTCTAGGCCTTCGGCCATGCCTGGAATGCCTTTACTTCTCCTCTTCCCTCTCCTCTCTTCTCTTTGAAGCCCAGCTCAAAGCTCCACCTCTCGGGCGGCCTGACAGCCAGTCTCCCCTGCATCTCTGCATGCTTCATTTGGGCCGAGGGAGGAAATATTCAACGCTAAGCCCCACTCTACCGTCCCCTGGTGTTGGGATTTTAAAACGTTTCCTCGTCTCTCCCAAGCTCAGATCTGCATCCCTAAAACAGAAGGGAAATGCTACTAAGCCTGAATGGGGCCAGGCTTCCATTTCTTACAGTCATTGGGCAATTAATACACTGTGGTGTCAGGCTGTGGTTAGGATCATAAGCTTTGGAATGAGATCATCCTGGGCTTGAGGATTAAATGAGTCAATGTATATAAAAGACTTAGCACAACGCCTGGCACTTCGAAGATGTGGAGTAATTTCTAGCCATTGTTAATACGCCCTGATGAAGGAGTCACTATTTGTATTCTCAATTTACAGATAGGGAAACTGAGGCACAGAGAGATTATACAGTTTGCCCAAGGTCGAGTTAAGATTTGAACTCTGACAAGCCCAAGCCCCTAACTGCAGTTTGAAGATGAGGGGCTAAAAGCAAAGCATTAAACTCAGAAAGCATTTTCTCCTTCTCTGCCTGCTGGGTATTTGGCCAAATCACTTTGACTTGTGCCTGAATCTCTATTTTTCTCTCTCTGATGATAGGAAGTTTCAGATGGAAAAGCCTGGCCGTTTTTTGCATCTGGTACCTACCCGGTATAGCTGGGGCAAAAGGATGCATTTAAAAATGATCAGCATGGTTCATTATGAGGGAATCTCCTTGCTAGGAGCTATTGCTTCTCTCTGTCTTTCTCTCACCTAAAGAACTCCCAAGTTTATGAAGTAATCAGCCTAAACTGTAAACATGTTTTTCAATTCACTACCATCTGTCTGGTGAGTCATAAAGCTCCTTGAAAATGAGGTGTGAATGAGGACCATCCCAACAATGACAAGCTTAAACTTTAGGTTTTAAAGTTGTAAAGTGGTAACTGGAAGTCTTCAGACCATTTAGGTCTTTTGAAGAATAAACACCCTGCCCTGTGCTTCTCTGGCCCGTTCACCCAGGTACCCCAAGCACTCGTCAACAGGATTTGGTGTTCTTTCAACTTTGCACTAAGAGGCAAGGATTTTATTGTATGCCATTTTTTTAAAAAAAAGATGAACTTCTTTTTTTTTTTAAGTCTTTATTGAATTCGTTACAATATTGCTTCTGTTTTATGTTTTGGTTTTTTTTTTGGCTGCAAGGCATTTGGGATCTTAGCTCCCCAACCGGGGATCGAACTCGCACCCCCTGTATTGGAAGGCAAAGTCTTAACCACTGGACTGCCAGGGAAGCCCCTGAACTTTTTTTAAAAAAATAAATTTATTTATTTTTTATTTTTGGCTGCATTGGATCTTCGTTGCTGTGCGCGGGCTTTCTCTAGTTGTGGCGAGTGGGAGCTACTCTTCATTGCGTTGTGAGGGCTTCTCACTGCAGTGCCTTCCATTGTTGCGGAGCACGGGCTCTAGGCGCGTGGGCTTCAGTAGTTGTGGCTTGCGGGCTCAGTAGTTGTGGTTCGCGGGCTCTAGAGAGGCTCAGTAGTTGTGGTGCCTGGGCTTAGTTGCTCCGTGGCATGTGGGATCTTCCTGGACCAGGGATCAAACCCTGCATTGGCAGGCAGATTCTTAACCACTGCACCACCAGGGACGTCCCTATGTAATTTTTAATTGTGATAAAATACACATAAAATGTACTGTCTTAACCATTTCAAAGCATACAGTTCAGTGGTGTTAAGTACATTCACATTGTTGTGCAAGCAACACTACCATCCATCTCCAGAACTTCTTCTTCTTCTCAGACTGAAACTCTGCACCCATTAAACACTAAGTCTCCATTTCCCTTTCCTCCCAGACCCTCATAACCACCACTCTGCTTTCTATCTCTATGAATTTGACTACTGTAGGTACCTCATGGAAGTGGAATCACACATTATTTGTCTTTTTGTGACTGGTTTGTTTCACTTAGGATAATGCCCACAAGTTCATCCGTGTTGTAGCATGTGTCAGAATTTCCTTGCTTTTAAAGGCTGAATAAAATTCCATTGTATGTTTAGACCACATTTGGTTTATCTACTCATCCACTAATGGACATTTAAGTTGCTTCCATCTTTTGGCTACCATGAATAATGCTGCTATGAACATGGGTGCACAAATATCTGTTTAAGACCTTGACTTCAGTTCTTTGGGGTATATACCCAAGAGTGGAATTGCTGGATCATATGGTAACTCTATATTTAATTTTTTGAAGAGCTACCACACTATCTTCCATAGTGGCTGCCCCTCTTTACACTCCTACTAACAGTGTACAAGGGTTCTAATTTCTCTAGGTTCTCACCAACACTGTTATTTTCTGTTTTTTTGGCTGGAGTGGGGGGGTTGTTTTGTTTTGTTTTGATGGCAGCCATCCTGATGGGTGTGAGGTAGTATCTCATTGTGGTTTTGAAGTCACTAAGTCTTTGCTACCTCTTGTATTAGACCAGGACCTCCATGAAGCAGGTGCTAAGTGGGATTAGACATGGAGGGATTTTATTAGGAAAAACACCTGTGAGGAGAAACCAGGAGGGGGCAGTGGGAGGCTGAGGAAGCTGGGAGAGGTGGGGGGATGTGAGGAAGGGAATAGAGGTGTCTACATGCTATCTCAAGAGGTGGAACAAGGGTGGACACAAGTCTGACCCCAGTGAAGGAGACAAGGATAGAAGCTTGGGTAGACTTATCTATACTATCACGCATCTATACTATCTAAGGAAGATTCGGCAAGGTTGTGGGGAGTCCTTGAACCAATGTCACCTCACAGAAGAGTCCTGTATCTCCCAGGAACAGGGCTGCCTTGGTATGCCTGTTGCACTCAGTGAATGGTTGGGAGTCACCTGTGGCAGATGTACAAACACAGTGTTGGATTTCACAGCAGCACTGGGTCAGGGACGGCCAATTACTCTCTCTGTAGCTGGAAGTCTAAGTGAAATGAGGTCATACAGGAGTAGGGTGGGCCCCTAATCCAATATGACTGGCGTCCGTATAAAAAGGAGGAACTTGGACCGGGACGCGCGCACAGGAAGAATGCCGTGTGAAGAGACGTTAGAGATGGGTGATGCTTCTACAAGCCAAAAGACGTCAAACACTAGCGAACTGCCAGAAGCCAGGCGAGAGACACGGAACAGTTTCTCCCTCGGAGCCCTCAGAAGGAACCAACCCTGCCCACACTTTAATCTTGTACTTGTAGTCTTCAGTTCTAGGAGACAATACATTTCTGTTGTTTAAGCCATTTGGGTTTTGGTATTTTGTACAGCAGCCCTAGCAAACTAATATGAGAGGAAGAAACAGGTTATCACGATCATCACATAGGATGTTCACTGTTTAAGGAGCATCTATACCACTATAATGATTACATTAAAGAAAATTATGTTACTAGAAAAAAGATAGTTGCTTATCAGATTATTCTGATGTGGCAATACACAAATATCTTCAAACAGCTGGTACCTTGTAAAAAGAGGCTCTTGTAAACAGGATATTCCTGTTGGCATGGAACTGAATATTTGCTTAGAAAAACCGTGCCCTGTTTCTGCAACAATCAACCAATGCAAACAAGGAAATATAGCTGGAGAAATAAGAAAATGTATATATCATAGAAAATCCCCTGGACGTGAACGTAGACAAGACCAGCTGAAGAGTGACAAAAGATGTCTGGCAAACTTAGAAGTTTGCCCTTTGAAACGTTTGACATTTTCCTGGAAAAGTCACGCTCAGGTACTATGAAAAGAAAAAGCATAGAATGTCAAAGCGGGAAGGGAGCTTAGGGATAATCTAATCTGTCTACCTAATTGTACTGGTTGAAGAAATGGAAGCCCAGAGAGGGGAAAGGACTTGTCCAGGGTCACACAGCCAGCTGGGACTCCTGAACTCAGCTCTTCTGTCTCCAAGTTCACAAGTCTTTCCCTCTCTGCCATCCTTTCTTTCATTCTCCCACATCTTTCCCTGTGCCTACTTCCTTACCGGGTTGTTTGAGTGCATCAGAAAAAAAAAAAAAATTACTTTCTACCTGGCAAGTGAACTCTCCTCACTGCTCTCGTTATCCCTGGGATTTGGGCAGGGCTGGCTTTATGCTCTCTCCCACTGACCTGGGAGTGCCTGAGGATTATTCAAAGTTATGTCACTAGAGCTGACAGGCAGGGTGACATCCTTCTCCCACAGTGCCTGATCTATTGCCCTGGGGGGCGGGGCAGGGAATTGAATGCCCAGCAAAGTCCTTTCTTCCTGGCTCTCTCCATCCCCATGAAGACATCCAAGGAGACACTTTACCTTGTGACAGGTGGGAGGGGAGGGGCTGGGGGCAACCACATCACAGCATCCAGCACATACCACACAAGAGACTGAGCTCTTACAACACACAGCAACAAAGCCCCCGGAGGAAAGAGGCAAACTCCTGAGGAGCCCAGACGTGGGGAAATGCTTAGAGGGAGAGAAAATGGGCTTCACCCCTGGGTTTGAATCTGGCTCTGTCCTAACCTTGGGCAGGTTCCTGAATTTCTCTGAGCTTCCTTTTCAACGTCTGAACATGGGGTGTTAGGAGGATTTGATGAGATGATGCACCTAAAATGCTGGGTCCCATGCTTACTGCTGATGCGTGGTTGTCCACGTAGCTGTTCTTTTTTTGTTTGTTTGTTTTTTTTGTTTTTTTAGGTACGTGGGCCCTCTCACTGTTGCGGCCTCTCCCGTTGCAGAGCACAGGTTCCGAACACGCAGGCTCAGCGGCCATGGCTCACGGGCCCAGCCGCTCCGCGGGATGTGGGATCTTCCCGGACCAGGGCACGAACCTGTGTCCCCTGCATCGGCAGGCGGACTCTCAACCACTGAGCCACCAGGGAAGCCCCACGTGGCTGTTTTTATATGAACGGCTGCTTGTCTAGGTTTCTGATCACTTCCACTCAGGAACTTTGGGGACCAAGAAGACCAAGACTAGTGGGATCTGACAGGCTCGTTGTGCCAGTCTCCTGACTAGTCTCTCTGCCTCAATTCTCTCCTCTCCTCCCCACTCCACCTGCCCTCCCAAGGGATCTCGATGAAGGGCCAATCTGTTCATGTTCTTTCCTCCACAAGAACTTCCTTCGGCTGCCCTTCATTTCCAGGATCAAGTCCAAACTCCGGACTTTGGACACGAGTCCACCATCAGCTGCACCCGGCAACCCACCATGTTCAAGCCTCCCAAAATTGCTCGCCGCTCTCTAAATTACCTGCTGCTTTTTCACTCCTCCACGTCTTTGCACAAACCTCCCCTGACTCCCGGCCCACCCTTCCTCCTCTTCTTGATCTAGCCTGGTGGTTCCCAAAGTGTGGTCCCTGGACCACAGGGACCACCGCATCACCAGGGAGCTTGTTAGAGATGCAAATCCTTGGGCCCCACCTCAGACCTACAGAATCAGAAACACTGAGCATGGGAACCAGCAATGTGGGTTTCAACAAGTCCCCCTGGGGATTCTGATGCACCATTACGTTTGAGAACCGCTGACTAGTGAAAGCAGACTCAACTAAGATCAGGTGTTGCTTTTTTAGGATGTCCTTCCCAACTCCTTGTCACCCTCTGCAGAGGGAATGCTTCCTTCTTCAAAGCTCCTCAAAGTGTTCATTGAGGGCTTCCCTGGTGGCGCAGTGGTTGAGAGTCCTCCTGCCGGTGCAGGGGAGGCGGGTTCGTGCCCCGGTCCGGGAGGATCCCACATGCCGCGGAGAGGCTGGGCCCGTGAGCCATGGCCGCTGAGCCTGCGCGTCCGGAGCCTGTGCTCCGCAACGGGAGAGGCCGCAACAGTGAGAGGCCCGTGTACCGCAAAAAAGAAAAAGTGTTCATTGAACACTGAACACACCTCCTAGCGCTGCTGACCACCTCCAGTGTCTGTGATTGTTCTCTCTTCACACTTATGTTCCCACATTAGCCAGGAGAGCCTTGAGGCCAGGGACCTGGTCACACAAGTCTGTTTGTCTGCCCCAGTGCCCAGAGTAGGGCCCAAAACATGTGATGAATGTGCCCATGAACCTTCATGTCCTGAAGATCTGTAAAACTTACATTTGCCTACATTTATAAAGAACATCAAACCCTAGAACCCTGGACCAATTTCAGCAGCATGGGACAACAAGGCCTCTAGGAGGGTTTCTCATACTCATCAATCTGTGATTCGTGAACTTTGCCTCTCTACCTCCCCCACATTCAATCTCTATCCTCCCCTCCCCTGCCCCGCAAATAGCCAGAAAGTCATTGCCATCTCATATATTTTATCCATGTACTTGTGCATTCTATTTCCTCATATACTTGTGCCAGGTTAGTTTTTATTTTTAATCTTAATTTTTAATTGTGGTAAAATACACATAACATAAAATTTACCATCTTAACCATTTTTAAGTGTGCAGTTCAGTGTTGAGTATATTCACTTCAGTTGAGTATATTCACTTCTGTGACAGTTTTAATAGTGAAAAAATAATGATTTAAATTACTAGGAACCAAAGGAATTTCAATGGTTAGGACTCCGTGCTTTCCTTGCCGAGGGCCCAGGTTCGATCCCTGCTCAGGGAACTAAGATCCCACAAGCCATGCAGCACAGCCAAAAAATAAGATGAAATGAACTGAAATGAAATAATAAAATAAAATAATAAAATAAAAATGAAACAATATTCTGCCTTTATTAAAAAAATAAATTAAAATAAATTACTAGGAAACAAGCAAAATTGGCAATCCAAGAATATTCTCACATCCATACTGAGATCTGGAACTCTCTGAAAGGTGTGCACACCCCATTTTGAGAATAACAGTCACAGCTAACATTTACTGAATGCTTAGTAAGTTCCAGGCACTATGCTAATTGCTTTCACGCATCTCTTATCTAATAGTTACACCAAATCTAGGAGGCAAATATTATTATCGTCTCCACACTACAGAAGAAGAAACTAATACATAGAGAAAAAGAGTAATTTTGCTAATGAGCTGTGGATCTTTGGATCCAGACCTCAGGGCTGCTCTGCTGAAGCACCTGGCAGTGCCCAAAGCCTAGGTCCCAGCCTTCTAGAAATACCGAAGTCTCTCAAGTGTACAGCGGTTCCCCGTGACTTCCAGATTCATTCTCAGCTAGTTGGTCTTTGCGTCTGTAGACCATGAATGACCCATGCAATCTTCTCTCCAGTCAGGCCATTTCACTGCCATTCAGGCTCAGCCTTTGCTTAGCCTCATGGAATCACAGTCCCTTACTTGAAACGGGACCAGAGCTGGAATTCTCAGTGTGTCACTTGGCACCTCTGCGGCCTAAGACAATTGGCTTCTCTTGCTAAGCCTCAGCTCTTTCCCTTGTAAACTGGGAATCCTCTAGCATCACAATCTCTTAGCTAAAACCCTCCAGGCCAGCTGTGTCTCAGAGTTCAGCGTTTCAGATTTTAGAAAGGTGACAAGCATACACACTGTGTATTATATAACATCCCACTGGAGTCTGCAACACAAAATCAAACACTATTTTTGCAGCAAGAGTCTATTCACACTGAGTGGGATAAAGACTTGTATTATTTCAAATTAGATTCTACCACTAAAGAAGTTACAGAAGTGTTTTCATTTGTTAAGCTTTCTGGAATTTGGAATGGAGATTATGGATGTGTACCTGCCTCAGAGTGTTACCACAAGGACTAAATACACTCGAAGTACATGCAAATACTTTTGGGAGGAGGAGCAGATACTACTGGAGGAGCAGAAGGTACTTAACAAAAGGCAGCCCTTCCTTCTTCCTCCCTTTTCCAAATCCTGCATTTTCCTCCGGCTCCTTCCAAACTGTCTTCTTTGACTTTCCTGTTCATGACCCATTTCCTGAATGTGCTCCTCCCAGACCAAGACTTGCTTTCTTCACATTCTCCTAACTGGAATCTCTCCAGAAAAGCAGTCTTTTGATCTCATCCTCCAGCTTGGAAATGTCAACTTGTACGCCCTCCAGTCAGCTGGCCTGTACCATTTTTCAGGGCTTTTGGAGGTAAGCTAGGGTGCTTTCTTGCAAAAGCATGGTCACATGTAACCCAAGTTTTTTTTAGAAAGATGAACACGCTCACTGTCCTACCAGAAACCCAAAACAGCCCTCTCGTGCTGACAAATGTTTGAGGGAGGGTGAACCAAGAGGTGATGAGCCAGCTGGGCTAATCTCAGTCTTCTGGGGATCGGCCAACTCTAGGTCCCTTCAGGGTCTAGCACTTGCCAGCAGTCAGGGTATGACCACACCATGTGCGGGGGATGCCTTTGGAGTACACAGAAATGTGGCGAGGTCAGAGGCAAGGCATCCGTTAAGAACCTACGTCAGTTCGCAGAGTGATGATGTTGCCCTGATGACGATATTGCCCCACGGAACGGGAAAGGCTCTTCCCTGATCTAAGCCATTATTATGTGGGTCCTATTCTGGCCACAGACACCACGTGGGTAGTCAGGCCTCTGCCGTTATTTCAGCCTCCGGGGTGAAAACACCCGAACCGTGGAATCTTTTTTGTTCCTGGCTCCAGTTCAAACTGCGCAGACTCTGGATTCACCACTGTTTGTCTCCACCAATCACCACAGCAGGCAGAAGGGCCTCCTGAGGCACATCTACTCTCCTGCATCCTGTGTTTCTGGCTGCTTCACAGCTGGCACCCCTGCCGCCATTTTGGCAGAGGCCCAAGGCCTAGAAAATGAAGGACTCTAGCAACCGCTGGGGAAGTAGCCCTGCCGGGTGAGGCTGGTGGAGGGAACATTGTGCTGGAGGGAGGTGGGGTCTGAGTCGCGCTAGCCGGCCTGCGTGAGACGCGGAGGTGGGGAAGGAGAGGCTGCCAAGGGGCTGGGGAGCAGCCAGCGCCGGCCTTAGCTTCTTGCGCCCCTCGTGGCGCCCGCAGGAACTGCAGACCGAGGTCCGGGCTTACTGTTACTGTTGATTTCAGCAGCTTTGATGATGCCTGGGCTGGCCTCTTCGGAGGAATGTAGACCTGTCTGCACCCGAAAATCAAAACCGAGTCCAAGGGGCGTGGCCGGGCCGCTGGCGGAGAGGCCCCACCTCACTTGGGCGGACACCGGCGGCTGGAACTAAGGCCTGGCAGAGGGGGCCCAGGTGGTGGCTCCCGGCTCAGGGCCAGCCACGCTGCTTTCCCACGTGGGCAGGCGTTCGCTTCCCTAGAACGAGCGGACTCCAGGAAGGGAGGAAGTCTCCCCAAAAGAGGAAAGCAGGGGGCTTTTCCCTCTGTGTGCAGCGTCCTGCCCCAGGAAGCAGCTGCTCCAAAGAGCCCAGGTGGGGCTTTCGCAGGGATTCTAAGGATTAGTCGTGAGATACTCAGAATCATTATAACCCATGAGTGTGATCCCTGGGGTTTAAAGCCCTCCCAAGACTCCCATCACCGACCACAGGCCTGCCCAATACTAGCCACTAGGAGCGTGTGGCTGTTCAGTACCCGAAATGTACTCCCAATTCATCAGAGTTCAAAGAATCAGTATGAAAAAAGTAATTATTTTATTAATAAAAACGTTTGTACACTGAGCTAAATAAAATATATTAAAGTTAATTTTACCTTTTTGTTTCATTAAAAAAATGTGGCTACTAGAGAATTTAAAATTACATTCATGGCTCATGTTGTATTTCTATAGTCCAACACGCCAAGCTTCTTTCCTGCCTCAGGGCCTTTGTACTTGCTCTTCTCTCCGACTAGAATGATTTTCTTCCAGCAGGACACCCTTCTTTCTCCTTATTCAGATCTCAATTCAAAGTTCTCATACCTGACTGCTAAACAGTCCCCCTCTATCCTCCTCGCATCATATTATCCAGTTGTATTGTCTTCACAGCACATAACACTCTTTTCATATTGTGTTTACTGTTCCCCCCAACCCCCATCCCCCCAAAAAAGAAAACAACCCAGTGTCTCTTCATCCTTAGAACAGAAGCTCCTTGAGAGCTGAGGCCTTGAACAGCCTGGTCACTGTGGTCTCCTCGGTGCCCGTAGTAAATATTTATTGAATGAATGTTGAGAGGGGGATATCCTTCAAGTGCCTTGTTTGCCTTCAAGATGGCCAAAGCTAAAATTCTCATCTGTGTGTCTTAAATAGACATTCTCATTGCTCCTTTGTTTTGCCTTTTCTGTTACTTGTCCTGGGAAATGAAAAAGCAAATTTGAATTTGCATTACTGTCACAGTGCTTTCCTTTGCTGGTTTACAGTTGAGCTTCAAGGTTAAGAGTTCAGGCTTTGGGTACACGGGGTACTAGTTTTGGTTCTACTCATCAGTTCTGTGACCCCGGATGGGTCACTGTCTGCCTTGGAGCCCCAGTGCCCCCTAAGCGCTGATCTCTAAGGGTCCTTCCTGCCCCAGTGTGAGGATTTGGGTGTTTGGATTTAGGCCCCCGCGAAGGGCAGTTCGCCATGCCCTCACTCCAAAGCCACTTTGCCGGCACTGCAGTCTCCATTAACCAACTAGCCAGAGTGCCTGGGGCAAGAGGCGTCCTGGTTCATTTAACTTCCTGGCTAAGCGTCAACTAACAAAAATATCCTTACTGAAAATATGAATAGTATATGAAACCATTTTCCAGCTCTAGGAAGTTACTTCCTTAAATACAATGACGTATTCTTAGAAAGTATTAAGGAGGCATTGCTGTTTCCCTCTCAAATTTAAAACTAAGTAGTGGGGCTGAGTCCGAGAGACCTTTGGGGGTCCCAGCTCTGTTAAGCACAGCTGTGTGACTTCAGGCAAGGCATGGCCTTAACCTTCAGGGCATCTGTTTTCTTGTGAGGGTGACAGTACCCAGCTTCCAGGGATGTTATGAGGATGAAAGGAGACACATATAAAGTGCTTAGCAAGGTGTCTGGCGTGTAGCAAATGCTCAATGTTTATTATTATTGTGTGCAATGTCTCTGACCACTGCAATGTACTGAGCCCTACACTTAATTAAGGGAGGGCAAGTGCCAGGACAGAGCTGGCCTCCAGTCCTGACCTGCCCCTGAAATACTCTGGGGCTCTGGGCGAGCCCCACCACTCCCAGGCCTCAGTTTCCTCTTAGGTAAGATGAGGCGTCTGGTTAATCTGTGATTTCCATGCAGGTGCTGGAAGCAGCCGGGCTCGGGATTCCCTTGGGTCTTTGCTTTGGGCAAGCTTGAGTCTCCGCCCTGCTCTGGAAGGTGGAGCCCTTCTGGCTGGCCCAGCTCCTTTCAGGGACCTCCCAGCCGCTCTGCCCCAGCCCCCCAGCCCTGAAAAGTGGTCCTGTGACGCCCTCTGGAGGAAGCAGGGCTCCCTTTCCTCTGCTGCCAAGTGCTTGGCCTCGAATCCCAGGCCCCAGCTCCAGAACAAGAGAAAAGTGTTGAGCCTGCAAATGCATGCCAGCTCTGGGAGATGTAGACTGTTCTTTCTAATCTTGCCTCTCGGGTCCTGCCTGGGCCTCCTCTCTGGGCTCCCTGCCTCCAGACTCCCCCACCGATGCCCTTCTAGGCTGCCCCTGCCTAAAACCCTTCCAGGCTTCCGGTGCAAAGCTCCCCCGAGGAAGCCCAAGGCCCACTGGGATGGCAACTCACACACAGCTCCAGACTCACTTTCACAGCGATCCACTCTCCAGGACTAATTTATCAATTAGGTATTGCAGATGTAGCTACAGAAAGATTTATTTCCAGAGTCTCTCTTTCTATATAGAGGTACATTCACCAAAAATGATAAAACAAGAAGGCTACCAAGTTTAATACATGTGTAATTAAATGTCTACAAAATAACTTTATGTCAACTGTCTTTGCAGCTGGCCTCATAGCTATATATAACTCACATTTAATATGCAATGTGGGTGAATTTTAACATGCATGATATGGTGTGAGGATGGGGCCTTGGAAAATAACCACGCCTGGGGCTTCCAAGGCCTCACACCATCCCTGTCCTTCACACCCTCTGCTGTAGCCATTCTGAAATGCTTGCTGTTCCTCCCACGGGCTCACTTTCCCTGGATTCCAGGCCTGTGCACCTGCAGTTCTTCTGCTCGGAATGCCCTCTCTTTTCCGTCTGCACCCCTCACCCTCTCCACCTCGCCTGGCTCATTCCCATGAATCCCTCAACAGACATCTCAGGAGCCATATCCTCTGATGAGCTTTCTGATACCCAGGCAGAACCCTACTACAAGCTCCCTTTTGCTCATGTCCGTGAGAAGAACACGGCAGGAAGGCCCAATACCAGCATCTTTGGCTGCTCCACTTGTATTTACATTGGCCCTGACTACCCTGAGGACCTGAACTGGGTCCCATCCGTCCCTGTGTCCCTAGCGCCTGGCTCAGTGCCTGAGTCATAGGATCCTCTCATTGAATGTCTGGTGGATGGACGAGGAAAAGGGGGATGGATGGATGGATGGGTGGATGGGTGGATGGGTGGATGGGTCAATATATGGAAAGTTCCAGCATTTTAGTGTAGGAAAGGAGATCCATCATCTGGTGTCTGAATTTCCTCCTGGGCACCCCTGCCAGCTGACAGTTTAGGCTTTGCTGGACGTTTTCAGAGGGCAGGAAACTTCTGGCTCCACCACTTAGTCGGTGATCTTGGTCATGTTGCTTTCCTTCTCTAAGTTTGTCTTTTCATCTGTAAAACAGTCTCATAACACCTAGATCATAGGACCACATGGGGTTAAATAAGATGACTTACGTAAATTATAAGGTCATTTTGACACCTGACATTATTATTGCTTTGGTTCAAATTCCATTCAGAAGCTACAAGCAGCTTCTTCCTCAAGCTGATCCGAAACTTCCTTCCCCATCCTCCACCGGCTCAGTGACCACTCTGGAGTCCTGCATGCTGAGGAGGGCCAGACCATCTTAGTGGCAAGTCTGGTCAGTGCACTGATGTAGCAAGGGACAGAAAAAGCAACAGCACTGCACTTTCCTTGCGCCGACTGCCCTCTCCTGCCTGAGCACTGGACCAAAGGCACCAAAGAACCAGCCTCCAAGTTTAATGATATCCTGGGGTTGCAATCAGTGATCTCCAGAATGCGGCCAACTCCAGATAATAGGACAATACTTGCCAGAGAAAACCAACAACAAGCAAATTGCAAGAGGAAGAAAAAAAGACAGAGAAGGAAATTTTAGACTAAAAAATCCAGAAAAGACACAGCAACCAAATGTTATATGTGGATTTTGTTTGCATTTTGATTGGAACAAACCAACTATTTTTTAAAAACAGTGATGTAATCAAGCAATGTAAACACTGGATGGTACTAAGAAATTGTTCTTAATTTTTTAGGTGCAATTATGGTATTTTGTGTGTGTGTTTAATTCTTATCTTCTGGAGGTATCCACTGAAATATTTATGAATGAAATCATTTGAGATTTGGTTCAAAATGATCCTATATGTATGGAGAGTGGGATATGGGGAATGCATGAAGGTATAGATAAAATCAATATGCCTAGGGCTTCCGAGGTGGCACAGTGGTTAAGAATCCGCCTGCCAATGTGGGGGACACGGGTTCGAGTCCTGGTCTGGGAAGATCCCACATGCCGGGGAGCAACTAAGCCTGTGTGCTGCAACTGAGCCTGTGCTCTAGAGCGTGAGAGCCACAACTACTAAAGCCCTCGAGCATAGAGCCCGTGCTCCATAACAAGAGGAGCCACTGCAATGAGAAGCCCGTGCAACCCAACGAAGACCCAATGCAGCCAAAAGTAAAGAAATAAATTAATTTGAAAATAAATAAACAAATTTGCCTATGAATTGATACATGCTATAGCTGGGTCCATGGAGGTTTATTATACTGTTCTTTCTAGTTTTGTGTATGTTTGAGATTTTCCATAATAAATAGTTTTTAAAAACTTCATGAACTATTCTGATTCCTTGAATTCAGCTTTGGTGTGAATGCCTATATAACCCTTCTTTGAGGGTGAGAGATGGAAGAAGTCAAGTCCTGGGCGCGGCAGGAGGAGCAGAAAGGAAGGATGAGCGCCGAGCACCATGCTACCCACCTCAGTGGTTAGCTCTGGACTGGCCACCATGTTTGATCCCCCGCAACATGCCAGCCTCTGTCCTAAGCCCTCTTCATTCCCTCATCTCAATTCACCCTGTGGGGAAGGCGTTTTCCTCACAGGCAAGAAAGCTGAGAGCCAAGGAGGTCACATAACTTGCCCTAAATCACAAAGCACCAAAGAGTCCAAGTTCCGCCAGGGGAGTAGGGGGACAAAAAGGAAATACAACAGTAAAATGAGGGAGAAAAGAAACAAAAGACATGGGATCCATGAATAGTTCCATCAACCTAGGAAAGCAGTGAAGGAAGTTCCCAGGTAACAAGAGGCCTGGAGAGGCAAGACCAGACTGGAGCAAGAGAATAAGAAACCTCAAGAGAGGAGTTTCTGGAAACACTTGAAGGAACACCCTCTTTTATTACATAGAGGTTACATTATATGTGATGTTGTATTTCTTGCAAAGAGTGTAAGAAACTATTCATTTAAAAGTTAAGCAGAAAAAAATAAAATAAAATAAAAGTTAAGCAGAAAAAATGTTTTGCAAATGTTCTAGAATAAAATATGAGGACATTTTAAAATGTAAAATAAAAATGTTCTAGAAAAATATATATAATTTTGGGGGTAAATCTTTGAGTTGGGAAGGTACACGTTCACAAAACTAAAAATCATTTTTTTAATATGGGCTTGGTAGATTCAACTATATGAAAACTAATATTTTTCCTCTGCATGGCCAAAAATGCCATAACAAATTTAAAACAGTTGAAAATTGTTTTATTGGAAACAACTGGCAATTGGAAAGATTATTTGAACACATAAATCAATAAAGGGCTAATTTTAGTAATATACATAATGTAAGCAGTGCTAAAATTTAATAAGTAGACCAAAAAGCCAATAGAAAACTGGGCAAAGAACTTGGACAGACAAGTCACAGAAAAGGAAAATGTGCTTAGAAATATATGAAACGATGCTCACTCTTACACCTAAGAGAAATGTGAATTAAAACTATAGCGAGACACTTTGAGATTCATAAGGACTAAATTGTTTGACAACACCCCCAGTTGGCAAAAGGTGTGGAGCCAAGGCACTCTTATGGATTGCTGTAGGGAGTGTAAATTGCTCCAGCCTCCATGGACAGTCCTTTGACAACATTTATCAAAATTAAAAATGTATATCTTGTTTGGAAAATTAAGTTGTCTTTTATTGCTGAATTGCAAGAGTTATTTATATATTCTGGATACTAGACTCTTATCAGATATATAATCTACAAATATTTTGTCCCATTCTATGTGCTGTCTTTTCACTTTGTTGATAGTGCCCTTTGAAGTACAAAAGTTTTAAATTTTGATGAAGTCCAACTTATCTGTTTTGTCCTCTGGTTGTTTGTACTCTTTGTGTCATATCTAAGAAATTATCACTTAATCCAAGGTCACAAAGATATATGACTATTGCTTTCTTCTAAGTATTTTGTAATTTTAGCTCTTATAGTTAGGTCTTTGGTTCACTTTGGGTTAATTTTTTGTATATGGTGTGAGGCAGGGGTCCAAATTCATGCTTTTGCTGTTTGATTTTTTAACTTTTAGAATCAACCTGTACTCAAAATATGGCAGACTTAATCATGATTACTGCACCTGGACCAAATATATTCAACCTGAAAATACAAAGTAAAAGTGCCCTGGGAGGGGACTTCCCCGGAGGTCCAGTGGTTCAGACTCCACGCTTCCACTGCAGGGGCGCGGGTTTGATCCCTGGTCAGGGAACTGGGATTCCATATGCCATGTGGGCGTGGCTGGGGTGGGGAGTGCCCTGGGAGCAATCAGCACACCTAGCACGCAGATCTTGGTTTTGAATGCCATTCTCCGAGAAAAGGAATCAGAGCTCCTTGGAGCAATGTTGGTTATCGGACTGGGGTAAAGATATACAAAATGAGCCTGAAGTACCTTGTAGTGCCAGAAAGTAAGGGAGTGCTCAAACAACAGTAACAACCGTGATGGGGGTATGTCAAAGGGACACAGGAGGAGCCAACTGAAAGAGCTCCAGGGGCCAAAGCTGGAGCAATTTGAGCAAGAAATAAAGTAGCAGTGAATTATAAACCAAAGTGTAAAATAAATATCTATGAGTCCATACTGATATAAGTAAATGACTGAATAAATAAACAAATAAATAGGAGAGAAGAGACAAATATC